>NC_054377.1:111174169-111782503 GCF_017654675.1 Xenopus laevis | reverse complement strand
TTTTTGAATATATCACCTAACTTGCTGAATAAGCCTGTAGCTTTTACAACTGTAACATATGGGGTTATTGTAGCAGACCTGTGCCACTCACTTTTGGCAAAAACAGCAGAGACGTATTTATTGAAAATCAGAAGCAACTTTGTGCTGGATGAAAACAGCATTCCAATTTATCAGGAATTTTATTTACTGGATTTTCATATTGAACTTTGATGCTCAGTGCAAAACAAGTCATGGTTTATTTTTTTGACGTCTTCATTCATCTTCTGTAATCATCAATTCATATTCAAGTTGCTTAAACAGTTTTAAGTAGTGAGAAGTAAAATTGAAGTACAGGTATGATGTTACTTAAATTGAAATTTACTGTATAGTCCAGACAGCACATTCTTTTTGTATACCTGTTTTTTATTTGCAATACTATATTTTGTATTTTCTGAGATATCAATATATTTATTGATTTTGTTTTATCTAAATATGACATAATAAAATTGAATTCAGATCAAGGCAGAGAGATTTTGTTGACAGGTGATTTGTAATGGTAAAATAATATATATATTAAGAGAAGCACAGACCACACACCCTTTCTCTGTTGCAGGTTACTCAGCTGGGTGAAAAACTGTATAAATAGCAAGCAGAGATTGATAACCATTATTCATTTTATATTTTCCTCAATCTTAGTTGTAACAAATATATCTGCCTAACATAGATGTGACAATACAAAGTACTGATATTTAGAGAAATGGAACCAGCACCATTATTCCCATTGTGTACTGCTGTTCAGACTAGGCATGTGCTGGGCCGGCCCGAAGCCCGCAGTTCAGGTGGGTTTAGACTGACACGCACAAAATGTTTGGGCTGCGGGTGGGTGCCTTGCTGTCCTCCCTGCCCACAACCTAACAGAGCCCCAACCTCCATGTTGAGTTGCGCCTATATATAGACGCTTGCCGCCCACCCCTCTGTGATGTCAGAGATAGGGGCAGGCACTGGTATATAAGGAAGCATGGAATTGCTGAGTTGGGTGCGGATCTTGATGCGTCGAGTTAGGGTCGGGTGTGGGTCGAGAATTTTTCAACCAACATATCACTAGTTCAGACTGCCAGTCATTACTGTGAGCTTTGTTGCTGTTATGATATAATAGCTTCTGTTATGTTGTGTGCTATAATTGGGGCATATAGATAGTAAGACTTTTAAAAAGCTATTCTTAGCTACTAGTTAACTAATATATGTATCTTATTCATATATTTGTGCTTTATGTCACCAAAGAGCAGTATAAATAACCTAAAACTCTTCTATTAGGGAGTTGCTCTGTTGACCATCCTCACCAAGTACTCTGGGAACCTCTCTATACTTTTGGCCAGAAAAACAAGTGGATTTATGTTTCTTGACAGAATGCAGAAAGGCCATAATTGGTGCCTTAAACCGTTTCCCACTTCACTCTTATCCTTCATTTTATCCAGGATGGGCCCCATTTCTTATTATACCTGGGGGTGAAGTGGTTGTGTGGTGTGCTGCCATGGTCTTTAGGTTTCCAGTAGCCATGTGCTAATCCAGATATGAGCAATATGTCCTGGGTCATGGGTGGACAGATGACCAAACAGCAGAGGATTGATTTGAACTGATTAGCAGAACTTAATCTGCATAGCTGGAAATGAGCAAGGCTTCTCCAATAACAAGATGTTTCTCACTGCTGTTGAATGTAAACATGATAGTATATTCATTAGCTGTAGTGGAAGTTAATTTAACTTTAGCAAATGTACAGGATGCACCATCATTGATTCTACATCCGATTTAAGCAAAGGTGGGATTTGTTTGTTGTTGCAAGGAATCACTGTATTAATAGGACATTTGCAGCCTGATGTTCAAGCCAAGATTGTACTGTAGGACATAGTGCTGCTTAAAACCATGACTGGTGTGATCTTTGTTCTTGAAAGGGATTGCAAGGGGCTAATGTCTCTTCCTGCCTGAACACTTGATTGCACAAGTATGCTTCTTATCAAATACACACAAGTTGTAGACTGTGTAAACCTACTATAGCCACTCAGGTGTTCAAACATTACCAAATATAGGGTAGTTACATTGTGTATGACATCACAATGGAATCTCTTTGTTTACCATGCTATATAAGTTGTAGTACTACCCATAATAAACTGAACTTGTTTTGCAACACACAAGCCTACAGTGTCGTTCATTGCAAGTTCCCTGATCAGCACGCTTGGAGAGATGATATCAGATGGTTTGCCGTTGCATCAAGTATAAGATGAGCCGGCTCGCAGCTGCAAGGACAGTGCAGGGATAGCACAGTGGAGTTTAGTGGCCCTAACAGTTTTCTGGTGTCAGAAGTGGAACGGCTGGAAATCCAGAGGTAAGTAGAATCACTGTCTGAACTGACGGTGTTTTCTCTTACCTTTGGCTCTTTCCGATTGTCCGATTCTTTAGTTTAAATAAGTGTCTCATGTATGGTTGAGACTGTCTCATGTATGGTTGAGACAAGGGCATGATTACCAGTTTAAATAAGTGTCTCATGTATGGTTGAGACTGTCTCATGTATGGTTGAGACAAGGGCATGATTTGCAGCTAAAGTGTCTCATGTATGGTTGAGACTGTCTCATGTATGGTTGAGACTGGTTATAGAGATCCCATGGTAGTATAGTAAAATAGGGATACTCAGGTTGTGCACGGAGACCATTTCTTACTGACTGATTCATCTTTCCATGCGTATTATTGTCTTGTCTTGTCTGTGTATTTGTGTTTTAAAATATATCTGTGAACAGCTGCAGCGTTAAGAGTGATCGCGAGTTGCTAAACGGGTATTGTTGGGACCTTGATCTCAGTTCAGCCCTGGCTTCTCTGTTTCGTTGCAATCGTACATGACACGTTCTTTGATAAGAATTTAAGGTATTGATATATTTGTTTTTTTATTGAATTTAATAGTCCACATAATTGATTAACCAATATTTCTGTTGACTCTATTTCACTTCTCTTCCTTCGGCCTATTCTTATCCCATTATACACCGTAGACGTATAAACTCTGCGTGTTCAGAGTTCGAGGCTATTTTTCCTGCAAAAAGTTTAGATTTAGGAGTCCAGGCAGTAGGTGAATAAACCTGGAACAGAGAGTCAGCCTATAATATAAGAACAAATAAACAGTTCTCGTTAGGAAAACTGTGAGTTACATTTAATCATTACACCACTAATTAGTCTATCCTATACCTTCTTTTTCTCTTTTTGATACTTACTAATCTTATTTGTAGACTGTACTTGTCTTGAATCAAGATGGGTGGTAAGACTTCAAAAAATTTACCACCGCCCCTCCTTAATGAGACTTGCAAACAGTATGTGTATAGATGTAGTCCTACTGGAGGATTTTATGTTGACCCCTGGGTAGATAATCTTGCAGGTTGGTGTGAACATTTAGAGCTAGACAATCCTTTTCCACGTGATGGAGCTAATGATTTATATTATATGAATATAGTTTATCAAATGTGTGTTCAGAAGAAAGAAGGTGACCCTAAATGGGATTATACATATATGACACCGGGTGGGAAAATTGGCTCAAGATTGCCCCAGGTTGGTACTCTACACCTTCCCTCCCTAAGAACTACAATCCATGAAAAATTGGTGTTTTAAAACTATTCAACAACACAATTCACAATGCTCTACAACCTGTGATCAAACTGTTAATATTACCCCAACCCCTTACATGGCTATCTACCCCAATTTGACACATAAACCAGATACCGTGGAGGATGATGAGATTTGCATTGCTGTAGCTTCTGCTCCTATAGTACCCCAAGCTGCCCCTATAGCACTAGTCCAAGCATCCCAGTTGGTTCAACAACCAATGCCTGTCCCTGCCCCCACCCCGTATGATTAAACTGCAGCCTACCCATTGCCGGCCTTCCCCCTATCTGGCTTAGATACAGTAGATACTGATAAAAATCGAGATACCCCAAATGCCCGAATTAGAAAAAGATATGGGGATAACCAGGTTCTACATAGGGCTGCCCTGAAGGTTGTACCCCACTTTTCCCTGTCATCTCATCCTCATTCAGTGCAGACCCATACATTGTATTAAACGTTGCAGGAGTGGATTTATTATTCCTAGTGGACACGGGAGCCACCACCGGGTACTAACTCCCACTTTCCAAACACCGCCTTTACCTATTGTATGCCCAGGCTCTACCCGTACCATTTCACACCCATTTACACTCATCCCTGGGTTCCCCCGAAAAGAGATCTATTCCACAAGTTAGGATTTCAATCCATCAGAATTTCCCCTGATGGGGGCCTTTCTGCAGATATTTTTGTTTCCGAAACTAACTCTATTTTTCTAAATTTTAACGACCTTTTTACTAACCCTTCCATTCTGTCTGTATGGGCTAATGACAAATTTGATGTGGGCTTTGTTGACTGTACACCTTACAAAGCACTACTTAAACCACACTCACATCCAGTATACATAAAACAGTACCCTCTTTCACAGGAAAAGTTAGATGGTATCCGTTTGTTAATACAGATATTCCTTAATCAGGATATCCTCACTAGTGTTGTGTCTCTTTACAATACTGAGAATACAGATGAGACAGCGCACACTCTTACAGAATCCTAGACAGATAACGTCCGGTGCACAGTGTCAGGAGTACGGCTTCTCCCCTCAATCAGTGAAAATAGAAACACATTGGCACACGAGGCGATTTAATGCAGGGTTCTCCCCTTTACAATACTCCCATCAATCCAGTTCCTAAGAAGAACAATGAATTTCGATTCGTACAAGATTTAAGAACTATTAATTCACTAATTATACCAATTGCACCTATTGTGCCAGACATTACGGTTCTTCTTACCTCCATTCCGTGTGATGCTTTGGTGTTCACGGTTTTGGAGTTATCTAATGCATTTTTTATGGTTCCAGTAGACCCTGAGACACAGTTACTTTTGGCTTTTACTTTTGAGGTGTTCCAACTTACCTGGAAACGCCTCCCCCAAGGCCTAGTGGATTCACCAGCGGCTTACTCCCTGGTGCTCCAGCATACCCTTAAGTCATGGGCCCCCGGCCATGGTTCTGTCCTGCTTCAATATGTTGATGATTTATTGTTGTGTAGTCCAAACCAGGAAGCTAACCACCATGATACCACCTCACTGCTGCAACATCTGGCAGCAGAGGGTCATAAGGTTGCTAAACATAAAGCTCAGATGGGGGCTGAGACTGTTGAATATTTGGGATTCATTCTTTCCCATGGCCAGAGACAATTAAAACCCAAAGAGAGTACAAGCACTGACTAAGATAAAAAAAACCTGAAACTCCAAAGGAAATGCTGTCCTTCCTTGGCATCGTCAATTATTGCCGTCAATGGATACCGAACTGTTCTTACTTTGACAATATCTTAAGACAATGTACTAAAAAGGATGCACCACCTTACGTACAATGGACTGAACAAATGACTAATGCTTTTCATTCTCTCCTACAGACATTGGTTACAGCACCTGCGCTTGGTTTACCTAATTATGTTAAACCTTTTCATTTATATGTCAAGGACACCTGTAAAACCATGGCTGCGGTCTGTGCTCAAGAATCTGGGGGAAGTTTTCGTCCTGTGGCCTATTTTTCCAAAGTAATGCCGCTTCCGGTACAGGGGATGCCGGCGTGTCTCAGAGCTTTAGCAGCTAGTGCTATGGCTGTTGAACTGTCACAGTCTGTCACAATAGGCCACAATACTATTTTGCACACCTCACATCAAGTTACACACCTATTGAAGAACATTACCACCCAACACATGACCTCCCAAAGATTAAGTGGCTATGAAGTTATTCTATTAGGTACTGCAAATTTACAGATCAAATACGCAATCAACACTCAAGGGCCTGCTGCCATACTGCATGCTCTATTACATCTGTCTGACCCTACTAATGCTTTTATACTCGATCCTCATGACTGTGTTGAATCTATCCACTACTCTACCTCACCTCGACTCAATCTAACTGACACTCCTTTGTCACATGCTACTAACGTTTTTGTTGATGGTTCCTGCTCCAGGCCTTCCGATGACACCTACAAAGCAGCATATTCAGTTGTCCAACTCCCTGATATTGTACTTGAGACTAAGTCTATCCCTGTTAATTCTGCACAAGCAGCAGAACTTATAGCACTCACCAGGGCCTGTCACTTGTTTGCCAACCGCCCTGTTAATATATTCAGTGATAGTAGATACGCTTTTGGGGTAGTTCATGATTTTGGCAAAATTTGGCAACAAAGAGGTTATGTTACTACAGATGGGAAATCCATCGCACACCCTGCCCTCATTGATAATCTTTTACAGGCCATCCAGCTTCCTTCTGAAATTGCAATTATCCATTGCAGGGCACATACCAACAGAACTGACGAGATTTCCCTTGGTAATGCCCTAGCAGACCAGGTTGCCAAAACTACTGCATCCTCTGCCACTCCCACTGTCATCCCCATGTTTCTCCACACACCTCCGAGTTGTCCAGACAGTCAAATTCTACAGTATTTGCAAACATTTGCCACTCAGACTGACCTGCATTTTTGGGAACAGCAAAATCTTACCCTTGACCAGTTTGGTCTTTATTCCATCCAAGGCAAAGTGGGTATCCCCGAAAACAGTCTACCCCTACTTATCTCTCAAGCTCACGGCATTGGCCATAGGAGTTCTAAGCTCACTTTGGCTGAAATGCAAAAACATTTCATCGCAAAGAATCTCAGACAGCATTGTTCTACCTTTGTTAAAACTTGCCTCACCTGTCTTAGGGCCAACACCTTAGGAACACACAAAGTACACCAAAATTTGCCTCCCCCAATTGCACCTTTTTCTCACTGGCAAGTTGATTTTACTCATATTCCTAAAATTGGCAAACTACAGGAATATTTGCTCGTTTTTACCGACCATTTCTCTCGCTGGGTAGAAGCTTTCCCTTGCCGTCACGAGGACGCCAAAACCGTTTTTAAGTTCCTAGTTAATGACATCATACCCCGATTTGGTTGTCCGCAACAAATTAATTCCGATAATAGCCCAGCTTTTGTTAGTAAGGTCCTCCAGCTTCTAATTTCCACCTTACAAATCACATGGAAGTTTCACATTTCTTACCATCCACAGAGTGCTGGTGTTGTTGAGCGAATGAATCGCACCATAAAGGATAAGCTCACCAAAGCCACATCTGCCACATGGAAGTCCTTTTTACCTGCAGTACTAGCTGAAATACGTATGACACCACATTCAGTTACTAAATTATCTCCTTTTGAAATTGTTATGGGACGCCCATTTCCCACTCCCTGGGTCAAAGGCCCCTTAGTCATCCAACACACTGATCTTAATTTAATTCAGGAGGAGTATGTACGTAATCTTATTACTACATTGAATGGCATCTATGGTGATGTTTCTTTGTCTTTTCCTTTGCCCCCCCAGGAGCCGACCCATCCATTTCGCCCAGGCGATCCTGTTGTGGTTCGACAGCTCCATCGCTATCGAAAAGGGGGATTCCCATTTGGCCCACGAGTCACAGTGATTGCCATCACACGGACAGCAGTCCTCACCGATGCCAGCGACCATTGGATCCACGCTTCACGAGTGAAACTCGCGCCAACACTTCCAACGCCGGAACTGAGTAAAGCTGACAACACGGAACATGACACCACCACCAAATCCGTCACAGAAGGACCCGAAGATGACGTCTCAGGACCTCACACCCCTACCACCGATGATGATGAGGAAGTCGACAAAATATGCACTATGGTGCATAATTGGCACTTTCCTTTTTCTATTTTTCCCGATTATGATAATCCTTAACTGCATATGTTACCCAAACCCTCACAGCCCTTTGGGATCAGTTTGTTACCAGTTTTTCAAGAGCAATACAAGACTCCATCGCCATGAACGATCAAACCCCATCGCCACCTTAGGAGGTCAGTCTACTAATGAATGATAAGTTGCAATCAAACAAAGTGATGGCACTACCACCTTCTGGTATAACTCCATTGGCAAAAAATCTTAGCTCAGATCGGTGTCACCTTATTGATTGTCTTAATTTTTGTTTCATTTCTTTTCTGCTGTATAATTCCCTATAACAGGAAATTAACTTCATCTTTAATTACTTCTTCTGAGGGCTTGCAACTTAAGCTTATTCATGCTGCTAGCGTATAGTCACTTATGTGACTAAAAGGGGGATTGAAAGGGATTGCAAGGGGCTAATGTCTCTTCCTGCCTGAACACTTGATTGCACAAGTATGCTTCTTATCAAATACACACAAGTTGTAGACTGTGTAAACCTACTATAGCCACTCAGGTGTTCAAACATTACCAAATATAGGGTAGTTACATTGTGTATGACATCACAATGGAATCTCTTTGTTTACCATGCTATATAAGTTGTAGTACTACCCATAATAAACTGAACTTGTTTTGCAACACACAAGCCTACAGTGTCGTTCATTGCAAGTTCCCTGATCAGCACGCTTGGAGAGATGATATCAGATGGTTTGCCGTTGCATCAAGTATAAGACGAGCCGGCTCGCAGCTGCAAGGACAGTGCAGGGATAGCACAGTGGAGTTTAGTGGCCCTAACAGTTTTATTTTGTAATTTTTATTTTATAAATAAGACACTGCAAAGTATTGTAATATTTTTTATAGCTTTACATTACATTAGTGTCAGTTAAATGTTGTCTTATTTATATTCACATTTGTATTGATTTGAAATATATCATTATACATTTTTAATGTGGTAGTTTCCTAATATATACCCCCCTCAAGAATAAGATCAATATTTCTACTGACTGACAAGGCTATATGTGTTAATAGGGCCATGGACGGAAATTATTAAAACAGTTTAGACCTGTCAGATCTATGGCCCTTTTAGCGGTTGCAGGTTGGGCAATACTGAAATACTGATGCAGACAGGATACAACAAGATTCCTCGCTGCACAGGAACATTACTGTGATTCAAGACAATAACTACAAAGTACTTAACAAGATAAAGTATTATATACCATCATGCACAGCAATGTAATATACATGATAACATACCCAGGCAATATACTTTTAGTCTTATCAGAGCAATATACCAAAATGAAGGGCAATAAACAGACACGCAGAGCTATAAAAGAGATGTAGGGAAGATGTAATTTAATATGGCAGTAAAATAACATGGGAAACCAGCTTTTGAAAATACAAATAAAAGCTACTGCACCATTGTAAGTCCCGCAGATCATAATAAAGCCATGTGGCTTAATAATGAACAGTGAGTTAGATGTTAAGTGTTAAAATATCCCAAATGTCAATTTAAATAAACATCAGTGGGCTCTGATATCTATCACATTATTCTTGGGAAAGGCAATTGTGGGGAATTTGGCCTAGCCTAAAATTTAGCATTTAGTTCATTTTTTTAGCTGTCACATGATTTATATTTCCTTGTCAAATGAAGGTAAATGCATCAAGGTACTATATTTATAGCTCTTATTTTTATTGGTGTCTCTAGAGCTATAAATTACAAAGAAGTTGGTCTCTGGGTAATTCAGCAGTGAATCAACAGGTAAGAAAAGGCAAACATGTAACAGGAAAACAAGAGTATTTTTCTTGAGGTACTAGAAGCAATTTAAATAATCTGAAACGTGGGGGTTCACCAATCCAAATAGCTTTGGTTTACAATAATAAAACCCTGTTTCCAACAAAATTAGGAAAATTTAGTAAAATGTAAATAAAAAGAGAATGGGATGATTTGCAGATCATTTTAACACTATATTTAATTGCAAATAGTACAATGAATTTGTTGCCAGACACATTCAAAAAATATTTCCCACTGTGTTGCAACACATTTGGGAACTGAGGAGACCATTGCTGTAGTTTTGAAAGTAATAAGTTGCCAGATTCTTTCCTGATACAGAAGTTCAGCTGCTCAGCTGTTAACTTTGTTGTATCTTTCATTTCATAATGCACTAAATGTGTTCAGCGAGTAACAGGTCAGGACTGCAGACTACGGAACCATGCTGGTATAACATTTGCAAACACAGTTTGGCATTGCACTTGTGGATGCAGCAACAACCAAACTATGTTCACAGACAATGATTTTTGGAAGTATTCCTGAGCCCATGCAGTCATTTCCACTACAGGATCATGTCTGTTTTAAGGGGGGGTTCACCCTCAAGTTAACGCTGAGTGTGCTATAGGCTAATTCTAAGCAACTTTTCATTTGGTCTTCAGTTTTTCTTTTTGATAGTTTTTAATGTTTTTAAAATGTTCCCCTTCCAACACTTTTTTTCAGTTCATTTGGTTTCAGATAGTTCACCAGAAATGAATACTTTTTCCAATAAATTTCTATTTTCTACGTGTGACAGTTTTTCTAATATTGAAGTGTAAATTGTCATATTTCACCCTCTAAAGCAGGTCTGGGGGAGGGTTTCCACCTGGCCAGTATTTTACCAGCCTGCCCGGTAAAAATGATGGTTGATCCCAATGTTATTAATAGTGAAAAATTATAAATATATAGGAAGGCCGGTATTTTTTTCCAGAAAAGGTGGCATCCCTAACTACTAATGGTGTACTCCTACTCTTTGCACTTTGCCCATAACACATAAAGATAATATAACATAAAGCTAAACTCTCCATTTTCAGTAGGTCTGGTTGTCACATAATTTTAATGACACATGCAGATATATCAAGTGCTTTGGGTGCAAAGTTTTTGGGCTGCTTAAAAGCATGTTGTGCAAATCTCATAAAAGTATCCCATATACTAGGATTAGTTGATAGAAGTCTTACCTCTCCACAAAGCAGAAGAAAGCAAATCTCTAATCCAGTACATACAGTATGGATGACACCATGCTTTGGAGATGCTATTTATCTACATAACATATCACTATCCAAATTTACCCAAATCACAAGAGCTAAACAGTCTGGAATACTTTTTCCAAACTCAGTATATCTACAATAATTGGTACCATCTGTCTACTTGGCCTGGGCACTTCCTTAAAAGCTCACCGAGTGACAGACCCAGCAAAGAAGAATTCCAGTCTTCACCAACATCCCTGTGGAGCCCTGGAACTTGCTGCAGCTGCACCATCAAAGGAACTGCTGTATTTCAGAGGTCCGAACTGACAGCGGTGGAAATTGTTGAAATTCTTTGCTTTTTTTTAGGATTTGTTTAGCCAGGCTCTTGGATTCACCCAGATCCACATACTCCTGAAAAAGGCTTGGATTTGGCCGAATGCCAAATCAAATTCTGGATTCAGTTCATCCCTAGTATATTTATTATTTCATGTTACTTTAAAGGCATAATAACAGAACAATGTTCTCACAGTGATAGAATAAAAGAGGAAGTGTTATTATCAGACAACTGAGGAAGTTGACCAGAAGAAAAAACAAGAAATCTGTTTGCAGAGGATCAGTGAGATCCTGGGCACCACAGATTAATTTGCTTTTACAATCTGAAAGCTTTGTATCTATGATACTATTGTAGATTCTAATAATCCTTTTAAATTAGGTAAGACTGAAAAAGCCATATGCTTGGAGATGGTAACCTATTGCTTAGCTTCCCAGCCTTCTAAAAAATATTTAAAGAGCCAGTACACACTACAACTATTTCCTGCAAGAATAAAAATACGTATGCTGTGTAGTACCTTATGCCTAGGCTATGTGAAAACCTAGGGCGTTATCCCTACTAAGAGTTACATTTTTGACTTTGTCTCACATCAAACTACACTCCTGGACTGCTAGGTCATACCCTTCCAGCTCTTTGCTAGGGGATTGTTACTCAATAGCAACATGAGATTAGGGTCATTTAAGGCTAATATAACATGAAAGGCTAGAAAAATCTAATCTAGTACAGGGATGGAACGGAGTATATAAAAGGTATGACGAGCCATGTTATTAAGGGATTCTGTTTTTAAAAAGTTGTACTGTGTAATCTGTCACCAGGACCCTGCAAGCCAAACAGTGGGTCGTTTGCCAGGTGCTACGGTGCATGTGATTAAATGAAGACGGGTTATTGGGTGGGGGCGAGACAAAGTGGTCATAGTACAAATAAAAAACAATGACAAAGTTAAATGAGAAGGAAAGCTACGGAGGCATTTTATTGCCAATAGATTAGCTGCAATAGTGCAAGCTAGAATGCTATATTTATTCTGTAGAATGCTTTACCATACCTGAGTAAAAAGCTCTAGAAGACTGTTTGTTAAGGATAGCGGCTGCCATATTTGCTTAGTGTAACATCACTTCCTGCCTGAGTCTCTCCCTGGTCACTTATACCTCTGGGCTCAGATTACAGCAGGGAGGGGAGGGGAAGGAAGTGGAGCAAACTGAGCATGCTCACGCCCAGGGCAAGGAGGTTTAAGCTGAAAGCAGATAAAGAAGCCCATGAGTACACAATAGGAGGAAAGAATTGCAGTGTTTCTTTTGACAGAGGACTCAGAGTAGCATTACTTTGAGGGTTTACTGGTATATTTAGGTGGACCTTTCTGATAAGGCTTACTTAGTTTTAACCTTTCCTTCTCCTTTAAAGGAAGGGTTGGAAATCCTCTAGAATTATTCACAAAATGAGGTAAAAAGCGGAAGGCAAGTTCTTCCTGGGTGCTCATGCCACATGTTACTTTAAGCAAGTAGTGTAAATTTAGGGAGATTAATATATGACTTGGATATTGTTTTAGGAAGGTGGGCTTTTAAAAAACTGGCCTGATTTTACTCTTGGCTAAAGTTTTTTTAAGGGGCTGCGCTAAAGAAAACAATTGTACAGCTATAATTAAAGATGACTAGTAGGTTGGAGGAGATGCTGAATTAGACATACAACAGCTTTGCTCTAGGTATTGGAACGATATTTTTGGAATTTGCTTTGATTCAGGCACGAGTATTAGTGAGGTTTTGTATTGATACTGGAGCAATCAGGCCTGGCTCACTGCATTCTGCAAGCCAATTCAGTATAAATCACGCTTTGTGAACAAGACATTTTCATGCTGAAATAGGAAATGACCTTCCCCAAACTATTACCAGAATGTATGAAACACAGAGTTGTCAAGAATTTAATGATAAGCTGTAGCATTGAGGTTTAGTTTTGTTGGAACTCGAGGGCCCTAAATGAACCCATGAAAAACATCTCTAGGCCATTATCCCTTGGCAACATGCATTGAGGCAGGTGGAGTTTTCTGGCATGTGAGACTGCCAGTTGTTGAGGTACAATATATCTTCAGTAATCAGCACTAAAATGCCGTAGGAAACGTTGCCTTAGGCAACGTTTCGGGCTACGCAGGCCCTTTGTCAAGCCATCAAGGCATTTTGAGGAAAGTTTTTCACTTTTTTCAATAATAAAGAGCGCTGCTGTTTTCGTTGGATTTGTGCTATTTAAGCCTCCTTCCTCAGATCCCCTGTGCTGGATCATTAAAGGACACATACTGTGTGAAAACCAAGAAAGTGCCAGTTTTTTGTTCTCAGATGAAAGATTTTTTATTTTTATATTTCTCAGATTTAAATATGCAGATAAGGGTTTGGATTTTATTCAATATTTGACCCATTCTTTTGTTGAGGATTCTGTATTCAGCTGAATCCCTAATATAAACACAGATAAAAAAAAAAAAAAAAAAGATTAGTCACCCCGATGACAATCTCCCCGAACTGCCTTCCCCTACCTTCCCGCCGGTTATAATGAAAAATCGACAGCGGGATGGCACTCGCGGCGATACGTTTTCCGTAGTCACCTGAAGTTGCCTCACAAGGAATCTTCAAGTGACTTTGGAAAACGAAGCACAGTGAGTGCTATCAAGCTGGCGTTTTTTCATTATAGCCAGCGGGAAGGCATTTCGGGGAGACTATTGCCCTGAAGAAGAGGCGATTTGTCGCCGGGGTGACTAATTTCCCTGAATCTGCTGTGTGCCCTTACCCTTAGGGGCATATACAGGTGCTGTTGGCCAAGATCAAGTGTAGTATCTGTTCTTATCATGAGGGGGTGGGAGGCTCTTCTGAGACGCAGATAAATACTTGATACTCTGGCCAAAGGCCGGATGATATGGAGCCTGAGCTTTTATGCGCCCCAGGCTTTGCACATCTGGGATGCCTGACATGATCAAAGTGGTAGGAGCACCATGGTCAATCACGCCACTTGCACACTTTAAGTCTCATGCATTTTAGTGCTGGCACTGCTCTTTCAACCCAGCCATGGCTCACCTTATTTTTCCTCTTGTTCATCAGCACTTTGCACTGCAGTCCTCTGGGGCAACACTGATCTAGGGGGAGATGTGTGGCCATGTGGCTCCTTCTCCCCATGAACCTGGCCCTGGATGGGCACAAAGACTTGGACAAGCCATTAGGCCGAAAGGGATTTGGATAAAGGGGCCCCTTTGACGAAGGGGGGTTTGAAGACCCTTGCCCCTTGCCTGTGCTTCATACCGGGGGGGGGGTCAGGGATAAAGGGGTCTGCCCTAGCCTTCAAGACCTGAAGACTTCAAGACACGCTGTGCTTTTTGGCCGGTGCCTCTGAGTTTTTGAGACTATTTCCAAAAGTCCAAAGCACCCTTATGCACGCTTGCACTTTTGTGTCTGCACTTTTTGCACTGGGTGGATTGTTTTGAAGTAGGGATGCACTGAATCCAGGATTCTGGTTGGGTTTGGCCAGGATTCGGCCTTTTTCAGCAGGATTTGGATTTGACCAAATCCTTCTGCCTGGCCGAACGGAATCCTAATTTGCATATGCAAATTAGTGGCGAGAGCGAAAATGCGGGACTTTTTGTAACAAAACAATATGCAAATTAGGATTCAGTTCAGTATTCGGCCGAATCTTTCGCGAAGGATTCGGGGATTCGACCGAATCCAAAATAGTGGATTCAGTGCATCCCTATATGAAAGCACTTGCTCAGGCTTCAAAAGAAAAAAAAATCAGTTATCCAGAATGCTCGGGACCTGGGGTTTTCCAAATAAGGGATCTTTCCTTAATTTATCTACTAAAATATCATGTAAACATTAAATAAATCCAATAGGCTGGTTTTGCCTCCAATAAGGATTAATTATATCTTATTTTGGATCAAGTACAAGCTACTGTTTTATTATTACAGAGAAAAAAGAAATTATTTTTAATGATGATGATGGTGATTTGGATAAATGGAGTCTATGGGAGACTGCCTTTCCATAATTCAGCTTTCTGGATAACGGGTTTCCGGATTACAGATCCCATACCTGTATATTAAAAACTGCATATTCTAAGGTACTTTTCTCTATGTAGAAATGCACTAAGCACTATGGATCATTCTATTTGGCTTAGCAGAGTTAAGGAAGAAGACAACATTTTTTTAAATGTATGTTTTATAGCATTTTTAAACAAAAACTGTATAGTTTTCTTCTTACATAGCAATTAAGAAGAATATGGGGAAGGAAAGGAAAGTCTGAGATGGAAGATGGAGAAATGAAGATGTAGGGAGAAGATCAATAATCATCAGTTGGCAAAACATATTACCCGCCTGTAGAATTGGTATACATAAAAAAGGTTAATAATTCCTATGAGAAACAATAAAAAAAGACAGCATTTAAAGAACAAGGAAAGCCTGTTAATGATCCTTGCCAGCAGACAGTCTTCTGCATATTTAATGCAACGTTTCACTGTTTCCATGGTGATGAGTTTTACTCCAAAAAACCTATATCCTCAGTTTCTTCGCTAGGTTATTGTACATCTCTAGTCCAGCGAGTGAAACTCTGATTTCAGCGAGGTTTAATCAGGCCGCCTATTTAAACAGTACTTTTCTTCATTCATTTGTGTGAGCTTCCAAGCCTGAGAAAGATGTGCAATAATATCAAATAAAGATAGAGCGCGCTTCTAAGACTTAGTCGTTTCCTGGAAAAAAGAAACATGCCAATAGTGTATTATCCCCTTAATTAAATAGCTGTAGTTTTTGGGTAAACCTACTCCTATTTGGTAGGAAAGATAAGACCTCATTTAGGATTGTATCTCGCTTCGGTTCTGGATTGATGGATTGACCTGCCAGTGAAAAGCTGCAATCATGAAATACTGTGGGGACCTCCCTCCGGTGGCCCAGATACAAGTTATACTTACAGAATGGAAGCAGTAACACACATATCTAGAAGTTTATCGGTTGCTCTTTCCAGCCGGTCTTTCTGAAGCGGTATTTCTGACGTTGGTTTCTCAATCGCAGGGAGATGGATACCGGTCCGGTCTCGCTTTACGTGTGGATGATAACCTTGTGGTATATCCGGTTTCTTCTGCAGTCAATCTCTGTGTTTCTCCAAACTTTGCAAAACTTTTACTTAATAGTTTCCTATGAGTAAATTAGCAGATCGGTAACGGATATTATGCAAGGGGGGCTCCTTGTTTCGATAAATAGTAGAATTTTATTAATAATAAATGAATAGCCCAACGCGTTTCATATATATGTATACTTCCTCAGGGGCGATACACACACTACAGCTTGGCCTCTTTTAACCAGTAGTGGGTCATTACAAATAAATTAGCATAAATTATAGAGTAATTAGTAGTATAAATTACACAATTGAGTATACATATCAATTTAAAACATGATTAATTGAAAAGGGCATTTTTTATTTAAAAAAATGAATTCATCAATTTAAAAGATTAAGGGGGTTATTTATCAAGGTCCGAATTTATCTCAGTATTTCTAATATCAAACTTAGAGCAACTCCGAATTCCCGAATGGACCTTAAAAAAAGCCTAAAAAAATAGGGTCGGGCAAACTTCGGAGCTTTCCCCGAAAACTCTGAATTGTTCGGAGTTTTCTGCAAAAACTACGATTTTTTTGGAGTTTTTTCTGCCGAAACCCCGAAATTATCGGATATCAGTACGGACATCAGCGCAGACACTGGAACCTTCCCCATTGACTTATACAGGACCACGAGAGCTTTTAGATGCTGGGTTGCGGATTAGGAGTTTTTAGACCATCAGACTTTAATAAATCTCGAAAAAATTTGTATTTTTTTTTTGCTCCGAAAACAATGAATTATTCGAGGTTCGGATATTTGGAGCTTGATAAATAACCCCCTAAATGTTATATCTTTTAGTTCATATCAGTTAAAAAAACATTGCAAATCAATTTCAATACCTAAACCATTCGGTATGAGCGTTTTAAATTTATGAATCCAGAATGTTTTCTCTCTGGATATCAGCTGTATCATATTATTCCCACACCATTGTGGATATTTTTGCCCTATTCCAATAAATGTCAATAATGACGGGTCCGGTTTTATTTTAAAATGCGCTGATACACTACACTGATACCTTTCCGGATGTATTCTAGTTTTTAAACATCTACTTGTTCTTCCTACATATTGAAGATTGCATTGTGACATTTTAACAAAAAAACATTTTTATTGCAAGTTGTATACAATTGTGACAACTTACACAACTCTGACCTTTCTCTTCCCCAATGCCCAGCTAGAAACAGAAGTAATCTTTCATTTGTGTAGGGCGGTTAATAGTTGACCAGATTAGCAAGAAGAGGTAGTAGTAGGGAGGAACATAAAATCATTGTGGCAGGATCAGTTCCTGTTTTCCTTAGTTGTCTTTGAGCATCTGTGCTGTCTCTCTCCACTAATGCCATGCAGAAGAACTAAGTTAGAGGAGACATGAGGAAGGAACACACATGGCTTTGCTTACAGATAATACTGTGGCTGACAGACCTTCTAGAAGCAAACTGCATGAGTGGCAGTTTAACTATGAATGTCATTATGCTGAATGACTCAATGACAGAATGGAATATAAAAGCAGTTCAAGAAGCGGTATCTATTGGCATGCATGTTGTGACCAAGGATCTGGAGCGAGAGGGTATGGCTTTTTCATTTCATTTCATCCGAATCATATTTATTATTGGTATAAGAATTAGAAAAACCTCACCAGCATGTAATTCAGTGGAGGAAAATGTGGGTCACTGGTTGAACATGGGATGCCCTGCTAGGGCATATTTATTATTATTCCCCAACAGTACATGGTAGCTCTGACATATAATAATTGCAGTATTTTGTCACGTGAGCTGTTTAAATGGAGACATTGAAGTGTGTGATGACGAAGGTCTCCTGTGTGTTAGGCTAATTTATTGCATGTGTATAATAAAGATGTACATTTTTCAGGAAACAGTGACTTTTATGGCATGACATGACACTGTAGGCAGTTTCAGGTAGAATATTCTGCATTAAATGAAGCTCTCCTGTACGTATCTTCAGTATCCGTACATACATACACACACACACACACAGACATAACAGCTATGATTGTTTAGGCAACAGTAAAATGGTTCTGTATATTACTGTGTATCTGTATATAAAGCGTAGGAGATGTGCTTTATTGGGTCACACCTATGTTTTATAAAACATATCTAACTAAAATGTATTAAGATTACCTTTTCATGAATTCATTTTTTTAATATGGCTGTTCTGCTACTGGCACATTTGGCATATATGAATCCTGAAAGGCTGGGCACCACATGGCGTTTTTTTTGCTCATGGGCAGCATATGGGCAGACCTGCAGTTTCCATGATGATGTTTTCCCCAGTCTTCTGTCCACAGTAACGTCTCAGCAGGTTTCACTACAGCTTTCCCTAATTAAAGAAAACTCTGCCTTTAGAGAATTGAGATCCCTTCTCCCATATGTAATAAAAGGTTATTTAATAAAAGGCACCAATAAATCAACCAATAAGATGTGTGTTTTTAAACAGGTTACATAGTTATGAGTGACTGGCTTTTTCAGCTATCTGGAGGTAAAACAGTGAATGCAACAATTTTGATTGGTTGCCATGGGATACTGCCCATGGGCAAATTTTTCCAGTGTTGCTAAATTACCCCAATTGTGTTGGGAAGACTTGTTGTTGAATACTTGGCATAAGGACCATGTAGTGCAAGGAACTGCAAGCACCATCAATCCTTGGTTCTTAATGAAACAGTTGAATTAATGAAACCGACGCAGCCTTTTTTGAGGGGGAGGGGATTCGTTTATTGTTCATGATTTTTATTTAGCGCTTTTGTAATGGATTATAACAATATACATATATATGACATTTATTTTACATTACTTTTTACAGTTTTTAAGGGTGGAAGAAATTATTTTACATTGTATTATAAATATGCCCCGTGGCCAACATTTCATCTTTTTTTTTTATATATATATATATAGTCCCCCCAGAGGCCACCCAATGCTTTTCTACAGGCCTGCAGTTTCCATGATGATGTTTTCCCCAGTCTTCTGTCCACAGTAACGTCTCAGCAGGTTTCACTACAGCTTTCCCTAATTAAAGAAAACTCTGCCTTTAGAGAATTGAGATCCCTTCTCCCATATGTAATAAAAGGTTATGTAATAAAAGGCACCAATAAAGCAACCAATAAGATGTGTGTTTTTAAACAGGTTACATAGTTAAAGTGACCAGTAAATGATACCTGATTGATTACTATGGGTCACTGCTTCTGGAAAAACTTAGTACCTTTTATTACATAACCTCATTTATCCTTTAATCTCATTGGAGGATAGACTATAGAATCTATATATATATATATATATATATATATATATATATATATATATATCTATCTATCTATATATATATATATATATATAGTTCATAGAATGGGCGGCACTCCGCTTCGGAACATCACCCAGTTGCACGGTTAAGATGCATGCATGCCTTACCAAATATATTCCTTTCACTATTATAAATAACCCTATGTTGTTGGTTCTTTCCGAAACTATATATATAGATATATATATAGATACAGTATATATATATATATATATATATATATATATATATCTATATATATAGCCGGTAAAAATGATGGCAGATCCCAATATTACTAATAGGGAAAAAAGATAAATATATAGGAAGGCCGGCCAGAAAACGTGGCACCCCTATCCATATATAATGCATGTTCTTTAAAAAAAAAAAAAACATTTCAGGTGGCAAAAATAACTTGTGCACCAAGTGATCACAGGGTGCTCACTCCTCAGGGAACCCCAGCAAGGAAAAACAACGGGGACAGGCCTAATATGTGAAACAAACAGGGAAGGGGGTTGGAAAGAGACCAGGGAGCAGTGGAGGAGAGGAAAACATAGGAGGAGAGTGAGAAGTAGAAAGGGGAAGTGTTTAGGCAAAGTATAAGGTTGGTGAAATTAAAATAACAAGACGGGAAGGGGTGACAAACAGAAATGGTAGAAAAGAGGAAGTTGAGAGCAGGATTGTGAGAGGGAGAATGTGGAAAGGAAGCAAAAGTGGAGTCTTACATGAGACCAGCATAATGTGTAGAGGAATGGACATACTCCTAAAGGGCTTGTTCACCTTTCAACTATTTTTTGATTAAGTTGTTTTCAGATAAATCACCAGAAATAAAGATTTTTTGCAAATACTTTCTATTTGTGACCGTTTATCTAATATTGAAGTGTAAATCAAAATTTTCACCTTCTAAAGCAGCTGGGGGTGGGGGGTCACTGACTCTAAAAACTGTTCTAAATTGATACATTAGTTGATACATTTCTTATCTTTGGCCCTGCCACAGAATCCTTGAGTTTCATTAAAGGCAGCTGTTATATTATTCCCACAGATGCTTCTGAGAAATGTAGCAACTAATGCAGCAAATTGTAACAGTTCAGAATCTGCGCCTGGATTACTGAGCTGCCAGACTGAAACATCAGAGACAGGGACGTTAAACTTTAATCAACACTGGAAAAATGGCAAATGATACAAACTGGAAAGCAAAAAGACTGAAAAGACTCTTTATGTTTGGTGAACAATCTGAAAACCACTGAAATGAAAAATGTGTTCAGAAGAACAATCCATTTAAGTTAATAAAAGGTAAAATAATTAGGAAAAGGAGGAAGAAAAAAAACAAAAAAAATAGTGCCATAAAAATTGGCTTTAAAAAGAAAGTAGGTTATAACTATAAAAATAAATTATATAGTGAATAAAATACCCCTTCTTGTAAAATATAAGGGTATTATAAGTTACAGAGGAGTTTTATGACCATATAAAAGTATGAGGCCAAAGGCCGAGTATTTTTATACAGGTCATGGAACTCCGAGGTAACTTCTAATAACGTCATATTTTGCAACAGGGGGTACTTTATTTATTATAATATACAAATTTCAGTGAGTCATGTGATAGAAATGACATCAGAACTCACCGTTTATAACTGATGACATCAGAACTCACCGTTTATAAGGATATAATTTACAGGATATTCATGGCTTTTGTGTATTATAACATGATACTGAATCTGACAAAATAATTTGAATGTGGGGTGTTGCATGTTTTATGGCTATGGACTGCCATGCTTTCTTGGGTACAGGCCACTGTTAGGAATGAACCAGTAGTTTATCCATAGTTCAGTACACACAGCTCAGTGCAAATACCCTTCTTTTCTCTGGCACAGCAGCTCATTCTGATTGAAGTGGAGTGATATGTATAACTGTCACCTGTCTCCAACCACAGTGACCTGCCTGTTATCTACTAAGCATTGGGGACATGCTTTGCTATACCTTGGCACAACCAATGATTCATGGAGGGAGCCTGGAAATCGAATCTATATCTGGAGGGTGGCTGATTCCTCTGGCCTCTCCCTTGAGCCACCATTTTGTGATGGTCTCTGTGCTGCCTCAGAGATCACCTGACCAGAAATACTGCAGCTCTAACTGTAACAGGAAGAAGTATGGGAGTAAAAGACAGAACTCTGTCAGTTAATTGGCTCATGTGACCTAACATGAATGGTTGTTTGTGTGCACTGTGAATCCTACGATCCCAAGGGACGGCCCTTATTTTTTTTTTAAATGGCAGTTTTCTATTTATGATTACCCAATGGCACATACTACTAAAAAAGTATATCATTATGAAAAGGGTTTCTTTAAATGAAGCAGGGTTTTATATATGAGCTGTTTTATGCAATATATTTTTATAGAAGCCTACATTGTGTGAGGGGTATAGTTTTCCTTTCACTGAATGAAGTGCATAGCCAGTTACAGTCATTGATACTCTGGACCTTCAAAAAGATCTGTTGAACCAGCCCTGCTGAGAAGTATAAAACTGTCTTAAACTGCAAAAGTCTTTAAGTTAAGTTAACTTTTAGCATGTTTGAGAATGGCCAATTCTTCAAAAAACTTTTTTCTTCTTTTTTTCTTTTTTATACTTTTTCTTCTTCCTCTTTCCAAAATTCACATTGGAGTCACTGACGCTGGCAGCCAAATACTATTGCTCTGTAAGGCTACAATTTTATTGCTACGTTTTATCACTCCTCTTTCTGTTCAGGTTCTCTACTATTCATATGCCATTTTCTCGTTTCTCATTCTGGTTGCAAGGGTAATTTGGATCCTAGCAAAGAGATAGCTGCTGAAAGAAATTCCAAACTGGAGAGCTGCTGAACAAGAAGCTAAAACATTTAAAAAAAACACACAAATAATAAAAGATTAAGATCAATTACAAATTGACTCCAGATACCATTGCACCATACTGAGAGTTAATGTTATGGTACACTTTTAAAACAGAAAATAAATGTAAATTGTAAAATTCCACAGAGGAATAAAGAAGTTTATATCAGCTCATATATTGGGGTTTAGAATCCGTTGAATGTTTCTCATGCATTCTAATATTATATTTGATAATAGTTTATGTTTCTTATAACTTAACTCCTTTCAGATAAGAATGTAATCTCCAACTGTCTAGTAATCCTGTAGATTATCTGGATGGGGTATGGAGGTCCATCACTGCTTCTTTTAACCAGCTAAAAAGAGAAATGTATATTCTAAATATATAAATCAACAAAGTATGTATACCACACTCACAGGTCATAGAAACAAAACGAAAGGGTTTTTCATTGAAAGTGCGGTATACTTTGTAAATTTGTTTACAATTCTTTTTCTGGCCCTGATCAGACCTGAGAAGTTGCAGACTCAAAACAGAGTGATAGACATAAGATTCTACTTAACTATAGAATAATATACATGAATAACTTCCAGAAGGAGGTTATACAGCCTTCTCAGGCATCAGACTAATATTTCTCATTTAGAAAGAAAATATATTCGATTATGCGGTTAACATTACAATAATAAGTTATTATTAATAAGATGCAATTCAAAAAATCACCAGCAGATGTCACTGTAATATAATAATACAATGTACTACCAGACAAGTAGTGATTTTTTAGCATGTGATAAAAAATGTATTCTGTATTTCTCCACTAACTACTCCTGTAGCTCCACACAGCTGCAGTGTGTTTAACCACAAATGTTAAAGGTTCCTCGTACATCTGAGAAAAATAACTTTCTTAGTCCAAATACTTGGTAGATCATAATACAGTGGGGGAACTTCACATGGGCAAAATCCAAACTTTTTACTTTTTTTTTTAAACTTTTTACTTTACTTCTCCATTAATTATGTTCAGCAGAGCCCTATTCATTGAACTGAAGGTAGACTGGGGAGTGTGCTGCCCCTTTAAAACAATACAGTAAATGGAGTTACTTGTGTTTTCTTGCAAACATCATGCAAATACTGTATCTATGAATATGTCTGGTTCTAGCTACAGTAATATACACAGTTCTGTCTAAATCGGCATTAGATTTAGAACACTCTGATATTCTAAATAAATAAAGAACAGTTAAGTAACTCAGGCAGGACTACTAGAAAACCAGAGAATAATATAGTAGAATCTGCATATGATATCTCTCATATACATTATCTAACTAATCTAATGAATTCTAGCTTCTAAGCCAAATAAGTAAAAATAGTATGGATTTGAAATTTGGTCAAAGACTATAATTTTTTTCCTGTTATCTGGTAAGAAACAAAATTGTTACACTATTGAGATGTTTCTTAAACCTCTAAATCATGCTACATATCAATTACTCAATAGTGGAGGCATAGGAAATGTGATGGTGTTTAAGGGTAAAGACACATGGGCAGATTCGGGGAGATTAGTCGCCCTGGCGACAAATCTCCTCTTCTTCAGGGTGACAATCTTCCCAGACTTCATTTTTCGAAGTCGCCCGAAGCTGCATCACGAGGAAACTTTGGGAAGAAAAGGAGATTTGTCACTGGAGCGGCTAATCTCCCCGAATCTGCCCGTGTAATGAAAAATATAATGAAAAATCGCCAGCGCGATGGCACTCGCGGCACTTTTTTTTCGAAGTCGCCCGAAGTTGCCTCACGAGAAAACTTTGGGCGGCTTCGGAAAACTAATTAGTGGCTGGGGTGACTAATCTCCCCGAATCTGCCTGTGTGTCCTTACCCTAATGCGGTATGAAATAGAACTGGCTCATATGGACTACTGTATCAAATGAAGGTCGCCATCTTTTACCTAGAAACGATCCAAACAGGGGGTAAGCTTGGTGATGTCAGGGTTGGGGTCAGAGTCGATGATGCAGACCAATGGCCAGGCATTAGGTTTGGACTGGGAGTCAAAATATGCCCTGGCATTTCACGTACACAGAGGCACAAACAGCTATGGCAATTTGCAGCCCCTCTGGCATTTGCCAGAATCCACAGATTGCCAGTCCAAGCCTGTGTGCCATGCAGGGATTGACTGAATTTTCAGGGAGCAGTGTGCCCCATTTTAAACCACTGAAACCCCAGACAGGAAGTTTTGAACCGAACAGTTCCTATAAAAACTGGACTCTCCGATTAAAAAGCAGACAGATGGCAACTCTGTATGAAATTTGGTTTCAAACTGGGCCTGCCTTCGAGGGACCACCAGAGAACCTGAAACAAGGAGCCCACTCTCATACAAGTTAGATGTAGATGGTGCTACATGTTATATATTGTATATTGTGCTATGGTACAAATAAGAAGGGTTTAAGGAGAAATGTCCATTGGGGGCCACCAGGGTCTGGGTGCACAGGAGGTCCTCTGCTACTCCAGTAGGTCAGTCCAGCTCTTTTGCTTTCATACAGGCCCTTTATTTGGAGACAAATAAAATGTTTTACTAAAATATTTTTTAGTTGTTCAATTCTAAAAGGATATTCTTGTAAACCCAAATTAAAACATACTCCTTTTGCAGCTTGGATAGTAGGACACCTTTAAAAGAGGCAATGTAGATGAATACTAATACATTAAAATCTATTAATATAAGAATGGGGGTTATAGTTAAAGGAGAAGAAAAGGCTAAAATTAAGTACGCTTTATCAGAAAGGGCTATATAAATACATCAGTAAACCCTCAAAGTAATGCTGCTCACAGTCCTCTGTCAAAAGAAACTCAAAATTTCTTTCCTTCTATTGTGTACACATGGGCTTCTGTATGAGACTTCCTGTTTTCAACATAAAACGCTAGGACATGGCTTGAGCATGCTCAGTTTGCTCCTCTCTCCTCCTCCCTTTTCCCTCCTCCCCTCCCTGGTGTAATTTGAGCCCATAGCTATGGGAGAGACTCAGGCAGGAAGTGATGTCACAACAAGCTAATATGGCAGCTGCTATCCTAAACAAACAGAGAGAGCTTCTAGAGCTGTTTACTCAAGTATGGTATAAAGCATTCTGCATAATAAATATAGTGTTATAGCTTGCACTATTGTGGCTAATCTATTGGCAATATACTGCTTCTGTAGCTTTCCTGCTCCTTTAAAACTCCTGTTAAGATGATAACAATCAGGGCCTAGTTTGCCATTTAAGTTTAGTTAATACTTTCTTTTCCTCTTTTAGCATTAGCCGAGAATACATTTTATGTTTTTCTGATTTATTTCTATAATACAAAGACTGGCATTAATTTCAAACATTTTTGATCCACCACTCTTGTTATTTAGTAGCCCATTGCTTACTGGCATTGCTGTTTATAGGATAAGTAAGCCTTTTATCTTAAAATCTCCTAAAATTACTCTAAACAGCCCCCAGAATAAGATACCTTTCTTTTGTGGTCTTCATAGTCGGAGAGAGAAGAAGTGCTCAGAAAGCATAGGGGGCAGAGCTTCCCGCTAGACAAGGAAGTATCTAAAAGAGCTGCAGTTGAACTGACTGTACTAGAGAAGCGAAATAAATCTGAATGCAGGGAGAAAGTTATGTTATTATGGAAGCTGTTTAAAATAATTATAGAGATATAGGTATGGGATCTGATATCCAGAAAGCTCCAAAATACAGAAAGACCATTTTAATCAAATAGTTCTAATTTTTAAAAACAATTTCCTTTTCCTCTGTAATAATAAAACAGTACTTGTACTTGATCCGAACTAAGATATAATTAATCCTTATTGGAAGCAAAAAACAATTCTATTAGGTTTATTTATTGTTCAAATAATTTTTTATCAAACTTAAAGTATGGAGATCCAAATTACAGAAAAAACCCTTATCTGGAAAACTACAGGCATTCTGGATAATAGGTCCCATACCTGTAGTAAAAAAGGTTTACTTATTTTTTAAGTTGTTGATTCTTTTTGGTTATTGTTTTATTCTCTTGAGATATTTTGTTGGGTTAAATTTAAAAAAAATTGGTTTCATGTATTTTTTAATTTATTTACATGTAATTTTTATATTTGCAGTTTCAGTTTTAGTCAACTGAGTCTGATTTGACTGTTTCAGAGCACCTATCATTCAATTTCCATTTCACAAACACAACTTGTAAATAGTTTCTCTTTTAATTCATCTTGTCGTTATTTATAATATATTATAGGTATTAAGGTGACTATCAATGCTGATTTTCAAACATTTAATACTGACTTGTATGCAACTCCTGGATGTGTATCCAGTGGCTGTGAAGGTGTGGAGAAGCTGAAGAATCTTCGTGTAAGTTTTTCTTATCAGCTTACGGGGATATTGGTTTCCAGAAGAACATTCAGTATGAACAATTCACATTCACCTTTTTTTCCTCAGCATACAAGAAGACTGGGCTGTGTTATCCTTGGTCCAACATGTACTTATGCCACTTACCAAATGCTTTCGTGAGTATAACGAATTATGAAATACCGGTAAATGGAATTGAAGAGATATTTGCCACCATGATGGTTCAAAATGGTTTATGTCACCAAGAGACACATTTACTAAGGGTCGAAGTGAGTTCGAAGTGAATTTTCGAATTCAAAAACTTCGAATTTCAAAGTAATTTTTGGGTACTTCGATTTGAATTGAAAAAACTTTGAATATTCGACCATTCGAAAATCGAACTACTGTCTCTTTAAAAAACGTAGAATTCTACGCCTTAAACCTGCCAAATTGCTATGTTAGCCTATGGGGACCTCCTAGAACTTATAGCCAATATTTGGCTAAGTTTTTAGAAGTTTTTTTTTTTTTTTTAAATGGTTCGATCGATCGATCGATTAAACGATTTCTACGATCGATCAAACGATTTTAATTCGATTGAAAACAGCTAAAGTCAAACAAAAAAAACCTTTGGCTATCGAATTTTTTAGCACTTCGAAATTCGACCCTTAGTAAATGTGCCCCCAAATAATTTGATTGATTAATCTAGTTCTTTAAAAAAATTCTCAAACAATTACAAATATCATTTTTTAACTATAGTAATAAGTCAAATCAACTGGACTTGCTTTATATAGTTTTTGCTCTTGAAGACATTTTACTAGTTATCAGACTAGCTTTCTCAATTCAGAAGGACTTGTACAAAGAACTTTCTGGAGAATAGATAATCATCAATTGTCTGCCACATACAATCTTGTTTGGCACCTCTCCCTGGACGGTTTAATAACACCTCATAGCTTGAATCATGCTAATACAATCAACACCTTGTCTCTGAACCCATGCTAGGTATACTAAAAAGGATTATGCTGATTGAAGCAAGATTCCAGGGTATTTAACTCCAGAAATAACTTTGTACAAGTCATTCTGAATTGAGAAAGTCGTTTGAGAACGTCTTCAAGAGCCATGACCTGTATCACGGAGAACCTTCGTCGTAGACATACATTTAGGGGGTTATTTATCAAAGTCCGAATTTATCTCAATATTTTCTAAAAAAACTCTGACCAAAATCCGCACGGGTTTTTTTGGCTTATTTATTAATACACTTTCCCAAAAATTGTGGTTACAGGAAAAAATTGTGAAAAATCTGATTTTCACAATTTTTTTTGATTCTTCATCCAATTTTCAAAATTTTTCGAATTTTTCACCCGAAAACTCATTTTTCTGATGTTTTTTGCCTAAAAACTCAGAAAACTTCGGGGTATTGCATGAAACCCCGCGCACATCAAAAAATCATTGGGACTTTTCACATTGACTTATATGCAACCTCAACAGGTCTGAGATGCCAGTTTTTCTGATTTAGAGTTTTCTATCCTCAGGTTTAATAAATTCCGAAAAATTCAGATTTTTTAAAAGTAAGATTTTATATTAAAAAAATCACAAATTTTTTTGTGATTTTTGCATTCGGAGTTTATTAAATAACCCCCTAACCTTCATCTAAATGTCTAAGAAAACTATCTTACATTCTTGATGGAACAAACCATGATTCAGTAGTAGAAGTCACATTCCTTCTGCCAAAGACTGGGTATTTCTTTTCATCTTTCCCTGTACTAATCCTATCTTCTGTCTCCCCAGTCCACCAATGAAACTATCATTTCTTGTGCATAGTTTGTTTCCATAAGTAAGCAAACTGACTACTATTAAAATTATGGACTTGTTTGTAAAAATATACTTTGCCTTTTTGTGGTTCAGTTGGTTAAAGGATAAGTAAACCTTTAAAATAAGTGAATGTAAAACGTATGAGGCTGCTGTTCTAAAAAATGTTGTAATGTACATTCATTATTTATATTGTTTTTATTCCTAGATATTAAGGCATACATGTACTGTTAATATGAATGATTTTGTTACAACAGTGCCGCGTGCTGGTCATTTTCCCACCAGTCTGACCATCAAGTAGTCAAGGAATTTGTCAGGAGAAAGAAAGAGGCTGCTTTGATGTACTTCTACTTAGGAAAACAATTAGAAACATTTCTCACACCTTTCCTAAGCAGAAGAACATCAGAGCAGCCTCTTTCTTTCTCCTGACAACTTCCTTGACTACTTGCTGGTCAGACTGATGGGAAACTGACCAGCACGCGGTGCTGTTATAACAAAATTCATTCATATTAACAAAACATGTATCTAATATCTTGGCAATTAAAAACAAAATAAATAATGAATATACATTGCAAAATATCTTAGAATAACCCCATCATCAGTTTAACATTCATTTATTTTAAAGGTCTACTTATCCTTTAAGTAAACAAAATTCTACAGAGGCCAAGAGAGAAATGTAATTTAAAAGCCTATCTTAAAAACATAAGATGCCCATGCACAGGGATCGAAAAGGACCGTAAAATGACCTCATTTTGTGTCACCCTGCCACTTTCTTAGAAGTGGAAAAAAATCCCATAATCTTATAAGGCTCTTGCTTAAAGGACAAGGAAAGGCAAAAAATAATATCTCATTTCATGGAAATGAAAAAGAAACCTATCTCCAATATACTTTAATTAAAAAATGTTTACCGTTTTTATAAGAAACCTGACTGTATGCAGTGAAATTCTCCCTTCATTTACTGCTGTGGATAGGAATTGTCAGATGGTCCCTAACTGCTGAGCAGGGAAACAATCATACTTATGAACAGCAGGGGGAGCCCCCGCCTTACTTCACAGCCATGCAGAACTCAATCAGCTTTGTTTATGACGATCCCTAAGCAGCTCAGACCACACTGATGTTTACCAAAGTTACAAGATGGTGACCCCCCTGTAGCCAACTTTGAAAGCATAAATCATTTGTTTGATTAGGCTTGCGGTGCATTAAGTTCATGCTTATGTTTAGTATATAAAATACAGCATTTCTAGCCTTATTCTATTTTAGACTTTCCTTGTCCTTTAAAACATTGTCCATCACCTCCACACAAAGACTAAAATAACAGGCCAAATACAATTAAGGAGGACAGTTTTGCTCAATATAATATTTATTATTTAAACATTTTGAAATGTTGACTTTGATATTGGCAATTTTTTTTGCTCGTTGTTTATGAGCATGTAATGTTTATAACAAGAATAATAAAAATTCACTTTTACATTTTCCTCTGCTCGGTGGAATTTTGTGTATTAATGGCAATATACACTGTCTGGAGGTTTGGTGAGACACTAAAGCACAAGTTGACATTTATTGACTGGTTAGAGCTTTTCTTTATTGTGCCACTAAAATTAAACTTAGAACCCGCTACTTAAACCATTGCAATGCATTTGGTATAATGGCTGTACTGTTGGGAACATTTTGCATTCTTCCTGCAGAGCGATGAGTTATTTGGAAGTCTTGTGCTTTTTTCTTTTCTTTTTCAGGTTAAAGAATACCTTTGGTGTCCCCCTAATCTCAGCTGGAAGCTTTGGGCTGTCCTGTGACTACCACCGATCTCTGGCCCGCATGTTATTGCCAGCAAGAAAGATTACTTATTTTTTTAAAGAGTTCTGGCAATATGAAGACTTTATCAAACCAAAGAAGTGGCAATCTGTGTATATTTATAAATGGGATGGTAACACAGAGTCCTGCTTCTGGTATATTAGTCTGATTTACTTGAATAGCTGTTCAAAAAACAATGTACAGGTATGGGATCCATTATGCGGAAACCCATTATGCATAAAGATCCAAATTACGGAAAGGCCGTCTCACATAAGACTCCATTTTATCCTAATAATCCAAACTTTTAAAAATTATTTCCTTTTTCTCTGTAATAATAAAACTGTACCTTGTACTTAATCCAAACTAAGATATAATTATTCCCTGTTAGAAGCAAAACCAGCCTATTGACTTTATTTATGGGCAGATTTATCAAGGGTTGAATTGAAAATTAGAATTTGAGTTTTTTGTGGCCAAAACTGTCAAATTCGACTAGGGAATTGTTAAAATTTGATTAAATTTTTTTAAAAATTCAATTTTCGAGCCTTATCATACTCTGGCCCTTTAAGAACTCAATTTCGACTATTCACCACCTAAAACCTGCCAAATTGCTGTTTTAGTCAATTGGAGAGGTCCTGGGATTAATTTGGATTTGTTTTCAGGCTTCCTGACAAGTTTTTTCAGAGAACTCAAATCAAATTCTATTCGAGTTTTTGGGTCGATCCTATTCACCCGAGTTTAGAAAATTCTATTTTTTTGATAAATTTCAATTGCTCGAATTTCGAGTTCATAGGAGTTTATAGGATTTTTTTTTAAAAAAACACGAATTCGAAATTTGACCCTTCATAAATCTGCCCCTTAATATTTATTTGATTTTTTCAGTAGACTTTGGGGCAGATTTATCAAGGGTCGAAGTGAATTCGAGGGAATTTTCAAAGTAAAAAAATTCGAAATTCAAAGTGATTTTTTGGATACTTCGACCATCGAATAGCATACCATGACTTCGAATTTACTTAAAATAGTTTGAATATTAGCCCATTCGATAATCGAAGTACTGTCTCTTTAAAAAAAACTTGGATCTGCCCTATTCCTGAGGGCATTAGCAGGTTTCATTTTGATAGTCTGTAATGTTTGTTTGGTGCAAATAAAGAAGTCGAAGTAAAATCGTTCTAATCGTTCGATTCGAAGGATTTAATCGTTTCATGGAACGCTTTTAATTCGACCGCAGAATACCCAAATTCGATATTTGAATTTGAAGTATTTCAATTCGATGGTCGAATTTCGAAGTATTTTTTACTTCGAAATTCGACCCTTGATAAATCTGTCCCTTAAAGTATCAAGATCAAAATTATGGAAACATCCATTATCTGGAAAACCTCAGGTCTCAAGAATTCTGGATAACAGGTCCCATACCTGTACTTCATACTTTAAATATAAGGATATTAGAAGCTACCATGTAGTTCCATGCTCTGTAAAGAAATATAAAAACACTTTGTCTGTGGCCATGTGACTTTATAAGTCTTGGAACTCCTCTGTGACTTCTAATATCCTTATATTTTATGCAGCACTTTGCACAAAGTATTCAAATAATTTGTTCTTATAACACCTAATCCCAATTAATCTCCTTGTGCCCCATGTAGAATATTCTTGAAAAACATTCAATGAAATCCTAACTGATCATTCATTCAAATTTCATCTTTAATGTTCTTCTATTTCCATTCCATCATTCCCTTGTTAGGACATGTCCCATGGCTGACTGATGCAAGAAAATAGTTATTGTTGTTATTTATATAAAGTAATGCACGAACATTGATTGTACTATAGTGTTGTATTGTTGTGTAACTTTCATTATAGGTATATTAATGCTTTGGAGTCTGGAGTGTCTTATTTTAATAATGCTTTAAAGTTCAAAGAGATCTTAAGGACAGAAGGTGAATTGATGAAGGTGCTCCAAGAAAATAACCACAAAAGCAATGGTATGAGCTACACATTATCACACAATTCACGTATGTAAAGCAAATTGTCCAGTTAATAAACCAATGCACTCACAGACCTTACTGTAAAATACAATCTATATTTCATTGAAAAGTATTCAGAATTTATTTGATAGCATAGCTGAATGTGGTTAGAAGGCACACACCCAAATGATCAATAGTGAGGTGCAAATCCACAGGAGGGCTACCATCAATGTCTCCAAAGAAAATTATACTAAATAAGTAAGGAGTATTGCACACTCAATAAAAGATGAGAAAAAGCTGATTTAATTCAAAGTATCATAAGACACCATATCCTACCTGTTTCGACCAATCGGGTAGGGCATGCTGTATTATGATATTTTGACTTAAATAAACCTTTTATTGAGTGTGCAATCCTCCTTACTTGGTTTATTTCATAGCATGACCATGTCCATACATAAAGCAGATTAATAAACCTTTCCTTGATGTTTACAACTTTTGCAAAATGTTAATGGCCTTCTGTTTTGTAGTAATTCTAATGTGTGGGACCCCCAATGACATTTGGAACCTTCACAACAAAGTAGCAATACCTCAAGATAAGGTCCTTATTCTGCTCGATATTTTTAAGTAAGTATTAAGCTAAATTTTTAAAGATATGTTCCTCTAACATATTGAATGGCAGGCAGGGAAGTGCAATGTTAGTCCTATATTTCTCTAATCTACATACTTGAGATCTGTCAATAGAAAATGTAGGTGATCAAAGTTTTTTTTCCCACAATGATGCCATAAGCATCGCCTGCTGGTTGCCCCTTCTATTCCTCTCTACCAATTGTAGTACAGCAGTAAAGAGTGACTGAACTTTATCAGAGCACAAGTCACCTGACTGAGGACACCTGGGAAACTGACAACATGTCTAGTCTCAACTCAGATTTCAAAATCAAATATAAAAAAAATCTGTTTGCTCTTTTATAAAATGGATTTCAATGCAGGGTTCTGCTGGAGCAGCATTATTAACTGATGCGTTTTATAAAAAAACATGTTTTTCCATGACAGAATCCCTTTAAGCATAAAGGTTCTGCCAGATTACTGGGATTACAGAGAAGCTGTCTGCTTCTATTAACTTTATTATTGACATTGTGGAGTGCTTTGCCTGTTTGGCTTGAACAAACAATAGCTACTCTAGAACCAGACAAAGACAGAAGGTGCAAAAGTTTACCTCCAGGCAGTAAATGTATATGTTGGTGCATCATCCATGAGGGTAGTCAATCAATAGGAGGGCTCTGCAATAGGGATGTCGCGGACTGTTCGCCCGCGAACTAATTCGCACGAACATCGACTGTTCGCGTCCGCCGAATGTTCGCGAACGTCGCGCGACGTTCGCCAATTTGGGTTCACCTTAGCTGGCGCTTATTTTTGACCTCTCACCCCAGACCAGCAGATACATGGAAGCCAATCAGGAAGCTCTCCCTCCTGGACCACCCCCACACCCCCTGGACCACTCCCCTTCCATATATAAACTGAAGCCCTGCAGCGTTTTTTCATTCTGCCTGTGTGTGCTTGGAAGAGCTAGTGTAGGGAGAGAGCTGTTGAGTGATTTGAGGGACAGTTGATACTGCTCTGTATTGTAGGGACAGAACTCTGCAGGGATTTGAGGGACATTTTAGGTTAGGTAGCTTTGCTGGCTAGTAATCTACCTTCTACTGCAGTGCTCTGTATGTAGCTGCTGTGGGCAGCTGTCCTGCTGCTGATCTCTCATCTGCTGACTGCTGCCTATAACCCAATAGTCCGTGTAAGGACTGCTTTTATTTTCTTTTTTGTTTTTTACTTTGCTACTATAAGAGCCCAGTGCTATTAGTCTAGCTGTGTTGGGGAGTGGGACTGGTGTGCTGCTCCTAGTAGTTCAGCACCAACCAGAGTAATTTTTTTTTTAATATATATATATTTTTTTTATTTTACTTATCTTACTGTTCTTTAACGTGTCCAGTGCTGTTTGCTGTTCTTCATAGTAGTGCACCAATAGTAGTGCACTTGCAGGCATTGTTTGCCCAGTGTGTTCTTCAAACAACTGCCACCTAGCTGTGTGAGCTTGTTCACATTCTGTCTAAATATCAATAATAATACCGTCTCCAGAAACACCACCTGAGTGACGTTTTTCAAGCAGCAATAATATATTCCGTATCCACTGCTGTAGTGTATACGTTGACCTTGCAGACGTTGTTTGCCCAGTGTGTTCTTCAAACAACTGCCGCCTAGCTGTGTGAGCTTGTTCACATTCTGTCTAAATATCAATAATAATACCGTCTCCAGAAACACCACCTGAGTGACGTTTTTCAAGCAGCAATAATATATTCCGTATCCACTGCTGTAGTGTATACGTTGACCTTGCAGACATTGTTTGCCCAGTGTGTTCTTCAAACAACTGCCACCTAGCTGTGTGAGCTTGTTCACATTCTGTCTAAATATCAATAATAATACCGTCTCCAGAAACACCACCTGAGTTGTTGTTGTTGTTTTAAAAAAAATGCCAGGCAAAGGCAGGCCGCCACGCAGAGGCACTAGGGGCCGTGCTGCTATGCTATCCTGTGGCCCTAGGAAATTGCCCAGTTTTACAAAGGCAATTACCCTGAACTCCCAAAATGCTGAAGAGGTAGTTGACTGGCTTACACAGCACACCCCATCCTCTACCGTTTCTAACTTTGCCACAACATCCTCATCCTCCTCTGCTATGGGCACCCCACGTAACACTTCCTCCACCACCGGCGCCCCTTCTTCACTGGAGTCAGAGGAGTTATTTACACATGAGTTTCTTGAACTGAGTGATGCGCAACCATTATTGGCAGAAGAAGATGAAGGAGATGAGGACGTTACACCAGATATAATTCTGGCAGACAACACAACATAGATGGACATAATGAGTGATGAGGAGGTCCCCGCTGCTGCTTCCTTCTGTGAGCTGTTAGAAGAAATTGATGCATCTGAGGAGAATGATGATGAGGAGATTGATGTTTTGTGGGTGCCCAGTAGAAGAGAGCAAGAGGAGGATAGTTCAGATGGAGAGACGGAGAGTCAGAGAGGCAGGAGGAGAATAAGACTTAGAAGAAGCAGGGAGGACAGCTCGCAGGGAACAGTAGGGCAACAACATGTATCGGCACCTGTGGTCAGCCGGCCAACGCACCCGCCATTGCCGCCAACTTCTACTGTTACCGCCAGATTGCCAGCTTCAAAAAGCTCAGCAGTGTGGGATTTTTTTTAATGTGTGTGCCTCTGACAAAAGCGTTGTAATTTGCAGTGAGTGCAGTCAGAAACTGAGTCTTGGGAAGCCCAACACCCACATAGGTACAACTTCTATGCGAAGGCACATGAACGGCAAGCACAAAGCACTATGGGAGCAACACCTCAAAGGCAGCAGACAAACTAAAAGCCACCCTCCTTCTGGTCCAGCATCTTACTGCTCTACCTCTGCTGTCCTTGACCCGTCTGAACCACCCTCCACTCCGCCTTCCACCTTGACCACCAGTTCCCAGTCATTTGCCCCCAGCCAAGTTTCTGTGAGGGCCATGTTTGAGCGTAAGAAGCTAATGTCTGCGAGTCACCCCCTTGCCCGGCGTCTGACAGCTGGCTTGTCTGCACTCTTAGCCCGCCAGTTTTTACCATACCAGCTGGTGGACTCTGAGGCCTTCCGCAAATTTGTAGCAATTGGGACACCGCAGTGGAAGGTACCCAGCCGCAATTTTTTCTCCTAGAAGGTAATACCACACCTGTACCACCATGTGCAGAGCCAAGTCACCGCATCTCTGTCACTTAGTGTTGGGGCAAAGGTCCATATGACTACTGACGCATGGTCCTCCAAGCATGGTCAGGGCAGGTATGTCACCTAGAGATGTCGCGAACTGTTCGCCGGCGAACTTGTTCGCGCGAACATCGGGTGTTCGCGCTCGCCGGAAGTTCGCGAACGTCGCGCGACGTTCGCCATTTTGGGTTCGCCATTGTTGGCACTTTTTTTTGCCCTCTCACCCCAGACCAGCAGGTACATGGCAGCCAATCAGGAAGCTCTCCCCTGGACCACTCCCCTTCCCTATAAAAACCGAAGCCCTGCAGCGTTTTTTCACTCTGCCTGTGTGTGCTGAAGAGATAGTGTAGGGAGAGAGCTGCTGCCTGTTAGTGATTTCAGGGACAGTTGAAAGTTTGCTGGCTAGTAATCGTTTTGATACTGCTCTGTTATTGGAGGGACAGAAGTCTGCAGGGGTTTGAGGGACATTTAAGCTTAGGTAGCTTTGCTGGCTAGTAATCTACCTTCTACTGCAGTGCTCTGTATGTAGCTGCAGTGGGCAGCTGTCCTGCTTCTGATCTCATCTGCTGACTGCTGCAATAACAGTAGTCCTTGTAAGGACTGCTTTTATTTATTTTTTTGTTGTTTTACTACTACTACTACTATAAGAGCCAGTGCTATTAGTCTAGCAGTGTTGGGGAGTGGGACTGGTGTGCTAATCTGCTGCTCCTAGTAGTTCAGCAGCACCAACTTTAATTTTTTTTTTTTAATATTCATTTTTTTTTATTTTACTTTTTTTTATTTTACTACCGCTGTAGTAGTGTATAAGTTGACCTTTTAGGCATTATTTGCCCTGTAGGCATTATTTGCACACTGTTTTCTTCAACCCGCCATCTAGCTGTGTGACCTTGTTCACATTCTGTCTAAATATCCATAATATTACCGTCTCCAGAAAAAACACCGGAGTGACTTTTTTCAAGCAGCATTCATATATTTTACGTAATCCGTATCCACCGCTGTAGTAGTGTATACGTTGACCTTGTAGGCATTGTTTGCCCAGTTTTTTTGGCCGCAGTCACTGAAGCACAGAGGCCAGAAAAAATATGCCATATAAATGCTGAAAATAGTCATTTTTTGCCATACGTTGACTCAACGTATATGGCAAAAAATTACTATTTTCAGCATTTATATGGCATATTTTTTCTGGCAACTGTGCTTCAGTGGCTGCGACCAAAAAAACTGGGCAAACAATGCCTACAAGGTCAACGTATGGCAAAAAATGACTATTTTCAGCATTTATATGGCATATTTTTTCTGGCAACTGTGCTTCAGTGGCTGCAACCAAAAAAACTGGGCAAACAATGTCTACAAGGTCAACGTATGGCGAAAAATTACTATTTTCAGCATTTATATGGCATATTTTTTATGGCAACTGTGCTTCAGTGGCTGCGTCCAAAAAAACTGGGCAAACAATGCCTACAAGGTCAACGTATGGCAGTTGTTTAAAGAGAACAGTAGATTACTAGCCAGCAAAGCTACCTAAGCTAAAATGTCCCTCAAATCCCTGCAGACTTCTGTCCCTCCAATACAGAGCAGTATCAAGCAGATTACTAGCCAGCAAACTTACTATCATCTGTCCCTGAAATCACTAACAGCTCTCCCCCTACACTATCTCTTCCAAGCACACACAGGCAGATTTTTCAGATACATTTTTGCCCTTGATCCCCCTCTGGCATGCCACTGTCCAGGTCGTTGCACCCTTTAAACAACTTTAAAATCATTTTTCTGGCCAGAAATGTCTTTTCTAGATGTTAAAGTTCGCCTTCCCATTGAAGTCTATGGGGTTCGCGAACCGTTCGCGAACCGCTCGCATTTTTGCGCAAGTTCGCGAATATGTTCGCGAACTTTTTTTCCGACGTTCGCTACATCCCTAATGTCACCTACACTGCCCACTGGGTGAACTTGCTTATGGCTGGGAAGCAGGGAATGCGTGGCTCAACAACAACAGTGGAGTTGGTGTCACCGCCACGGATTGCACGCGGTTCTGCCACCACCTCTACTCCTCCTTCGCTCTCTACCTCGTCTTCTTCCTCTGCTTCCTCCTCCTCTGCTGCTGGGTCCTCCTCCTCCACACCTGTGCACCCCCAGCTCCCCCTAGGCTATTCGACATGCCAGGTACGCCGTTGTCATGCTGTCTTGGGGATGACGTGCCTGGAAAGCAGAAACCATACCGGATCTGTACTCCTGTCATCTCTGCAGTTACAGGCCGATCGGTGGCTGACCCCACACCAACTGAAGATCGGAAAAGTGGTGTGTGACAACGGAAGCAATCTGTTGGCAGCACTGAGACTGGGCAATTTAACACATGTGCCCTGCATGGCACATGTTCTGAATTTAATAGTCCAACGTTTTGTCTCGAAGTACCCAGGATTCCAGGACATTCTCAGGCAGTCCAGGAAGGTGTCGGCCCATTTCAGACGTTCCTACACAGCCATGGCACGCCTTGCTGACATTCAGCAGCGGTACAACATGCCAGTCAGGCGTTTAATTTGCGACAGCCAGACTCGCTGGAATTCAACGCTCCTCATGTTGGAACGTCTGCTGCAACAACAAAGAGCCGTCAATGAATACCTGTTTGAACTGGGTGGTAGGACTGGATCTGCAGAGCTGGGGATTTTTTTCCCCCGTTACTGGGTGCTTATGCGCGATGCCTGCAGGCTCATGCGCCCTTTTGAAGAGGTTACAAACATGGTCAGTTGCACCGAAGGCACCATCAGCGACCTAATACCCTTTGCTTTCTTCCTGGAGCGTACCGTGCGACGAGTGACAGATGAGGCTGTAGACCAGCGTGACGAGGAGCAGGAAGCGAACGAGCCCAGGCACCTGCTGCAACGCAGGGAGAGGTGTCAGAAGTGGAGTCAGAGGAGGAAGGTGGCTTTGTGGAGGAGGAGGACCAACAGGAGCAGGCTTCCCAGGGGGCTTGTGGTGACCTTTTGGGGACCCCTGGTCTTGTACGTGGCTGGGGGGAGGAGACCGTGGATGATATAGTCCTTGATAACGAGGAAGCGGAGATGGATACCTCTGCATCCAACCTTGTGAGTATGGGGTCTTTCATGCTGTCATGCCTGTTGAAGGACCCCCGTATCAAGAGGCTTAAGGAGAAGGACCTGTACTGGGTCGCAACGCTACTAGACCCTCGGTACAAGCATAAAGTGGCAGAAATGTTACCAACGTACCACAAGTCCGAAAGGATGCTGCATTTACAAACCAGCCTGCAAAACATGTTGTACAATGCTTTTAAGGGTGATGTCACTTCAGGAACTCATCAACATTCCAGGGGCAGAGGTGCCAGTAATCCTGCCACGAGCGCACCTGCAAGGACAATGCACTTTGGCCACTCTGTAACGTCAGACATGCAAAGGTTTTTCAGTCCAAGGCAGCGCCAGAACCCTTCGGGATCCACCCTCAAAGAACGCCTCGACCGGCAGGTAGCAGACTACCTGGCATTAACTGCAGATATCGACACTCTGAGGAGCGATGAACCCCTGGACTACTGGGTGCGCAGGCTTGATCTGTGGCCAGAGCTGTCACAATTTGCCATGAACCTCTTGTCTTGCCCCGCCTTAAGTGTCCTCTCAGAAAGGACCTTCAGTGCAGCAGGAGGGATTGTAACTGAGAAGAGAACTCGCCTAGGTCACAAAAGTGTGGATTACCTGACCTTTATTAAAATGAACGAGGCATGGATCTCGGAGGGTTACTGCACGCCGGAAGACTTGTTCTGACTCCCCATGCAGCTGTCCTTCTCTGCACGCCGCATGACTCCACACACAGCTGTCCTTTAGCGTCCTCCTCCCTCCGCCACCGTTACAAACTAGGGTGCAAATCCTACTGGTTTCATTTCAATCAAAACTTTTTGGACAGGTAAATCCTGAGTTTTTCTGGCCTCTGTGCTTCAGTGGCTGCGACAAAAAAAATTCATATTTTCAGCATTTATGTGGCATATTTTTTCTGGCCTCTGTGCTTCAGTGGCTGCGACAAAAAAAATTCATATTTTTAGCATTCATATGGCATATTTTTTCTGGCCTCTGTGCTTCAGTGGCTGCGACAAAAAAAAATAATATTTTTAGCATTCATATGGCATATTTTTTCTGGCCTCTGTGCTTCAGTGGCTGCGACAAAAAAAATTCATATTTTTAGCATTCATATGGCATATTTTTTCTGGCCTCTGTGCTTCAGTGGCTGCGACAAAAAAAATTCATATTTTTAGCATTCATATGGCATATTTTTTCTGGCCTCTGTGCTTCAGTGGCTGCGACCAAAAAAAATTCATATTTTCAGCATTTATATGGCATATTTTTTCTGGCCTCTGTGCTTCAGTGGCTGCGACAAAAAAAAAATCATATTTTTAGCATTCATATGGCATATTTTTTCTGGCCTCTGTGCTTCAGTGGCTGCGACAAAAAAAATTCATATTTTCAGCATTTATATGGCATATTTTTTCTGGCCTCTGTGCTTCAGTGGCTGCGACAAAAAAAATTCATATTGTCAGCATTTATATGGCATATTTTTTCTGGCCTCTGTGCTTCAGTGGCTGCGACAATTTTTTTTTATATTTTTAGCATTCATATGGCATATTTTTTCTGGCCTCTGTGCTTCAGTGGCTGCGACAAAAAAAACATAATTTTTCAGGAAAGTACACATGCCTAATTTTTCAGGGTTCTGCAACAGTGGCAAAATCGCATCTTTTATGGTCACCGCAGGTGATCAATAAAGTAGACCAAAACTGGGCCCACACTGCAGAATCAGTGTTTTTTGGTTCACTTTACTGTACATTGAATTACCTCTGCCTGACCGTGCACGTGCGCACAAGCACGGTGACTGCTAAACACACCACTACAGAAATATTGCCACCAACAGGATGAACATCCTGGAGGTGACAAGCAACTAGTAATTAAAAACTATTATTTGCTCACTTGACGGTATCATTCATGAAAGCTCTTTGCGTTTTTTTGCGTTGCAGTAAGCGCCGCGTTTTGTCTTTGCGTGTGAACAGGCTGTAACCTTTACACGACTTGATTGGCATGTAGACGCCGGACGTTTTAAAGCAGTTTATTACACAAGTTTAGAAATGTAGTGTGATTTCTGCCATTTACAGCAAAAACGCAGCGCTGTGTCAACAATGTATTTTTCAGATACATTTTTGCCCTTGATCCCCCTCTGGCATGCCACTGTCCAGGTCGTTGCACCCTTTAAACAACTTTAAAATCATTTTTCTGGCCAGAAATATCTTTTCTAGCTTTTAAAATTCGCCTTCCCATTGAAGTCTATGGGGTTCGCGACGTTCGCAAACCGTTCGCATTTTTGACGCAAGTTTGCGAATATGTTCGCGAACATTTTTTCCGACGTTCGCTACATCCCTACTCTGCAAACATAAATCATTGTGTAAAGACAAGCAGGGGAACTGTCAGACAGTTACAACAGCATGCACTTCAGCTCAGTGTGTAGCACTTGCAGCAGAAAAAAGTGGGCTTCATACACCTGCACCAAGTGCCTCAATTTTGACTCAGAGATGGTTTCATTAGGTATGGCATCATTAAAGTTAACTTGTCATCATGTCCAACAATTTTAGACTGTTCTACATGCAACTATCTGAAATAAAGCTAATCACTGATTGCTGGTTGTTAAAGGGCACTGCCAAGGTACCAATTTGTGTATATAAATGAACCCCAGTACTGTGTCCTTCAGCTCATTTATTGTCCATGTGCAAATAGAATACTGAGGACCAATAGACCTTGTAGTAATCTTGTATGTTGCACTGTGTCAATAGCCTTTGCACAATGTAAAAATCAAAGTTGCTGTTTAACCTGTTAACTTTTCCATGAACACAGAGAACACAGACTGGCCAAACATCTTTCAAAAATAATCTGTACTCTGTACAATAAGCCCTAACAATGTTTCTTTCACTCTTCCCACAGCACTGTGTACTATGATAATAAGTCCTCTCCTTACTATATGGAGAATGTCCTGGTGGTGACACAACGTCCATCCAATATGAGCAAAATATCGAACCAGACTGGAATCGCTAAACTTGTATGTCCGTCTATCAGTATACGGTTTTGGCTAGTAGATCTAAAAATCTCCATTAGGATAGAAAAATACTCATGATTAGATTAATTTATAGAAGAAAAATGTTTCTAGGATTTTTGTGCCTAGCTGTTAGCAAGACTTAGAAATGAACCAGAATCTGAACAAATATCAGTTGACCTGAAATTGTAGAGAAATTCAGACTAATCAGTGACTTAGGATTCTACTTTATGCAAGTCTCCAGTGGGTAGTGTTGTCTGTGCTCATATAGCTGCTAATTGTATTCTCTAATTCCAGCTTGAAGATAACTATGCAGCAGGGTATCTTGATGGGGTCCTTCTCTTTGGCCATATCCTAAAGAAGTTTCTTGGATCAGTAGACATCAATCAAACTTTCTCTTTCATTGATCAGTTTCGGAACATATCAATAATAGGTTAAGAATTACAATATTTTATATACAAATATACCGCCCTGTTCCTTTACTGAGTCCAACCCCCAATTTGTGCTAATGCAAAAAGTTATTTTTATAAATGTCCCTTGTGTAAGTAAAAAATATATACTGTATATATATTCTGATCGTCCTAAATTGATTTCTGAATAAGTTGTTTTCTGGAGAACATTGAATAGGTCAACCAGTCTAATTATAGTACTGTAGGACTTGTACTGCATGATTTCTACAATAACTATCCTAATTTTTCTGATAGGTGCTTTAGGGCCACTTATATTGGATGCGGCTGGTGATCGAGAGCTAAATTTGACCCTGCTCTACAGTTCAACTGCTACTAATAATGTGAGAAATGCTTTCTAATGGCATAAGTATACTTATTGACTCTTCTCAACCTATTCTGATGCTACCAAATCTAAAATTCCAGTAGCATACTAAATTCTTAAAAAAACTATGGTGCAAAAAAATGTTTGGAAATCCAGTCTTTTTCCATCTTTTTCATCAACATATTTGTAGTCCACACACCACTCCTGTTAATTTCTGGGTTTATAACCACGTCAGCCAAAATGGCTCAGTGAACAGATTTTGTCAAATTTGAATTTACTAAGGGGCAGATTTATTAAGGTTTGAATGGAAGATTCGAATTTTACAAATTGGAATTTCGAGTTTATTTTAGTGTAATTCAAGGGAATAGTCCAAATTCTATTTGAGTTTGAAAAAAATTCAAAATTTAAGAAATCAAATTCGACTATTCGCCATCTAAAACCTGCCAAATTGGTGTTTTAGCCTACTACAATCAATTTGGAGTTGTTTAGTGGATTTTCGAGTTTGCAGGTCGATCCTATTCACTCAAATTGAAAATTTTTTATTTTAATAACTTTAGATTGGTCGTTTTTTTTTCTGAATTTATATAAACTCCCATAAACTCTAAATTCGACCCTTGATAAATATGCCCCTTAATATGTTACTGACTCATGTTTAATAGTGTAAAACAAATTGTTACATGATCTTAAAATAAATACTGTACATGTGTTTCTGAAAGGCACCAGAGTTTTGTTAGGAAATATAGGTGCTACTACACCAAAGTGCTTCTCCCCTCCCACCCCTCATAAATATAGCAATGAGAAATGCAGGTACCATAGGTGGAGTCCAGTGGCCTGTGGCATTTTGGCATGGAAGAGTGCCTTTTTTGCACTTTCCACACTGCCTAGGAGATTGGAAATTATCTATTATATCTAAGCTAAGAGCATTATGATGACTAAGCTGGGATAAAATAAAATACTAAACCTAAAAACTGGAAAAAAAATCACAACCACAGCTTATACACCAAAGCAAGGTTTGGGCAGATTGGACCTGTTTCGATTCAACAAAAATTTGCGCATGGGTGAAAATTTGCCAAAATACATTACAGTCTATGGCTGAATTTTTTTTTTCTTCGGGTGCAACATTTTTTAGGACACACAACATTTTTTTTTCCAATGAAGTCTATGGGCATCAATTCCATGGCGAAACACGCCGAAAAAAATTGCTTTTCCCTAATATGTAAGAAGAGGCTAACTGTGAAAAAGCTGGAGAGATCCACAGCTGAGATGTGAGAAACTGTCCATGTTAGTAGATTACATTTGTGAGTTGGGTTAAATATTGTCTACATTATTTAGTTATTCTAAGTTGCATAAAAAAGTTAATCAGAAGTTGTGACCTCTTAAAGCAGTCATAGAAAGAATTGTCTAGCAGCATCAATAATTAGTTGTTAATATGTGCAGTAGTGATGGTATATTAGATAATGAGGTGTGGCTTATGTGGGGAGAGAAAGATACCATGGACAGTAGATGCAACTTTTTCCTGGAAGTTCATATAAGAATTTTTTACAGATGAGTGTCCATTGCTTTGCAGTATACTGAACTTATTCAGTTTGACACAAGCACCAACCAGACCACTGTGATGGATACCAGCCCAAACTTTATATGGAAGAACCACCGACTTCCCAGTGACGTTCCTCAAAGTGGTAAGTTCTCAGGAGTTCATTTAACAGTTACTCCTGCTACTATTTATTGTGTAAAACAGATAATAAGCAATAGTGGTGAGAGATATGGAGAGATGGTTAAAGCATATATACACACGGTATATTGGAATTCAGACTTTTTTCTTTTAAATTCTTTACCCAAGAATTGTTTTAACTTAATGAAAGAAAAAGGAATTCTAAGCAACATGCCAATATATATATTAAATAATATTTGTCCATGGTTTTAAGTTAAAGGAAAGAATCCAAAATTATGTTCCACCTTTAAGACAAGGATTCGACACATTTAATGGTTTCTTTTTAAAAAATAGATTTTTCTCTTTTTTTAAATAAAAAAGTCTGGCCCAACTAGAATCCACAATTGGACCTTTTGTATTATTTCAAAAGCACAATTTAATCGGATTGGGGACAAACTCAATAAAATCGTGCGAAAACCAGAATTATACGATTTTTACAATTTTTCGCGTTTTTTTCCCGAAAAGCCAGAATTTTTGCCTGAAAAGTCATAAATAGTCAGATTTTCAGGCTAATTCCAGCACAGACCACAGAAACTTCCAAATAGGATAAAGACCTCTCCCAATGACTTATATACAACCTCGTGGGTCTGAGATGCTGGATTTTCAGATTCAGACTTTTTCCAGCCTCGCAGTATAACAAATCTCAAAAAATTTTCAGTTTTTTTTTCCCACTAAAAGTTTGGATCTAATAGTTTTTGCCATTCAGTCTTTAATAAATAACCCCCGTACAGTGAGCTTCCTTAGAGTGCAGAGTTCTTTTTGCTTATTGGTTTCCTGCCTGCACAGTAATTTACTTTCCTCTATGCTCCTTACACTCCCTACTACTCCATTGAGTGTCTACCTGTCTCTGGAACTCCATATAGAAACCAGATTTCAATTATAGATTTTTAATTAAAAATTATCCTAGCAACCATGCATTGATTAAATAAGAGACTGGAATATGAATAAGAGAGTACCTGAATAGAACTATGAGTAATAAAAAGTATCAATAGCAATACATATGTAGCCTTACAGAGCATTTGTTTTTTAGATGGGGTCAGTGACCCCCTATTTGAAAGCTGGAAAGAGTCAGAAGAAAAGAGCAAAACATTAAAAAACGCTAAAAATAAAACTAATAAAGACCAATTATAAAGTTGCTTGTAAGTGGCCATACTCTGAGCTTCCTTAGAATGCAGAGTTCTTTTTGCTTATTGGTTTCCTGCCTGCACAGTAATTTTCAGAAAAAAAGAGCAAATCATTAAAAAACTATAAAAATAAATACCTAATGAAGACCAGTTATAAAGTTGCTTGTAAGTGGCCATACTCTAACATACTAAATGTTAACTTAAAGGTGAATCACCACATTTAGAGATTTAGTCTGGAGAATCCTAAATCCATCATACAAAAATCTAAATTTGGACTATATCTTATAAGCTTTGATAAAATGTATGTTTCTAGGACCTCATATCCTGACGATTGCTGTATTCACCCTCATTGTAGTGGTGATTCTTGTTCTCATCATTGGACTTCTTGTGTTCAGGTAAGTCTGTCCTAAAGTTTTTTTCATTTAAGAAGAGTCCAGCAAAGAAGTCTAACATTAGGTTTCTAAGTACAGATATGGGATTCATTTTCCAGAAACCCATTATCCAGAAAGTTCCAAATTACGGACAGGCTGTCTCCCATAGATTCCATTATAGTTAAATAATTCAGATTTTTAAAAATGATTTCCTTTTTCTCTCTGTTATAATAAAACAGTAGCTTGTACTTGATCCCAACTAAGATATAATTAATCCCTATTAGAAGCAGAACCAGCCTATTGGGTTGAATTAATAAGTACAAGATTTTCTAGTGACTTAAGGTATGAAGATCCAAATTAGAGAAAGACCCGTTATATGGAAAACCCCAGGTCCCGCGCATTCTGGATAACAGGTCCCATACCTGTACTAAGCAAGGGCTTGATATAATCACTCACAGCGATTTCAGCATTCAAACGTTCCTACTGATATTAGCTTGCTATTTATTTAGCATTATCTGCTTCTGTTAAAGGAGAACTAAACCTCAATTCCAGACCCTATTCATTGGCCTCATCCCAACACCACCCATTACTGTCAAAAGTGTTCCTATTTTTGTACCTGCTCAACAAATATAGAGTTACACAGTGGTGTTGGCAGGACCCATCACACATTGCTTTGAATTTTTGTCTGTCATAACGCTGACATTGACATTGAGCACATAGGAGTTGAAGCCTATATGTACCAAGTTTCAACTGTGCATGCTCCAGCTGTTCTCTTTTAACAGAGTCATGACCCTGTGGATAGACAAAGTATGGATGGTCAAGAAGATCCGGAGATATAAGCAAGTAGACTGGTACTTAGTTGCCCTTAGGAAAGCCAGCAATATAGGAATTCCAGGTGTGTAGGTGTGGATACAAATGAGCGCAGGAAAATCTGCTGAAAAAGGTGCCTTTATTCAAAACACGACATGTTTCGAGCTCTTGCTCTTTATCAAGTGTATGATTTTCCTGAGCTCATTTGTATCCACACCTACACACCTGGAATTCATAAGAAGGTCCATAAGATGGAGATAAGCAATCAGACTTTTGGATATACTATAAGGATAAAGACATCATTTTCACTAACCCTATCACCTTTACTGTTTAGAAGATATCGTCTAGAAAATGAGCTCAGACAGAAGAAGTGGTCCCATATCTCTGCAGAGAAAATTTTACCTCTCAATATGACAGAGACCTCTCATGTCAGCTTAAAGGTGATTTACTCCATAAACCCTGACAATCAGGCTGTGTACATTATTTAACATACTCATAAAACTATTACTGTTACTGTTTCTGTGCAATGTGACTATATATAGGGGCAGATTTTCTAAGGTTCGAATGATATTTTTGAATTTGAATTTTTCATCCCCTACCCTAGAAATAACTCGAATTCGATAGGTCGCCGCCTAAAACCTGCCGAGTTCATGTAGAAGTCAATGGCAGGTTTCCGTTGACCCATTTGAAGATGTTAATAGCCTTCCTGACATTCAAGTTTTTTCAGAGGAAAACTCGATTTGAATTACGTTCGAATACGATTAGAGTTTAGTACAAAAAACCTCACATAAACTTTGCGAAATAACCCATATTCATTTTTTTTTATTCACATTTCTCCTGGTATTTAATAAATTGGCCCATTTGTGTGAGCCATTCTTTTTATTCAGCAACCCAAATACCATACACAAATCCGCTTCTATTTTCTATTTGATTAACTGTAGTAAATATTTTGTCTTATTTGTAATTTGCTTATTAGATTGATGATGACAAAAGGAGAGACTCTGGGCCTAGATTACAAATAAGAAAATATGACAAAAAGGTAAAATATGAATTCAACATTTTTTTAATAATATGTTTGTCCTCTTCTTTAGATTTTTCTGACCTTATGGCCTGTTATGTAGAAAGAGAGATTATGTGGATGTGTCTTTGAAGTTATCACCAATGATGCTCATGGTTATTTAAAGGGTGAACAGAAGCTCAAAGATAAAAAAAAAATGTGTTTTACGCACAGCTGAGGATTTCTTCTAAATGACATTATAGAATTTGCTATCCAAAAAGTGCACAGTGCAAAACCCAAATGATGGAGGTGCAAGAAACATAACGTCATATAATCTATTCTAAATATTTTTTCCTAAAGGTTGTAATACTCAAAGACTTGAAACATGATGAAAACTTCACAGAAAAACAGAAAATGGAACTTAATAAGGCAAGATTGTGTGAGAAATGTGATGCTATTATGTATTTGACTTTTCATTCAGCATATTTAACAACCCTGATTGACATAAAAAAGAAGGCAGTGTTTTACCACTTAATATGTGATACTTACAGTGGCATATCATAGGTGTTAATAATATAGGGTTTGCGTTAGAGCTCTGTTGCAGAGGGACAGGCTCCGTTTCAGGACCTTGGACCATGGGAAAGTTCCTGTCTTCAGCTATTGGCTGGAATAAAAATGTGTCCCTTGCACTTTGCACAACAGACTTTTATAGGTATCCCCAGGTTTCACTTTAAAGATTTGGTAACCATAGAATAATAATGTATCAAAAATTACAGTTATACTGTATATATAGGATACACAGTTCAAAGCTCTGGGGTTTCCAGAGAATCTGTGCACCAACATCATTGGAAAGCAGAGAGTGAATTCATAACAAGGTAACAAGGTAAGGGAGGGCTTACATTTAGGCACTATGGCACTGATCTGCCCCCAAAATGCCACCACCCTGCCCCCTGTTCGGACTTAGTGTTTTCAAAAGGTGGCAATCCTACTTGCACTACACTGTCAAACTAAGGGAGGTTGGGAAATGGTTTGTGCTTATGTCTGATTCCACAGATTAAGTCTGTGTAAAAAAAATTATATTTAGTTCTGGAAGTTCAGATGTTTATTGAAATGACCTGTAGGTGTTACTGTACAAGACACTGTGTATACATAGTACTTTCTATACTGCCAAAGCATTAGAGTGGATGTTCCTGCTAGTGATGTGCGGGTCGGCATTTTCCCGACCCGACCCGAACCTAACCTGCCCGCCCGCATCCACTCTTCCCGGTTGCTTTTATAGACCCGCTGAAGACGTCACAAAGATGATGTCACAAAAGGGGTGGGACAAGCAGGCGCAGCGTCTATAAAAGACAAACCCGGGAAGTGGGAAGCCAGCGATGCGAGGTCGGCTCGAACCCGCCCGACTGGTATACCTGCTAATAGTTGTAATTGCTACAAAACTTAATGTGCACCTTTGCTGCATAAGGTTAAGATGTGAAACAGGTGATTTCCTCTCTGTTATTTCTATATTAGGGTCCTTCATACAGAGTAGAGGGTCTGTCAAGCCTTCCCAACCTTACAAGTTAAAGGGATTCTGTCATGATTTTTATGGTGTCGTTTTTATTTCTAAATTACACTGCAAATAATTCACTCCATTAACCATGTAAAATTGAATTCCTGAATCAACAAGTGTATTTTTTTTAGTTGTAATATTGGTGTGTAGGCAGCCATCTCAGGTCATTTTGCCTGGTCATGTGCTTTCAGAAAGAGCCAGTGCTGCACTATGGAACTGCTTTCTGACAGGCTGTTGTTTCTCTTACTCAATGTAACTGAAAGAGTCGTACTGGGACATGGATTTTTACTATTGAGTGCTGTTCTTATATCTACCTGTTATCTGGTTACCATCCATTGTTCTGCTGATGGGCTGCTGGGGGGGGGGAGGATGACATCACTTAAACTTGCAGTGCAGCAGTAAAGAGTGACTAAAGTTTATTAGAGCACAAGTCACATAACTGGGAGCACCTGGGAAACTGACAATATGTCTAGTCCCATGTCAGATTTAAAAATGAAATATAAAATAATTTCAGTGCAGAATTCTGCTGGAGCAGCTCTATTAACTGATGCATTTTGGAATAAAAAACATGTTTTCTAATGACAATATCCCTTTAATAACACATTTCACTCTGGAGAAACCATCAATCATGAAGTCATGTTTCGGATCCAAAGATTAGGTGCTCAGTTTAGCTTTGCCGTGTAAACCAAAATGAATCAGGTCATATCAAAAAGGTGGGGATATTTTCTGCTGTGATTTAATTAGGCACACAAACCACTGAATTTCCATCTCTACCTGCAGCTTTTACAAATAGATTACTACAACCTGACAAAGTTCTATGGTACGGTGAAGCTGGATAATATGATATATGCTGTGATTGAGTACTGCGACAAAGGATCACTCAGAGTAAGAATAATCTTAAATGCTTTTACCAGGTTTACAATTTAATTTCAAATCTGAGTACATACTAATGTCATGCTTGTAGACTGCAAAGGATAAATGTGACAAGGGCCCTATTTTATCAAAGTAAGTGTATTAGTAATTATGCAAGGAAAGGTCAAGTCATGGTAATTTAAAACCACAACCAGGATTACAGATCTTGACAGTACTAAATGAGGAACTATATTTTATGTAAAATAATCTGTTAGATTTATTTTCTCAACACAATTTATCGAATTATTGAACTTTTGAAAACATTTTAACACCAGTCCCTACAGCTGTCAAGGAGCATAACACTTCAGTGTTTCTCTCTTTGCCTTGTGGCAGCCGATCCCTATCCTGTGAAAGCCATTATAAAACAGAGAAGAAGGCATGTAAAATTATGAATTCTGCCTAAATGTGTTACCAACACCTCGGGGCAAATTTACTTATGGTCGAATATCGAGGGTTAATTAACCCTCGATATTCGACTTCCGAATGGAGGTTGAAGTATTTACTGCAATTCGTTCGATCGAACTATCGAACGATCAAACGAAAAATCGTTCGATCGAACGATTAAATCCTTCGAATCGTTCGATTCGAAGGATTTTAATCCATCGATCGAACGAATTTTCTTCAACCCAAAAAAGCTTAGAAAGCCTATGGGGACCTTCCCCATAGGCTAACATTGACTTCGGTAGGTTTTAGGTGGCGAACTAGGGAGTCAAAGTTTTTTTTTAAAGAGACAGTACTTAGACTATTGAATAGTCGAACAATTTTTAGTTTGAATCATTCGATTCAAAGTCATAGTCGAAGGTCGAAGTAGCCCATTCGAGGGTCGAAGTAGCCAAAAAAAACATTCGAAATTCAAAGTTTTTTTTCTTCTATTCCTTCACTCGAGCTAAGTAAATGGGCCCCCTCATATTAGTAATAGATTTACATTTTAAAAAGGTCAAATTTGAGAGCAGACAATTCTAGAAAACAAATGGTATTATTTGTAAGCTAAACATCTCATTTAAATTACATTTTTTATGATGTGGAATTTCTTAAACACTGATGAATACACAAAATGCAGGCATGGGACCTGTTATTAAAAATCTTCGGGCCTGGAGTTTTCTGGATAAGGTTTCTTCTCTAAGCTTTAATTTAAACATTAAATACACCAAACAGGATTGTTTCTACACCAGTAAGAATTAATTATATCATCGTTGGGATCGGGTTCAAGGTACTGTGGGAACAATTTATAAAAATAGAATAATTTCCTTGAGTTGTACTTTACATGTATATAACAGACAGAATAATATTCCTCTTCCCAGGACGTTCTGAATGATAACATCTCCTATCCTGATGGAACATTTATGGATTGGGAATTTAAAATCTCTGTAATGTATGATATAGCAAAGGTAAGAAACTACAGATGTTTTACAGTTATTATCTTGTGTACTATGTAACTTAATTTGAGATCAATTCTACTCAAACTGTTATCATCTCGAAATAAAATATTTCCTGTTATTTGTACCAGGAAAAGGTTTGCATCCTATATATCTGAATGCAAACAATTGCCAAATGACAGATTCAGTTAATGTTGTAAAGCATAGCATAGTGCACAACTACTGCAGGAATCATATGCTTATGCACAGCCACATTTTGTTTTAACTTTTAGACATGGGAACAAAGGAAATAATAGTTGTAACGTGCAAAAGTTTGGACAGCCTTTTTTTTTACTTGTGAGCCATAGTCAAATGTAAACAGAGTTGGGGAACAACACACAAATGAAAAGTGTTCCCGGGGGGATGCCAAATAAGGACCGTGATTGGCTATTTGGTAGCCCCTATGTGGACTGACAGCCTACAGGAGACTCTGTATGGCAGAACACCTGGTTTTCATGCAACCAAAACTTGCCTCCAAGCCAGGAATCCAAAAATAAGCAACTGCTTTGAGGCCACTAGTTGGGGATCACTGGCCTAATAAATTTAGTAAAACTCCCTATGGCACAGATCACAGCTTGTAGATGCCTTTTGTTTTCAGCTTAGAGTATTTAAATTCTTGATATGGGTATATTCCCTCTGATTCCAACATCTACCCACAGACTTTCTGTGATGTTAAAGTCAGGGGACTATATGGACCATTCCAAACCCTTTATTTAGCTTGCTATTCTTCAGGTAGCTCATGGTGGCTTTTGAGGTCTGTTAAGGATCATTGTCTTGTACATAATGATAAGTTGGGTTGAAAAAAGACCACTATGATGATTAAACAGGTATGGGACCGTTAATATAGAATGCTTGGGACCTGGGGTTTTCTGGATAAGGGATATTTCTGTAATTTAGATCTCTATACTACAAAAATCATTTAAATGTTAATTAACCCAATAGGATTGTTTTGTATTCCAGTTCAAATTTATTATATTTTAGTTGGGATCAAGTAGAAGCTACCATTTCACTACTACAAAGAAAAGGGACATCATTTTAAGAAGTTTGAATCATTTGATTATATGTGAGACAGCCTTTCTATAATTCGGAGCTGTCTGGATAGCAATTTTCTGTATAATGGAGCCTATACCTGTATTCAATTTTCATTTTCGAGGAAGTTTCCCTTTAACAGTTGGTAAGGTGTGGTTTCATCAGATGCGCTTCCCTTTTTTCCCTCTTTTTCACCAAACAAACTTTTAAGGCTAATAAGGTAATTATAGTCAGGCAACGTCACTGGACAAGCTGAAGGGTGTCCAAACTTTCACATGCCACATTTACTCTATCCTTTGTTCCTATGCCTTAACATTTGTGAAATAAATTGTAAATATGTTGCAAATACCTGCTGTATTTGTTTTACAAAATTAAATAAATATGTAATTTGTCAAAGGGTGCCCAAACTTTTGCATTTAACTGTAGGTGTGTAGATCACCATCTAAAAGCATTCCGTTCTATATAAAGCATGACAAGGGAGCATGTAATATAATAAATAAATACATTTACTTGTATAACACACAAGCCATGGTGAACACCGTGGTAATTGATTTTGAATTATTTTTTCGTTTCGTATCTGCTCCTTAACTTGTGCTGCAAGTGAAATCCAGCTGCCTGAAAAAATCCCATCAGAGGAGAAGTGCATGAGGCCGTGGGTATAGTCTCCTCCTAATAAGTCTGCACAGCTCCCCCATGTTATATTATACTTTGGCCAGTCTTGATCAGTCTTGCTCTACCACCAATAGGCACCAGCTATAAGAAATATGTGCTGATGTAGCATATAAAATGTAATGTTTTCTGCAGGGTATGTCTTATTTGCATGCCAGCAAGTGTGAAGTTCATGGTCACCTGAAATCGACAAACTGTGTAGTAGATGGCCGTATGGTTGTAAAAATCACTGACTTTTTTGGGAAATCAATACTCAGTCCTGAAAAAGGTAAGATGTATTTTAATAGCAATACGAATATTATTATGCAGATTTTTTTTTACTGCTGTAAAAAAAAAAAAAAAAGTCAAAACAAAGCTTATACAGCCTTCCTGATTAATATTCTATCAATATTCTTTTTACAAAGACCTGTGGACTGCTCCTGAGCACCTACATCAAGAAGGTTTCTCTCAAAAGGGAGACGTTTACAGCTATGGTGTGATAGCACAAGAGATCATCCTAAGGCAAGAGACATTCTACACTGAACAGTGTGATGATACAAAAGGTAAATATAAATATTTGGAAGAACCAAAGGATAGAGTAGTAAAATTAATTAAAATATGTAATTCATTGTAAAAAGAGAGAGAGAGAGAGAGAGAGAGAGGGGAGAGAGAGAGATAATAAATAGATAGATAGATAGATAGATACAGGGGCGCTCCACCAATGAGGCGAGTTGAGACACTCGCCTCAGGCGGCAGCGCCCCCCTGGTTGCCAGGGGCGGCAAAAATGCCGCTCCTGGTAACTAAGAGCCGAATTTCCGGTTTTCAAACCGGAAATTCGGCTCTTCTAGTGCAGAGAGCGCTATTGCGCTCTCTGCACTAAGCGTCGCGGACCGCCCCTGCCCTCTCCGGCGCTATAAAGGTTAGTGCCGTGGGGAGGGGTGGGGGCGGCGAAAGAAGGCCGCCTCAGGCGGCATTATAGCCAGAATCGCCCCTGGATAGATAGATAGATAGATAGATAGATAGATAGATAGATAGATAGATAGATAGATAGATAGATAGATACATAGATGATACATAGATGATTGATTGATAGATGATACATAAATGATAGCTGATAGGTAGATAAATGATAGCTGGTTTATAGATAAATGACAGAAAGATGAAAAATAGATAGATAGATAGATAGATAGATAGATAGATAGATAGATAGATAGATAGATAGATAGATAGATAGATAGTCAGACAGACAGACAGATAGATAGACAGATAGACTGGGGTCACTAAATGGGGCCACTAAATCTCATGTTTCATTCCTGACCTTCTGCGTAGGTGACTGACTGGCAAGAAACATATCTTCTCTTAACGTATTGTCTGATATTATAATAAACCAGCACTGATGAAATCATGGGGCTGGTAACAGTAATTCCCTTATGTGAATGAACTAGGCCTACCTTACACAGGCTGCAGAATTATATGTGTGCTGTAAAGCAATATGAATAATTATAAAATGCATACTGTTTAATGTTTCATTTTCTTATTTCACATACAATGTATTTTCTTTGTCTGCTGACATTCAGAAAAAATATCCAGAGTTCAGAATAATAAAGGAGAATGTCCCTTCCGACCAGACCTAAATCTGGATTCAGCAAACGAAAGAGAGATTGAGGTGAGAGTGTAGGATAACATAAATACATGAGTTCTGCCTCTAATTGTTATAGGAAAAAATCCATATTATTTCTTTCAGTGAGTTGAAATGAATGTTCTTTTTTTCAGGTTTATGTGTTGGTAAAGAGCTGTTGGGAGGAAGATCCTGAGCGGAGACCAGACTTTAAGAAAATTGAGAATACTCTTTCAAAGATTTTTAGGTAATTGACCTAGTTCTGTTGTTTGGGGAATGTAATAGAGTTTTAGCTGTCTCTGTCATGAGAATTAGGTAGATATATGTAGTGCCTTAGTCCAATGCATAACTAAATGTTTTTTTTTAAGAGTGATAAAAGATCAGAGACTGGTGGAGCAAATGAGGCTTATTACAAAGTCAGTTTTGGTTAAAATATACTTTATGCAATAGGATGAATCTTTTTCAGAAAAAAAACAATAAAATACTTGTCTAGAAGAAAAGAGATTTGAGGATCAACAGAATAGGGACTCATAATTGTTATCGTCTAATAGAAGAGTCTATGTCATTATTTTAAGACAAGTTTTCTTATTTTAGTCTTTAAAGGAACAGTAACACCAAAAAATAAGTGTTTTAAAGGTATGAAAATATCATATAGTGTTGCCCTGCACTGGTAAAACTGATGTGTTTGCTTCAGAAACACTATTATAGTTCATATAAACAAGCTGCTGTGTAGCCATGGCAGAAATTGAAAAAAGGGCTATATGGCACAGGATAAATAATGGATAACAGATAACTCCATTATGTTCTATAGAGTTTATCTGCTGTGTAACTTGAGCCTTTTCTCCTTTGAATGGCTGCCCCCATGGCTACACAGCAGCTTATTTATATAAACAATAGTAGTGTTTCTGAAGCAAACAGATCAGTTTTACCAGTGCAGGGCAACACTGCATTATATTTTTATTACTTTAAAACTCTTTCATTTTTTGATGTTACTGGTCCTTTAAACATAATTTTTTGTAAAATTAATTTTCTTTTAAGTAAAAATGAGCTCATTATTCCCATCCCAGTAACTTTCATAGCCAAACCACCGAGAGTTACATGGACACCCTCATACGGCGGCTCCAGCTCTACTCCAAAAATCTGGAGCATCTGGTAGAGGAGCGCACCCAACTTTATAAGGCTGAAAGAGACCGCGCTGACCGCCTAAACTACTTGCTACTGCCTGGGTAAGTGTTATGATGGTAAAAAAGGGTGGTTCAATGCACATTAATAAAAAACATTCATATTTCTCATTATGTGGAAAAGGAAACATACATTTCATTTTACAGTAATGCACTGCTTAATACATGGGTGCAATTGATTATTACCATTCACTGTATAGTATAGCTCAGTGATTATCTCTCATTAGACTCTGACTCAAGGACATTTGTGTTCAATTCCCACCTCAGCTCCCTGGCTAATACAGGGTACAGCTGAATCCTATAGTATGGGTCAGCAAGGTTCAGGCCAAAAAGGGTACATACTGCTTTAACAACTGGGACTGATCCCTACACAGGTTAGAGTCTGGTGTGAGTCCATTTTTCTGATCTGTGCCTCACTACTGGACAAATTACTTTTTTTGCTGATAAAAAAATACTAATATTTACTATAATCTATCTGTAAATGGTTGAAAAAATTATTAGAGACATCTAATAATAAATACATCATGTACAGCAGTCTGCACAGTATGCACCAATATTTAGTTTGAATTAGTACTGAATATTAAAGATTGTAAGGGAAACCTGTTATCCAGAAAGCTCAGAATTACTGGAAGGCCATTTCCCATAAACTCCATTTTAATCATACAATTCTGATTTTTTTTCAGATTTTTAAAACTGATTTACTTTTTATCTGTGATAATAAAAAAGTTGATTCCCAACTAATATATAATTAATCCTTATTGGAGACAAAACAATTTTATTGGGGTTATTTAATGTTTAAAGTAGATTTAGGGGGTTATTTACTACAACTCAAATTAATCTCATTTTTTTTTTAAATTAAAACAAAGTCGACCAAATTCCCATCCACGAATTGAACTAATTTATCAATAATTCTTTGATAATTTGATAATTCTATAATTCGAAACTGATGTTCCTAAAACTCAACTTTATCAGATTATCTAGCGCAGATGACCATGTCAAGAAACAACTTCAAGGACATGTGCCATTGACTTCTACATGACCCCGACAGGTTTGAGATGAAGTATTTTCGGATTTGGATTTTTAGCAGCTTTGGGGTATAATAAATCTCAAAAAAAATTTCCCTTTAAAAACTCAACCAGAATAATTAGAGATTTAATAAAAGTAAAAAATACAGAAAGATCACTTATCTGGAGAACCCCAGGTCCCCAGCATTCTGGATAATAGGTCCTAAACCTGTACTTCAAATGTTTAAATATTAATCACTTCAAAATTCAAATGCTTTGTATGCTACTGCCATGTCGATACAGTTGTTGGGCACATTTTTTTCACCGATACAGATCTTTTGTTATCTGTGTATTAAGGTGACAATATTCTCCTGAATTAATTACAGCCCAGTGGTAATGTCACTGAAAGAGACAGGCCGAGTAGAACCAGAGTTTTTTGAGGAGGTCACCATTTACTTTAGTGACATTGTGGGCTTCACTACCATCTGCAAGTACAGTGCACCAATGGAAGTCGTGGACATGCTTAATGATATGTACAAGAATTTTGACCATATTTTGGACCATCATGATGTGTACAAGGTAGGATATACGTGTGTCTACAATGGCATTGTACAGTTAGGTCCATAAATATTTGGACAGACAATTCTTTTTTCTAATTTTGGTTCTGTACATTACCACAATGAATTTTAAATGAAACAACTCAGATGCAGTTGAACTGCAGACTTCATTTCACTTGATTTCAGGGGTTCAAAAGTAATTGGGCAATTGACTCAAAGGCTATTTCATGGGCAGGTGTGGGCAATTCCTTTGTAATGTCATTATCAGTGAAGCAGATGAAAGCCCTGGAGTTGATTTGAGGGGGGGTGCTTGTATGTGGAAGATTTTGCTGTGAACAGACAACATGCAGTCAAAGGAGCTCTCCATGCAGGTGAAATAAGCCATCCTTAAGCTGCAAAAACAGAAAAAACCCATCCGAGAAATTACTACAATATTAGGAGTGGCAAAATCTACAGTTTGGTACATCCGAGAAAGAAAGAAAACACTGGTGAACTCTGGAATGCAAAAAGACCTGGACGTCCACGGAAGACGACAGTGGAGGATGATCTCAGAATCATTTCCATGGTGAAGAGAAACCGCTTCACAACAGCCAAACAAGTGAACACCACTCTCCAGGAGGTAGGCGTATCGATATTCAAGTCTACCATAAAGAGAAGACTGTGTGAAAGTAAATACAGAGGGTGAACTGCAATGTGCAAGCCACTCATAAGCATCAAGAATAGAAAGGCTAAATTGGACTTTGGTAAAAAAAACATCTAAAAAAGCCAGCACAGTTCTGGAAAAACATTCTTTGGACATATGAAACCAAGATCAACCTATACCAGAATGATGGCAAGAAAAAAGTATGGAGAAGGCGTGGAACAGCTCATGATCCAAAATATACCATATCATCTATAAAACGGCGGAGGCAGTGTAATGGCTTGGGTGTGCATGGCTGCCAGTGGCACTGGGACACTAGTGTTTATCCATGATGTGACACAGGACAGAAGCAGCCAAATGAATTCTGAGGTGTTCAGAGACACTGTCTGCTCAAATCCAGCTAAATGCAGTCAAATTGATTGGGAGGCATTTCATAAAACAGATGGACAATGACCCAAAACTTACAGCCAAAGCAACCCAGGAGTTTATTAAAGCAAAGAAGTGGAATATTCTTGAATGGCCAAGTCAGTCACCTGATCTGAACCCAATTGAGCAGCATTTCACTTGTTGAAGACTAAATGTCGCACAAAAATGCCCACAAACAAACAGCAACTGAAAGCCGCTGCATTAAAGGCCTTGTAGAGCATTAAGATGGAGGAAATCCACAATCTGGTGATGTCCATGAGTTCAAGAACAAGTGTTTGCACCTGAGTATGGCATCATTGTAAAATAACAATGTCTTATAAAAAGTGTGAAATAGGGCATATTAGTAATATTTGGGTTAAACTTCAGCAGTGTGACCCCAAGCCCAGGAGAAATAAATGCCCCCGTACAGTCAGAGGTTTTCAATGGTAATTAAAATGTTGGGATACAAAGGTGTGTGAGACGAGGGCAAAGAAGAAGAACTAATAAATAAGAATGGAAGAGCAGGACAGAAAGTGAAATTGTCAGTTATAAATGCCTATTTTATGACTATAAAAAGCAGATGTGGAATAAGGAATGGAGAGCAGAAGACAAAGTGCAACGTGGGGAGGAAGGATTATTAAAAGGAAGAATCAATACCAGGAAATGTAGGGAGAAAACAAGATTGCGCAATTCAGTAGAACCAGATTTAGATTTTCATCCTACAAAGCAATAATAGAAACTGCCAGTAAATGTTTATGATTTAGCCTGGCATTGTGCGTTTGTACCTGACTGTTTCTCTCCGCAGGTTGAAACAATAGGGGATGCCTATATGGTGGTGAGTGGCTTGCCAAATCGAAATGGGAATAACCATGCAGTGGATATATCTAGGATGGCTTTGGATATCCTTTGCTTCATGGGCTCTTTTGAGCTACGCCATTTACCAGGTTTACCTGTCTGGATAAGGATTGGAATTCACTCAGGTATGAATCCCACAAACTATTTACTATAGTAAATTGTATAAAGTAAGAAGATGGAGGTAATAAATATTTTAGATTTTAGATCATCCATTAATTAATCCATAATGATGAATCTCATTTAAAAAAGTGGGACAAAGTGTTTGCAAAGTGCAAAAAATTGGCACAAAGTGTCATATATTTTCCTCTTTGCACCTTTCCCTCTGCATGGAATTTTTGAGCAACAAGGAGTGCAAAGAGTTGTGCAAAGAGTTGTGCAAAGAGTTGTGCAAAGAGTTGTGCCTTTCTCTGAATTTGGTGCTTCCAAAACACCTGGCTGTTCATTTATGCAGAAAAAAACAGAAAGAATATTGGGCACACTTCCTCGTGAAGTAAAATAAATACCACTATTTATTAATACATATTGTGAAATGGACACCCAACGCGTTTCAGGAACACCTCTTAATCATAGCCTGTGTATTAGCCTATGTGTGAAGTGGGAAATGGCTTATCAGTGTAGTGTGTGGAAATATAAGTCTATTTTTAGCATTAACAGTTAATAAAAGATTTGTGGTATAGCAGAAATGTGATGTATTTGAGGCATTTTAAATGAGTAACATGAGTGCTAAGGGGAGAGGTCATACAGACAAATACAAGAGGTCCTCTGCATTAAACCCATTATCAACATATTAAAGGGGAACTATTGCAATAATGAACATTTAATATAAGCTTCAGCATACTGAAATAAGGAACTTTCTAAATACAATCAATTTTGTATATTTTCTGAAATAATCTAGTTTATCTTCACTATCACTCTTGTTGTGTCAGATTGACAGTTAGATCCAATATATCTTATAGGGAGGCTTCCTTTCCTAGCAGATGAATTAGAGTTCACTCAAATACTGTAACTGATTCCAGTACAAACAAAATCCAACAAAATAACTGCCTTTTGCACAAATCCTGCATGTAGAGAGACTGGATTTCTGGTGATTTTAACAGGGTGAGCTCTAATACATATTGTAGGCAAAAGGATATATTGGATTTAACTGTCATGCAAAATCAGACTCTCAACTCCTGCATGAAGACAGAATGAAGAGAGACAGAAGCTGAGAGGGGGAGAGTGAAGAGTAACTTTAATATTTCAGAAACGTTTCAGAATTTTAATTGATTATATTTTGAAAATGTCTTATTTCAGTTTGATGAAGCTTATATTATAAGGATGCACCAAATCCAGGATTTGGTTCGGGATTCGGCAAAGATTCAGCCTTTTTTTAGCAGGGTTGGGATTTGGCTGAATCCTTGTGCCTGGCCGAACCGAATCCGAATCCTAATTTGCATATGTAAATTATGGGGAGGGCGGGATTTCACGTGACTTTTTGTTACAAAACAAGGAAGTAAACCAATTTTTTCCACTTTTTCCTTTCCCGCCCCTAATTTGCACATGCAAATTAGGATTCAGATTCGGTTCAGTATTCAGCCGAATCTTCCAAGATGGATTTTGGGATTCGGCCGCATCCAAAATAGTGGATTTGGTGCATCCCAATTATATTACATTTTCATTTTCGCGATAGTGCCCCTTTAATGACATTGAGAGACTTTGTGACTTAAGCTACTAAAGATGCCTTACCCTTTAAACAAAGCAGGGATTGTTTGTCCATATATTGCAATATATTTAAGCTGTGTGGGATCGCGGCTTACGTGTAGCACGCTGGAGCTTCGCATGGGTCGGTAAGTGCTCCCACTATTGTTAAATTCAGGACAATATATTTAAGCTGGCCAACTACGTCAAAGTCATCCCATATCTGGCCAGTCCTACGCTTAATTTTCATCTGATTCATTAAGAATTCAATTGCTTAATTATACATTTTACCCAGGGACTAAGTTTACCTGCAACTTACTTACTGCTTTCAAGGTTAAAACTCCCAAACATGTTGCCCTTTTATTGGCCTCCACTGGGATCACCTGACTATAGCTGGGAAGGGTGGGAGGTACAACGTGGAGCTGGTCACTGCTCCTGTATAAACTATAACAAACAAGGGAAAATTGTGCTCACCATTAATTTTTAAACCATTAGGCGGGGGTGCAATGAGGCTGTGACCACAAAATACATATAAACAAAATACAAGAGTCCTCTGCACTCATCCCATTATCAATATATTAAGGACATTGAAACATTGTGTGTCTTAAAGTGATACTGACACTAAAAATGAATTTTAGCATATGAATGTACATTAAATGGTACCTATAGGTCATGTTGATCATTTGTTGCTGAGAGGTTTGTTTTTGTATATAATTGTTAGTTGAAGTTCCTAAGCCTGACTCTCTGACACTCTGACTTTGCCAACCTGACTGTCCCATCTCAGCCTGTTAGTTACAGTTTCTAATGCTAACGGACTCCTGCTGCACAGATATGGCAGCCCCCTCATACAGGAACATGGGGGATCAGACAGGTAATGTAAAAGCATCATGCAAATACTTTATGGCAAAGTTAGAAGTAGCTTGCAAAGCCAATATTATAATAGATGTAAAAAAAAGTTTAATTTCAGGTGTCAGTATCTCTTTAAGCTACTAAAAAATGCCTTACCCTTTAAGCAAAACAGGGATTGTTTGTCCATATATTGCAATATATCTAATCTGGCCAACTACGTCAAAGTCATCCCTGGTATGGCCAGTCCTACACTCAATTTTCATGTGATTGTGATAGTGATTCTACCGCTTCATTATACATTTTACTCTAAAGAGAAAGGCACCATTATTGCATGATCTGCAACACAAATGTTTGCTGTTCTGCTTCTTCCCTCAAGACAGACAAACCAAGGATGTATTCCAGTGTTTAAATATTATTCCACAAGTATATATATATATATAAACACAAGTTCTATTTGGTCTGTGCAGTCAACCAATCTATTGCTGCTGATGCTGCACTTTATGATAAGTTCTTACACATACGAGGGGTCGTTTATTGTATGTCTGCCGAGTGCAATTTCGAGTGCAGTCGCCATGTTTTTTCCCCACAATGCAACATTATTGTAGATGCAAATGGGCGCTGAATCTTATGCAATTGCTCTGAGCCTGGCACAACTATTATTTATTAAAATATTTTCCATCTGGCATCATTTCTGACTGCCCTATTCTTTTGGTGTAACTGTGAAGATCTCATTTTGACACACGTGCCAAAAAGTGGTTTTACAGGTAACAGACTACACAGAGATGTACCAGCATTGCACTTACAGTCAGAAGTATATCTACTCTATATGAAGGGTACTGGTGCACTCATTCTATGCCATAGAGGCTTTTTCTTCACTCATATTGTTGATATTTAAAAGCTATAACTGTACTAAAAAGAGGATTCTCCCCCCCTTTTCTCTAACCAAGGGCCCTGTGCTGCTGGGGTCGTTGGAATTAAAATGCCAAGATATTGTCTGTTTGGGGATACAGTGAACACTACCTCCCGGATGGAATCTACCGGCCTGCGTAAGAATAAGGCAATATATTATATATCTGGCTTTCATATGTCTGATCTATTTTATTAAGGAAATGTGGTTTGTATGTAACATATAGGTTAGTGTAGTCTCTTATTAGTGAATGTGAATTTGAGCTAATTTACATAATACATGTGTAATACTGGAAGTTTTAGGAAGGGCAAGACTATGAGGTAGATTTACTAAAGGGCCAATTGTCACCTTTGCACCACTTCATCAGGCGCAAATTCGTTACGACTACGCTAATTCACTGAAATGCGAAATTGAGTCATGGGCGACGAACGCTGGCGACTTTTCACTAGCATTTTATAGCGAAGATTCGCTGGCGCTCATTTATGCCTAGCAAAAAGTCGCATAGGTCAATTTGAATAGGGCGGGTGCATTAAAGTTGTATGCACGTCTTTATTAGAGATGGTGCAAATGCTTGAAGTTACCAATTTTTATTACAAATGTCCAAGGAACCTTAATAAAGACAAAAGAGATCATATAATGCCCTACACATGAGCTCACTGTAAAATGCATGTTCCATGGCCCTCAAATGTCTGGGGAAAAATGTTAACCCCAAAAAGGTTTAAGTAAGGACTTTTGCAGCCAAACCCGCTTAAAAAAAGCATTTTTTTTTTCAACTTTAATGCATTTTCGTCAGACAGGATATGATGTAAGTGACGTAAGATTGAGGGAGATGTAACTTCATTTTAGAAGTTCACCTGGTCTGAGGCGACGAAGTCAACTCGGGCGAAAGAGGTAACGTTCAGTAAAATTCGCACTTGAACGTGAATTTGCGGAGCAACGAAAAGTCGCCTGTCGATAGAGTGCGAACAAATGCTAGCGACGGTCTCTTTCGCTAGTGAATTGTCGTCTTTGCCTGTTGGCGATGCCCATTGCGGATGTGATTTCTGGCGTTAGCCACTTTGCCCTTTAGTAAATCTGCCCCTATGTCCCAATTGGTTTTCCTTTTTATTATGTGTGGTTATTTTATTCAGCAGCTCTCCAGTTTGCAATTTCAGCAATCTGGTTGCTAAGGTCCAAACTAGCTTAGCAACCATGTACTGATTTGAATAATAAACTGAAAAATGAATATGAGATAGTAGGAAAAAGTAGCAATAACAATACGTTTTTACAGAGCATTTGTTTTTAGATGGGGTCAGTGACCCCCATTTTAAAGCTGGAAAGAGTCAGAAGAAGAAGTCAAATATTTCCGAAACTATAAAAAATAAACAATGAAGAACAATGGAAAGGTTTCTTAGAAATGGCCATTTTATAACATACTAAAAGTTAACATAAAGGTGAACCATTCCTTTAATACATAGCAAAGTGTTCAGTGTAAAAATAAAAACTGGGTAAATAGATAGGCTGTGCAAAATAAAAAAAATGTTTCTAATATAGTTAGTTAGCCAAAAATGTAATATATAAAGGCTGGAGTGAACAGATGTCTAATAAAACAGCCAGAATCCAACTTCCTGCTTTTCAGCTCTATAACTCTGAGTTAGTCAGCGACTTGAAGGGGGGCCACATGGTACATATCTGTTCAGTGAGTTTGTAATTGATCCTCAGCATTCAGCTCAGATTCAAAAGCAACAGATATGACCCATGTGCCCCCCCTCAATTTTCCCTTTTTTATAGTTTTTGAATTATTTGCTTCTTCTGACTCTTTGCAGCTTTCTAATGGGCGTCGCTGACTCCCTTCTAAAAAACAAATGCTCTGTAAAGCTACAAATGTATTGTTATTGTTACTCTTTATTACTTATCTCTCTATTCAGGCCTCTCTAATTCAAATCAATGCATCATTGCTAGGGTATTTGTACCCTAGCGACCAGACTGCTGAAACGGCAAAATGGAGAGGTGCTGAATAAAAAGCTAAATAACTCAAAAACCACAAATAATAAAAAATGAAAAACAATTGCAAATTGTCTCAGAATATCATTTTCTACATCATACTAAAAGTTAATTCAAAGGTGAACCCCTTGAAATCCTCAATAAATATGGGGGTCACCACCCACCCACTATTCATGTATACATATGAGTATGAGCTGCACAGGTGAAGACACATGCATAGAACAGCACATGCCTGACAGTCCCTGACCCATGCAGAGCTTACAATCACTAGCCACATACACAATCACTAGCCACATACACAATCACTAGCCACATACACAATCACTAGCCACATACACAATCACTAGCCACATACACAATCACTAGCCACATACACAATCACTAGCCACATACACAATCACTAGCCACATACACACAGTAGGGTACATTTTATCAAGGGTAGTTAACCAGACAGTATGTTTTTGGAGTGTGGGATGAAAACCAGAATACCTGGAGGACATCTGTCAATGTGATGCTTGTTATTGAAAAACAGAACAGATATCAGTGATGCTTTTGATTTCAATTTGCACTGCAGCTTTACGAATACATGTGAATAAATCAACCATTTCCATTCTGAGAAGAACAGACTGTGAATTCCAGTATGAAGTAAGAGGAGAGACCTACCTGAAGGTATGAAATGGTCTTATTATATAGTGACCCTGGGGAGATGCCTTCTGGTACATAGATTCAACAAAACAATTTACCTCCAGCATGAAATGGTTCTCTGAGAGTTTTACGTTTTATACATCTTTTGTGTATTATATCCTTATAATACACAAAAGCCATGAATATCTTGTAAATTATCTCCTTATAAACGGCGAGTTCTGATGTCATCAGTTATAAACTGTGAGTTCTGATGTCATTTCTGTCACATGACTCACTGCAACTTGTATATTATAATAAATAAAGTACCCCCAGCTGCAAAATATGAGGATATTAGAAGTCACCTTAGAGTTCCATGACCTGTATAAAAACACTCGGCCTTATAATATACTTATACTTTACAAGAGGGGGTACTATACTCACTATATAAACCGGGTCACTATTAGGGCGAGTGGGTTACAAGTAGATGAGGAATTTACACAGCTGAAGAAAAAGTAGAATTCTTGGGTGAGTCTCCTCATAGCTTGGTGTAATTTGATCATTAAATTAATTTACTCTCATTCCATTTCTTTGTTAATTTATTTATTTATTAGGTTCACTTCAAATATTTATATATTTATGTCCCAATATAGAATTTGTGATATTTATGATGTAGTTTTTTAGTGGACATGCCCTTCCTTCGGTTATATCCACTAAATTTATAAATGGCTCCCCTGGTGCTCTGTGGAAAGAGATTATTGTGTTTTATTCCCTAATCTGCATTTCTCAGATATTTAGCTTCATGTTTTAGGGAAAAGGCCCAGAGATTACCTACTGGCTGACTGGGGAGACCGAGCAAAAATATAACATACCCACACCACCATCTGTGTAAGTACATGAACACCAATAACAGGTTCTAAAAATAAACTCTTATAATAATCCCTTGCAAAATATTCTAAATACGGGTAAACAACACTGGCTTTATGTCAGGAACAAATGCATGTGGATCAGCAAAGGAGGGTTCGGTTTTGTGCGTAAAAAACTGGGGTCTACTATATGTCCAGTAAACACTGGGCAAAAAAATTTAATTTTGTGAACTCAAGATCATGAGCTGCTCAACCCAGCATAATTGTCAATGTAAAGCCAAGCCACCAGTTGTAGCCAGACTGACTGTCAGATGCTGGACTTGTGGACTTTAATATTGAGGAAGCGTTTCCCCTTTAACAGAGGCATTTTTTTTTAAAAAAATCTGGTCTTCGGAAGACACTAGGGGACTGATTTACTAAAAATCTGGATTTCCTTTTTTTCTTGAATCATATTTTTCTCTAAAAATGTGTTTTTCAAAAAAAATCTATAAACCTTTAAAAAAGTCGAGATTTTTTAAGTGTAAAAACAACAAAAAACTCCAATATAAAACTGTGCCAAGTAAGGTCTAATCCTATTGGACCTACCATTGGTCCTATTGTACTTTTAGAGGTTTTGAGATTTTTTTTTTCCGCTAATAATTGTCCGAAGAAACTTAAAAATTCTAAAGGTATTCGTATTTTTCCTTTCAGATCATACAGTGTTTTTTTCGGTTCATACTTATTCAGAACTTTCATGGCATTCGTGATTTTAGAGAAATAGAGGGAAATAAATGTAATCAAGTTTGCAACGAATTTGCGAATAAAAAATAGTATGTTGCAATTAGGGATGCAGTAATCCAGAATTCGGCCAGGATTCAGTCTTTTTCAGCAGGATTTGGGCGAATCTGAATCCTAATTTGCATATCCAAATTACGGGTGGGGAGGGAAATCTCATGACTTTTTGTCACAAAACGAGGAAGTAAAAAATATTTTCCCCTTCCCACCCCTAATTTGCATTTGCAAATCTTTTTTTTTTTTTATTACATACACTACACACTGGTGCAAATGATAAAATCCTTCTGTCATGGGAGGGGAAAAGTGTTTGCAAAGGCAAAATTGTTTAATTTGCGAACATTCATTCGCATTGCAAACAATTTTTGTGTTAGCGACCAATATTACATTCCTCCCATAGAATTGAAGTGTGGTTTCAAAAAACTCTAAAATCACTAAAATTCTGCTTTTAATAAATGGACCGCCAGGCTTCATGTGAAAAAAAGGTAAAGAATGGGGGTAACAGAGTGTGAAAGGGGAGGAGCAGACCTCCCAACATTTTGGAAATAAAAAGAGGGACAAAAAAATTTGCCCCCTGTAGCGCAGCAATTTTTTTTGACCATGTCCATTTTTGTGGCCACACCCCCTAATTACCATGTTCATTATACAAAATTTGGCAGGTTATGAAAGTTTCTGGGTTTTTTTTCCAGTTATTACAGTTTTGCTAATGAAGGTGAATTGCCCTTTAAGCTTTGAGTCTAACTTTTCCCAAGGGACCTGTTATCTTATATTGTTACAATTACTTATTTGCTTACCTAGAAATTGTTACAAAAGTTTCTTATCTTCTGCTCTGGCTGTTCTGGGCTCTCTGCCAAAAGCCAAGTAAGTTAAAAACTTTGTTTCTTTTTCTGGCTGTTCAGTGCAGAGAAAAACGGGACTTTCCAGTACAAATGAGGGACTGTGGGTTGAGCTGTCAAACGAGGGACTGTCCCTCTAAAAACGGGACAGTTGGGAGGTATGGAGGAGGAGAGGAGAGAGGATGAAAGTAGAAGGAAATGAGTGGAGATAAAAAAAATAAAGAGAAGTAGTGGAGAAGAGAGAATCATAAGATGAGAAGCTGGGAAGAAAGAAAGTTGGAGGGAGAAGCTTTGCTGGGCACTGGGAGCTAAAATATCTCCTATAATGTAATCAAGGCATCTATGCAGAAGTTGCTAAATGTTATATACAAAAACCAAGTTTAAAGAATAGTTTCAGTTTATCATTTCATTCTTAAAACCTCCTGTCACACAGGGAAAACCAGCAGCGCCTGCAGTCTGATTTTGCAGAGATGATAATGGAATCTCTGCAAAGGAAAGAAGCCGACGGAGACAAAAAGAAGATGCCAACGAGAGTGGCGAGTTACAGGAATGGTACTTTGGAATATCTTCAGTTAGGCACCAGCGACCAGTCCAGCACTTACTTCTAAACACCACCTCCAAGTTCCACATCCAACTAATGAGACATGAGATTAAGTCACAACATAAATATCTCCTAAAACACCTTTACTTGTAAAACCCACCGGACCAGGGTTGGTCACATTCTACTCACTTTATCTGAGTAAAGGAAATACTGTAAGATTCTCTTATTTGTTCAAATAATTATATTTAGACATATTCTTCAGAAAAGTTTTATTTTATATCTGTTTTGTAACTGAAAATTTTTACTTAAAAGGGTTTTAAAGATGCAATGATTTGACATGGTTTTTATTTGTGAACGTGTATATTCCACATTTGCTTCCACATTACAGAGCTGTCTGGCTGTCTCCATATAGTGGGTAAATTAGCTGATATACTGCAGGTTTATCAAAACAATGTCATAAACAGTAGTACAGGTATAGGATCTGTTATGCGTAAACCTGTTATCCAGAAAGCTCCAAATTGCGAATATGCATAGACTCCATTTTATCCAAATAATCCAAATATTTCAAAACGATTTCCTTTTTCTCTGTAATAATAAAACAGTAGCTTTTACTTGATCCAAACTAAGATATAATGAATCCTTATTGGAAGCAAAACCAGCCTATTGGGTTTATTTACTGTTTCCATGTTTTTCTAGTATGAGGATCCATATTATGGAGTGATCCATTATCTGGAAAACCCCAGGTCCCGAGCATTCTAGATAACAGGTCCAATACCTGTATATGGAGGGAACAGGAAAAAAGATACATTGAAGGGCCTCATCTAACCCTAAGATGTCTTAAACCCCCAAATAAGAGACTATAACCCTCTCTATTATGAATAGAGACATACACGTTACTCCTTTATTTCCTTTTGAACAACTATGCATCGAGAAACACTGGTTTAATAGCAGACATATATTCTCAAGGACAGACTATGCCAGCAGCCCATACCAGCTCCCCATGCCTCTTCTAGTGATGTCGAAAAATTTGCGAAATGGCGTTCTTTCAGGCGAATTTTCACCAGTGTTTCGCGAATTTATTTGCTGGTGGCGAATCGCGCAAATTCGCAGCAAATTCGCGCCTGGCGAATAATTTCACCCATCACTAGCCTCTTCCTCATCTCCCCTCCTGGCCCCAACCGACTTGGGTCTTGCAGAAAGAAAGGTACATGCAGGGCGGGGTTGGGTCTAGGGTGGGGGGCCAGGGGTGGTAGCCCATGACACAGCCACCCGGTGGGCCCCAGTCTGACACTGTATAATTTAACAAATGTATCAACATTCAGTTTTTCATGGTTGAAAAGTCACAATCAAATTTTAAATTTGAGTTTTCACAACACAAATATATAAGAAAAATGGCAGCTAAAAGCTTGTAAATTTATGTAGAAGTCAGCGGGAGGGGTATTTTCTAAAAAATAAAAATTAGGATTAATCGGCCTCATCAGAGCCATAAATCCCAACCTGCAGACATGCTGCTTTGATCTTATTAGATCTCATCAGTAGAACATAGTGGAACATGGAGGGGTAGGACTAGGGGCCTTACTTATCAGGATTTGGATTTTGTGAAATTTTAGAGTTTTAGAGAATTAAAAGACAAAACAAATGTTACCTTGTTTAGTAAAAAATCCGATTACAAAGTAAAAAAAAATCTTGAAAAAACCTTGAATACAGAATTTGTGAGTTTACAAAGCTCAAAGAAAAAAACTTGAAAACTTGAATTGAATAAATAGTTTAAATTTTGCCTAGGACAGCTCCCAATGACTAATGCATGACCTAAAACAATTTCAAGTTTTTTAGCTAAAAAAAAAAATGATTTGAATTTATAATTCGAATATTGAGTTTTAATTTAATTGTTTACCTAGGAAAACTATACATTTTTTACATTCATAGTTTTTGAACTTTTCTAAATCTTCTGGAGCTTTTTCTAGTATTTCCACTTCTAGAACGAGATTTAAAGCTGTAAAACTGGAAAAAAATGAAAATTGCTGTTTTTCATTACCGTATATACTCGAGTATAAGCTGAGGTTTTCAGCACCCAAATGTGCTTATATTCGAGTCAGTAATTTACGCTGATAGACGGTACTGAATATGCAGTACATGGGCGGCGTGGCTAGCCAAGCAAGCGCATGGTGGCATTTTGGGACTCTCCTGGGGCTGCAAGGATAATCTCTCCTCATTCTTCCTCCCCACCTTACATACCATCACAGAGGCTATCCATAAGGCAGAGGAGCAGTCCACTCGTAACTCTGAGCAAAAACGAGCGCTCCAGCACCGCCAGCAGCTGAGAACGCAGTGCGGCCTAGTCACGCATGGGAAGCCGCGGACTAGAGTAACTGCTCTTCCCCAAGCGCAGCAGACCGGAAGCGTGGTTCCATGAAGTTGCAGCCTAGAGTTCGCACCATAGGGTGAGTGAGCTCCGGACCCCATAGACACCAGCCCAGACTCTGCCTGCGCAACATAGACCTAGGAGCAGGGTATATAAACAGGGTCCCTTGACACTGGTGGATTGCACTACCTGCAGAAATAAGCCCAGTGTCTGCAAACACCAGCTAACACTTAAACCCAACAGTGGTGCCAAGTCCCCAAACTCTGCCCTACCAGCTGACAGGACACTCTGCACCAAGCAGTGGCTGACCTAGATCTCCCAAATCCAACCTCACAGGAGGAACTAACCCTGGCCTAGTAACAGGGAGAAGCTGGGGACCTGTGTGGGCCCATCCCCTGCTAGAGGCCCAATTGGAAGTTGAGCCTGGTGCCACACAATTAGGCAAGGTAAAAATGTCCTGCACTCTATAACTGTTTTTGTTTTTTTGCATGGGGGAAATATGCATGTTTTACTTAATAGTAGCTGCTGCATTTCTCACCCTACGCTTATACTCGAGTCAATAAGTTTTCGTAGGTAAAATTAGGTACCTCGGCTTATACTCGGGTCGGCTTATACTCGAATATATACGTATATCAGAAAAAAAATTTCATTTTATGCCCGAAAATCCAACGGATTTGGAAAGCCTCATGTCTCTCAAACATGCCAATACTAGATACAGTATGTATAGTTTTTATATTTCTAAATTGTATAGAAGTAACACATTTTTAAATCACTATAGAAGAAATTGGTTTAAATTCCAAAGCAAAAAAATCAGTAGGTTTACCCCACGAAACCATACGTTATTGAAAACACATTCTAACAAATCCAAAATAGGTAAACAAGTCTACTAGCAAACGTAAAAGCTTTTTTCTGAAAAATCTTCTCAACTTCATACCTCCCACATCATTAGAAATTACATTTAAAAAATCCTAAATATGAATTCCTGGGGTCCTCCAAACAATTGGATGCCCAAAGAGGCAAAACAACTAATCAAGAACACTGCAGTATGCAATAAAATCACTAAAACCACCACATTTTAAGCTAGCTAATTGGTGGTCCAAATCCAAAGTTTGGTTTGATTTGCCCAAATAATTTTTATGTGATCAAATAAGCAATTAACTGCTACGTAGAGCTGAAAATGAAATAAAATGGTGAAAAATACAAAATCACCAAAATAACTTTCAACAGATATTGCACAGTGTGATTAGCAGATATGCAGGAAAAAACACACAATGCATTAAAATAGCTACAAAATTGTGTTTGTTCAGTGTACACTTGGCAAATTGTGCATTGTATGAGTGTGTGAGTACTTGTGAGCACTGTGAACTTGAGTGTAAGGGGGTTATTTACTAAGCTCCGAATACCCGAAATTCCCCGAAATCGTGATTTTTTTTTTTGTTATAATAGGCTTAAAAAAAATCACAAATTTTTCAGAATTTATTAAACCCCGAGGGCTAAAAACCCGGAATATAAAACCACGGCATCTCAAACTGTCAAGGTTACATAAAAGTCAATAGGAACAGTCCCATTGATTTTTGGTTGTGTCGGGGGTTCGGGCAATTTCATGTTGTTTTCGGAGCTTTTGGAGGAAAACACCGAAAAATTCGGAGTTTTCAGGGAAAATTCACGAAAAAAACGTTAAATTCGCAGCTTTTTCCGAAAAGGTAATTTTCCCTATTTATATAATTTACAAGATATTCATGGCTTTTGTGTATTATATAATACACAAAAGCCATGAATATCTTGTAAATGATATCCTTATAAACGGTGAGTAGTGATGTCATCAGTTATAAACCGTGAGTAGTGACTCACTAAAACTAGTGTATCATAATAAAGTAACCCCTGTTGCAAAATATGAGGCTATTGGAAGTCATGAGGAAGCCGTATCTGGTGAAACGTGTGTTGGCGGTGTGGAGGTACAGCAAGAAAAAATGTTGAGTTCCCCATAAAGATATTGGCATGACTTGGAGGTTTCCCCTTTTCGTGATTCGGCACAGAGGGAAAAAAAGGTGGATACCTGAGATAAAGCGAGATCGGTACAACTGTTGGTTTTTATGCCATTGAAGAAACCTGATGGGTGGTAAAGAGTGTAGTGACTTTTGTTTGGATGCAAGCTGACTGCAGAATAGCTGAGCACTCTCTCTTTGCCACATATAGTATTGACTGAACTCCCAGCAATTCGCAACATTGTAGCTTTACGTGACAGCTTGCACCAAAATGATTTTGATACAGTTAACATAACGCATGTATATATTGACTTAGAAACAGTTACCGTCTGAGTACAAGGAGCTTACTCCTTCTGCAAACAAATATCAGTGTCAGGTGGAAATAGAGACTGTTGGTGCCACTTGTTTCTTATTAAGAGCTCTTTACCGTTTGTTTACAACTGAAAATTACAAAATAAGAGAAAAAAAAAAAGAGCATGCTGTATAATACCTCCAAGAAATGTTCTTAAAGAGCATGTAACTGAAAATAAATTCCCATTTTTACTTTCTTTAATGAAAAAGAAACCTAACGCCAATATACTTTAATTAAAAAATGTGTAACTTTTTTTTTAATATAGGAAACCTGACTGTATACAGTGAAATTCTCCCTTCATTTACTGCTGTGGATAGGAATTGTCAGATGGTCCCTAACTGCTGAGCAGGGAAACAATCATACTTATGAACAGCAGGGGGAGCCCCCGCCTTACTTCCCAGCCATGCAGAACTCAAGCAGCTTTCTTTGTTTCCCTGTAGAGCAGATGGCGACTGTGTAGAGATTTGTATTGGATTTTATTTTTGCCTTTACATCCCCTTTACTGTTTCCAACTCCAACTTCAGGAACAAAGATCATGGAGCCAGATTTAAACAGATAAACTGGGATTCTATTTGGAGGATTATTTTGCTGCAGCCACTGGTTTTGCAGAGTTGGAGAAAGTTTGTATTAAACAATACAAAAACTATAAAATCCACATTAGATTACATGACAACACAGGACCCAGTGCAGTCTGTCTATTGTGATTATTAATCAGTCTTGCTGTATCGGCTTCTATGGCAGATATTTGACTTGTGCTGTTTTGACAATTTATGACGATCCCTAAGCAGCCCAGACCACACTGAGCATGTGCACAGTCTTGGTCTTGCAAAGATGTTACAAAGTTACAAGATGGTGACCCCCTTGTGGCAACTTTAAAAAGCATAAATCATGTGTTTAATTAGGCTTGTGGTGCAGTAAGTTCAGGTTTATGTTTAGTATACAAAATACAGCATTTCTAGCCTTATTCTATTTTAGACTTTACTTCCCCTTTAACAGGAATCAATTCCGTAATAAAATTATGGTCTGCATAATCACATGAACTTTTATTTAAATAAATGAATTTCAACTGATAAAATTTTGGATAAGAGGCAATACATTTGATATGGTGATTTATCAAGGTGTGTTTATGCTGATGGAACGCCAGATTTGACACCTTTATGTATTTTATACCACTTCAGACCTCACACAATCCATCAAGTTCTGGTGGGAAAAAAAAAAACTGATAAAACTCATGTTTTCCCATGGCTTTTTTTTTTTTTATACACAGAAATAGGCGATTGCTGAAAATCAATACGTAGCTTGATAAATTTTTACACAGTGATACCCAATGGTGTATTCTGTTGCCATGTTTTTTTTTGTTTTATATTTTTACACAGCATGATAGATAGGCCTGCTAGGGAAGTATTTATTGACATTGGAGACAAACATTACCGGTGATGTTGCCCATAGCAGCCAATCAGCAATTAAATTAGAAAATAAAAGGAAAGATCTAATTCGCTCACTGGTGAGGTTCTCTACTGTTGTTAATAAATATGCCCCTTAGTGTATTCTAGTGATGTGCAGGTCCAGCATCTCTCAACCCGCACCCGATCCAAACCCGGCCCCCTCCCAAACCTGGGCCCACTACTGCCTGCTTTTTATAGACACGTGCCTGCCCCACAGTGACATCTCAAAAGGGGCAAGTGGAAGTCTATAGTTTCCGGCGCCGGAAGCCGGCAGTACTGGGTCGTGGGTGGGAAGAGCTTGACCCGCACCCACCCAGAAGTTTTTGTGCGGGCCTGAACCCGCAGGTTTTAGTTCAGCCTGCACGACTAGTGTACTCCCATGACATCAGAGAGACAGTTGAAAGTCTACCCAGCATGCTTTTGGTTAGAGAGGCCCCCTGCATACGGTATTAACCCCTGATCATTTTGGAAAATTCTCATATTTATGAATTTATTATTTTTTCAAGTCTTTAGTTAATCTTTATAATGATTATTGCAACATACATAGGTACTATAGTATCAGCACTGGTGACCACCCTATTATTCAAGGCCAGAACATTCACAAAGTTGTACAAAAGAGCAGCGATACTTGTTTATAGCAGGGAGACCATACAGTTGCACGTTTGTAAAAAATATTTATTATTTATATACAAGGTAACAATATTTCTTGAAGTAGAGATTTCCACCCTGTTTATCAGTGAGCGTGTGACGGAAGAGTATGTCATTTAGGGCTGAACGGTTACGACCACGTGTTTAGCGTTTTTGCTGTAACCGGCTGATCATCTGTGTAATGCAATTGTAAAATACTCACAATACTAAATATACTAGTTAAAATGGAATCAGAACACAAATAGATACAGTGAAGCCTGCAGTAAACAAACATCGGAGTTCTTCTAGCTAACAAGTTGATAACCTCCTATTTGCTTTGCCAGGTTTTACCTCAGGAGTTCATAGCTGGAGAAAACGATACGAATACAAAAATAGTTATCCTTCACGGAATTTGTTAGAATACACTGTACATTTAAAATAATACATGCATGTTTTTCCCAAATCTATTCTTCGGTTTATCTTGGGGGCAAAACAAAAAGAAAAAAAAACAAAAACTGTTGGAACTGCCATATCTGAAACCAGTGTGAGTAAGCGGTTTATTTTTTAAAAACACAGACAGACACGGGACTGATATAAACGGTAGGAAGGCTGGAGACTGACAAGACCTGCCTCGTATAATAGGATTGCAGGCTTATTCCATCTTGGTCTAGAATGCAATAGGTACAAAAATTAAATTAAAAACTCTCCATAATTAAAACTACTCCTCTTTGGCGCAGGGATACGGATAGATTTCTTTCTACCAATATGCATGGCGAGAGGATAGGCAGTTAAACCAAAAATGAAAAATACTAAAAAAAAAAACAAAACAAAAAAAAACACATTAAGGCACAAAAAAAAAAAAAAAAGTATTTCCACGTTTGTTTTTAACCCCATAGATAATTGTCCAGTTCAGAATCCCCAGCCAGTGGGGAACACATGTTGAACGTTGTGTATGAGCTACACACACACAACTCTGCTCCTCTGTAATACTTGTCTTGCCTAAGAGCTACATTTACCTTGGCTGGGAAAAAAAAAAAAAGTATTTTATAAATCCCTAAATACATTGCAGAACTTATTTCTCTGCAAATATCTGTTCTCTGTTTTATCTCTCTTTAACCATTTTACTGAAATACTTAATGTATAACCTTCTCAATGCATTGCCTGGTTGCTGATCTTAACAACTAGATGACGGCAAATTTGCTCCAGAAAAACAGAAAAGCTCCGCTTTATCCATATTTTCAGGAGACTGGTCCAAACGGGTGGCTGCGGTGGATTCAAGTCTTGGCAGAACATTGATTGTGTGTGAAGATGCTGGGAAAGTGCTGTACACCGATCCCTGAATGGAAGCTGATCAGTTTCAGTCTAAGTCAAGTTCATGCACAACAAGGAAAAGGATGAAATAGCAATTAACACTTTCCTGTGCTTCTAACTGCTCTGTGTGGAAATGACATCTGTTGACTGTGGGTCACAAAATTGTCCAAACCGGCCATAGATGTCCTTTGCTCTTACAGCAAAATAGTACTTGCTCCCAGACACAAACTGTGTTAGAGTACAAGCCATAGGAAGAGGCAGAGCCTTTACTTCCCCGATCTTCTTCCACTGTGAAGGTGAGGTTGCATTTGGGTCCTCATGATATGCATACAGGTGATAGCTGTCCACAATGGCACAAGAGCGATCCACTTCCAGTACACTCCACGAAAGTACAATTCCATTCTGGCTTTGCACTCTGGCAAGTTTCAGATGAGGTTTTTGAGGAGCTGAAGTACCTGTTGCTTCTGGAGGAAGTCTCTGTGGTTGCGGTGCCTCGGGAAGTGGAGCTGGGTGGATGGGTCTTGCAGTTTCCTGTTTAAAATAAATATTTCACTATAGAGATTCTATGAACGGGTTGTTCACCTTCCAAACACTTTTTTCAATTCAGTTGTTTTTCAGATTGTTCCCCAGAAATAAAGAATTTTTTTCAATTAATTTCCATTATTTATTTTTTTACTGTTATTCCAAAATCTAAGTTTAAAGTTGAATGTTCGTGTCTCTGGTGTTTCAGTCTGGCAGCTCAGTAATTCAGGTGCAGACTCTAATCTGTTACTATTTTGCAATATTTAGTTGATACATTTCTCAGCAGCATCTCTGGAGTATTAGCAACTATTGTATTAATTCTAACAGCCGCCTGTAATGTAACCCAGAGACAGATAAATGTATAAACTAAATGTATCAATTTAGAACAATTTACAGGGTCGGCGACCCCCCCCCCTCCCAGGGCTGCTTCAGAAGGTGAAAGACACTTGACACTTCAATATTAGAAAAGTCACACATAGAAAAGGGAAAGTCATTATTTCTGGTGTTGTATCTGAAAATAACTAGTTGAACCACCCCTTTAAAGACAAATACTTTGCCCTGGCCATCTACATAACATTTAATTTGGACTTTAGGGGCGGATTTATAAAAGATCAAAGGGAAAATTCGAATTTCGAATTCAAATTTGTTTTGAGTTTATTTTAGAGAAATTAGACTAGGGAATAGTTAAAATTTGATTTGAGTTTTAAAAAAAAAAAAATCTAAATTTAGAAATTTATCATGTACTGTCCCTTTATGAATTGAAATTTTGACTAATCACCACTTTAAACCTGTCAAATTGCTGTTTTAGCCTATGGGGGACATCCTGGTATCAATTTGGAGTTGTTTCCTGTCCTGAAAATCTAGTTTTATTTGGAAAAAAAACTCAAATTTGAGTTTGTGGGTTGATCCCATTCACCCAAGTCTGAAAAATTCTAATTTTTTCGGTTGTTTTTAATTCGAATTTTGAGTTCAAGGAAGTTTATGGGAGTTTTTACAAACTAACATGAACTCTAAATTCAATCCTTGATAAATCTGTCCCTAATTCTTCATTTTTACAAAACAATTTGTTGGACCACATTATGTAGAATGGACAATCCCATTTCCATGAAACTCATTCTCAGTGCTCCAGCGCCCCGATACAGATTATAGGGTATCTGGGCGCTGGGTATGGGAACAGTTTTATATCTTTTGCCTGTTATATCTAGTAGATGTAACTCCATCATGAAAGCAATGAGAAAAACCCAAAACACTTATTATTCCCCTCTTTTATTTCAATAATAAAGAGAAATAAGGGCTATAAGACAAATATTATGTTTGCCTACCTGAGGAGGTCGATGGTGGACTGTAAGCTGTGGTCCTGCAGATCCCATAGTCATTCCATTATTCACCACATATGCTGCTGTCTGCTGCATTCTTACAGGCACCCCTAAATACAAGGAGGTGGTTTTTATTTTTTTTTATAGACAAGCTAAGTTTATATTATAGTTAAGGCATCATTCTTTATTCAGATGGATTGATAAAAAGTGCAGGAATTAAAGAAACCAAGCTTTATATTTGAGTTGTAAAATTGACCTTTTATGGCCAAAGACAACTAAATATAAATTCACTGACATCTGAATATTAGTAAGAAAAATATTGCTTACAAATACAGGCCATTTATAAAACAGCAAGTTATAACACAATCAAATTAGGTGGCGTTTTTTTAAAAATATATCATACTGATCTAGTTTAAAAAACAAACTTTAGAGCTTTTTATGAATCACTTATGAGAACTGATCCATTCAGGACTATTGTTGGGTACCAGAATGCAAACAAACGATCTTTATTCTAAATTGTTTACCAGGAGCAGTTTCCCTGAACTATACAAATACTTTATAGTTGGAACAGCATGGTATCGTCATTCATATTAATAAGCAAAAATATGCATTTTTGGTAAGATAACTTAAACCAATATTATTTATATAAAAGTCTAGCATTTTAAAAAATGTCTTAACTAGCCAATTAGTAGTACACACACACACACATACCATATATACTCAAGTATAAGCCGAGTTTTTCAGCATCCAAAATGTGCTGAAAAAGTCTACCTCGGCTTATACTCGAGTCAGCGGGCAGTAGCTGAGATTGCAGTCACTTTTAATCATTCCTATACCAACAGTTCGCTTGGGGAGAGACTGCAATATCACACAGCGCCATCTGTTGGTTATATGAAAGAATAACAGTGCACCCTCTATTGGTTATATGAAAGATTAACAGTGACTGCAATATCACACAGCGCCATCTGTTGGTTATATGAAAGAATAACAGTGCGCCCTCTGTTGGTTATATGAAAGATTAACAGTGACTGCAATATCACACAGCGCCATCTGTTGGTTATATGAAAGAATAACAGTGCGCCCTCTGTTGGTTATATGAAAGATTAACAGTGACTGCAATATCACACAGCGCCATCTGTTGGTTATATGAAAGAATAACAGTGACTGCAATATCACACAGCACCCTCTGTTGGTTATATGAAAGAATATCAGTGACTGCAATATCACACAGCGGCATCTGTTGGTTATATGAAAGAATAACAGTGACTGCAATATCACACAGCGCCCTCTGTTGGTTATATGAAAGAATAACAGTGCGCCCTCTGTTGGTTATATGAAAGAATAACTGACTGCAATATCACACAGCGCCCTCTGTTGGTTATATGAAAGAATAACAGTGACTGCAATATCACACAGTCCCATCTGTTGGTTATATGAAAGAATAACAGTGACTGCAATATCACACAGTGCCATCTGTTGGTTATATGAAAGAATAACAGTGCGCCTCTGTTGGTTATATGAAAGATTAACAGTGATGGCAATATCACACAGCGCCATCTGTTGGTTATATGAAAGAAGAACAGTGCGCCCTCTGTTGGTTATATGAAAGATTAACAGTGACTGCAATATCACACAGCGCCCTCTGTTTGTTATATGAAAGAATAACAGTGATTGCAATATCATACAGTGCCCTCTGTTGGTTATACGAAAGATTAACAGTGATGGCAATATCACACAGCACCCTCTGCACATGGTAGTGGGACAGTGGGACAATGCACACAGTAATCCGTTTGGCAATTCTCTGTCACCATCAACTTTGCAAAGTAGTCCGGTTGATCACGGGGGGGTCGCTTTGGCGGAATGTGCGCTGCTGGGAGACAGGGCTGTAGTTGTGTCTAGGCTTATACTCGAGTCAATAAGTTTTCGTAGGTAAAATTAGGTACCTCGGCTTATACTCGAGTATATACGAATATATATATATATATATATATATATATATATATCTCTCTCTCTCTCTCATCATCATCATCATCATCATCATCATTTTTTTATATAGCGCTGTCAAGATACGCAGTGCTTTACTGCAGTTATAGCAAACAGGGAATAAATGGTGGATAACAGACAAGGATTACAGAGTACAATAGGGTTTACAAACTAAAAGGTTAGGGTACAATTGAGACATTAGGATTATATAAACACTTTGTCATTTTTGATGCAGCAATGATTAATTAAGGTACATCGAATAGGCCTCTTTAAACAGATGGGTCTTTAAGGAGCGCTTGAAAGTTTGGAAGGAAGGAGAAAGTCTGACAGCTTGTGGCAGAGAGTTCCAGAGAAAAGCAGACGCCCGAGAGAAGTCTTGTAGACGAGAATGGGCAGAAGTGACCAGAGGAGAAGTGAGGCGAAGATCAGAAGCAGAGCGTAGGTTTCGTGAAGGAGTGTATTTGGAGATTAGAGATGAAATATAGGGAGGGGTTTCATTATTAAGGGCCTTGAATGTGAGTGTAAGTAATTTGAATTTGATTCTAGAAGAGATTGGGAGCCAGTGAAGGGACATACATATGGGAGCAGCTGATGTTGAGCGGCGAGCTAGATGAATGAGTCTAGCGGCCGCGTTTAGAACAGATTGGAGTTGTGAAAGGTGACTTGTTGGAATACCTGTGAGGAGTAAGTTGCAGTAATCAAGGTGGGAGATGATGAGAGACTGAATCAGTGTTTTAGTTGATTCTGGACTGAGATAGGGTAGTATTCGAGCAATGTTGCGCAGTTGAATACGGCAAGATTTTGCAAGTGTTTGAATGTGTGGTGAAAAAGACAGATGAGAGTCTAAGATAACTCCTAGGCAGCGTGCCTGTGTGGTGGAATGAAAGGTGGTGTTGTTTACGGTGAGTGATATCTGAGGGACAGGGGAAGATCTTGGAGGAAATATGAGTTCTGTTTTAGAAAGGTTCAGTTTCAGGTGGCGCTGTGACATCCAGGAGGAGACAGCAGAAAGACAGTCTGTGACTTGGTAAAGGACAGAATTAGAAAGATCAGGAGTAGACAAGTAGAGTTGGGTGTCATCAGCATAAAGGTGATACTGAAGTCCAAATGACTGAATGAGTTTTCCAATTGAAGTTGTATAGAGCGAGAACAGCAGGGGGCCAAGAACAGAGCCTTGAGGAACTCCAACAGAGAGTGGGAAAGTAGTAGAAGTAGAGTTAGAGAAGGAAACTTTAAAGGAACGGTCAGACAGATAAGATGTAAACCATGAAAGAGCAGTATCCCGAATGCCAGATGAGTGTAGAATGTCAAGGAGGAGTGTGTGGTCAACTGTGTCAAAGGCTGCAGAGAGATCTAGAAGGATTAGAATGGAATAATGACCTTTAGACTTTGCCAATAGAAGATCATTGGTTACTTTGGTGAGGGCAGTTTCAGTCGAGTGTGATGGGCGGAAGCCAGATTGCAAGGGGTCGAGGAGGGAGTTGTGAGTATATATATATATATATATATATATATATATATATATATATATATATATATATATTTTATGTAAAACTGATATAGAATAATAGGGGAACACTTTTTAGAAATGCTGCCATTTACCTCCAGCTTGAGGGGTGATTTGCCTTAGATTTTGGCTTTGCATTACAGTATTGCGTACAGGTGTCTGGACTGGGGCTGCAGTGAGGTTAGATGTAGTGTAAACCATCTGCTGATTGTTTGGGGTACGAGGTGCCGAAGTCCTTGTGATCTGAGTTCCTGGCCGCTGCGTTATATTCACGGTTGTCTGAGCTGTAATTCAAAGAATTTAAAATTGTTAATTCTTATATTGATCTTGAATCTTAGCAATATGGCTTCTAAAAAGCTGACAGTAATCTAAAAATTAAAATTGTCATTACCTTAATTTACTGAATCAGGTCCAAAATGTACATTTTAATGTAAAATATTAATTTTCTGTTAGTAAAGGATAATTTATTTTCCCCTGTTCGTTATAATAATGGTAATAAAAATATTGTGCACAGCATGTTGTTAAACAGAGAGCAGACATTCATTGATAGGTGCCTGAACTTGCTAAAATGAATACATTTGCCAGTAAATTTTTGTTCCAATAGTCTTAGACGAACAAGAATATCAATTCTTTAAAAAGGAAGAATGTAGGATTTAAATACAAAAATGCAAAAGGTAAATATCAGAAAGCTGAAGTACCTGTAGGTAATACATGTATGGTGGCTTGAGAAGGTAGACTTGCAGATGTAGATGGTGACTGCAAAGTGTTTGGTTGTGGAGGTTGTAATGGCCGACTTATCATTTGTGATTGGACGTTTCCTGCTAAACCAGTACTTGTCCTCCTGGAATCTAAATGTTATAAGCAAAGATTCAAATTAATAACAACACAATAAAAATTCACCACTTTACTGCTCTTTTTCCAAATAAAACAGTTTTATAAATATACTGTCCTCCGTAATGCTTGAAATTGTATTTAAGTAAATTTGATAAAAAGCCATATATATATATATAAAAAAAATAGAATAGAAATTACTATGTATAATAGACAATTCAACATTTGTTGTGTCTTCTCTTTAAAATGCGGGTGAATAGAATTCTTGCCAACTCTTGTAATAACAAAGAGTACTGCTGTCAAAAAAGAGAGGTCGGGTAGAGACATTAGAATTTAGAGCTCTGAAAAAAAAAAAAAAACCTAAAACAAAGTCATAGAGCTCCACATTAATATTTTCCATTTACCATCTTTGAATGGGTTTTTAGGTCGACATCACTGGAGCACAAAATTACATGCTGGATATACTGGAGACAATAAATTAAAACTTTCCTCTCCACAGTACATCCTTCATACACATGTTAAACGTTCACAAACCTATTAATATTATTAAAATTTTTGAGTTTTGACACAATTTTTTTTTTTGAAAATTCGAATTTACCATTCAACTTTAATAAATCTGCAACCTAATGATAAAGGCTCAGATATTAGTTGCACTGCTCACTATAGAGAAGCAGCCATTACTCGTGTTGGATATCCAGCACCGACATGATTGTTTATAGCTCAATGATGGGGCACATGAAATTCAACACTAGTGCAGGTCTCTGCACATTCAGGCATGTGGTGTAGAGTCCATTTAAACCTTAAAAACACCCACAGTTAAACTATTGCAATGGCGTTAAGCACCATTTGTTTAATAATTACATTATTAGTGAATACCAAATTCCTGCTAACAATAGACATCAGTACTTGGCATTTAATAAGAAATCAGCTGATAAGAAAATGTTACCTACAGCATTCAGTATCAGGGGTCTCAGCTGATACCAACTCTTCTAGTTTGTAAGTGGGAAGAGGGCATTTTTGGCATCTCAATTGTCAGCTCATGACAAGTCTCCAAATTGACCCTGGACCTCTGCTCCTGCAGTAGATTATTGTTTCTGCATGCAGTATTATGTCTTACTAGGGAGCTTTACTAGGGATGCATCGAATCCAGGATTCGGTCTTTTTCAGCAGGATTTGGATTCTGCCGAATCCTTCGGCTCGGCCGAACCGAATCCGAATTTGCATATGCAAATTAGGGGCAGGGAGGGAAATTGCGTGACTTTTTGTCACAAAACAAGGAAGTAAAAAATGTTTTCCCTTTCTCACCCCTTTCTCGGATTCAGTATTCAGCCGAATCTTTCACAAAGGATTAGGGGGTTCGGCCGAATCCAAAATAGTGGATTCGGTGCATCCCTATGTCTTACAGCGCGTTCAACTATTGTGCTCCACTGCAGATTACCATATATACTCGCGTATAAGCCGCCTGAGTATAAACCGAGGTACCTAATTTTACCTCCAAAAACTGGGAAAGCTTATTGACTCGAGTATAAACCTAGGGTGAGAAATGCAGCAGCTTCTGGTAAGTTTCAATCAAAAAATTTAGGGTTTCTGCTCCCATTGGAGTCTTGGAGACTATTCTTGTACGACGGCGACTATTCTTAAGACGCTGGCGACCACTTTTGCACTTGACCCGAGTATAAATCGTGTAGAGTTTTCCAGCATATTTTGGGGGCTGAAAATCTCGGCTTATACTCGAGTATATACGGTAAGCAGTATTGTGATCACCATTACAAGATTACAATTAAAGCTTTGCTTTATAGTAACTCATTTTGGTTACAATTCTCTGCATTTTTAACGCCAAGAAAAAAAAAATCACCTTGAGAGGTAATCTCAACATCTTCTTCATCTAGTGTGAGGTCAATAACTCCACCAGGTTTTCCACCCTACGGAAACAAATTAATTTGAATTAAACTGAATTTTGGGCATTATAACAACAAAACAGGTTTTTCTGGAGTGCTCTTATAAGAAACATTCTTTAGAAAAGATATTAAGATTTTCATACAGTCCCAATTATGGAAACATCAAGTTTTAGATAAACTTGACAAGTGTATAACGAATGTTATGTATACCCAAGTGTATGCAATATATCTGATATTTCTACTTGTCACTATGAGGGGGAGCTTTAACACACATTCGTTTGCTATGCGTGGCAAAAAATTCTATATAATTACTGACTAAAGAATAAATCTTGAGAAAGGAACCAAAAGGAACACACAAATACTTAAGCCTAAACCTACCACAGCTGAGTTTTCAGCTACCCTCTTGCTGGAGACACTTTCTGCAGATGTTCTGTTGGCTTGCAGTTCTTAAAGAAAAAAAACAACAACAAAAATTATTCTTGAAACTGGGTGAAAATAAAAATGGCAGGCAGATTTCAGAAAGCTAAGGGACACCAGTTTCCATAATAGGCCATGCCTTCTTACACTATAAATATACTGGAGAGTGGTATAAAATATTTATTTATAATACACAAAAGCTATGAATATCTTGTAAATTATATCCTTATAAACTGTGAGTTCTGATGTCATCAGTTATAAACGGTGAGTTCTGATGTCATTTCTGTCACATGACTCACGGAAATTTGTGTAATATAAATAAAGTACCCCCAGTTGTAAAATATGAATATATTAGAAGTTACCTCGGAGTTCCATGACCTGTATGAAAACACTCGGCCATATGTTTTTATATGGTCATGAAACTCCTCGGTAACTTATAATATCCTTACATTTTACAAGAGGGGGTACTTTATTCACTATTTAATATACCTTCATGCATCATTTACTTAAGCTTAAAGAGATGCAAATAGCTTAAAACAAAACCATAAACACCTGAAATCATTATTAGAAAAAATTATATATATTAATTTTAAACATGGAGTTTTTAAAGGGGAACTCACAAAAATTTTATATAAGCTTCCTCATACTGAAATAAGAACCTTTCTAAATACAATCAATTAAATATTCTGCATCGTTTCTGAAATCAAGTTTATGTTCACTATCCCTCTCTCAGCATCTGTTTCTCTTCATTATACCTTCATGCAGCAGTTGGCTGTCAGATATTCATTGACAGTTAGATCCAATATATCTTAAGAGGGGGGGGGGCTTCCTTTCCTAGCAGATGAATTAGAGCTCACTTAAAAAAAACGGATTCCAGTACAAACAAAATCTAAAAAATGAACTGCATTTTGCACACATCCTGCATGTAGAGAGTCAGGATTTCTGGTGATTTTAATAAGCAAAATAATTCCAAACAGCATGGGGGTTATTTATCAAAGTCTGAATTTATCTCAATATTTTCTGCTACAAACTCTGATCAAATCCGCTCGGGTTTTTTACTCTTATTTATTACATTTTCCTGAAAATTTGCTTTGCTGGAAAAAAATAAATAAATCAGATTTTCATAACTTTTACCTGAAAACTTTGAGGTATTGCCCAAAACCCAGTGCACATCAAAAAATCATTGGGACTTCTCCCATTGACTTATATGCAACCTCAACAGGTCTAAGATGCCGGATTTTCAGATTCTGACTTTTTCCATCCTCGGGGTTTAATAAATTCCGAAAAATTTGTGATTTTTTAAAAGTCAGATTTTATATATAAAAAAATAATTTTTCATGATTTTTGCATTCAGAGTTTGGTAAATAACCCCCTATGGTTGGAAATGGCCAAACTACCAGAAGAAATCTAGGGATGTAGGACAAGCTTAAAGGAATCAACATTAAAAACTGGGTAAATATATAGGCCGTGCAAAACAAAATAATGTTTCTAATATAGTTAGTTAGCAAAAAATGTAATGTATAAAGGCTGGAGTCACTGGATGTCTGACATAATAGCCAGAACACTACTTCCTGCTTTTCAGTTCTCTAGGTTTCCACTGACTGGTTACCCTGGTTACCAAGCAGTAACCAATCTCTGACTTGAGGGGGGGCACATGGGTCGATACCTGTTGATTTTGAACCTGAGCTGAATGCCGAGCATAAATTGTAAACTTACCGAATAGTTATTTCCCTCCCTTCAAGTCGCTGACTAACTCAGAGTTAGAGAGCTTAAAAGCAGGAAGTAGAGGTCTCTGATGAAGTACATAGTTACGAAACGTGTTCTTTTTAATCTGATGTAAATCAATAAAGGATGATCTTTTAAACAAAAACGAACCCTAAGCGATCTTTTTGACTTTGGAGTGCGCTGCAACGTCTTGGATGTGCATTGTGAAAACTTCTCCCTTAGAGACAGACTCGGGGCGGCAGCACCCGGGTCACCCCGTGGAGAGGGTAAGCTGATCCTTGTATTTATCTATGTGTGCAAATAACCGTTGGAAATAACGTGTGAAGGATTCTGTAATAAGTGCAGGGCTCGGGGCAGGTTCACCCAGCCAATTACTACCAACGGTGAGCGGCCTTTAACCGCTATAAATCTTTGTATTATAGAGGATCACGCAAACAAAAAAGATATATATCTGTCTGAACCTCAAAATTGGCGTTGGGATATTTTTGGAATAATAGAGTGCTGGCTATTATGTTAGACATCCAGTGACTCCAGTCTTTATACATTACATTTTTGCCTAACTATATTAGAAACATTATTTATTTTGCACAGCCCATTTACCCAGTTTTTATTTTTACACTGAACTGTTCCTTTAAAGAAGGACAAGGAGCACAAAGTCTATGTGATAAAAAGGGTTTCACTAACTTTCTTTATTAAATTGTTTCGTAAAACTACAGTACACACAAGGGTAAAAATAATTCGTAGAAGGGAGAAGAGAGGAAAGAACCTTGCTTTGTGACTGCAAACTGCCTTCAACGGTTAAAACCAACCCTCACCTCTGTAGGCCATGTATTGAGTCTTTCAGCGACCAACTTTTTCATTCACCATTCGGTTAGTGGAAGTACATAAAATTCCTCAACTTATACCGAAAACGTAAAGTGCTTAAATAAATACAACCAATAAAAAATTGATTGTCGCTACACCAAATCTGTGTATATTTTATCAATTGTTGAAACTAAGAAAACTCTAATGCTGGTTAATTTAACAATTCCTGGTATTTATATTAAAAAGGAGAGAATTATAATTCATTAATATGCTTTATAAAGTGCCTGTGCTCCACTAATTGATAACGGACCTCTTACGTCGTTTGTATCGTGATAATTGAGGTAGTAATATACGAGAAAAGTGACTGGTGCTATTAATACAAAAGTTGGTTGAGTAGATTTAAAACAGTGCTACTCAGTTGCAAAATTACCCAACCGCTCCTTGAGGATAAGAGAGGAATTGTGAAAAAAGATAGTTGGTGGAGTTGCTCCCAAGATTTCTAGTTATATTTTTCTAAGTCCCTAGGAGCACCACAAAGTGGGAGAAGGCAGAAACTGAAGGGCTGCGGTCTCGTTGGTTAATCTTTTCTGTCTAAAAAGAGAGGCTATTTATCCCTAAAAAACCACAGACCATTCAGTTCGTGGAGAGAAAACAGATTTAAGAAAAAGTATAGGAAGAGTTCCTATTCGTTTAAAAAGTGCAATATTCGTTCACCGTAGTGAAATAATTAAAAGAAGATCAAGAGTCAAATCATATTAATGAATTATAATTCTTTCCTTCCACTAACCGAATGGAGAATGAAAAAGTTGGTCGCTGAAAGACTCAATACATGGCCTACAGAGGTGAGGGTTGGTTTTAACCGTTGAAGGCAGTTTGCAGTCACAAAGCAAGGTTCTTTCCTCTCTTCTCCCTTCCACAAAGTCTATGTGGGCCTTATAAGGATAACGAATGAGCCTCACAGGTAAACCTGGCCTCTCAGGTTTGTGAAACACTGATTTAAAGGGTCACAAGCACGAGGAAAGGTTACCATTCAGTATGGTCAAAATTGGCCAAACCACACTCCAACAATAGGAAATGTTTAACAAACTTAAAAGGACCATGAAGAAAAAGAGAAAAAAAAAAAACAGGTGGTGCTTTCATAGCAGATACAAAATAGATGAAGTGGATTGCCTATACACTGCAAAACAAAATGTACTTCTGCTACAAATAAAACATTGTTACATGTACAGGACTAAACCAAAATATAAGCAATTTCAAAATATTTGGTTTTACTGGTCCTCTTAAAAACAATATGTATACAGATTTGAAATGAATTTAACAAAAAACTATTTAAGTAATCTTTGGAGATATACATCATTACAAGAATTGCCAAAATATCAGCTATGGTTACTTTATAACTGGGCTTTTCAGTCTTATAGGAGAACTAAACCCTACAAACCAATATGGGTAGAAATGCTGTATTTATATACTGAACTTACAGTCCTAGTCTAAAGCTTCAAAATCTTTAACACCAATTAAAAGGCCTTAAATGTTGTGCACAAGAGCTCACCATCACATGCTTAGTGTGATCTGGGCAGCAGTTGAGTTGCCACAAAACATCACGTTCATGTTATTGAAGTTGATGCCATAGGGCGGATTATTAAATTCTGATGCACATTGCACTGGTTTCTGTAATCCCAACCTGAATTAATTACTAATCACCCTTGTACAGTGACTTTTATATTCTATGTATGAAGTATTTTGTGAGTTCGTCGCTAAGATCAGGTAACCACAGCAACACTGAGCATGTAAGTTGAATCGGTAGAAAAGGTGATGGAGAGCTATTGGTGATATCTTTGCATTTACAAATCTTGTTGCCTGGGGCTGGTACAAAATCCCAAAACACAATGTACAGCATTTCTAGCTTGTGTGTTTGTTAAGCTTTAGTTCTCCTTTAATGCCTTTGGCACGACCAACTACCAGGTACATATTTTAAAACTAATTCAGATATGGACACAATCCTATATTAAGTAGTATATAAATCTTGTTACTCAGCCATGATTTAACACACCTCTAGAGGAGCTTGTTGCTTCAGCTGCACTTGGACTGTTAAATACAGACAGTGGAGATTTCAGTTGGGAAGTGGTGCGATTGTTAGCTTGATTGTAAGTTCCTGAAGATACTGTAGATGGCAAAGAGGGTCTGGATGACTGTGCAACTGAATGTGTTGTTGGGATAGACTGTACAGTCAGAGCTGATGATACAGAGTTTCCTGGAGAATTCCGCTGTATACTTGGACTTGGCATTGAGGGACTGTTAACAGTTTTATTTGGTGCCAAGGACACTGGAGTCGCTTTAGTTAGATTACTAATGGAGGACTGATTTTGTACTGGGATGAATTCGACATTCCCAGACTGTTGGTTAGTAACGAAGGTTCCTGTAGTGCCTTGCATGAGCTGTGACTGAGACTGCATTGAGACTGGGACATGAAGAATAACTGGCAAAGACTGAAGGGATACAGACATTGGCTGGGAGTTACTGCTGGACACTTGGTTGTTCCCTACAGCAGTCGTAGTTGCAGGAACAACAGAAGTCATTACTGAAGCAGAGGTAACAGGTGGCAAAGGCTTATTCTGGTTGTTTAGAGTGTTTTGAGGAGTTCCAATGCTGGAAGCATTAACTGTAGTAAAAGAAAAATAAAATACCACAAATAGTTTAGAGTAAAGCCCATGAAACTAAAATTATTAAACATGAACTCCTACCTAAAGAATTTGCATAACAAATGAAAGTGCAGTTAAAACCAATTTGCAATTACTCCAAATGATACAATGCTTAAAGGAGAAGGAAAGGCTAAAATGAAGTAAGCTTTATTAGAAATACACCAGTAAACCCTCAAAGTAATGCTGCTCTGAGTCCTCTGTCAAAAGAAACACTGCATTTCTTTCCTTCTATTGTGTACACATGGGCTTCTGTATCAGACTTCCTGTTTTCATCTTAAACCTCCAGGGCACGGCCTTGAACATGCTCACTTTGCTTCTCTCCCCCCCCCCCATGCTGTAATATGAGCCCAGAGCCAGCAGGGAGAGACTCAGGCAGGAAGTGATGTCACACCAAGCCAATATGGCAGTTGCTATCCTAAACGGAACACTTCAAGAGCTGTTTTCTCAAGTATGGTAAAGCATTCTGCATTATAGTGTTATAGTTTGCAGTATTGTCTCTAATCTATTGGCAACAAACTGCTTCAGTAGCTTTCCTACTCATTTAAAATTACACTATTTTTAGGTGTATGAGAAATTTCTATATCTATATGTTGTATACCATAATTTTGCTAGCTCCCATTTGAACAGCATTGTACGTTCTGTAATGACTGCATCCCTTCACCATAATGTATGCATAGTGATTAGCTACGGTCAATGAACTTGTGGTGCATCTTAGGACATACAAGAACTTCTCAAAACTGAAAGATAAAATGCTAGACAAAGGAATAACATTTACCTCTAGTATGACAATACTTCGTTAGATATGATTTCTGCCTAGAATGCACAATGCAGAAGATTTACAGCAAACAACATAGAACTGTGGATGTAATAAGTGACCAGTGGATGGAAAATCACAGCATACTTACTTCTTTGTTGAATTAGTTTCCAGTCAGGAGGCGCCCTTGCCTGTATACTGGTATTTGCAGTTGACTGGCTTACTGACACCTGAGTAGTAGTGCTAGGAGTACGATGCTGTAAACTAGATGTTGTTGGAGTTGATGGCTGACCTTGAATTAGAAATAAATTTTTTTTACATTAAAATCAGTGAAGAAGCTAAATTTAGGGTCAATTGTGATGTATATTTAAATGCAAATAGACTTAATATCTTAAAGGGATGGTTCACCTTTAAAGTAACTTTATTATGTTATAGAACGACCAATTCCAATTCAATTGGTTTTCATTTTTTTTTTTTTAGTTTTTGGTGTTTTTCTTCGGATTCTTTGCAGCTTTCAAATGGGCGACGGTGTCCCCTTCTAAAAGAACAAATGCTCTGTAAGGCTGCAAATGTATTGTTATTGCTACTTTTTATTACTGGTCCTTCTATTCAGATTCTCTCCTATTCATATTCCAGTCTCTTATTCAAATCAATGCATGGTTGCTAGGGTAATTTGGGCCCTAGTTGCTTAAAATGCAAATTGAAGAGCTGCTGAATAAAAAGTGAAATAACGCAAAAAACTTCAATAATAAAAAATTAAAACAAATTGCAAATTATCTCAGAATATCACTACATCATACTAGAAGTTCTCAAAGGTGAACAACCCCTTAGTAGATAGAATCCTTTAAGACATTACAGTTTCTCAAGAATGTCTGCATTATGGTTTACAGAAACAGAAAACGTTCTGTTAAAAAAAAAAAAGGAGATAAAAAAATTAAATTCCTTACCAGTGGTTGAGGGCTGAAAAGTAGCTACTGTCTCTCCAACATTTCGTTTTGATTCCAGCATTTGCCTCACTGTGCTGCCACCTCTAAATAATAAATGCACTTCATCAAGACAGACTGCAAAAACACTTTTCTATACATCTATAAAAGCTGATTTTTTATGAAAAATGTGGCAAAAAAGCAACAGAGCAAGACAAACAGATAAAGCAGTTAATGATAAATGAAAAACTCTGCAAGCTCTAAATACATGAGCTCTGTATTAATACACAGGCCGCCTTTGTTGCTTTCTGTATACAAATAGCAAGACAACCATTGTAATTATGTTAACAGTCTATGTAAAGCTAGAATGGAACAAAAAGATTAAATTACTGCATAGCGTTAGCAGAAAGGTGAACATTCTGCATAGAATTAATAGAAAGGTGAAAGTTCTGCATAGAATTAATAGAAAGGTGAATGTTCAATGAAAGGCTTCTGTGCAACCCTTTTAACCAAGAAAAATCTTATTATTTAGTGTTGTACTTCTTGCAAGATAATCAAGATTACCAGTGAAAAGATAAACCCCTGCATACTGGATTTCTGCTTATCTGTAAGCCAAACCCATCACAACAGAGTCTCCTGGAATGGATGGTTTAGGGTGGTGGCAGACAGGGAGATTTGTTGCCTAGCGACTATATTGCTTTACAATAAAACAAACAAAAATCCGAAAAAATCTATTTCCTTCCCAAAATAAATTCAAACTATTTTTTTTCTGTGTGTTGGGGGTCGAGTTAAGCTCTGGAAACAAAAACTCTGTATCTACTACACAAAAATTAGATATTAAAGATTGCACTCTACTGGAGGAAAATTGTCATTTTACAGTGATTCGGTTGCTTTTTTTAGATATATAAAAAGCAGACCATCAATAACCGCGTAACACCTTATTTAAAAAGTACAACAAAGGTTACACAGTATCAAAAGGAGGAGGCATTGGAGGGCTCAGTTTACAACCACTATCACCATCTTGTTACCGGTGTCATTTTATGCAGACTGATGTTAAGTTTAAAAGAATACTAGTTGATTTCCAAAGCTTTACTTCAATACACACACATAAATTGAAAAAGCAGCAACACACAGGAAGAACAAGTACAGTTTAAGTGTGAACAAATGACCACATCCCAGATTCCAAAATGGCTTAAAACAAGCTCAAATGAGTATTTGCCAGAATAAAAATATAAGAGCATTTGACACAAGCAGAGCATATTTTTGAGACCTACTAAGCAGTTTATTTGGCCCAATGCTGCAGATTTTTAAAACACTTGGCTCACCTGTAGCTCAGGGAGTTATTGCCAGTCGACGCTTCATTTGCAGCTTTTCCTGGGGATGCAGGGAGGACTGCTGTAGATTGCTTTGTTAAAATAAGAAATGCAAAAAATAAGGATATAAGCAACTGAAGTGCAAAAAATAAAGAGTGTGTAAAATTGAACTGGGATTAAGGTACATTTTTCTTGCAGTAATGCAGGTATGGGATCTGTTATCCGGAAACCAGTTATCCAGAAAGCTCCAAATTACAGGAAGGCCATCTGCCTTAGATTCCATTTTAAGACAATAATTGTCATTTTGTATTTCCCTTTTTTCTGCAATAATGAAACCGGTAGCTTGTACTTGATTCTAACTAAGATGTAATTATTCGTTATTGAAGACAAAACAATAATTTTGGGTTTAATGAACTTTTAGTAAACTTAAGGTGAACAAAATTACAAAAAGTTTCCTTAAGCTGAAAACCCCAGGTCCCATACCCGTATAAAGATGTTTGCATAAAGTACTAAGATGCTCAGTCAGGTTTGAACATTTAAAAATACAGGGTAGAACTTAGTAAATAAAAGGCTGCAATGCAACCGTGTTCTTGTCTTGTAAGCGGTTTACATGTATCTCAACATCCCTGTATGTATTTCTGAAAACATAGCCAGAACATTTTAACCTCGAAATTTAGTTTTTTGGCTAATGTATCAGTGAACAGTAGTCCCCTATTCCACTGGCAAATTCTAAGCAGATTCTTGATTTAAATCATACACGGCTTGCCGAGTTTGTTTTACCTCTGGTCTTTTCTTAAGGTCTTCCTTTGCTGCACCAAAGCGTTTTGTCAACCTTGCAATTTTAGCCTGAAACAGAAAAGAAAACAGATTAAACATTAATTTTAGAGTTTTTGGCTGAATGGATATAATGATCGTGACAAAAGTGGCCATCAACTAGTCTAATAGGCTACTAAAATCAGTCCTTTCTGATTGCTTAGACCATGGGTCAAAGAACAAATCACTTTAAAGGCCCAACTTTATTTTTTACATTCCTATGAGATAACTTTGGTTTTGCTCCCATGTATAAGTCAATGGGCTTCTGACTTAAATAAAAGCATTTGAGTTGAAAGCCATAAACATGCTCATACACTGGCAGTCAACGCAGGCCTAGCTAATGGCTTTATGCGTGTGTAGCCCCTTGTTGCATTGTTTTTTGGTATTCAATCTATATGAATGATCTGTAGAGCACAGCATGGCTGCCACATAAGGCTGAGGTCCCACACATCACTCATCAGACCTCCTGTTTTTGGGATTCCCAATGCGACCATTTGAGTACCAAGCAACTATTTTAAAACAGAGCAGATATTTTCACCTTTATGCAGGATCAGTACAGAAATTAGTTTAAATAGAATAATTGATAATGGCTGTGCAAAATTGATCTTTAAAAAAATCCAGGACAATGCTAATTCTTCCACATAAAATAAATACAATCAATAAAGCCTTACCTGTATTGCATACAAAATATTTTCGTGTTTTTTGCATTCTATCTTCTCCACTCTGGTCTTAAGATCAGCTACAGTCTTCTCAAAGACTACACACTGCAAAGTGTTCAGCCTCTCCTCAAGCATCTTCTGGATGACCTGCAGACAAACCATTCAGCCAATTCAGGGTTGACAATTTAAACACAAGTAATTTTTTTTAGATTTATATGAACTATAATAGAGCTAACTACCGACTAATGGTTACTTACATTCTGCAATTTCTTGTTGAGATCATCGCCAGCTGTAATCTTTACTTGTAATTCAGCCTCATACTCTTCCCCATCATAACGCCGTCTCTTTGAGCTTTCATTGTCAAGGTCCTCTGATTTAGAGCGCTTTCGGCGAGAGACTTCACCTAGAGAAACGTCTCCTGGAGAAACGCCACCTGGAGAAACGTCACCTGGATAAAAACAGATCTAACTTTATTTTGAATAACCACTATGGGTACTACAACAATGTCAACATCATAAGCAAATAATCATTTAATGTGATACAAACAACAAAAATCGTTGCTAAATAATACGCCAGTGCCATTCCATGACCATTATCCTGGGGACGGAATGTCATTTTTTTGTTTTGTTTTTGCAAACTGATGTATGTAAGTAGCCCAAAAAATAGGATTTATATACCTACCAGTAAATCCGTTTCTCTGTAGTTGACAGGGGGACACAGGAGACCAGTGGGGTTAAGCTCCATCCTCCTGGAGGCAGGACACTTGATGAATAATCAAAAAGGGGGCGTGCCTGGATGTTCCGGCTTTACCCCTAGTACTTCTGTTCAGTTGGTACCAAGTAACCGTACACAAAGAGATAAGTAGAACAGTAACACTATTTCAACATTTAACTATTTACAAAGGGTGGGAAGTCCTGTGTCCCCCTGCAAACCATTTCCTTGTTGTGGGGTATGGGGTACAACAATTAAAATACCAAATAATAGACAATGTTCCGAGAATGCGGAGAGGTGGTGATAGAGTTAAAATGTTATTAAAAAAAGAAGCGAGATGGATTAGAAAATTGGAAACGTTGGCTGCCCATGGCCTCAACAGGGAATATGATTTAAGTGAAGTTTATCGTTAAATACATCTTTTTAACAATGTTTTTAAAAGTAAATTATGTAAAGTATTTTTTTTTTTAAAGTTATATTTTTCTCACAAGGAAATTTATGGACACTAAAGAAATAAGGACACTTTATTGCACAAAGGTAGAGAGAAATAAATATTTATGTATTGTATAGCAAAATTTAAATTGATACAAATGTGATGGTTTGTAAATGTGAAACATTGTATTCTGAAAAAGAATCACTAGGGGTCACTGTGTTATTATGTATAAATAACGGAGCACAGGTGTTCATGGCGGTCTGAAACGTTGCCAAGTGTATCGGGGTCTGAGCCCATGTCTCAATAAAGGCATTTTAAGCAAAGAAATCCATGACTGGTGCTGTCAATATTTGAAAATTGTCAGTCCTGTGTCCCCCTGTCAACTACAGAGAACAGATTTACCGGTAGGTATATAAATCCTATTTTCTCTGGCGTCTCCGAGGGACACAGGAGACCAGTGGGGACTTTACAAAGCAGCCCCAACAGTAGGGAGGGTGAAATAGATTAGAATGTTTGGCCTTTAGTCTTGCACTGCTGCGTGCAACACTTTGCGGGCAAAGGCTGCCTACGAAGTAGCAAAAGAATCGATTTTATAGAATTGAGTGAAAGTGTGAACTGATGACCACATGGCCGCCCTGCAGATCTGCTCAGCCGAGGCAGAGTTGCGCCAAGCCCATGATGCCCCCACTGCTCATGTGTAGTGTGCTCGAACCCCAAATGGGGGTGCCTTTCCTTTAGCAATGTAGGCCCTGCAAATGCATTCTCTTATCCATCTGGCAATGGTGGTCTTGGAAGCCGGTTGACCCACTCGTGGTCTGGCTGGAATGCGAGTCAGCTTAGATCGTTATAGGTAGATTTTTAGCTCGTACCACATCAAGGCCATGTAGCCGTTTTTCCTTGGAATTCTTGGGCTCCGGACATAAGGATGGTACTATGTCCTGGTTGAGATGGAACGATGAAACCACCTTCGGTAGGAATTTTGGGTTGGTACGAAATACCGCCTTTTCTTTGTGAAAATTTATGAGGTGAGGATCACAGGAAAGAGCCCCTAGTTCCGATACTCTGCGTGCTGATGAAACTGCTAGAAGGAGAACTACCTTCCAGGTCATCCATGATGGCTCCACTGAGTTTAGTGACTCAAATGGAGGGTCAAGGAGTGCATCTAAAACCACATTGAGATCTCATGTGGACGTTGGTGGTTGTCGTGGAGGGACTATATGTGCCACCTCTTGAAGTAATCCTCCAGCGCCAGTTTGCATTGAAAAAGATACCTGAACCTTCAATGAACTTAATTTCAGGCCTATTTGTAGAAAGGAGAGAATATCCGGAAGGTAGCCTCTTGGACACCATGTCCAATATGTCTTCCATTCTCTATGATAAGCTTTGGAAGATACTGTTTTCTGGCTTGTAATAATGTGGCTATCACCTCGTCTGAAAAACCTTTCCATCTCCAGATGGATTCCTCAACCGCCAGGCCCTCAATTTGTACAGGCCGGGATTGTGATGATTGATTGGACCCAAACGTAGTAGGTCTGGTATGTGAGGTATAGGGATTGCCTGGACTGCTGATAGTTCTTGTATATTGTGAAACCACTTTCTTCGTGGCCAAAAGGATGCTATGACGATCACGGACAGTTGAGACTGTCTGATCTTTTGGAGTACTCTTGGAAGCATGGGAAGGGAAGGTGTATGCCAATTTGAAGTTCCAGGGCTGCGTCATTGCATCGATTCCCTCTGCCAGCGGGTCTCGACAGCCTACGAAGAACCTTGTGTTTACATCTGGACGCCATGAGATTGATCTGAGGCCGTCCGCATACCTGTACTAGCTCCTGAAACACCTCGTGATGTAGTTCCCATTCTCCTGGGTCTAGAGGATGACGGCTGAGGAAGTCTGCCTGTACATTGGACACTACCGGAATGTGTATTGCCGACAGCTGTAACGAATTCTTTTCTTCCCACAGAATGATTAGTTGCGCTTCTTTGAAAGCACCCTGGCTTTGTGTGCCACCTTGCCGGTTGATGTATGCCACTGCTGTGGCATTGTTGCATTGGACTTTGACTGCCTGATGGAGTCGCCCAGTGGTACAATGCTTGACGAATTGCCCTCAGCTCTAGGACGTTTATCGCCAGCTGTGACTCTTGGGGAGTCCAAATGCCCTGTGCATTCTTGCCATTCCATGTTGCTCTCCATCCGGATAGACTTGCGTCTGCTCATGACTGTCCAGTCTGGGGTTGCCCAGACGTTGTCGGAACTAACCACCACTGGAGAGACTCTCTGGTTTGTGTGGACAGCAGAAATGTCTGAAGTAGTGAGCCTCTCTTCCAGCTTTGAAGGATTTTTGATTGCAATGAGAAAAGAGAACCGCTTCTATTGATGCCACCATGGACCCCAATACCCTCATGGCCATTTGTATGGTCGGATGGTTGGTTTGTGCTAGATGCTGAATCTGGTTGTGAAGTTTGAGTTGTTTGTCCTGTGGTAGAATTCTGTGTCGAATTCCAAACCCAAGAAAACCATTCTATGTGAAGGATGGACTTGAGACTTGCGCCAATTGATGGTCCACCCGAATTGTTGGATCAGGATGAGCGCTAGTTTCAGATCCTGCTGGGCCTGTGCAAGCGAGTCCGTCTTGATGAGTAGGTCGTAGAGATATGGTGTTAACGATATCCCCTGTATTCTCAGTGCTGCTGCAGTGACTGCCATCAGTTTCGTGAATACCCGGGGAGCTGAGGTAAGTCCAAACGGAAGAGCCACGAACTAGAAATGTTGATTGCCGAAGGCAAATCGAAGGTACCGGTGGTGAGGTGGCCAGATCGGAATGTGGAGATATGCGTCCTTGATGTCCAGGGAATTCAGGAGATGTCCCCATTCCATTCCCCGGATCACCGAACGCAGGGTTTCCATCTTGAACCATACAGACCCGGAGTAGTAGCCGTAAAATCTCTCTTGCGGGGGAACTAGTTGTATCACGCCTAGGTACCAAAGGGGACTGACGCTTTCCTTGAAGGCTTGTGCTCTGCTGGGAATGGAAGGGACCTTTGACATGAAAAATCTCCTGGGGGGGGGGGGAGTGGATGTGAAATCCAGATGGAAACCTTCTGTGATAATCTCTTCCACCCAAGCCACGAAAAAATCTTCCCCTTCGAGGAGCAGATGTTGCCCGTGACTTGAATTGGGGTAGAAAGGTGCTCTTACCCCCAGTTGCTTGTGAGATAATCTTCTCCAATTCCTCCCCGAATAGACGCAGTCCCTTGAAGGGTAGGATAGTCAAGGATTTCTTAGAACTGGTGTCAGCTGACCAGTTCTTTAGCCATAAGGCATTTGGTTTCTGCGATGCAACGTGCAGTTTCAATAAATTCTGCTCGGGGTGTGCCCTCTTGTAGTCCCGGAATGAGTGAGGATGTCCATGCTTCTGTAGCTCTACTCACCCATGCTGAGGACAGGGATGCTCGTAGAGCCAATCCTGCGGCTGAGAAAATTGCTTTTAAGAATCCCTCCAACCTTTTGTCGGTAGGGTCTTTGAAGGCAGCAGCATCTGTGACGGGTAGAGTGGTTATTTTGGACAGTTGTGAGACTGGTGCATCAACTAGTGGTGGTACCGCCCATTTGTCAACTAACTCCTTAGGGAAGGGGTGATGCCTGGAACTTCCTTTCTGGTGCGTTCCACTCGTCCTGAATTATCGCGGTGAGCTGATCGTGTGAAGGAAAACAAGTTGCAGATTTCTTGTGTCTTTTAAAAAGACCTTTGTGATGAGAGGAGGAATCTGGTGTCAGGCTTTAGCACCTCTATGACAGCTCTAATTATGCTATCGATATCATGAGAGGTGTCCTTTTCCCTGATGTTGTCCTCGTCTTCCTCTCCTGAGTGGTCAGGTGAAGAAAATACTTCCCCTTCGGATCCTGAGAGATCGGATCTCTCTGGGGGGAGAGGTGAGAGAGCGAATCATCCCGCTTAGATAAGGGCCGCTTGCGCTTCTATATAGGAGCCTCTTGAACCTTAGACATCGCTTTTTCTACTGAACTAGCTATAGTACCAGCAATGGTGTCTGCTAAGGAAGGTATATTCTGAAAGGATGCCAGGGATTGGGACAGTTGAAGAGCCCACTGGGGGGCCTCAGAATCAGCGTGTGAGCCTGCCACACGCTGGTCTCTGTGATGAGCCTTTATTGGCGTCAGATGAAATATGGCGGAGACGCCAGAGAAATGCAGACCAAACTGCCTAAGGAGCAATTCAAGATGGAGATAATTTGAAATAATTTTCAGACAGTTGAAATGCACATCAGCCTAAGAGAAAAAGAAATCGGGCTACTAGGTGATTTTCAGGCCAGGTATCAGTCGGCAGACCTGTCAGGAGGCAAAATACACAGGCCTGGTAGGGCTGAAATGTCAGCTCCTATTGGTTTGTATATGGCCACTTTAACCTATAGCAAAATTGTGGCAAGTAGCAAGTTTAGCATAACGATCAAAATATCTATTTGGCAAAGGCAAAATGTTGTAGGTTTTTAACAGAAAATGGAAAAAAAGTAATTTTTTCAGATGTCATTTTGCAGCAAGCCAGAGCACTTGAAAACCCAAGTGAAAACAGGAACTGATTTCAATCTATTGGTTGCTGAACACAGATGGTCGAAGGTAAGTAGTGCCAACTAAACTTACAACAGTGCATTTTAACAAATTTGTTGGCGAAATGTCCCGAAGCTTTACTCTGCATATGACCACTTGAAGTCACAATGTATGCTATTGCACCCTTAGAATTACACAATCACCACTGTGGCAGCAGTGAATGATATGCAGTATGAAACACAATGGTGCTATATATAAGGATACTATAAATGACTTACTTCTCTCAACTTGTGGTTCCTTCACACTTTCCTCTTTTTGTTCTTCCTCTTTTTCTGCCGACTTTTCCGCAACATCAACATCAGTATCTGCATCGGAGAAGAAAAATATGGAAAATTATTTAATTCTATAGCAACTAAACCCAGAAACCTATTTAATAGTCAAGATCTTTTTTTATGCTTGAAAGTGTTTTCATGTTGTCTAAGGAAAAGCAAAAATGACTTCTGAGATGAATCTGAGGAAACCCGTATTCAAAGAAGCTGTATCAAACAGCACCTAGAAAGTAGATATCATGCTTCTAGCATATTCTTTATGATGCTGAAGTGCAGAAAAAACATAGCTAGTATATATATATATGCAGTCTGTTACAATGAACTGTAGTACTAACAAATACATACAAGTTGAAAACTTTAAAGGGATACTGTGATGGGGTATACAGAGGCAAGTTATGCTTTTCTGCATTGCTAAAGATGGTGTTGGGTTTCAAGATGTAAATTACTCATGGGAAACTTTCCATTTAGCATGCAAGCAAAAACACTTTTCCTACTTTTAGATTGTTCCTAAAAACAAGATACAGAACACATACAAATTATATTAGCGATAAAGAGAAAACCCCAAAGTGAAAAAAGCAATGCGCTATACCTTGTGAGGCTGATGTCTTTTCTACTACTGGTGAACAGCGTTCATCACTAGGTTCTTCCTCATCAGAAAGTACAAGGAATGCTTCACTGGGTAGAGATTCTCTACTATCTTGCTTGCTTGGTGAGGTTTCCTCATTGCCTCCCATTTCTTCTTCATTATCTGCAACACTTTCAGAGTTTAAATCAGCCTTTACAAAGTCCACAGGCTCATATTCCACTGGTGCAAGCTTTTCAAGAATTGGAATGATTTCATCTGTTTCCATTGTGTCTGGAATTTCTAATCCAGATTCTGTCTGTTCCTCTAAAACAGATTTTTCTAGATTAGATTCTAGGACAACTGAACATTTTTGCTCTTCAGCTTTCATACTCTGGTCAATCTCCATACTGCTAGATATAGCCTCTTCAGCTGGCTGAAGGTCATCTGCTGGAGTTTCTATATGCTCTTCTGAACAACCCCCTTTTTGTACTATATCCATGTCCTGTGTGGCTTCTTCCTCTTGCTGTCCATCTACTAGATCATCGGTTTCCTCGGAAATAGTGGCTTCATTTTCAGTTTCCCCCTCCGGTTCAGTTTCTTGTTGATGTACATTTTCTGTTGTTTCTTCCAGTATTTCCTTTGACAGTACTCCCGTTCCCTCCGCAAGATGTGATTCTACACCTTGCTCATCTGTAGACTCTTTCAGGTCATTACTTTCTTCTTCCATTTGTACAATTTTCTCTTGCTCCTCATGCTCTACATCCATATTTTCTTCTGTCAGTGCCCTTCCATTTACCTCTTCCTCTGGCCTATCATCTTCTAACTCATGAATTCCATCTAAAACAATATGACTTTCCTCTTCCCCAGAATTGTTGACCTCAGATAATTCTTCTGACAATTCAATATTAGTGGTTGTCTTATCTAATGACTGTAAACCATCAGCTTCTTCTTGTGCCACATGAGTACTGTTTTCTTCATGTTGCTCTTCACATTTATTAGATGGCACAGGTACCTTCTCTTCATACGCCAACACATTGGATTCATTGTCTTGACATACATGACTCTCAGTAGGCTGAAGTTCAAGTTTTAATTTTAAGTCTTTGGTTTGGTCAACGTTTATTAAACCTTCCTTGATGTCTGGAAGCTTGACAATTGGAACTTCATGAGACTCAGAGTTGACATCTATCATGCCATTAAGTTCTTTTCTGTCTGCCACAAAATGTGTCTCAGCAATTGTATCCATATCCCCATTTTCATGATTTCCATTCAGTAGCTTCACCTCTGTTGGTTTGAGCAATTCCTCTTTTGCCTTGTGCACTGCGTCTAATTGTTGACGATCACTTGCTTTCATTGTTTTCCGAGCTTTGAAAACTTTTTTTTGAGGTTCTTCTGATGCATCCATCTTAAACCTGTAAATAAAGTGGCACACAGAACATTTTACTTTTCCATCCATTATAGTTAAATCAAACAAAAATGTCATGGCAGAACTTTTAGTTTACAAACAGACTATGCTGCACACATGTTTTTGAACTTTAAGCTCTCTGTACATTTTTAGCTTCAGTGAGTTACCAACTCTACCTAACTGAAGCAATAAAAACCAACTCTAAGTAAAAAAGTCAATAATTTCTTATGTGACCTTAATGTCCTATTCTTACCTGACAGACTCCATACAGACAACATTAAGCACCTGTAACATACACTTTTGTTTAATGGACAAACATAAGTAACTTTCCAGTATGCATTAACATTTTTCAGTAGTTTATTATTTGCAAAATGAACTGCAATTAAAAGTAGTATCTGTCACTTGTTGCATTGCTTACAATCAAGAGAGCAAGAAGTCAGCTCTCCTCCAGCCAAGGCTTCAATTCTCACAATACCTGCATGCTTTGCCAGTCTTTCAACTCATTTTTGCTACATTGTTTCAAAAGTCAGAACTACTAACGTAGAGAATAACAAAAGACAGATACTGCTCCCAATAGAAATTACACTTACAAATAAATTTAAAACTACGTATACTAGAAGGTTTTTGAAAATACATTTTCTTTCATTAGGCAACAATTTAATTTTTGGATGAAATATAATACATGATTGTGTTACCAAAAACCACATCAAACAATTTGTAGATCAAGAATTAACGGTATATGCTCCTGAAATTAGTAAATCCTGGGGTTCTCTTGTGAATGGGCAGTTGGCCATGCCTATAATCTGACTAACAGCGTCACTGACCATTAGAAAGGCTTGTAAATCAAGGGGACGGTGCAGGGTTGGAAAAATTGGGAAAAGGTCAGAAATCTCTGAATTTACTGATATTCTGACATGCAGCTTTGTTTATTGGGTTGATGACAGGGTTTCTTTAAGCAGTTGAACACAGTGGCCTAAGCACAAAGTATTGTAACACTATTTACACACTTATTTGAAATCAAAATACAATACTGTGGACAGAAAGCTTGTAAAAGATGTTATTGATCTGTGTAAATGTCCTTTTCTTCCATATTTTCAAATGTACATACACAGCATCTAAATCTGAAAACACTTGTATTTTCTGTTTTGCTATTGCTTTTCTGTTTGTTTGATTAAAATAGAGTTTAGCGTAGAATGCAATTTGTTGACTTACACAGATGTGAAATATTAAAGGGGTTGTTCACCTTCAAACAACTAGTTGTTATCAGATAGATCACCAGAAATAACGACTTTTTCCAATGACTTTGTATTTTCTATGTGTCACGGTTTTTCTAATATTGAAGTATAAAGTGTCATTTCTCTCCTTCTGAAGCAGCTCTGGGAGGGGGGGTCGCCGATCCTGTAAACTGTTCTAAATTGATACATTTAGTTGATACATTTCTTATCTTTGTCCCTGCTGAGCAGAATCTCTGGGTTTCATTACAGGCAGCTGTTAGAATTGATACAATTGTTGCTAATACTCCAGAGATGCTGCTGAGAAATGTATCAACTAAATGTTGCAAAATTGTAACAGTTTAGAGTCTGCACCTGAATTACTGAGCTGTCAGACTGAAACACCACAGACACGAACATTCAACTTTAAACTTAGATTTTGGAAAAAACGTAAAAAATAAATAATGGAAAGTAATTGGAAAAAGTCATTATTTCTAGGGAACAATCTAAAAACAACTAAATTGAAAAAAGTGTTTGGAAGGTGAACAACCCCTTTAACAACTGGATTCACTGCTTTCTGTTTTAAATAACCCCTTAACATCAAGCTACTTACTACAGCACTATAATTAATAGTAACAGTTTGCATTACGCAGATTTGAAAACATTATGCACGTTTAGTTTACCTTAAAAATATCAGTGATGGTTAGTAGGTTAACTTTAATTAGGTTTACAGATTAGTTTTGGTTACCTTAGGAGATAAATTACAATACACAGGACAGTCCTATAATAGTATTAAATAAAATATTAAATTAAAGAAATTAAAGAGTCAAAGAGTCAAAGAGTCAAACAACATTGTTGGAATGTTAAGATGAACAAAAACATAGAAATTGCTATCTAGACTACCCAAATATAACAATCATAATTATACAAATGTTTAGCTTCAGCACAAAGACAAGACTAACATGTCATTTTTTCCCAACATCAAGCTCATTTTACATTTTCATTGCTTAAAAACCTCTAAGAGTTTCAGTATATCATTGATCGTCACTGCTAGCTGGAATAGTTTACAGAGCACTTAACAATAAGTTTGTTTTTGTTATGAGATTTAAATTAGGAGTTTTATTAATTTTACAGAAATATTCACTCATTTTTTGATAAACCATATTATCTAAAAATAAATAACCGGATACATTTCTCCTCACATAAACAACAATATACACCAACTTAGGTAGGTTAAAGAAATATCTGGCACACTGGGAATTAAGCATATGACTATATGCTATTTATATTTTTTTTTCTGAGAAAAGAAAGGCTTAAAACACATCTCTACTTTGATAAAAAAAAAAGAAAAAAAGATGCTCCAATAATATAGACACATATACACACACAAGCACAATCAGCGTCACATATATATGCTAAACCTTGAAAAGCACTGTATTCATAAGAGATTAAATCAGAATCTTTTTTCCTATTACAAATATAAAATGAATTTGAATATAAACAATCAAGTCAAACCTTTTCAATAAAAATACATTACACAAAAGCTGAAGCTCAACATTACTCAGAACCATGCACCTATCATGCACCTTAAAGACTCCCATCATTGTAGAAGCATACAAACCTTTTAAAGCAAAGGGCCCTGTTGTACAATGTGCAGATATCATGGCCCTTGCATGTACGGAACAGGAAAAATTCCCAGCCATATCCACAAGAGTGCTCCCTGCAGCCACTACTGAACAAGAATGCAGGAGAGAAGCAGTCGACTAACTGAAGGCAAAAAGGAGGATTGCATGCAAAAAGGGGACTTCTCACATTTGTGCAAGCCAATAACTTGCCTTTCTATGCTATGCTTTAAATCAATCCTGCAGACACTTGAGGATATACAGCATTATTCTACAACTCTTGGCCTAAAGGGAAACAAAGTAGCAATGATGTCTATTTAAAATAATCATTTAATAAACCTCTAGACAGTTTTCTTCAGGTACAGTCATATTTTTAGGATTTATAGAACTAGTTATAAATTTAGTGTCCTAGCCCAAATGAGGGTAAGGTCTGGCCCCAAATTTACATAAGTATGTATCAACGTGTTATTTTTTTTTATTATTAATTTAATATATTACCAAAACCTTTTATTTACAATGCCAGCATTATAATAAGACAAATTTAATGTAAAATACCATGAAGATATTAAACACACTTTATATATATATATATATATATATATATATATATATATATATAGACACATACAAGAGTCCTCTGCACTCAACCCATTATCAATATATTTAAGACAGACATTTTGTGCATACTGCTACTAAAAAATGCCTTACCCTTTAAACAAAACAGGGATTGTTTGTCCATATATTGCAATATATTTAAGCTGGCCAACTACGTCAAAGTCATCCCATATCTGGCCTGACTATAGCTGGGAATGTTTTTAAAAAATAGTGGTGAGCACAACTTTCCCTTGTTTGTTATAGTTATACAAGAGCAGTGACCAGCTCTATGTTGTAGCTCCCACCCTTCCCAGCTATAGTCAGGTGATCCCACTGGTGTCTAATAAAAGGGCAGCCAAGTATGGAGGTTTACTTTGAAAGCAGCAAGTTAAGTTGCAGGTAAAACCTAGTCCCTTTGTAAAATGTATAATGAAGCAATAGAATTCTTAATGAATCAGATGAAAATTAAGCGTAGGACTGGCCAGATATGGGATGACTTTGACGTAGTTGGCCAGCTTAAATATATTGCAATATATGGACAAACAATCCCTGTTTTGTTTAAAGGGTAAGGCATTTTTTAGTAGCAGTATGCACAAAATGTCTCTGTCTTAAATATATTGATAATGGGTTGAGTGCAGAGGACTCTTGTATGTGTCTATATGTATTTTGTGGTCACAGCCTCATTGCACCCCCGCCTAATGTTTTTAAAAAATAGTGGTGAGCACAACTTTCCCTTGTTTGTTATATATATATATATATATATATATATATATATATATATTTAGATCACTTAAAAGCCTCTGAGCTGCTTATTTTAATAATATACATTGTTATGTGGGTATGTAAAGAATGATCAAGATATTGTGCAATATTTTATATTATGCTACTGTAATCTCATTAAAAAAACACATTAAAACAGAAGGCTCTGCCCAGATTTCTAATTCTAGAACATAATTCTAAACTACTAGGTGGAAACTAGAGGCTGTAGACTTCCCTTCAGCAAATTTGACATGTTTCAGTTTATAGAGTGAGGTCACTGTATAGCAGCAAACAGGGAATATTAAAATAAAGTCCTCTGATAGGCTTAAACATGTCTGCTCATATGAGCTGCTCACAGAAACAACCAACCAGCTGTACGACAGCAGAAACTTGCCCGGCAACAAGGGAAGGGAAGACTTTGCTAGGAAGCTGTGTAAACAGCTTGAGGGCAATACAATTGCTTCTGACCATAATGTAAAATCTTCATGTGGCGCATCTATGGAACCAAAAAAACTGAAAGATAAAGACACTTCATAGAAATCTAGTTTAAAAAAAAACAAAAAAAAAAAAAACAAAACAATAATTTCAATAGTTCTTTATTATGTATTCAACCACAGATTCTAAAATCTTTATTTATTTGACTTTCTTTGTTGGAAAGTGATCTTCTTATAACCCCTCCCAAATCCAATGATTACCAGAAATTCAAGATTAGTTATTTTTCAGATGCAACTAATCCATAATATTTGGACTTGGCTGACTACTCCACAAAGTATTCGGCCGAATACCAAACCCTTATTTGCATAATCAGATAAGGGATTTAAAAAAAAAAAAATAACTAAATAAAAGTTCATGACCAACCATTAATGAAAACAAACACTCCCTGTAATATTACACACTGTGTCTAATCAAAACCAGTTACTTTAGTTTCAAACTAGTTACTTTAGATAAAGCCAAGAAACTGCGTATTTTTAATAAAAACACCTGCTATGAACACAATAATCCAGCAGGTGGTGCTTTACTAACCTATATAGGCAATACTAAGAACAAAGCAGAAGAGGGAAAGTGGTATAACACACACCAGAAAGGATTCATATACCTATTTTCTTACATACTCTCCCCACCCATACTGAGAATGAGCACCTAAATAAACCTATATAAACAAAAACAGATGTTTCTCTTACAAAATGGGAAGACACCAAACAGAAAACAGAACAGTGATGATGGGTTAAACAGGAAGATAGAAAATCTAAAGTCAAACAGGGAAGCCATCTGTAAGATCTGCACACATAATCCCAGAGTAACTTCTAGTAGTTTAGCTGCACCATGTGTATCCCAGACTTCTCTCACTAGGTGGTGCAAGTTTATCTTAATGAGCAAGCTTCTGGGAGCTCATTATTTGTGCACGCAAAGTGCTCTCTGGAGCCTAAACTCAGCAAAGCAGAGCTTTTTTCTGAAATGGGGGGCCCGGACATTTTATCTTGCCCTGTTCTCTCTGGTCTACTGTTGTTTCTGACTAAAACATCCCCCAAACACTGCAACACTATAGTATAACAGCAGTCTCAACAATAAATCCATCTGAGCCTCGCCGCGTGTGCATTAGCGCAGGCGACTTTGCGCTGTAGCCTATGAGGTAAAAACGCTGAGGCAGTTCGGGGAGATAGTCGCGCAAAAGACGTGGCGATTAGTCGCCAGGCGACAAAAACTCCCCGAATCTCCTCGTCTGGCCTTACCCTTAGAATATATTCAAATATCAATTGTAGCAGACAAATGGCTATAAAAAGGAAGAACAAAGACAGCAGAGAAGTAGATAAGGAAAATAAGCCAGCACCTTACTGTGTGATTAGATACATCAAATAATATACCAACAAATATTCAGAACTATTTACCCCTTCCCTACATTTCTCAAGAACTCTGTCTTCCCACTCAGTGATATTATCTGCGGTTAAGTAGCCATGGTGTCAATGGTATAAGCACTTATGGTAAACTTCTTACCTGTAAATAAACTTTGAAGGGAAAGATTCAAACAAACGTGCTGCTATTAAAGCACTAAAATTATGCGTAGAGACAGGACCAATCAGAATTTAAAGTTTAGCAGGGAAAAACTGCCTTTCCAAGAGATAGGCATAGCTCAAGATCATGCTGTCAGTCAAAAGTAGTTTCTCATGACAAAGACCAAAAAGGAGCACAAATAAGACCAACAACTTACCATTCCTGAAGGTGTTAAGTTCAAAAGTTATTCAACTTTTATAATAACAAACCTAAATTACTTATCTGACATTATTACAGCCCTATGGGTAGAAAAAAGTGCCCTATGCAAAATCTGGTGAAAATGTATAATCTTAAAGTAATAACCCATTTCCCTTGTATTAAACACACTCTGCAATGCATTCCCTCTGCACTATTTGTTATTTTATTATATTACAGGCAATGCAATCTATTTTAAAAGTATTTAAATTTTCTATCAATTTTTTGTGTGTTTGAAAAAGTCACTTTAGATTTACAGTCAACTACTGTTATATAAACTTTCAATATAAAAATTGTTAGAAGAATGTGTGGCTGAACATTACAGAAGTGTACTGAAGTAACAATTCGTCACTTTTTTGACAACATTTGAAAAATCTGTGGGGCTATAAAACATGTGCTATATGCCTGATTGGATGTCTGCATAAAACAGAGAGCTTGAGGGTTTCCAAGCAAATCTTTTACTGGTATTTCTGACATACAACTATATCCTAGAAGTACAAATTTATTTCTGATAGCAACTCAGATTTACTTTAGACCCTAACCCTGAAATGGAAGCATACAAACTAATAAGATAATGTTACAATAATAATGGAACATCAATTTACGGATACATAGCAAACAGATACAAATGCTAGCTACTGCTTGGTTGCTATGGGTTATTCGTAGCAAACTTCAGATTGTTTAATACATTACATTATGTAATATCTATTAGAAAATCAACCACTGACACTAAAATATTTAAGAAACAGATAGTATACTGAAGGATTGTGATCACGACATGTCTGGAACCAACTGGAATACACCCAATCAGGGCCGGGCCAGACCAGCTGGGTGCCCCAGGCAACCCAACCAGTCGCATTGCCCCCCTCCAACGCGTGCACATACGGGAGCACGCGTGCACACTGTCAGGCCGCGCACACTCTCCTCACCTAGGCGCACTTGCATGCGAGCATTGCCCAGGATTCTTCAGACCGGACTGGGGTAGGCAGCAGTTAACGGTACGTTCCAGCCCTGCACCCAATATTAAAAAGTTATGCTCATAGTTTCAGAAAATGTAATAATGCTTGTTGCTGAAAGTTACAAGTAGTAAAATAACTAGGTTTTCTGCTTACATTTTTGCTTAAAGTTTGAAAAATTACATTTTGCCCCTGACAGAACATGATTGGAAAGTTAAAGAATTATACAGCTTTTAATGAATTCTCATTTAGCATTTTAATTCTAACTGATTTGTCGCCACAATTTTTAGCAGTCTATAAATGGGTTTTATAGTTCCCTATGGAGGCAAAACAGACTTGCCCCATAGAACTAGGGATGCAGTGAATCCACGATTCAGTTTGGGATTAGGCCTTTTTCGGCAGAAGCCTTCTGCCCAGTCGAACCATAACCAAATCCCAATTTGCATATGTAAATTAGGGGCAGGGAGGGAAAGGTGCGACTTTTTGTCAAGAAATAAGTAAAAACAGTTTCCCCTTCCCACCCCTAATTTGCATATGTAAATTAGGATTCGGATTCAGATGAATCTTTCGCGAAGGATTCGGGGGTTCTCCGAATCCAAAATAGCGGATTCGGTGCATCTCTACATAGAACACTATGAAAATCATTGCTACTATATAAACAACTATAAATAGAACAGCTTTATAACAGTTAGTGTGTATCAAATGTGTATTCTTGGGAGCTGCCATACTATACACTTACTTAAAGGAATTCTCCCAGACATGTTTAAAATAATTAAAACAAACAAAACCCAAAAAAAACAACCCATTAAAGTACTCAAAGTGTCCAAGTGATTTAATATTTGTTCCTCGCACTGTGGCCAGTTGGCAGTAGCATCAAGATTGCATCTATAATCTTTGACAAGAGTAGTCATTATTTTCTTTCTTAGGCAGAATAAAGTACCAAGACAAGCAAAACATGGTAGTGCCTTTATAAAACGGAGCATGCAGAGAAGAAAATATTTTTTTTTGCACACGGATAAGATTTGCCCTAATACTAGGAAATGTTCACCGATGAAAAAAATAGGCAGAATATCTACATACATGCGAAAGGGTGGAGCATCAATCACAGTTTTAGCGCTAATAGGGGTGGAACCACATCCTACATGAGCACATTCAACATTTAAGGTATGTTGATAGCTATAGAGCAAAACAGTCAAAAATAAGTCATTGTTTAAACATTTCACCTTGCTACATAATACATGTAACTGGAAAGCTTTTTTTTTGCATAGCGGCTTATGTCTGATTTCTCCCTTATATCAATCAAATGTTATTTTAAATAATTTTACATACTAAGATGTTCATATAAATCAAATCCAATGATTGTGTGAACTGACAAAACAAAAACCAAAAATAAGTAATGAAATGACCTTGCACAATGACAAAATCTAAACCCAAAACGGCCTTGTGCATACGCTGGACAATTTTTTAAAAATTTTTTGGCACTTGCTGATGGGCCTTCTTGGGTGCCTCTGCCCACTGTTCTATTCATATGTGAAGTGAATTACATAAAAAAAAGAAAAAAGTATTTTAGTCTTGTTCTTTGTCCGCCACTTGACTACTCCTTAAGCAAATGCCCACATCCTCACAGGATTCGTTTTCCGGGGTTATCAGTCCTCAAAGACACATAATATCATATAATCTGACGTTAGGATCAAAGCAGTTTCCCTTAGTAAGGATATATATGAATGCAGTTCTTTGCATCAACATGTGATGGTGCTGTAACAAGTACCCCATAGTAGGCATACAATTTCAGACTAAGACGGCAGAATTACATACTATAGCGCTTTCAGCATTATAAAAGGCTTTGCATCATAGCTTTAAGCCACTTTCTGCATAATTGTAATTAGACTTTTGTAATCCATGAATATTCAGTGCCTTCTTTCTGGCCCAAAAGTGCATCAGAAAATGCAACCAAGCCAACTGAAAAATTTTTTTGAAAATCATTACCACAAGATAAATTGCTTGCTTAACATAGGCTGACTGTATGTTGTATAGCTACATCTTGACGCAGGATCCTAAAACTGAAAAAAAATAAATTAGGAAATTTTCAGAAAATATGAAAACATACCAGAAAGGGAGCCCCCTGCAGCCATGGTGCCATCATAGATGTGCTCTCCCGGCAAACAAGCTATACCAGACCTGTCTGATGTCAACCGACACTGGCTGATTTGCATAGTCTCTATCATTGGTGGCTGGGCCTCACATTATGCACACCAATCATGACAAACAGCAGAAAACTGGATGCACAGAGGAGGAGGGAATGGAAAAGTCTGCCCAGCAACAGATAGACGGGATAGAAAAAAATTATGGTTAGGGATCGGACAGGGGTTGGACGTGGATGCAGTCCTTAGGAACTTGAGGCTCGGAAAGTATTCTTATACAAGATATATCTGCGTAATTTTCCATTTTAATAACTGGAAAAAAATGTAATCTTAATTACATGTACTGCACAGTGTTTTTCAGTAGGTAGATTTAGATAACTTAGTAATGAGATAAAACACTAGCAAACAATATAATTTCATAGTGTAACATCAAAAAGGATTTTCAAGCTGTACTGATAATTTTGCAGTTAATTTAGAACAGGTTTCTGCTGGAGCAATAACAGCCCCGACCACATCAATTCTATGGTGGTTTAAAAAATTTAAATTACATTAAAAAAATTACAGTAAAATCTATACATAACTAAATAAATCTTACATTCATATATCAGTACAAACAGAAAATCCCCATAATCACAAATCTGAGGTCAATATGCCGTGAAGAACACCTTGTATTGTTTTACATACGCAGCAGAATTGCTGTTGCTAACCACCTAATATCTGAGAGCTGCTAGCATTTTATTCAACAAAAACAGTGTTACTTTATTTTAACAAATATTTTATTTCCGAAAAATTGTAAAAAGGCTGGAAATCTGAATGTGAATGTATATGGATAACAAATATATATTGTCATAAAGAGATTATCAATATTAACTAAAATAGATGTAAAAAAGATTTAATTTCTGGTGTCAGTATCTCTTTAAGGTAAAACTGGGGTCAGACTATTTGTTAGGCCTCCCATGCACATAACACATTTAACTTCATGAATCTTAGCCAAGTTTATACCCACTCATCCACAATTGTGAAATGGAGAATTCAGGGCCCAAGTATAGTCTCCCAGCAGTCAGTAGGGTTTACAAACAGAAACTGCTCACCGTTTTAAAATTCAAATAAGTTTATACGCGCGAGGGCAGACTGATCAAATCTCCCCATTTGATTAATACGTTTCTAAAAATCCCATAAGAAAGAACAAAAAGGAGTTTACAGTGTTCAGCTCTAACTTCACACTTGGATAAATGTTCCAAAATTTCTCAATGCTCAAAAAAGTTTTGCATGTGGTAATGTCTAAAATGTGTATATTTTAAAGGATTTGTTATGTTCCCCCATAAAAATGTTTCAAATGATTTGTCAAGTTCCCCCATAAAAATGCATTCTATTACATGACATTTCACACAATATTCAGTACTTTTCAGGGAGTTTAGCAATAGGGTGTTTACCACTGCAGGAAAACTATATAAAAAGAAATTTGATTCAACTGCTAAAATCAGGAATTTCCTAGCTCTTATTTTAAGTACATCTGCCTCTTAGTGTTGCACTGCATTCTAAATGTAAACCCTCATGGCACATGGAGAAGTAGTAACACCAGTGTCACTAATTCACCAAATTCTGTCCTGTTTAAAGCGATGCAGACACATTCCATGGTCTAGCTATAGGAATGTGCCAGTATTACTAGGACTGTATTGTTTCATTTAGAAGACCCCCTAAACCCGCCTCCCAATGAGTGCCAGTTCTATGGAGAAGTCAGGCCTTCCTGCGGTTGCACGAGGCTAGGGGTGGTATAATCTTTCCATAAAATACTGCCAACAGTACTCCAGCCAATGGAAGATCACACTGCAGCAAGGCCAGCATGCCTGATATTCAGCTTTCCACGCTCCTGCAATATTAGCCTGATCAGTGTGTTAGGGCAAGTGCAGCTGGATTGGGGGTGGTTTGGGGCACTTTTGAATTGAACTAATAGCTAGGGATACACCGAATCGAGGATTTGGGATTGAGCAGAATCCTCGTGCTTGGCATATGCAAATTAGAGGTGGGATGGAAATCAGGTAACTGTCACAAAACAAGGAAGTAAAAATGTGTTCCCCCACTTTTGCCCTTACCTTCCCAAATTTTAATATGCAAATTAGGATTTGGATTCAGTTTGTTATTCGGCTGAATCTTTCATAAAGGATTTGGTCCATCCCTACTAATAGCAGTCCTCCACCTTTAGTAATATTGACACATTTCTTATGGAGTATGGATACTGTATATGGTCACTTAAATAAAACATACTTGCTTATCCCCCCAGCCTCCACCCCACTCCCAACATGGACAGTCTTACTTTCTGTCCTCCGTTCTTGCATCTAACCAGGCAAAGCACCACCTTTGGCTCTGCTGAAAACAGTTGCACCCTCTGCACCCCATAGTAGCTACTAGTAGTTGTATGGTCTCTAAATGCTTGTGTGGGCTTCCTCCAGATAATCCCACAATCCACAAAAATACAGGAAGTTTATATGGTTTCTGATAAGTGTGAGGCAGGAACCAATGCTCCACTGGGACACAGACAAATTCATGTATCATCTCTGTAAAGCATTGCTGAGCTTTTTAAAATAAAGGATAATAACCAGCGACAAGATAAAGCAGGATCAAAAACACTTTACTTGAAAGACTTGGGATGCATGCCGCTGATATAACACAGAGAATCTAATAAATAAGGAGGCTTAGCTGTATAAACAGGTGCTTTGAATTTATAAGATGAAATACATTCATTCTGCATTGGTGGAGCCATGCTGTCATGCAAGGGGCTAATCCACCAATGCAGGCTTTTTATGAGAACCCATTTGCCTCTATTGGGGGGTGCGAAAGAAAGAATGCAATCTTTCATTTATCTTATTTATTTTTTAAAGTATTTTTAAAGAAAATAATAGCTTAATAAAATACACATTACACAAGTCATAGTGGGGTCGGCTCAAGATGGACGCATTTCAGTAACATTTTTAATTGTACCAAGGGCGTAACTACAGAGACAACAGACCCTGCTGCTGCAGGGAGGCCCATGAGGCCCTAATTAATGAGCCATTTCAATATATATTGGCAAATCAGGAGAACCTCTGGATATTTGGAGGGCCATAAAATTAATTTGCTGTGGGGCCCAATAACACCTAGTTACAGCACTGACTTTTACTGTATCAAAGGCTATAAATGCAATATCAAGTGAATGTTCACATACTGCAAAGATGAATTTAAAAAAAACAAAAGCAAAGCACAATAATAAAATGGCTTCATTTCTTCATCCCAAGCAAAGTTTGGGCACAAGATCTGCATTCGCTAGAATTAACCTTTTTTTTTTTTTTTTTTTTAATTGCTTTCTATATGTTTGATGGTTTTTCTAAAATTGAAGTTTAATTTTAAATGTTCATCTCTATGGGGTTTCAGTCTATTATCTCAGTAATCCAGACTCTGAACAGTTACATTTTGTTACTTTATACAGATAGATCATACCAACATTAGCAACTATTGTACCAATTATTACAGCTATCTTTAACATAGTAGCTCAAAAGATGAAGGCAGCACTCTGGTTAGGTAAAAAAAGGAGTAACTCCATAAACGCGTCATGTGATGTGGGTCAGTGACCTGTTGGAATAAACCACCTTTTTTACCTAACTGGAGTGCCACCTTTTCATCTTTTGAGCTAATATGATTCCAGTGGGGACACTGATGGCAGAGCACCAGGATGATTTCAATTAATTAATGGAGCTACACTAACCAGAACACACAGGCACCCCTGTGCGGCCTATTTTCTTCTTTTTACGCTGTATTTATCTTTAACATAACTTAGGGATTCTGCTCAGCAGGGACAAAGATAAGACATGCATCAAGTAATGTATCAAATTACAACAGTTTAAAACGCACTATGGCAATTCACACAGGGTGATTGCAAGCCGAAATCGGCCACAGGACACCAATATTGGTGTTTTTCAGCAGAAACGCCAATACATCAAGAAACTACCAAATCGATAGACTCTATGGGATCTGCACGTTTGAAACCACACTTTGCGTAAATACGCAGCATATTTTAAATATGGCGTCCAAATTCTCAAGGAGAAGTGCATGTTGGGAAAAGAAACCTACGTGCTGAAAAGCGCATGTTGACTGTCGCGTGTGGTTTCAGTGGCGTATTTACACCCGGCGTTTCTTTTTTAAAAACGCAACGTAAAAACGCCACGTCTGGGCTTGCCCTAACACTTTTCAGGGAAAAAAATTCTGCTGTACTATCAAATATTTAAATATAGGTGGGAGTTATCAGTATAACTCTAATTTTACGTAACTGGAAATTATGTTGGTTTCCTGCAAATAAGCACCATTCTTTCCTTTCAGATTTTGTGTTTTCCAGGAATTTACTTTTTTTTTTCCAGTCCCAAGTAGAACATAAAATAAAAAGTATACTATAAAAACCATGGGTTGGCAAAGTGGTGTTTATACATTACATGACTGCATAGAAATCAGTGCAGTCTGCAGCACACATATACATTCAGTATTAGCCAAGCATTATGTGGATGTTTTACATCTGTTGTCATCTTTACCTGCCAACAACACAGCATGTATACATGGCAACATTCCCTCCAAGAAAAATGCATTGAGCAGGTTACACTGAAATATATACAGCCGCACATTAAGTATTTCATAAGTGTACCTTTTCAATCAACGGTTGTGTGTCCTTAAATTTTTGAATGATGGGGCATAAGCTAAACTGACAAACATGCATACAGGCATAAATGATGGTAATTACATATAGCATTACACCTATTAAAATGTCTATAATCTTCAGTTTTTAAATGTAGACTGATCCACAGGAAGGGGGGAGTTGAAGGCGGAGGCAATTTAAAAAAAAAAAATTGTAATAGGCATTAACATAATTTGTTAGGAATAACAAGCATATATTAATTTCAACAACTTTATTAGTGCTCATGCAGCCAGTTTACACCCAGGGAACACACACTTTGTAAGTAATTAGGGAAACATCCCCTTCCCTAAGTAGCAAAATGGTAGAAGCTGCAAAGCTCTGACTTGATACATAGACTGTACTACCATCCCCTGCCCCCTCCAACAGATGAAACCGGTCGTTAAGGTAAGCTTGTGGACTGAGACCGTTATCAAAATTATTGTAGTGTTGTCATGGACATAAAATCTATAAGGATAAATATGCAACTTTCAATTAGCGCAACAATTGTGCAAAATGGTTGCTTTATTTTTTGTTACGTTTGAGTCAGTGCAAACCAGCAATTCATTCATGAAGTAGTAATGAATGTTCATATATACAGTTACAGCTTCTAATATATTGTCAAAATCATAATTTATTGCCAGAGCAAAGTGCCCCTTGCTACCCTTCCTACAGAAAGCAGCACAAAACACATATTTCAGCCCTCTGTCTCTGTTCACATCCACTTTCCCTGTGTTTTATTTCTGCACAGCCCATCTCCTCCTCCTGTTTGCAGGTACTGGTGCACATATTTCTGGGCAAATATGAACAGGAGGGCCTGCTGTGAGCAAGTTACAGAACCTTATTGCTACAGACGGATACTGCCAGTGGTAAGTAGTGCAGCAGCTTTATTATGAACCAGTAAGTAGAGCCACTAACCTCTACTAGTATACATGAAAGTATATGTAAAATAATAATCTAGTCCTGAAATAGATGCCAGTTAAGTTGGTGCCTTTACATTTACACAGCACCAATATATTCTGCAGCACATTCTATCACTCACATCAGTCCCTTGCTACAATCTAAGGTCTCAAGTACATGCACGCTATGTGCAATTTTATCAATTTTAAGTCAATAAACCTCCATGTTGCTGGAGTGTAGGAGAAAATCCATGAAGACGCAGGAAGAACATACAAACTCCTTGCAGACTGCACTGCCTGGAATCTAAACTGTATCGGCACAGTGCTAACTACTTCCCCTATCACGTTGTCCACATATAATGTATGATAAGTGAATATACCTTCTAAATGAATTCACTTAAATAGCTTGAGGGGTATGCAAATACAATCCATTCAAAATGTTACATATCTTATAGCACACATGTAGAATAGTGGTTACCATACATACATACATACAGTATACAAACCGTTCCTCTGTGTGCTCTAGCAAATGGTCCTGTATGCTATGCATATCTCTTATTCTTGTTGGCATGGGAATATCAATGTTTTACCTAGTTAAAAGGGCCCACAAAAGAGATTTATTTTATGTAAACTGCTCATATTAGCCATGCACATTGTAATGTTTCATGTTGCAGTTACCAGGGTTATTGTGCACACACGCATGTGGACACCAAGGTGCCAAAGCCTCTCATTGGCTTGTTGGAAGTTATCCGCTAACCAATTAGTGACACGTGTTGCACTAACTCCATGATTTGTTGTAATCTGTTTGATATGAACAATACTAAATAAGCACATCACTAACAGGAAACACCAAGTGCCCAACTGTACAATGGTCTGATCAGTTGGTATTCTAAATCAGCCTGCCTTTAGGCAGCTTTAAATCCACAAAGGGCTGCCGTCGGAATCAGAAGAACAGGCCCATGCATTAGTACAAAATGAAAGCCATGCTGTCAGAACTTTTCTCTCTGTAAGGCCAACAACAGTGCTCAGTTGGCGGGTTCAACACTTGTTTCATGCAACACAATGAACCATAAGCCAAAAAAATACACCCCATGCTCTCAGAATTGGTCAGTTATGCAGCACTATAATCTACAGAAATAACTACAGCATTCCTATACAATAACATATTAAACTAGTATGCGCCTGTGGCTTTTGCCTTCCTTCAACAATACAGGATACAATTTGACCTACACTATATTGCTGTAGTCTGCTGATAAACCCAAAATGTGTATGAAAAAACTTGCAAAGAAAGAGTGGAATTCAAAGGGTTACGAGAAACCTTCTGCAGAACTCTCCATGTGATCCATAAAGCAGTACGGCAAATAAAAAGCCACAATTTTTGGTCCTCCGTACTATATTAAACATATCATGCAGGACAAATTGCAAGTTTAAATATTCAATAAAACAAGCATGTGCGCTAAAATACTATGTATGCATATACAAGAGTTGTATAATTTAAGTGCCTACAAAATTTGTGGCATTGTACTTTAGTATTACACAACTGGGCATAAAGGACACGGTCTATGAGCTTATTATACAATCAAAGTATTGTTCTATTTTATAGCATGACTGCATAAGAGACATAGAAATATTAGTTAAGCCCCTAGAAGGAGGTGCTTAAAACAGAATCAATGCATCTTGGCATTAGCCACTCCCCCTGCCTATAACCATGAGCTCTCAATGGACATTTGCATATGTGTTCTGCAGCTTTAAATGACAACTTTCAACTCATATAAACAATTAATTTAGTTACAGAATAGCTCTTGCTTACCTGTTTAGCAAGTGAGCAGCAAAGGTCCTCTTTGAGAAACACCGCCAAGAGCAATTAAATATGCTTTCAATATCACCATATCATTGCGCTTTTACATTAAGCACAATTCTCTAACAAGCAGTCTTGTAATTAAGAATGGACAAGTGTCTAGAAAGAACTGCAAAGAGAAGGCACTTAGGAAAATTCTTTACAGGAATCCAAGCTAAAGCACAGAGTAGAAAAAAAAAACCTAAGGCTTCAGCTAAAGTAACAGTGTACTTACTAGCTTCTGAACTCTTTGTACTGATTTCTGTGCTTGCCAACTGGAGTACTGCAGCAACTGTGTGCAGCAAGCCACATCCCACTTGCAAAGCAGCACCAAAAGGCAAAACTAATCTACTACTGATAAAATTACAACAGGATCACAGCAGTAAGCACAAACTGCTAACTAAGCTAAGCAGCAATCAGGCAGAAAAAGCTGCAAATCAATTGAGCATAAAAATGTAAAGGCAATCATTTGCCAGGCTATAGGCAAACTGCAGTTACAGCAATCTGGCGCCAAAGAACATTTACATAAGCAAATTCAGGGTTTTGGGAGGAGCTGCAAAAGACTAATATTGTCTGAAATGCCTTTGTTCTCAAGCAGCAGCTGCTTCTAAGTGCATTCTGTCTATCTACTGCAACTATGTAACACACACACACACATTAGCATTGCTATACCAGTAAATATCTCCCAATGTGAAACATGGAAAGATGGCCCTATGCACAATTACACAGGCAACGATCATAAGATTTTACCGGAAATCAGAAACCCGCCAAATTAATCACTGAGAAACAAACTTTGCATTTACAGCCTAAACATAATACTAAATACAGGTAAGAGATCCATTATCTGGAAACCCATTATCCAGAAAGTTTAGAATTATGGAAAGGCCATCTCCCATAGACTCAATTTTAACCAAAAAAAAAAAAATCGACATTTTTAAAAATGATTTCACTTTTCTCTGTAATAAAACAGTATCTTGTGCTTGATCCCAACAAAGATATAATTAATCCTTATTGGAAGCAAAACCAGACTATTGGGTTTAATTAATATTTACATGATTTTCTAGTAGATTTAAGGTATGACGATGCAAATTACGGAAAGATCAGTTATCTGGTAAACCCCAGGTCCTGGACATTCTGGTAAACAGGTCCCATACCTGTACTGCAGAAATCAGCATCCATCAGTTTATTATGCGCTTGTAAACATGATGAGGGAAGGAACACGCCTATGAATATATGTAAACGAGCTTGCAACTGGTAGAAAAGAAGAACAATAATTACACCAGCGAATATAATGTCCATGAATTAGATGTAACATAATCTAAGGCCAAATAACAAGTCTCAGCAGAGGGTTACTTGGAGTTACAACAGATTTTCTAAAAACACATTCTTTGTTAAAGAATATGATTCTGTAGTTGAGTTATTGAATAGGTTATTATTTAGATTAGGAACTTTATTAGATGAATTAAGCATGCAGCAAGCATACTGAGAAAGCCATAGCTACATGTTAAGGAGCACAGTGATGCCCTGTTTACACTACAAAGTGGACTCGCTTCTACCCTGCTCTCTGAACACAGCTAATGTTTACAAGCTGGTAACTAAATAAAAACCAGTACTCCACTCTTCAGTTTTAATCAACTTTTACAGTGTCAATCAAAAACGGTTTTCCAGTCTAGGATATTTCACAGCAATCTGTTGTTTTCTATAATTTTTGAAAAGTGGTAAATTTAACTCAAATGTACCCCCTCACTAGGCTCTCTTCAGATCTATTGCAGCTACGCTCTATTCATTATGACTGGGACTCGAGTTCTGCCAACAGCTCTTTTGTGTCTTCTGGAGGTGAGTCATCGGAAAAACACAGCTCCACCTCCTGCATTCCTTTCACCCTTCCCCCTATGTTTCCAGTACATCAAGCTCTTAAAAACACCCTTGCACTGCTGCTCTTGCATCAGCACTAGCTGCATCCGGAGGAGTGAGCTTGCATATGCAAAACTGCAGCTATTATCAACACAAAGCTGAAGTTTCAAGGTCACATTTAAGACAACAGCTGACAAATAAAGTGCTAATTGAAGCAGGGAATCTAAACCAGGGGAACAGCTCATCTGATTTCCCCACCACCAGAGATCATGGCCAGTCTGCTTGCTTCAGCCTTCAGAGCTGTACAATGCCCCTCCCACAGTTCTCAATGTTCTGAACTCATTACAGAAAGCAGAGCTCACTTTTCCTCCCCAGAAATAGGTGAAATGTGGTAACATTTTGGCAAATATTAGTTGGTTATTAAGTGATTCTCCTTGTTATTATTAATAAGCCCTTACAAAGCACAGCACTGTACAATAGAAGGGTTCATACAGCAAATACATATTGACAGATGCAGAAGTAAAAAGGGCCCTGCTTATTAGAATTAGAAATGTGATACTGTTACAACATACAGTATCTAGAGTTGTCACCTCATCCCTTTAAAACCGAACACATATGGAATCCGCAGTCTGCATGGCTATATAGCAATCCATTTAGATGCATGCTGCAGACTGGACTGATTAATGCGCAGCCATGCATCATGCATTGAATACTAATTAGCCATGCAGGCTGTGGATTCCATACGTGTCATCGATGCCATATGACGTCATCAGGCAATATTAGGAATTTTAAACCCAAAATAGTTAGAAACTTCGGTAGCAAGACATTTTTTTGAAATGGGACATAACTCAATGCAGCTTAAATGGTTAGTACTCAAACAGGTGAGACTACCACAGCCGGGTAGTGATATCGGTAAATTAGTACTCCAAAGAGAGGTCTTTTGGATTAAGAGACTGAACACACTAATACCAGAAGGTCTGAATGATACGTGGAGTATTAAAATGTTTTTTGTAATGTCAGCAGTGCCTTACATTTCTTTTATTTTCTAGATTGTGGGGACTGCCGTAACCAAGAATAGAGTAAAGCAGGCATGTCCAAGTTCGGCCCTTTTTCAAATTTACACCAGCCCTCAGCCTCCATCATGAAATTAATAATAATAATAATAACAATAATAATGAGGCCCCCCCCAGCACAGTGCGATCAGGAATCCCATAGCTGTAATATTAAGGCACATTAGTGAAATGATCTGCCACTTGGTCTATACTGCTGCCTGTGTGCGGAAGGTGTTAGCAATAGACAATCTTACCTCCTAACTGTCCCTTTTTCGGAGGGACAGTCCCTCTTTTGACAGCTCAACCTGCAGTCTCTAATTTGTACTGGAAAGTCAATATTTTCTCTGCATGAACAGCCAGAAATAGAAACAAAGTTTCTAACTTAATTGGCTTTTAGCAGAGAGCACAGAACAGCTAACAGGGGCAAATAAGATACTTTGTAACAATTTTGAGACACAAAAAAACTGTTTAGATAAGGAGAATTATTTTCAAACTTCATAACCTGCCATATTTTGTAAAATAAACATGGTAATTAGGTGGTGTGGCCACATAGGGGGGCGTGGTGAAAATATAATCGATGCGCAACGTGCGGTAAAAAAATTTGTCCCTCTTTTTACTTCCAAAATGTTGGGCGGTATGGACACATACTGGCACGTAGAGAATCGCATCTTTAGGGCTGAAGGTGTCCATAGACGTACTGACGTGCCAGTACAGTAAACTAAAGAAGTATGGCATCAATACGTGCCGGTATGTGTCTATTGCTAACACCTTCAGCACACAGGCAGCAGTATAGACCAAGTGGCAGATCATTTCACTAATGTGCCCAAATATTACTGCTACGATTACTTTAATTTAATGTTAATGGTTCAAAGAATGTCGGGCTGAATGGTTGGCCCCCACACATTTTCACCTCACCAAATCTGGCCCTCGTTGCAAAAAGTTTGGGCACCCCTGGAGTAGAGGTAGTGCCCTCAACTAACAGGTACCCTAGGATAAGATTAGATAAAATGACTGCCAGTCATATATAAAATGCATATCCTTTATAATGTGATAATTGTTTCATTGTGTTCTACCCCTGGTAGGCCTGAGGGGCAGTACCAGATATCAAGTTTCATTCTTTTTAGGTTTGATCTTGATTTAGGTAAATGATAAAGACTTTGTTTCACATGGATGACCTGTTTTTTGCGATTTACCCTCTCTTTGGATGGACTACTTGTTGTGGACTTTGGGCTTCTTATGAACAGTGATCACAACCTACTTGACTAGGATTTATATCTATATTTGTAATTAATTAGGTTAATTGTAAGGAAGAATTCAGGGGAGTGTCCAATGGTGATGTTTGGTTATTTATTCTCTCTCTCACTTGTAACACTTACAATTGATAAAAAGGGTTTGACACCCGAAACATATAGTGTAAATCACTTTGCAGTGATTTCTGCTTGGGCTTTTTCCCACTTCATGAATGTTCTAGTTGTATTAAATGTCTGGACGTTTTTAACTATAACAGTTTACACCCCAAGACCCCATATACTGGGAATGGAACAACTGTTTTGTGTGCAACAGTACAGCTTCTGGAACATTCGTCCATTTCCCCTTTAAGAAGCAAAGTCAGACTGCTGGCTGCATGTATCAGAAAGGGCTACTGGTCAGCCTTCCAAGGCTACTTAAAAGAGAACTAAACCCTAAAAATGATTATGGCTAAAATTATTTTATATAGTGAAATTAATGCAGCAGTCTAAAGATTTAAAATTTCTATAGCAGTTATGATTCAGGCCTTCTAACTTTTCACAGAGGTTACCCATATTAACTCTGTAATTCCTTAAATAGAGTAACAGAGAAAGTGCTACTAAGTATCCCATATTAACTCTGGTTAGTCAGCGAGTCCACATGGGACATTACTGTTCAGTGAGTTTGCAATTGATACTCGGCATTCATCTCAGATTCAAAAGCAACAGTTATGGCCCATGTGCCCCGCCCCGTCTAGTCACTGATTGGTTACTGCTTGGTCACCAGTCAGTGGAAACCAGAAGTAGTGGTCTGTTACACATCCAGTCACTCCAGCCTTTATACATTACATTTTTGGCTCACTATATTAGAAACATTTATTTTGCACAGCCTATTCATTTACCAAGTTTTTATTTTTATACTGAAAAATTCCTTTAAATTGCATATTATGATTCCAGCAGAAAAGAAGATGGGGAGCTACTGGGGGGCATCTTTAGAAGAACAAATCTTTCTGCTAAAGGGCTGTGGAAAATATTACACATTGATTAGAGAAAATGAATATTGCTATATTTAACAAAACAATGATTCCTTGTGTAACTTTTAAAAGGTATTCTGTCATGAATTTCATGATGTATTTGTTTTTTCTACACTGCAAATAATTCACTCTACCATGTAAAATGTCATTCCTGAGCCAAGTGTATTTTTTTGCTGTAATATTGGTGTGCAGGCAGCCGTCCCAGGTCATTTTGCCTGGTCACGTGCTTTCAGAAAGAGCCAGCACAGGATGGAACTGCTTTCTGGCAGGCTGTTTTCTCCTACTAAATGTAACTAAATGTGTCGCAGTGGGACCTGGATTTTACTATTGAGTGAGTAGGGAGCTGCTAACTGGTTACCTACCCATTGTTCTGTTGATTGGCTGCGGGGGGCAGTGATCACTCAACTTTGCAGTACAGCAGACTTGTGCTCTGAAGTTTATCAGACTGGTGACTCCAGGGAAACTGACAATATGTCAAGCCCCATTTTAGATTTAAAAAGTAAATATAAAAAAAATATCAGTTTGCTCTTTTGAAAAATGTATTTCAGTGCAAAAGTCTGAAGCAGCACTATTTTTATGATTTGTTTTGAATTTTTTTTTTCCCCATGACAGTATCCCTTTAACGTAATAAATAAACAGGAGGGTGACTTAGACGAGCTGTTTGTTGACAGTGTGTTATGATCTACTGATCACCAGCTAAATGTCTACTGGTAGATTCTGATCTACCTTTTTGGCTTTAAGGTTTAGTGACAGCAGTGAAGAAAATTGCTTGATTGAATGTATACATTATACACAAGTAATAGGCCTAAAATATCCATTACCGAAAACTACACTGAGCATTAAATACAGGGCGGGGATGTTAATAAATCATTTATAAAAAAAAAAAAAACATCAGTTCTAAAGAATTTTCATATTCTCTACTACTGGTTCTTTAAACACAGTATCTAAGTTCACATCTACTAGTAAAATTTGATGGCAGAAATTATATGCCTCGTCTTTCCCAGTGCCAGTAATTTAACTAACAGCAAAACCCCATTCCATAAACACTACAAAAAACCTGTACCGCACATTCATATTAAAATTGTGCATCAGTCAGATCCCCATTAAACTCCTGCTTTTTCTGAAGCCACTAAGTTTCCCATTCATATTGTTACATCCTGGCCAATAAGGCCACTTACTATTAGGCCAGTGGCATGCCCAGTGTTGTTGATCCATTAAAAACTGAGTAAAATTTGAATTTTAGGCATTTGTGTTTATTTCATGAATGTACCGTATATACTCGAGTATAAGCCGACCCGAGTATAAGCCGAGGTACCTAATTTTACCTACGAAAACTGGGAAAACTTATTGACTCTAGTATAAGCCTAGACACAACTACAGCCCTGTCTCCCAGCAGCGCACATTCTGCCAAAGTGACCCCCCCAGCGATCAACCGGACTTCTTTGCAAAGTTGATGGTGACAGAGAATTGCCAAACGGATTACTGTGTGCATTGTCCCACTGTCCCACTAACATGTGCAGAGGGTGCTGTTTGATATTGCCATCACTGTTAATCTTTCGTATAACCAACAGAGGGCGCTGTGTGATATTGCAGTCACTGTTATTCTTTCATGTAACCAACAGAGGGCGCTGTGTGATATTGCAGTCACTGTTAATCTTTCATATAGCCAACAGAGGGCACTGTGATATTGCAGTCACTGTTATTCTTTCATACAACCAACAGATGGCGCTGTGTGATATTGCAGTCACTGTTATTCTTTCATACAACCAACAGATGGAGCTGTGTGATATTGCAGTCACTGTTAATCTTTCATATAACCAACAGAGGGCGCTGTGATATTGCAGTCACTGTTTTTCTTTCATACAACCAACAGATGGCGCTGTGTGATATTGCAGTCACTGTTATTCTTTCATACAACCAACAGATGGCGCTGTGTGATATTGCAGTCACTGTTATTCTTTCATACAACCAACAGATGGCGCTGTGTGATATTGCAGTCACTGTTATTCTTTCATATAACCAACAGAGGGCGCACTGTTATTCTTTCATATAACCAACAGAGGGCTTTGTGGGATATTGTGGGATAAGTGTACTGTTGGTATAGGAATGATTAAAAGTGACTGCAATCTCAGCTACTCGGGTCGGGTACCGCTGACCCGAGTATAAGCTGAGGTAGACTTTTTCAGCACATTTTGGATGCTGAAAAACTCGGCCTATACACGGGTTATATACAGTATTCATTCCCAATTTTTATATTCAGATTTTTTAATAATATAAATAACCTAACAAAATGTGAGTTTATAGGAAAAAAAAAAACCTAAATTACACAAAACAAATTTTGATAAATAGGCCACTAGCCTTAGTTCATAAAATTATTCTTTCACCTTTGTTAGAGTAACAATCATGTAATTGCCCTTTTGTCAACCTCATTTATGAGCTCTATTTAGTCTGAGACGCCTTCTGCCCACATTTAGAGCAACGGCTGTTTCGTTTCAAGTACAATGTAGCAGTGATAAACACACCCACTAGGGATGCACCGAATCCATTATTATGGATTTGGCCGAATATCGAACTGAATCCGAACCCTAATTTGCATATGTGAATTAGGCTTGGGAAGGGGAAAACATTTTTTACTTCCTTGTTTTCTGTCAAAAAGTCACGCAATTTCCCTCCCGCCCCTAATTTGCATATGCAAATTAGGTTTTGGTTCGGCTGGGAAGAAGGATTCGGCCGAATCCTGCTGAAAAAGGCTGAATCCCGAACCAAATCCTGGATTCGGTGCATCCCTAACACCCACTATTTGAATTGATTGTGCTTTGGCACACAGGACATTTTGATTGCTTCTACTTGCCATGGATCCCTTGAAACAACTAAAAAGAGAGTGGATGCAGACACGAATGGGTATTTGTATCGCCATGTTTTTCCTCTCAGATAGAACAACATCTCACTGCGCTTGTAGCAGAAAAAGAGAAAGTATTTATTTACAACAGTATTGGTTTTCATAGCCCTTATAAAGATAGTATGTAACATATTCCTTTCTCATGTAGCTCATTAATTACGCTTCTTGGCTGATTTTCCAGAATATTCTCTATCCCATCACAGCAGATCCACTTGAGGTTATGTGTAGAGACCGGAGAACAAAATATATATTATATTTATATATATATATATATATATATATATATATATATATATATATATATATATATATATATATATATATATATATATGTGACTCTTAATTTTACCTCAAGGAAGAATATATAGCGAATAAAGTACCCCCTATTGTAAAATATAAGAATATTATAAGTCACGAGGAGTTCCATGACAATATGCTTCTTCTGCCAATAAATGATCATTCAGGGACTTACAGTTAGAACATACATTATTTTCTGTCAGGTGGCCAGTGATTGACACAGAACAAATTGGTGGCAAAACATGGCAATATCGGATACATACCAATTTGAAAAGATTCTTTAATAGGGCCCTTATAATAAGAGATTTATTCTGAAGGCAGTTTCTTCAAGAAATATGGCAGAATGTTTGATTAATTTAATATTTCAAGTAAGCTGCTCTGATGTTAAAGAGGTGTTATTTAATTTTGAAGGTAAAAATTTTATCTATGGATGGTCTACAGCCATCAGTAACATGCAAACATTGAATAAGGGAGCATTCAGTTAGCCACAGATCACACATCAGGCTTAATTTCTAATTATTCCAAATACCCATTAACAAATGGTCCATGAAACAGATGATTAATGGATTATTCAAATTAAGTTGAACATGGACTGCATGATCTATTCATTTTAGGAAACAAATTTGCATTGACATACCGGTTATTTGTATCCAGTACTTGTAGAAAGTGTTCCTCCTGAAGTAAAACTTGTGAATTTTAGCATCTAAACTTTATAATTTCAGGCAAGTATCAGAACCACTGTATTCAGTTTAAAACAAAAATCTGTGTGTTAACTGCAAAGGCCGTAAAAAGCTAAAGGACAATGGATAAGTATTTATAACACGTTTAAAGAACTATAGGACCAAAAACATTTTTTTTTTATGTCATTGGTTGTTTAAAGCAAGAAGTCCTATTTAACATGTTCTGCTGTCTAAGCACCCTGGGTATATTGTAACGTTAACATCACATTCTGGTGTCACCGACCCGTAACTGCTTAAATTAGATTAAAAAAAATAAAAAATACATTCGCCTTTGGTTGCTGCTAGCAATCAAGGGCTATTAACTGCATACACTACTACATTAGATAAAGACCACATAATTTATTTTACAGTTATTTCATGATTAATCTACTGCAAATAAACCAAAAAAATATTTTCATTCCCAAATCTGTTTACTTTTAAAATCAAGTAATTGTACTCTCCTTAGCACACCAAACACATTGGAAGATTGAAAACAGATGTAATATAACACAAAGTGCCAATTCTACATTAGCAATCGTTTTATACAGAGTCTACAACTAGCACCGATGACTAGGGCTACGGAGGTTCCAAATGATAAATTGCAGTCCCTTGATTTAACCAAGTTACCAAACAATGCATGTGTGATTTACTTACCTTTGGACAGATTAGCAGATCCTACTTAAAGAAACATGGAAATAATACATCATTGCACCTTCTTTCCTAATGTCACTCTCTCTGTTAAGTAAAAACTCATAAATATATATATAAATATATATATATATATATATATATATATATATATATATATATATATATATATATATATATATATATATATATAAATAGTTTTGAAAATGGACCCGCTCTCCTTTTATAGTGAAAAACAGTGTTTTATTCATAATGCATATCGGCTCACATATCAGTCTTTGCAATTTTGGTCCAGTAAGTGTGCACACTGAACATACTAATATATATATATATATATACACACACACACACACACACACACACACACACACACACACTTCCATTGGGTTGTAGTTGGGACGATGTAAATGTTATCTTTGACCAATATGTTTCTCTAATAATTGTATGATACTATTATCATGTTCTGTTGACACAGGTGTGTTATATTGTTTAAGCCTATGGATATTGGTCTATATATATTGCATGGTAAACCACATCCCACTTATGGGTGTGGCTTACACTTATGGCTTTAAAAGGATGTGATGTCATTCAATACTTTATTGCTTGATAAAGAAGCGGGAGCTTCGAAACGTTGTACTTTTTACTTGCTTGATAAAAGTTTTTTCTTGATGAACAAGCAAGTTGTCCGGACTTTTTTGGTTGATATATAATTTGTCCTTTGGACTAGGTCACAGACCAGGGTTAATCTCCACTCCATGTGGATAACATACAGGCACAAACAGGAGGGAAAACTGCACAAAGATTTAGATGGCCCTAAAGTTTCAGGACTGGGCAGGCAGTGCTCCAAAAGGTAGGACGAGAGTTTGTTTTTCAAGGCAATTAGAGAGTCTTCTTTATGGAGGAATTCAGGAATACAATTTCAGAGGTAAGAAGCAGCAAGATAAAAATTTTAAAATGAGAGATGTCGTGGGTGTGGATGGCGTGAAAAGATGGTGGCTCTGAGAGGAACAGAGGAGACGGCTAGGAACAAAAGTGAGGAAATGTACTGACAAGAACAGGAGTGAAGAAGCCATTTCCAAATTATATAACAAAAAGATCTGCCACCAACCAAGAGCACCCTTCTTCACAGACAGTTCACACACAGTGAACGAAGCAGAGGAGGTAGGTCGTGTATTGCATGCAGTGAAAGGCCTTCTGAAATCATAAGGTATTTAAAGGTCTCATGCTTCAAACATAGCACTGCCATAAAGCCAAAAATGAGAGGCTAAAACTCTCACTCAAGGAATCAAGGGCGGAGACATGCAAATCACTCCTTAATATTCTTGTAGCCAACTATGCACCTAAAGCCACTGGCTGTATCTGTGCTATTAAACTACTAGCAGTTCTGTATGTATAGTTGGCCACAGGGACATTTAAGGGATACTGTCACAGGAAAACTTTTTTTTTCTCAAAATGCACAAGTGTTCCAGCAAAATTCTGCACTGAAATCTGTTTTTTCATATCTAATTTTGACATTTGGCATGGGGCTAGACATATTGTCAGTTTCCCAGGTGCCCTCAGGTAATGTGACTTGTGCTCTGATACACTTCAGTTACTCTTTACTACTACACTGCAAGTTGGAGTGATATCACCCCTCCCTTGCCTCCACAGCAGTCCATCAACAGAACAATGGGTAGCCCGATAGCAGCTACCAGACACCTCTGCTGAAGGATTTGTTTGAATTGCTAAAAATTATTCTTAGTGGCAGACATAAGAATAGCGCCAAAGCAGGAAACCCCTGCTTTTTCCTGCATGGTTGCACATTCAGCAATGCAAACACAACCTAGGGTTGCGGTATAATACAATGGGAAGGGGAGAAACAATATCTGTCTCAAAGCAGTTCTATCCTGAATTGCTGGCTCCTTCTAAAAGCTCAGAATCAGGCACACTGCAATGAGATGGTTGCCTCCACACGGTTGCAATGTAAACAGTGTAATTTAGAAATAAAGTGTTAACCATAAAAATCATGACAGAGCCCCTTTAAGCAGTGATTTTCATGTCCTCCCCATTAATACTAGAGAGTTTAAGCCTATTTTTTTATTTTAAGGCAGTGCTATGTGTGTAGCATGAGACCTCTAAATACCTTATGATTTCAGAAGGCCTTAAGCTGGCCATAGACGCAAAGATCCAATGATTTTCGGACCGTGTTTGGACAGTACCGTCATTTTGCGTCCCACGGAGATCGGTCGTTTGGACGGCCAGGTTAAAAGATGTTGGTTGCCAATGATTTCTCTGCATGTATTGCCGATCGGACGATTTTCAGTGGGAGACTGTCACCAGCTCCACTCAACTTTCGTACGATTGCGGGCAGGGGCAGAACATTGGCTTATCTGTTCTTTTACTACTTTAATTGATCTGAATGGTTTGTGGCAGGTCGGGAATGGGGAAGTCCGATCGTTTGAGGATTCGAACGATCGGATCTTTGCATCTATGGCCAGCTTAACACTTCATCTCTTGAAATGTGAAGGGCTCTTTGGTTGCTTTTAGCCACTCACCCTAAGCAGGAAGGTTTCTCTGCTTTAACATCTATATTGTGATGGATTCACTAGTGTTCACTTCCAGTTGGTAAACAAGGAAACTTACAAGTGTTACACATAATGGTATAAAGTTAAAGCGAAGTTGTGTTAGATGGTGTTTCCTTCATCCAGAAAAACAAGTATGGTTTGTTGGTATGTTTGTGTGCACGTTGATTCGTACGATCCAAGGGGGCGGCCCTTATTTTTTTAAAATGGCAATTTTCTATTTATGATTACCCAATGGCACATACTACCAGAAAAGTATATTATGAAAATGGTTTATTTACATGAAGCAGGGTTTTACATATGAACTGTTTAATGCAATATATTTTATAGAGACACACATTGTTTGGGGGGTATCGTTTTCCTTTAAAAGTATAAAATCACCAAAACCTTTAATTTTCTATCTGTATTTGGCTAATGGCCAATGTTAATGCATTAGATATCAGTTAGAGAGCTTACCTACAGATTTTATCAATAGTGTTGCCATACTTACCAACATTTTGAGGGACAACACAATTTGCAGCACACAGTGCAGCAAATTTTTGATCAAAGCGAAAATCTGGACATTTCCTTAACAATCCGAGACTGCGGGTTGAGCTGTCAAAATCCGGATTGTCCCGCAAAAACGGTACAGTTGGGAGGTACAGGGTTACTATTTACTCTGCAGTGCAGGAGTCAGGTCAGATAGATCTGTTTCTGCCCCGCTAAGTAGTTCCCTCAAGTCCTCCTGTCAATCTGATAATGGTTAACCAGAAAACACCAATGAGCATGACAAAGCAGTGCTCATTGGGCACTGCTTCTGCCTTGCAAAGGTGGGTTTTTGAGTTTGATTCCAGCCAGGCCACTAAGCCCAATGAGTTTGTATCTGTGGGTTTCCTCAGATATTCTAAAAACTGGCTTCTGATAAATAAAAACTTACCCAACCATGAGTTAATTAGATTTGGTTGAAAGCTCTGCTGTGGCAAGGACTGATGTAATGACATATTTCGATAGAGCATTGGGTAAATACGTAAGCACTATAGAGATAAAAAATGGGGTGTGGCCTAAGATTACCGTCAGCATGGCCTTCAACAGAGGTGAGTTTTATCAAGTGTTTTCCATTAAATACATTTGTAATTTAGCATCCCTTTCATTACACGTCCGTATTTTATTGATTTTGTTCAGCAACAAACGTAAACCTCTGTGAATGGAGCATAGAGATACCATGATGGACTATTAAAAGCAACACCAACACCTTCCCCCAGCCCCACGAACCTGCTTTGACCCGACCCTCCCACACTGCTAAAAGACCTTCTGAGCCGTTTCATTGACGCTGGGCGGCGGCACGATCCTTCCATAGGCTAATTACGAATGAAAACAGGGCTTCCGCCTATGGAAGGATCGCTCCGCCCCAGCATCATGGAAGTAAGGCAGAAGATCTGTTAGTAATGTGAGCATGTCGGCTGCTCAGAGGTTCGCAGGGCGGGGGTCGGCTTTAAAGGAAAATATTCCGGGTGCAGCAACTACTTGATACGGGCAAGTTCCTATGATTTTTATAGGAATGTGTCAGTATCGCTTTAAGCACAAGTTTTCCACTATAAATAGCGCATTCTGTCCTTTTTCTAATGACAAAGCTTTTTGTACGCAGAACTGAACTGGTCCAACAAGGTCATAAAATAGTTTTCAGAATTTAGCAAATATTTTTGAAAGTACATGATACCAAAAAATGGAATAAAAAAAAAAAAAAAAAACTACTTTAAACAGTAACTTTACATGTAAAACAGTAAAGCTATCTAATTGTTCTAGTCTGCAAAACTTTGTTACCTGTACTCAAAACCAGTGTATTCCCAAACTTCCCTTCAATGCTGCATGGGAAAAAAAATCCATGAAAATGGCGCCTGTAAAGAAGAAACGTGCATGCAGCACTGACTATTTCACACAAAGAAGCGAGTCTGTGACCTAGTCACATGTCAAGCAGAGTTAAGCACCTCCCACCTCTGGTGAAAGGGAGGGGGCGCTACAATATCGCTATCCTTGCTAGACAGCCCGGGCGCCATTTTAGAGACTGCCAAAAAGACGGAACAGATAACCGATGCTAATATCGCGACATAACGCATTTACAACTGGCAGAAGGCTGCTAGGATACCTTTGTGTGGGAAGTATCGTCGCACGACTGCTCGGAGATTTATCCGGGGACTGATAAACGGCTCCCTTGCGCTCTTCTTCAGCCGCTCCGCTGTTTGCCCTCTTCCCTCGGCGCTTCTCGCTCCGACATTCAAACCCAAACACCGTTAGCTCCGCCCACTTTCCTCCCTTTACATCGCTCGTCGGCCGTTATGCAAATTAGCAGTTTTATCGTCGAGTCCTGTTGGCTCCTCCCTCGACTCGATTTTTTATGAGTTTGGGCGAGTGGGAGGTTATGCTTCTTGACAGAAAAATGCGAGGGATTTTCAAATTAAGGACCTGCGTTGAAGGGTTTAAAGGTGGGTGGCCACGCCCAGTCATGTGTCTTTTGGCAGATGGCAGTAAGACTGAACAGCATATTTGCAGTGGAGCTAAACTGCCAGCTACTGACATAACCCAATGTCTTAGAGTAGATAGTTATATAGTTTATATGGGACTAAAAAAAGCAAAACAGCTAATCTGTTTTTATGTTTAGATTTATTGGGTGCGATTTGTAAACAAAATAGAATATTGATACAAAAATACAACTACGTTTAAAATTAAGCGGTCAGGGTTGAGACACAAGAAGGAGGTCCCTGACCTGTAGAGCTTACAGTCTATTTACAGACAATTGCTGTTGGCGCTATATAAATACAGGTTATAATAATATATTGCACTTTATAAATAAGCTCATTTGAAGCCTTGCAGGACTGTACTGCCAGGTTATTTAGCTTGTCTTCATTGATAAGCCATTTAAGATGCAATTTTGTAATGTTTTGGCACCATATTGTTCATAACCAGCAGTCATTTTGAAGTAATTTCTTCTAGACACGTATAAAATGACATCTTTTCTTATTCTAAACAAGGGCGTGGCTGGTAAGAAATAATCAGCAGTTGTCTGACATGATCATGCTAAACTATATATTTTATACAGCAAAAATTAATAATTTAGGAATGCACCGAATCCTGGATTCAGCTAAATCCTACTTTTTTTTTTGTCAGGATTCAGATTCAGATTAATCTAAGTGCCTTGCTGAATTCAAATGCTTTAAACCACATTATGTTAGATCATGTGATTAAGTAGATTGCTTTTCTATATATATATATATATATATATATATATATATATATATATATATATATATACATATACATATATACATATACACACACACACACACACACACACACACACACACACACACACACACACACATATATACATACATATATATATATATATACATATATATACACACACATATACATATATACACATATACATACACCATCCACATTTGTCCTTAATAACATTATGTTGTTAACATAACTTTGGCATCATTTTATTTAGCCCTGTCCCCATAAAACTAAGCACCAGTTCATATTTATTGTACATAAATGGAATGGGAGCCCCTGTGCATCTACTGTGGTCACTGGCAGTTTTTAGCCAGTGAAATAATGTTGCATGTGACATGTGACTGGATTGTACAGCTTTGTGTTCATCTTTTAGAGCAAATGCAATGCTGTTATATGCTACAGGCTGAGTGCCTATTTTTAAAAAAGATTACACACGCAAAAGAAAAAAAATAGTAACTCTTACACTGCACTGACAATATCTAAAAGAACCCCTATGGGCCATAAAAAGGCATTCGAAAGAGACAAAATAGGCGAGATATTTTCTACCATTGAAACACCACTTTGTAAGAATTGGTAATTAATCAAGGTCTTTGCAGAGTGTCAGAAACTTGGAAAGTTACACTTGTGTGGCATCTGCTACATCAGAGATCAACACCAATGCAGTTAAAATTGATCCACTGGGAAACTTAATCAATATACACCAGCGTGTCTGTGCAGTTGACTGTGTAGCTCACACATTGAATGCATTTAAAAACCATAGTATGTATTTATACCTGTCTCACAGCAAAACCCTAGCCGTAAAATTGACCAGCATCAGACATTATTCCAACACTGCAAAAAAGGGGAGATGGGTTGGAGCAATCCAAGGCTAAGTAAAAAATGTATTTAAGTGCAATGGAAGTGCTACTGATCTGGGCAAAAATAACTACAAGCATACAAAAAAGAGGGCGCTTTGCATGGTCCCCTGTCTCATAAATAATGTAGTATTTATACAAGTGCATGTATTTACAAAAACAGAGGGGTTTTAGTTACAAAGTTATGATCATAAAATTGGTAAGCAACCATACCACTTCAAGGTAAACCCCATATGGTGGTCCCTAACTATTTACCTAGGTCATAATATTCAAAGGCTGGCACCTCCCTGAATGATAGCACTTCTTGGTATCAGTTGTCTCCTGACCTGGGCATTGGTTCCAGCCAGAGGGTTTAGTCCTCCCCTGGCATAACTTTTAGAAGAGAGAGATTGCCAAGACCACAGCATTGGTTGCACAGGCTTAATCCTCCCCAGTTTTAGGCTTTTAAGAGAGAGAGACTGCCAAAACAAACACCCATTTTTAAAGGAAAACTATAGTACTATATTACTTGAGCAACATATAGTTTATATAAAATGAATTGGCTACTAAAGAATCTTGTCATACTGATATATATATTTAAGTAAATATTGACCTTTTACATCTCTTGCCTTGAACTACCATTTTGTGATGGTCTCTGTGCTGCCTCAGAGATCACCTGATCAGAAATACTGCAGCTCTAACAGTAACAGGAAGAAGTGTGGAAGCAAAAGACAAAACTCGGTCTGTTAATTGGCTCATGTGATCTAACATGTATAGTTTGTTTGGTATGTCTGTGTGCACAGTGAATGATACAATCCAAGGGCACGGTCCCGATTTCTTAAAATGGCAATTCTCTTTTTATGATTACCCAATGGCACATACTACTAAAAAAGTATACTATTATGAAAATGGTTTATTTACAAGAAGCAGGGTTTTACATATGAGCTGTTTTAAACAATATATCTTTATATATAAACCTGAATTGTTTAAGGGGTAGAGTTTTCCTTAAAAGGCATGGGACCGCTATTTAAAGGGACCGGTGTAAGGGTGCATCTGGCCAGTGTACAACTAAAGCTGGCCATAGACGTGTAGATTTACCTTCATAACGGACGAACGATCGTTTCGGCGCCATCTCCAGACCTGCCTTTAACCATTCAGATCAAATAAAGTAGTAAGAACAGATCAGACGATGTTCTGCCCCTGACAGCAATTGTAAGAAAGTTGGGTCCGACAAAAGCTGGCGACAGTCTCCCACTGAAATCGTCAGATCGGCAATATTTGCAGATATATTATCGGTAGCCAACAAATTTTCTAACCTTTCCGATCGTCTGAACGACCGATCGCTATTGCACAAAAAAAAATGTCAGGGCACTCCACATACGGCCCGAAAACTGTACGAAACGAAGATTCGTACGACCAAATCTTTGCGCCTATGTCCAGCTTTAGACCTAAGACCAGTAATGAAGCCTTAAACCAAATGTCTCTAGTGAAATACTAAGATTTTGGTGCCTCAGTGGGTAGCTGACTGATAGTCACGATTAAAGAGTTGACCTTCATGTAATTTGATTAGAAAGAAGATGTATATAAACACAAAAATTCAAGCAACTTAAAAACACTGCTCTATTCTATTGCATTAAGAAAGCATGCCAAGCGCAATGAATGCACAAACTGTCAAGAGTATAATAGATATGTTTAGGCGAGTTTAAATGCACATCAGATGCACGCACACAACTCCAATTCCCATTAAGCCTTGCTCACTGCTACTTATTTGAACACATTGCGGGAAAATGGAGTCTTGGCTAGAGGCGAGACGACTACAGTGCTTCAAAAGGTATGAATAATCAGAACAAGGAGTGGAAGAAATAGTAAGAGACACTTTCTTTATTGCATTTACAATTTTTTTTTTTTGCCAGCAAATATTATATCATTTGTAACAATTGATCTTTAAACAAACTTTTTTCTAAAATCTTGGGAAGTGCCACAGTAAGTACTGAAGCTACTGTATATCAACCAATTTATCTACATGTAACTACTGAATGTATCCACCAACGTATACATTTTAACAACTGAATTTAGAAACTATTTGAGAAGGCTTACGGAGATGCTACTGAGGAAAAAAGAACAAACTATATTTTAAACTTAACATTTACAAAAACAAATAAAAAAACTTATAAAACTACAGATTTTTTAATGGTTTTCTACTTTAAGACAAATTGTGGACATAACTTTTTATATATATATATATATATATATATATATATATATATATATATATATATATATATATATATATTGAAATGTATCTTAGCCTTACATTTTCTTTTAATAACCAGGTTTTTAAACATTATTTTAAAGACAATATTTAAACAATTTACATAAATGGCTGTAAAATTGAACCATGAATCAGTTTCGTCAAATTACAGTTACACTATTAGTACATATTTGGAAATAGTTAAACAGGAGATTTATTGGATGGTGTCAGATCACATCCTACAAGTCGGATGTCGTTGCATGAGTCAAAATATGGGGCAAGTGGATTAACAGGAGACTGGGGGAATTTCAGAAGAGTTGTCTGTACTATATACAGGGTATGTGGTTGTGTCTAAGCTTGATGTGAACCTTTATATTAGGCTTCTAAGCTTAGTTTCTGGTCAAATTAAAGGATTGGGCTGTAACCTGACATTTATATTTTATATAACAATAAACTAACTGTACATGTTGAAATTATAGCCTTGAACATTATACTTGTTATACAGAATGTGGGGGGGGGGGTTTGCACAATTTTGCAAGTTTTTGACAAACGTAATATATACGTTAATAACAGTATGCTTTAGTTCCCTTTTTGGGTGGTCTTGTTCATGAAACAATTAACAGCCAGGAAACTCACACATTTCGCTTACACGCTATCGTCATTTCTTAAAATGAATTTACAAAAATAGTTTGTCTATTTCCAGGCTATTTGTGACTAGGCAATCTTTCTATTTTTAAAGATGGATTATCTGCTGTTGACATCCAGTTTGATCACACTGGCATTCAGCATAAGGGTTTAGATATAATATTCTGTTCAATTATATATATATCTTAAAGATGCACAGTACTTTTATTTCCATAGCATTCTATATATTTTAAATTATTTGAGGTTTTTTTTAACTGCAAAATTTCTGATTATATTCAGTATAAGATTCTAAAGAGAATCTTGATAAGTATTTGTAGTCACAGTATAGATAGATATATGAATGTGAATATGAAATTACCGTGAAGGTTTTAATTTAATGATGAAATGTGTATGTTTGGTAATGTGATGCTCTAAAGAGATAAATATAACTATGCCAGGTAACTTTTGATTTCTCAATGTCTCCTAAAGTGTCATGATTAACCGATTTACAAATAAATAGTTGGGTTATGCAAAATACTTCTTAAACCTGTAAAGATGAAATTCAAGCTGAAAACCAGAAGGTGAAGCAGAATATAACATGGGGAATATGAAAGAGAACTGTTGAGATCCAACCTACGAAGAGCAAACAAGGAGGATGACAAGGAGACACTGAACAAGCCTGAAGATAAAGGGAGAAAAGAACTTGTAATAGATACAGGTACCCCAGTAGCAATTGAAGATGGTGTAGAGGTAAAGTAATCGGCTTTTGGTGTTAGATCTCATACAAGAGACCCTGCTTTAATTCCCGGTGGCAACTCCTTGACAAGTCACTTAATCTCCTGGTGTCCTGGCTAGTCAGTGCATTAACGGCTGCCTTACTTGTAAAACGATTTGAGTGCCACAAGAGAAAAGCAATATATAAATGATTCCCTCTACTTTTTTTGCCATGAAACAGATAAAAAAAGGCGGCAAAGCTCCAGGAAACTACAGCATCCTACCAGAGCTCAGTTTGGTGCATAGTACAGAAATTCTGCAGACACTTTTGAGGGATTGGAATGCTGAGAGCATGCTAGTAAAATTGCTAAAGACACTTCAAACATCATGTCAAAATTTTGTTCATTTAAACATGAAATAATTTAAACATTTGCCAATAATATGGATTCAAGCTGCTTAGTTAAAGGGACTGTTCACCTTCATGTGACAAATTTAGCTATGTGGCTCTGTACATCCTTTGTGAGTACTTTAAAAGTACAAAACTGCAAGTTTTAAGTTTGCCTAAATCACATTTTTTTTTCTTCTCCAGATCAAGCTGAGAGGTAGGAGCATAGTTCAGTCTAAATGAGTGGGTCACATGTTACAAGCGGATATCTCTGGCAACTTACTTTATTGTTATTAGTCCACAGCTCTCATTTTATTTATCAAAGCTACATGAAGGTGCCCTGTATTATTATTACAGAGAAAAGGGAATTATTTTATAAAATTAGATTTTTTTTTTGCTTATAATCGAGTCTGTAATTTGGAGTTTTTTGGATAATAGGTTTCTGTATAAAGGATCCCATACCTGTATCCTCTTAAAACTAACCTCAAATGTAAACTATACATTTGTTCCTACTAATTTTTTTCTTATTGCTAATAACCTCATGGTTATTAGTAGTGCATTTGTAAATTGCTGATACTGGAATCACCATGGTTTCAGATTACCGTATACATATCTAGTGATGGTCCACTAAATTTGCCAGGCATGGATTCACGGTGTATTCCCACGTTTCACCACCCGTAAATATTTTCACAAAACTGCGTCGAAAAATCAGCTGCGACAAAAAAAAAATGGCTGTGCGTCAAAATTATTTGAATGCCTATTGACTTCAATTTGTTTCGCTAATTTTCACCATTTCTTGAATTTTTTTGCCATTCTGCAAATTATTAGACTAAGCGAAATGCGACAGATTCGCCCATCACTACATAGTACTGTTCTTGTTACCAGTACCCATAAAGGACATTATAGAATGGAATAGTTTCTAGAAATATGATATATGGCATGAAGAAGCAAGATTTAAAGGAGAAGGAAAGGCTAAAATTAAGTATGTTTTATCAGAAAGGTCTACATAAATACACCAGTAAACCGTCAAAGTAATGTTTCTGTCAAAGGAAACACAGCATTTCTTTCCTTCTATTGTGTAAGCTGTTTTCAGCTTAAACCTCCAGGGCAGGGCTTGGGCATGCTCAGTTTGCTCCTCTCCCTCCTCCCTTCCCTGCTGTAATGTGAGCCCAGAGCTATGAGTGAGCAAGGAAACGCAGGCAGGAAGTGATTTCACACCAAGAAAATATGGCAGCTGCTACCCTAACAAAGAAGAGAGCTGCTAGAGCTGTTTACTCAGGTATAGTAAATCATTCTACAGAATAGAGTTATAGCTTGCACTATTGTGGCTAATCGATTGGCAATAAAATGTTTTGCTAGCTTTCCTTCTCCTTTAAATGTTAGATACACACAAAATTTTACACTTGAAAAGGAGAAGAAAACCTTCTTTGTGACTGCGTAATTTCTTGTGTATAGACAGATGTAAAACAGCTGCACATAGCACTTTATTTTTTAATTAATTATAAGTGGAATTGATTGGGGTGATGACAATATAATTTGAGAATACAGTTAGCATATAAAGTTACGATGAAAAGTTGTGAAAGTTCATTGATTTGAATAAATAAAAGTGACTGTTGGGGGGACCATTTATTTTGAATCTAGAAGATATCAAGTTGGAAATATTGAGAACTAAATTAAGAAAGATCCTTTAACTACAGTAGGTTCAGGAAATTGAAGAACGTCTATACCCAAGGGATTATGCAGTCACAAAGAAGGTTCTTTTCTTCTTATTTTCAAGTGTATTTTTAACTCCTTGATTATCTGAGGAGCAAGGAGATTATTTAAGAAGAGTTAATTAAGAAGAGTTAATCCTTTCCCCTAAATAAAAAATGTTTACAATGAAGAGGGTAAATATTTAAAAATTCTCTCTTTGAAGCAGTATTGTCTATTTAAATGTTTCAGGAAATAGCTGGTTGGCATTCTAGCAAGGGACAAAATGTTCAGTTGTTAATATATAGTCCATATAGCTAGGCTAGGGACTAGACACTTCCCAGTTTAGGGACAATACATTTTTTTGCATATTGCTGCACATTAATATTTTGCTTTCCAGGGTAATCCTTTTTTTACACAGTGAATCTGAAACTGTGAGTAATAGTTAGCAACTGCAAGAAATTCAAGGAAGCTGGTAAAAGAACTGGCAAGTATGCTCAATCTTGTGGTGAAGCTGTAAGGATTTTACCCCTTCTAGTGCAGTGTCTAGATTGTTGGAATACAATGGCAAGTAAATCAGAGGTGAAAAGTGTAGCTATGGAAATCTGAAACCATGGGTTAAATCCTTGCATTCTAAGCAATATTACTACAAAAAATTTATCCAGTTGCATATTTATGTATTGTTTTGCTGGCAATTAGCCACAAAAATAAAGTTTGTCAAAACATCGTGCCCATTTCTGATGAAAAAATGCATTGAGTCAGTGACCTAATGACTAGATGAGTTAGCAAAGTGATACTACACAGTGGAAGTCTAATTTACACAGATCCATTCATGACTGAATTGTGAAGATAGCCACACAACTAGTACTCCCTTGATCTGACAGAAGACATTCATTGCCCGGGTTTTCATCAAATGGTATCTGACTGAATCTGATTTTTATATTGAACAAACATTTGGGATGGGTTATAATCATGGATACTATTTCCAGAACAGAACAGCAGATTGGATATAGGGAGCCATGTCCAATCTGTTTTGTGAATCTTTCACATATTTCATATCGGTGTGTTCAAAGAAAAAGTGACAGTTCTATTTCACAGGAAATATAATCCCTTAAAGCCAAACTGCTTCACCCAAATGTAGTGTCAATGGAGCAGATTCATCGACATTCAAATTCAAGTTTATACCTTGCTTCAAGTTTTTCGAGGCAAAAATCATGAATTAAAAATTTCTGAAACAGATTATTTAGTATTAAAAAAAAAACCTCAAACTCAAATACAAAAATTGCCATCTAAAAGCTGGCAAGTTCATGAAGAAGTTAATTGGAGATACATTTTCAAATGTCAAGCCATTTTTAATTGGAGACTCATTGAAAATGAAGTGTAGAATGTGATTTCACTGCTTTTAAAAGTGATCGAGTTTAGCTCTTCTTTAAAGAGCGCATTTGAACTTTGAGTTGAAGTACTTTGAAATTCAGAAAAAAACAATATAATATGAATGTTTAAATTTGCCCCTCTAATGTATGAGAATGCATATCATGATCCACTATATTCACAGGAAAGGTTATTTTAAATAGATACATGTTAAATTAGTGTTGTTATGTTAGTGTGAAATAAAGTAATACTTATGTTTTTTAGGGGTAATAAACAGATTTTGTTGTAAGAACAACAGCTGTAAAACTCTTATTGTATTTGTGTGAATGGATCAGCGCTAAAAGCTCAGGGTAGACAAAAATAGAAAAATTAGTAGTATATATTATAGTATTTCTTAATTTGATAATTGCACCCTTTGGTGTTTGTGCAGATGGCTTGTAGATGTCACTGTGCCCAGACTTATACTGTGCATACTTCATACAGCTTAAAAGTGAAAGCTTACTGTTGTGTAATGCCTGTATGACTCTGCTAATAAAGCACTGTTATACTTTACTCATCCTCGGCTACCCAAAACATAACAAATGGCGACAAGGATGGCTCTTCTACCTCTGCAGCAGCTAGCACATTTTCTTCCAAATCCTGGTGAGCCTAACATACCTTTTACTGCTTGGATTCGTATGTTTGAAAATTACATTATTGCTGCTGACCAAGGGGAGATTTCTGATGCTAGAAAGCGTGCTTTACTTATTCACTGCCTGGGAGCAGAGGGACAGTGTATATTCTATACATTACCATTACCTGATTATACTTATGAAACTGCTCTTACTGCTATAAAGAACTTTTTTGTGCCAAGAGTAAATGTGGTTGCTGAAAGATATAAATTCTGCCAACATGGACAACGTAATGGCGAATCCACAGAACAATTTGTAGCAGCTTTGAGAGAGCTGGTTGTTACCTGTGAGTTTGGGAATCTAACCGATGAAATGCTAAGAGACCAAAAAGTGGAAAAAACACTCACCTCACATTAGAGAGAGACTGCTCCTAGAGCAGGATTTAACCCTTGCAAAGGCTATTACAGTTGCTAGTCAAATTGAAACAGCAGTGGCAGAGGCTAAAACTCTCAGTCAGGGAACTGCTGGGAATGTACAGATTGTGAATTCAACACTGTGGCCTAATAATGCACAGTCACAGGCAAAATACAGTGCTAAGGAAAGGGATTCACTGCAAAAAAGTGCAGCAAATACAAATAAAAAATACTGCTTTCGCTGTGGTTCAACACAACATACTGCAAATCATGTTATATGTCCTGCAAAAGCTTTACGGTGCCGCAACTGCACAAAAGTAGGACATTTTGCCAAGATCTGCTGTAGTTCTGCTATAGATGTTCATGAAGTCACTACTACAAATGTTACAGTATTGTGGATAAAGCTGGTTCATTTATTCCTGACAAGTTTATATGCACATGTCAGTGTCAGTACTGCGTCTGCTGACAAAAGACAATCCATTAATCAGATGCTTGATACAGGTTTAGCTGTTTCTATACTACCAAAGGATATTTTCTTGAAATACTTTGCAAAAGATCTGCTTGTTGCACCTGCCTTGAAACTGGTCGGTTACTTAAAGGATCCAATCCCTTGCTTGCCAGTGACTGTACAATTTGAATCAAATACTGCAAAATGTGACTTTTACATTGTGAATTAGGGTACTGCTATACTTGGAAGGGATCTCTTTGCTGCATTAAACCTACAATTAGTTGATGGTCTCATTACTACAGCACCAGTGCCTGCCACACAGCCAGTGTCTAAAATTTCACCACAAAGCAACACTTCACTGAGCACGTGCAAAGAACTTTCTACACAGTTGAGACCCGTTGAGGGTGATTGCCCTACTCTGTAAGGGAGACTGTCTCACAGGAACTAAAGAAACTGGTAGAGCAAGATGTTATTGAAAAATCAGAATCCTCTGAATGGGTTTCACCAACAATGAAGAAAACTGGAGGTATATGATTGTGTGTTGATCTCCGTGAACCTAATAAAGCAGTTGTTATGGATAATCATCCCTTGCCACACAGAGGAAATATTTTCAGAACACCGAGGAGCAAAATTCTTTTCTTCTCTGGATCTTCAGAGTACTTATCATCAAGTATTACTGCATGAGGAAAGTAGAGACCTCACTGCATTTATCACCCATGATGGTTTGTTTCGGTTCAAGCGTGTACCTTATGGACTGGCTTCAGCACCGAGTTGTTTACAAAGACTGATGTCTTCTATACTCCATGGCATACCTGGTGTAGAATGCTACTTGGATGATATAATTGTCTATGCTCCAACTATGGATCTTCATGACAAGTACCTAGAAAAGGTTCTGAAATGCATGGATTCTGCAGGACTGAAACTGAACCTTTCCAAATGCCACTTCAGACAAACTCAGCTGTCATTTCTGGGTCATATAATCTCACAAGATGGATTACTGCCTGACCCTGACCATGTCAACGTTGTTACACAAGCACCTCCTCCATTTGATTTCCAGACCTTACTTCATGGTATTCTAAGTTTATTCCCAACTATGCTTCAGTTGTGGAGCCACTTAGAGCAGCTAATTGTGAACAGTCCAGCACTAGCTTTATTTGACCCTGCACTACCCACTATGGTTACTACAGATGCTTCAGACTATGGCATTGGTGCAGTTCTCACATAGATTCATGCTGATCATACAGAGAAAACGGTTGCATTTGCATCCAGAACACTTACAGAGACAGAGCGTAAGTATTCCACTGTTGAAAAAGAAGCTCTAGCATGTGTTTGGGCAACAGAAAAATGGAGACCCTACCTATGGGGTAGAGAATTTACCTTATGCACTGATCATAGCCCTTTAACTATACTGCTTACAACAAAGGGACTAGGAAGAGCTGGAATGCGTATAGCTAGATGGTCAGCAAGGCTACTGAATTTCAACTACAAAATGCAATACAAACCAGGTTTGTAAAATGTTACTGCTGATTGTTTGTCACGGTTACCTTTACCTGCAGCTTTTGATAAACTGGATGAGGACATAGAAGTTGTAGCATTGACTGATTTACTATCATCTACGTTTACAGCTGCTGATTTTAAAGCAAGCTTGCCTCACATGTCCAATTCAAGTAAAACTACGGGACATCTTACAAAGCAAATGGCCAAATATTGAGAAGAAACTCAGTCCTGATCTTCAACCTTACTGCAGGATTAGACACAAAGTGTCCTTAGTAGATGGCTATGTTGTCCGTGGAGCTCAACGTTTACTGGTACCAGAGATCTTGCGAGAAAAGCTCATACAACTTACACATGAGAGTCATCAAGGAATTGTACGTACTACGAGAACTATACTGGTGGCCAGCAATGGATGTTGATGTGGTAACTGCCATTCATTCTTGTGTTTATCACAAAACAGCTATCAGATGGGCACTAAGTTGCATGTTGCCAAAATCAAACTTCCACAGAATACTGTGCCTACAAAATCATCTACTGCTGACATTGTGAAGTGTCAACAAGCCAAATGCAAGGCTTATACAGAAAACGTGGTGCAAGAGAAGTACACTTTCAGCCTGGATCTTTTGTCAGAATTAAGAAACCAGGAATACTGAAACAAGGACAATCTAAATTTACTACACCACTTGAAGTGAGACGCCAGCGAGGACCACACAACTGTCTGATGGACGCATATGGAATGCAAGTCGTCTTGCACCTGTTAGATATGACTTTGGAGAAGCTCCATTTGATGAAGGACATTTTCCTACTCCTGATGTCAACTGCAATAGGCCTGAAGAAAGTAAACCTATAAGGCGTACTGAGAGATTCAGAAAACTACCTGCATGGACCAAGTACTATGTCATGTGAAGAATGTATATTTGTCACGGTCGGCACCCAACACCAGAACAAATGCCAAGCACCCTGGTCTCGGCTCGTGCTTCACCTGTAGTGTGACCACCGTTGGCCTCGGGCGGAGCCCTCAGCTACTTGGATGCCACCAGGACTTAAACAAGAGGTGCAAGGTTAGAGGTTCTGGATAAGCAGAGGGGAAAAGTCTTTGGGCAGAAGGTCTTTGTACAAGGAGTTAAACGGAATCGTAGTTGGAACTGGCCGGGTCGAGGCAGGCAGAAAGTGAGCGTAACAATTTAACCAGCAGAGACGCGACGCGCACGCCCTAACAATCCGGCGCAGGAGGAAGAAGATGTGGTGGGCGTCCCTGCCGTCCCCCCACTAGACCACTAGGGTAAGCCCTCACAATATTATTGCTTTAAGATGCATTGTTGTTGATATTACATTTGCCCAAATGCTTTCCTACAATAGGGGGAATATGCAGTGTTTGTACAGATGGCCTGTAGATGTCACTGTGCCCAGACTTATACTGTGCATACTTCATACAGCTTAAAAGTGAAAGCTTACTGTTGTGTAATGCCTGTATGACTCTGCTAATAAAGCACTGTTATACTCTACTCATCCTCGGCTACCCAAAACATAAAACACACCCTTCTGTGCAGTTAACTTCTATTTCTTAAGCAGCGTGCCTATTATCCATCACCTGCAGGACTAGCTTGCCCTTTAACCAGTGTTTTTTTCAGAGACAATGGCACCTTCTGTGTGTACAGATTTTATACTCACAGACGTTTAGGAGTAGTAATCGGCGTTGAGAAAATAGTTGTTCTCCCTCTATCCCTCTATAGATGTTATGGACTTCCGTTGGTTCTAAAAAGATGTGCTCCATTTACTTTCATGTTCTAACGTTTTTTTAACCAGATCACCCCCTCTTCATTTGTTCTTCACTATTTCTATACCCCAGTATGTCAAACCTGTGGGATTCATTTTATGGAACTCTTTTGAAGTGTTTGGAGACACTGTGGTTTTCCTTTCCCTTTTTGATATTACTCACATGTTCCTGAATGCATTCTCTTAGGGGCAGATTTACTATGCTCGAGTGAAGGATTCAAATGAAAAAAACTTTGAATTTCGAAGTATTTTTTGGGGTACTTCGACCATCGAATAGGCTACTACGAACTTCGACTCAAACGATTCGAACTAAAAAATCGTTAGACTATTCGACCATTCGATAGTCTAAGTACTGTCTCTTTAAAAAATACTTAGACTACATACTTCGGCAGTTTAAACCTACCGAGGTTCAATGTTAGCCTATGGGGACCTTCCCCGGCACTTGATTTTTTATGATCGAATAAAAATTGTTCGATCAATCGATTAAAATCCTTCGATTCGATGGATTTAATTGTTCGATTGAACGATTTTTATTCGATCAATCTAAGTATTTGCGCTAAAATCCTTCGAATTCGATATTCGAATTCGAAGGATTTTACTTTGAGGGTCGAATTCAAAGGTTTATTAACCCTCGAAATTCGACCCTTGATAAATCTGCTTCCTAGTGTTCTGTTTGTTTTGCCTACATACTGTAGGCCACAAGGACACTGTAGACAGTATATGATGTTCTTTGTTTTACAAATGGAGAACAAATGGAGAGGGGGTGACCTGGTTAAAAAAAGTTACAACAGGAAAGTAAATGGATACACAGGTTGGAAACATATGTGCCCAAAGGTTTAAATGTTGATATTAACCTAAGAGCATTTTTGTAGATCACTCCCCTACCATTAAGTATTTGTGTAGAACCCCCCCTAATAAGCAATACAATATCCTAAAATTGTTTAAGATAAGGTTTATAGCACCTTTTAGATATAACCTGTCATAACTTGATAATGTGAAATCTCATCCTCAATCGTATGAATATATACTGTATATATATATAGTTATTGTTATTATAGTTAAACAGGAGCAGTGACCAGCTCCTTGTTGTAGCTCCCACCCTTCCCAGCTATAGTCAGGTGATCCCACTGGTGTCTAATAAAAGGGCAGCCAAGTTTGGGAGTTTTACTTTGAAAGCAGCAAGTAAGTTGCAGGTAAAACTTAGTCCCTTTGTAAAATGTATAATGAAGCAATAGAATTCTTAATGAATCAGATGAAAATTGAGCATAGGACTGGCCAGATATGGGATGACTTTGACGTAGTTGGCCAGCTTAAATATATTGCAATATATGGACAAACAATCCCTGTTTTGTTTAAAGGGTAAGGCATTTTTCAGTAGCAGTATGCACAAAATGTCTGTCTTAAATATATTGATAATGGGTTGAGTGCAGAGGACCTCTTGCATCTCTCTCTCTCTCTCTCTCTCTCTCTCTATAATATGGTATTTGAAATGTTGGCATATTTAACCTTGAAGACGTTAGAAAGTGAAATGTATAGAGATGTGCTTTTTAAGTTCTGATTTAAATGGAATATATTACAAAAGAGAAACAGGTTGCCATGGAAACGCGTGTAATCTGAAAACAGTAAGTAAACCTGAAGCAAAAGACGCTACCATGGATACCACCCGTGTGAAAAGGCGCACTTGCGCAATAGAGACTCTGAAGCCTTGAGAAAGTCTGTTAGACGAAATGCGTCGGCTATGACGTCATCCAGGTGAGCCCAGCATCGCACGCTTACAACGCCGGCTATTACCAGCTACAGCGAGCGAAAAATTGGGAGCTGCAAACACCTACGGATTGACTGTCTATACACTAATTTTAAGTGTACACATGTGAGTGCAATTCTTTTACTATAAGATTATTTATTAAAGGTTTTAACACAATGTTGAGCATATCTTTTTAGAACCAACGGAAGTCCATAACATCTATAGAGGGGGAACAACTATTTTTTCAATGCCGATTACTACTCTTAAACGTCTGAGTATAAAATCTGTACACACAGAAAGTGCCATTGTGTCTGAAAAAAACACTGGTTAAAGGGCAAGCTAGTCCTGCAGGTGATGGATAATAGGCACACTGCTTAAGAAATATAAGTTAACTGCACAGAAGGGTGCAATTGTCGAATTAACAAATACTATATACTACTATTTTTCTATTTTTGTCTGTCCATTCACACAAATACAATTATTGCCTATCTGGAGGAGAACGGATTATTGGAACCGGCAAAAGGGGGTGAACTACAGAACCTTGGATTTTCCTTTTTTCATATACTATTAGACAATTAAGACTAATTTTTCAACTTATCAACATCAACTAATTACTAGTGATGTGCAGGTTGACAAAAATTCAACCTAAACCCGGCTCAAACTTGGCTGGCACCTCCATTTATAGAGCTGCACCCAACTCGCCCATCATTAAAGGGGGCAGGGCACGCCTGGAACTATAAATGGAGGCTCCCAGAGCCTAAAGCCAGCACAGTAAGGTCGCTGGAGGGGGAAGAAGAGCTCAACCCGAACACACTTGTAACAAATTGTGTGTGGAAGTCAGCCCTAACCTGCCTTACCCGCAGGTCCTGCACATCACTACTACAACTATATTTTGGGCATGCTTGGGACTATATATAAAAAAAACTTAGTCCCTTTGTAAAATGTATAATTAAGCAATTGAATTCTTAATAAATCAGATGAAAATTAAGCGTAGGACTGGCCAGATATGGGATGACTTTGACGTAGTTGGCCAGCTTAAATATATTGCAATATATGGACAAACAATCCCTGTGTTGTTTAAAGGGTAAGGCATTTTTTAGTAGCAGTATGCACAAAATGTCTCTGTCTTAAATATATTGATAATGGGTTGAGTGCAGAGGACTCTTGTATTTGTCTATATATATATATATATATATATATATATATATATATATATATATATATATATATATATATATATATATAATTTTTTTTCTTTAATGCTTTGATTGAAAGGCACATTTATCAAAGGTCAAATTTCGAATTCACATGAGTTTTTTTAAACTCTCTTAATCCTAATATACTCAAAATTTGACTGGGGGGTTGAGAAAAAAATCGAATACTGAATTTTACTAACCCCAAAACTTAAGAGCCTTCTATTCAAATTCGAGCAAACTCTATTCGATTCAGGTCAGGAAGGCTACAAAGATCTCCAAATTCATCACTGGACCTCTCCATTGACATGAATTCAGCAGGTTGTAGGTGGCTAATAGTCAAATTTGAACTCTTAGTGTCAAAGTTTTATAAATCTCGAAAATCTGATTTAACCAGAACACTACTTCCTGCTTTGCAGCTCTCGGTTTCCACTGATTGGTTACCAGGCAGTAACCAATCAGAGACTTAAGGGGGGGCCACATGGGTTATAACTGTCTGCTTTTGAATCTGAGCTGAATTCCAAGGATCAATTGCAAACTCACTGAATTGTTATGTCCCATGTGACCCACCTTCAAGTCACTGACTAAAGCTGGCCATACACAGAGATCCGCTCATTTGGTGATGTTGGATCGAAGGGACCACATCTATGAACAGATGTGCCCGCAATCCAAAGGGATTTTTAACCCTGCCCGATCAACATCTGGCCGACTTTCGGTCTGTCGGCAGCTTTTATCGGCCCGTGTATGGCAACCTTAACTCAGAGCTAGAGAGCTGAAAAGCAGGACGTTGTGTTATGTTAGAAATCTTCTCACTCCAGCTTTTATAGATTACATTTTTGGCTAACTACCTATATTAGAAACATTTTTTATTTTGCACAGCCTATTTATCCAGTTATTTCTTACACTGAACTGTTGCTTTAATAAATCTGCCCCTAAGTGTTTTCATTATATTTTGTGTTTTGTGACCCATAAAATTATGTATGCAGCATTCAACAGGTGATATGATTCCTATGCATATTGGGTAACAAAATAAGAAGAGTCCTGGTGTGTACTTAAAAAAAAAAAAAAAAAAAAAAAAGAGATCTTATGAAGTTCAGACTTTGGAGGTAAGTTTTAGAAATGTTATTTTAAAAAACTCTGAGGGGGTTAGAAGGACATTTAACATTTTTGGATTTGGCATTTAGAGAGTTATTTACTAAACTTCAAATTTATCTGGTGGGGCTTTTTGGGGCAAAACTCGATTTTATTTTTTTATTAAAGGCCGATGCTGCAAAATCCCGAATCTGAAAATCTGCCATTGCAGACCTGTCAAGGTTGTGTATAAGTAAATGGTAGTGGTCCCTATCCTAATCAGAAGTTAGTGTTCTGCGCTGGGTTTAGCTTGAAAATACGATCATTTCATGCTGTTCAGGCAAAAACCTGAAAAAAAAATTCGTAAGATTCAGGGATAAAGCCAGAAAAAAAAAATCATACAATACTATTTCTCGTACGTTTTTTTCTGGGGGTTTCCTCAAACTGATTAATTTGAGCTTTTTAAATAATAAGGTCAAATCGGATATGGAAGTTTGGTTGTGATTTTTTTAACTATAATATAGTGAATAAAGTACCCCCTCTTGTAAAATATAAGGATATTATAAGTTATCGAGGAGTTTCATGACCATATAAAAACACGAGGCTGAAGGCCAAGTGTTTTTATACAGGTCACGGAACTCCGAATTAACTTCTAATATCCTCATATTTTACAACTAGGGGTACTTTATTTATTAGAATACACAAGTTTTAGTTAGTCATGTGACAGAAATGACATCAGAACTCACCATTTATAACTGATGACATCAGAACTCACCGTTTATAAGGATATAATTTACAAGATATTCATGGCTTTTGTGTATTATAATAAGATAAATTTGGGTTTTCATAAATAAGCCCCTTAGTGTAATTTAAATATGATTTGGGTTTCTGGGCTTAATTTACTCGGGGTCTCTACATTCCACATACTTTGGTAATCCTAAGCATACTGGGCATTAAATAGTTGAGAAAACCCCTTTTATAGTTAGTATGTTTTATCTTTGTATCAAAGAATGTGGGAACTTAGTTGCTGAAAAGTATGTTTTGTGTACAATTTCATAAATTTTCTAAATATTGAAAAATTAATAAATATGTATACAAATTTATGTATTTTTTCTACTTGAAATACTCAATTTTCTAAAACTTGAGCGTGAACTTATTTATAAATATGAATAAAAAACCATGAATTAAACTGAAAAAAACCCAAAACATTGAATTGGTAATTTATTCATCATTAAAGGAAAAAAGACAAAAATTAAGCAAACCACATAAATGTTTTCCTAGGACAGCTCCTATTGACTTGTAAATGACCTTGCAAACTTTTAGATGCCAAAGTTTTACATTTGAGTTTTCCATGCTTTTTGTGATTAATATAAAAATATATCTCTTCTCAAATGCACAACCTTTTCCTGCTGCTAGACAGGGAACAGGATTTTAGAAAAGCTTTTTCAAAAACACTTATTAAAATTCCACCATACATAGCTCTGCTGAAATATATATCAAATCATGAAGAGTTTCCAACTGGGTACTAGAGAAGGAAACATATGTACAAAAAATTAAAGGAAAGGGTTAATATTAATAAAGTAGAAGTTGGGGAGCACCATCCATCCAAAGTTAAAGACGGTGTGCAGGGTCAGATAATGATTTATGAAAAGAGAAGAAAAAGAAATGACCCATAACATTGCACCTTCCCATCCAAGTGTTGTAGATACTCGAGTGAAGTGAATTCTAAAACTTAACTTTTAATAGTATAATAAAAGGTATGTCTAGATAGCAATATTAAAACACTGGTACGATAGGGGGCTGATAGACAGATCAGCCGGGGGTAGGAAGGGTAAAATTGCCTAGGAGTAACGGTAAGTTGGAACAGATCAATGAATGATGTCAATTGTTTGACCATTGATCGTACTGGATACCTATAAATTCCGCCAAGTTTTAACCCCCAGCAGGCCACCCCTTCTCCCACCACAGGATCCCTCCCTTCCGGTGTGCGGTAACCTGCTGAATAATTATGGTATAAAGACCTAGAGTTCAAGCGGTTATATGGTAGCCAGGATTGTCAGAATAGTGGTAGCGAATTCTCTACCCCACGGATCATCAGATAGCCAACCCCTTCACCCTCCAAAGGTCCCCTCCCGATCCGTTCTCCCCAGTTAAAGATGCGTTGTCCCTATCAGACGCCTACCTAACCAAAATCTAAAATTGCGCCTGACGCGCGTTTCACCCGACAGTTTACGGGCTTTGTCAAAGGCATAATGGGAGAGCCGACGCTGCACTTGTATTTATAACCGCGGACCAACCGGTACGGATTTGAATGAGCCAATCAGAAGGCTCAGTCACGTAGTCTACGTCACACCCCAGTAGCAAATAGACATACTGGGCGTCATAGAGGAAAAGTTGACAGGTACTGTCAGGAACGCTTGTACATATGGTTGTCACCTTGTACAGATGATCTATTCCTTCTACCCATAGTGCTACAAGCGCTGGGCTAAGCGCAACGATGTGTCCACTACAGTTAAAGTACCAGATTGGAAACATCGTGCGATATCTAGTTGCCAAGAGCGGATAATGCTAAGCGCAACAATGTGTCCACTATAGTTTAGGTGCCGAATCGGAAACATTGTACTATACCTGGTTGTCAGGAGCGGACAAATATCATGAAAATAATAAATGAAAATATAGATGTAATCCAGCGAATTGACTCTTGAGGCCCATGTTAATCTATTCAGTCCTGCTCAGGATCGTCCGTATAAGGCCAGAATCATATATATAACATGGGGGAAACACTGATTGGTTATGGCAGCTCGCTGACTGTATATTTAAGGAATACCTCATAGAGAGTAACGTAGTAACAGTATTGCAGTTGAGACCAAATTATATTAATAACGTAACCAATGTGAAATTGAGGCTACCAAAGCTAGAGTGATCTTATGATTATCGCCCAACCCTAAATTAAAGGGTAATGGTTCTTAGAGCTATAGTTAGATAAATATATTCATTATAATACTCTCGTTAAGACCATTAGGGCTCAGCGCATTCATCAAAAATATCCACTCGCTTTCTTTAGATAGAAGAGCTGATTCAAGGTCACCACCTCTTATGCCCAATGTCACTTTCGAAAGGCCCATTGCTCTCAAGCCCAAGCTCGAGTGATTATGAGCCTCAAGGAAATGACGACTTACCGGTGGTAATTTTTTGTGGGCTTTCATTAGATCCAATGCATTATCGATGCTCAGAATATGCTCCATCAGTCTCTTTTTGAAAGCTCTATTGGTTTTGCCAATGTATATTTTGTTGCAAGGGCAAGTCAACATGTAGATGATATTATTGGTATTACACGTAAAATTGGCAGTAATCTTATGGCTTTTCCCAAATCTGTCAATCACCGGGTTCTGATTATGCATATATCTACACACTTTACATTTGCCACATGTAGATGTTCCATTAACCGTTATCTTGGATTGTTTGGAAAAATGGCTCTTTACCAACCGATCTCTAAGATTCGGTGCCCGTCTACAGCAGGTCAGAGGTCGAGGTCCCACTATTGTCGAAAGGACCGGATCTGTATGTAAGATATGCCAATGTTTTTTTAAAACTGAATCAATGGCAGGCCATTGTTTACAGAAGGTACCTATGAATCTGATAGGTTGACTGTGATTCTGCAAATTGTGTTTACGTGACTCCAATAAGGAGTTCCTAGGTGTCCCAGCTGCTCTAGTGTAAGCTTTGTGTATAACATTCTTAGAATATCCCCTTTGTACCAGACGTTCCGTAAGCTCGCTTGCCCTTTGTCGAAAAAGACCAAAATCAGAGCAATTGCGGCGTAGCCTGAGGAATTCGCCCACCGGGATTCCTCTTTTTGTAGCCATTGGATGATGGCTCTGGAAGTGAAGGATGGAATTGGTCGCAGTGGCTTTGCGATATAGATCAGTGCCAATGGTACCATCCTCCCTAATCGTGATGGTGATGTCAAGGAAGTCAATACTTTCTTTGCTGATGGTATGTGTGAGCTTGATGTTGAGATGGTTATCATTGAGGCATTGTATAAATTCAATCAAGTCATCCCTAGTACCCGTCCAAAGGAACATCAGATCATCAATGTATCGAAACCAATGAGAAATGTGTTGGGTGTATTGCGCCATCTGGTCCCCAAATACATTGTTAGCCTCCCACCACCCCATAAATAAGTTGGCGTATGTGGGGGCAAAGGCCGCACCCATGGCGACACCCCTTATTTGTAAATAGAATTTCTCATTAAACACAAAGAAATTGTGGTTAAGGCAGAAATCCGTCAGATCTGCCATGAAATCAATAAATTGACCATCCCAATCTGATTCCGTTTCCATGAAGTACCGTATTGCTTGTAAGCCATGTTTATGAGAAATGGAAGAATATAAGGATTCTACATCACAACTCACTATATATGTATCACTGTCAGCCTTAACTTCGACCAACTTCTGAAGCAAATCCCCAGTGTCTTTGATATAAGAGGGGAGAGTGATCACAAATTGGCGTAATTTTATGTCAATAAATTGACTCGCCTTTTCACATATGTTCCCATTGCCAGACACAATTGGGCGTCCAGGAGGTTTAGTTAAACTTTTGTGTATTTTGGGGAGCATATAGAATGTTGGGGTCACAGATACATCATTATGTAATGCTTTAGATTCGCTTAAAGTGATGAGACCAGTATGTAGGCCATCCAGAATCAGATTGTTATATAGAGTCCTGAACCCCATAGTCGGATCATTAGGTAGTTTGCGGTAACATGCAGTGTCATTGAGCTGTTTCAATGCTTCCGTCAAATACATTACTCGTGGCCATAAAACTACGTTACCACCCTTATCAGAGGGTTTAATGACTATATCCTGCCAGGTGGATATTTGTTGTATAGCCAATCTTTCTTCCTGATTGAGGTTGTCACAACCCTGGCTGGGGATGTTAATAAAATCCCTCATGACTAATTCACCAAACGTGATCACTGCCGAGCTTATATTTCTGGGGGGCATATATTTGCTCTTTGGTTTCAAGGATCTCTGAACATTACTCTGTTCGGCCAGCAAATCAGTCAGTTCTGATACAGCTTGATCAAAGGCTATTTGTTCAGTCACAGTATTAGATGCATGATATGTCAAATCATGTGGGTTAGCTGGATCAGGCATAGCCATTAGGGGGTTAACTAGAACTTGATCATTATGGCTAGACTCACCATGGAAATGCTTTCTGAGCAAGAGTTTTCGACAGAACAGGAAAAGATCTTTGTATAAAGTAAAAGGTTTTAAATCATGACTGGGGGAAAAGGATAGTCCCCTCTTCAGAACAGAGTTTTGGCTATCAGAGAGGATATGATCGCTGAGATTAATGATATTCAATGTCTCTGGGTTCTCTTCCCTCTGTGCCACCCCCGTTCCCAGTGATTCTGACGCCGATAGGCCCATTTGTCCCTGTTTCTTAGTTCTCTTCCCCCCCCTTCTGATTCTCTTGCATTTTCTGTCCCTAAAAAAGGTGCAGAGGAATTAGATTTAGTAGAATTCAAACTGGTCTCATCATCTGATCTCTCAGATCTGGAGAGATCACTCTGTGACATATTCCGATTATTGATCTTACGCCCCCATTTGTAAACTGTCCCCATGGCATAGTCAGTGGTATCCCTAAAGTATTTCTGTTTTTTTCTGTCGATTATTTCATGTGCAACTCGGTCTATCTCCGCATTAATTCTAGACATCCGTGATATATACACTTCATTTTGAGTATACTCTGACAACTGTTTTTCAATATCATTGATCTTGGTTGTAAGATCCGTTACCACATACTGCTCGTGTTCTCGAGTTAAGGTAAGTAATTGCATAGAGCAATTATGTAACACCTCCTCCCACCTCTTTTTGAAATTATCATCCAATATGTCAAAAGTTGGGAGTATCCTAATTCGCAAACCCCTGGGGATAATATTCCCTTCTATGTATTTATCATACGTGGAGACTGACCACCACGCTTTGGTCAGTTTAATCTGGTGTTGCTGGTATTCAGATAGCATGTTTTTCCAACTACCCTCTGATTGTGTACCTGGGTTCCCAGTATCCACTTGAAAAACATCAGATAATTGCGTGGACCATTTCTCAAAACGGGATTGCATATTAACAAAAGGTGTCGCCATGATCTTTAACACAACAAATCAGATCAAAAAGAATGTGTGCTGCACCCTGATTTTCCAAAGAATTAAAGGAAAGGGTTAATATTAATAAAGTAGAAGTTGGGGAGCACCATCCATCCAAAGTTAAAGACGGTGTGCAGGGTCAGATAATGATTTATGAAAAGAGAAGAAAAAGAAATGACCCATAACATTGCACCTTCCCATCCAAGTGTTGTAGATACTCGAGTGAAGTGAATTCTAAAACTTAACTTTTAATAGTATAATAAAAGGTATGTCTAGATAGCAATATTAAAACACTGGTACGATAGGGGGCTGATAGACAGATCAGCCGGGGGTAGGAAGGGTAAAATTGCCTAGGAGTAACGGTAAGTTGGAACAGATCAATGAATGATGTCAATTGTTTGACCATTGATCGTACTGGATACCTATAAATTCCGCCAAGTTTTAACCCCCAGCAGGCCACCCCTTCTCCCACCACAGGATCCCTCCCTTCCGGTGTGCGGTAACCTGCTGAATAATTATGGTATAAAGACCTAGAGTTCAAGCGGTTATATGGTAGCCAGGATTGTCAGAATCAGGGTGCAGCACACATTCTTTTTGATCTGATTTGTTGTGTTAAAGATCATGGCGACACCTTTTGTTAATATGCAATCCCGTTTTGAGAAATGGTCCACGCAATTATCTGATGTTTTTCAAGTGGATACTGGGAACCCAGGTACACAATCAGAGGGTAGTTGGAAAAACATGCTATCTGAATACCAGCAACACCAGATTAAACTGACCAAAGCGTGGTGGTCAGTCTCCACGTATGATAAATACATAGAAGGGAATATTATCCCCAGGGGTTTGCGAATTAGGATACTCCCAACTTTTGACATATTGGATGATAATTTCAAAAAGAGGTGGGAGGAGGTGTTACATAATTGCTCTATGCAATTACTTACCTTAACTCGAGAACACGAGCAGTATGTGGTAACGGATCTTACAACCAAGATCAATGATATTGAAAAACAGTTGTCAGAGTATACTCAAAATGAAGTGTATATATCACGGATGTCTAGAATTAATGCGGAGATAGACCGAGTTGCACATGAAATAATCGACAGAAAAAAACAGAAATACTTTAGGGATACCACTGACTATGCCATGGGGACAGTTTACAAATGGGGGCGTAAGATCAATAATCGGAATATGTCACAGAGTGATCTCTCCAGATCTGAGAGATCAGATGATGAGACCAGTTTGAATTCTACTAAATCTAATTCCTCTGCACCTTTTTTAGGGACAGAAAATGCAAGAGAATCAGAAGGGGGGGGAAGAGAACTAAGAAACAGGGACAAATGGGCCTATCGGCGTCAGAATCACTGGGAACGGGGGTGGCACAGAGGGAAGAGAACCCAGAGACATTGAATATCATTAATCTCAGCGATCATATCCTCTCTGATAGCCAAAACTCTGTTCTGAAGAGGGGACTATCCTTTTCCCCCAGTCATGATTTAAAACCTTTTACTTTATACAAAGATCTTTTCCTGTTCTGTCGAAAACTCTTGCTCAGAAAGCATTTCCATGGTGAGTCTAGCCATAATGATCAAGTTCTAGTTAACCCCCTAATGGCTATGCCTGATCCAGCTAACCCACATGATTTGACATATCATGCATCTAATACTGTGACTGAACAAATAGCCTTTGATCAAGCTGTATCAGAACTGACTGATTTGCTGGCCGAACAGAGTAATGTTCAGAGATCCTTGAAACCAAAGAGCAAATATATGCCCCCCAGAAATATAAGCTCGCAGTGATCACGTTTGGTGAATTAGTCATGAGGGATTTTATTAACATCCCCAGCCAGGGTTGTGACAACCTCAATCAGGAAGAAAGATTGGCTATACAACAAATATCCACCTGGCAGGATATAGTCATTAAACCCTCTGATAAGGGTGGTAACGTAGTTTTATGGCCACGAGTAATGTATTTGACGGAAGCATTGAAACAGCTCAATGACACTGCATGTTACCGCAAACTACCTAATGATCCGACTATGGGGTTCAGGACTCTATATAACAATCTGATTCTGGATGGCCTACATACTGGTCTCATCACTTTAAGCGAATCTAAAGCATTACATAATGATGTATCTGTGACCCCAACATTCTATATGCTCCCCAAAATACACAAAAGTTTAACTAAACCTCCTGGACGCCCAATTGTGTCTGGCAATGGGAACATATGTGAAAAGGCGAGTCAATTTATTGACATAAAATTACGCCAATTTGTGATCACTCTCCCCTCTTATATCAAAGACACTGGGGATTTGCTTCAGAAGTTGGTCGAAGTTAAGGCTGACAGTGATACATATATAGTGAGTTGTGATGTAGAATCCTTATATTCTTCCATTTCTCATAAACATGGCTTACAAGCAATACGGTACTTCATGGAAACGGAATCAGATTGGGATGGTCAATTTATTGATTTCATGGCAGATCTGACGGATTTCTGCCTTAACCACAATTTCTTTGTGTTTAATGAGAAATTCTATTTACAAATAAGGGGTGTCGCCATGGGTGCGGCCTTTGCCCCCACATACGCCAACTTATTTATGGGGTGGTGGGAGGCTAACAATGTATTTGGGGACCAGATGGCGCAATACACCCAACACATTTCTCATTGGTTTCGATACATTGATGATCTGATGTTCCTTTGGACGGGTACTAGGGATGACTTGATTGAATTTATACAATGCCTCAATGATAACCATCTCAACATCAAGCTCACACATACCATCAGCAAAGAAAGTATTGACTTCCTTGACATCACGATTAGGGAGGATGGTACCATTGGCACTGATCTATATCGCAAAGCCACTGCGACCAATTCCATCCTTCACTTCCAGAGCCATCATCCAATGGCTACAAAAAGAGGAATCCCGGTGGGCGAATTCCTCAGGCTACGCCGCAATTGCTCTGATTTTGGTCTTTTTCGACAAAGGGCAAGCGAGCTTACGGAACGTCTGGTACAAAGGGGATATTCTAAGAATGTTATACACAAAGCTTACACTAGAGCAGCTGGGACACCTAGGAACTCCTTATTGGAGTCACGTAAACACAATTTGCAGAATCACAGTCAACCTATCAGATTCATAGGTACCTTCTGTAAACAATGGCCTGCCATTGATTCAGTTTTAAAAAAACATTGGCATATCTTACATACAGATCCGGTCCTTTCGACAATAGTGGGACCTCGACCTCTGACCTGCTGTAGACGGGCACCGAATCTTAGAGATCGGTTGGTAAAGAGCCATTTTTCCAAACAATCCAAGATAACGGTTAATGGAACATCTACATGTGGCAAATGTAAAGTGTGTAGATATATGCATAATCAGAACCCGGTGATTGACAGATTTGGGAAAAGCCATAAGATTACTGCCAATTTTACGTGTAATACCAATAATATCATCTACATGTTGACTTGCCCTTGCAACAAAATATACATTGGCAAAACCAATAGAGCTTTCAAAAAGAGACTGATGGAGCATATTCTGAGCATCGATAATGCATTGGATCTAATGAAAGCCCACAAAAAATTACCACCGGTAAGTCGTCATTTCCTTGAGGCTCATAATCACTCGAGCTTGGGCTTGAGAGCAATGGGCCTTTCGAAAGTGACATTGGGCATAAGAGGTGGTGACCTTGAATCAGCTCTTCTATCTAAAGAAAGCGAGTGGATATTTTTGATGAATGCGCTGAGCCCTAATGGTCTTAACGAGAGTATTATAATGAATATATTTATCTAACTATAGCTCTAAGAACCATTACCCTTTAATTTAGGGTTGGGCGATAATCATAAGATCACTCTAGCTTTGGTAGCCTCAATTTCACATTGGTTACGTTATTAATATAATTTGGTCTCAACTGCAATACTGTTACTACGTTACTCTCTATGAGGTATTCCTTAAATATACAGTCAGCGAGCTGCCATAACCAATCAGTGTTTCCCCCATGTTATATATATGATTCTGGCCTTATACGGACGATCCTGAGCAGGACTGAATAGATTAACATGGGCCTCAAGAGTCAATTCGCTGGATTACATCTATATTTTCATTTATTATTTTCATGATATTTGTCCGCTCCTGACAACCAGGTATAGTACAATGTTTCCGATTCGGCACCTAAACTATAGTGGACACATTGTTGCGCTTAGCATTATCCGCTCTTGGCAACTAGATATCGCACGATGTTTCCAATCTGGTACTTTAACTGTAGTGGACACATCGTTGCGCTTAGCCCAGCGCTTGTAGCACTATGGGTAGAAGGAATAGATCATCTGTACAAGGTGACAACCATATGTACAAGCGTTCCTGACAGTACCTGTCAACTTTTCCTCTATGACGCCCAGTATGTCTATTTGCTACTGGGGTGTGACGTAGACTACGTGACTGAGCCTTCTGATTGGCTCATTCAAATCCGTACCGGTTGGTCCGCGGTTATAAATACAAGTGCAGCGTCGGCTCTCCCATTATGCCTTTGACAAAGCCCGTAAACTGTCGGGTGAAACGCGCGTCAGGCGCAATTTTAGATTTTGGTTAGGTAGGCGTCTGATAGGGACAACGCATCTTTAACTGGGGAGAACGGATCGGGAGGGGACCTTTGGAGGGTGAAGGGGTTGGCTATCTGATGATCCGTGGGGTAGAGAATTCGCTACCACTATTCTGACAATCCTGGCTACCATATAACCGCTTGAACTCTAGGTCTTTATACCATAATTATTCAGCAGGTTACCGCACACCGGAAGGGAGGGATCCTGTGGTGGGAGAAGGGGTGGCCTGCTGGGGGTTAAAACTTGGCGGAATTTATAGGTATCCAGTACGATCAATGGTCAAACAATTGACATCATTCATTGATCTGTTCCAACTTACCGTTACTCCTAGGCAATTTTACCCTTCCTACCCCCGGCTGATCTGTCTATCAGCCCCCTATCGTACCAGTGTTTTAATATTGCTATCTAGACATACCTTTTATTATACTATTAAAAGTTAAGTTTTAGAATTCACTTCACTCGAGTATCTACAACACTTGGATGGGAAGGTGCAATGTTATGGGTCATTTCTTTTTCTTCTCTTTTCATATGTACAAAAACACTCACTATATATTCTACAAGTAGTGCTCCCCTAAAACACCTAACAAAGTACTATTACCCCACTTGTTTCCAGCAATCCATTTTTAAATACGTTTGCCACAGACATAATTTCCCACTGGTGCTGGTGTCTGATGAACAACTGTCTGCCACCAAGATGTTCCCCTTCTGTTCACAAATATCTGGTGGGGGTTTGGATTCATCAAGCTTAGTTTCCTATTGGTAACATCACGTCATCCCTTGCCATATGCAGGCTTGATTTGGATCAAATGCACCTGTGCTCTACAAAGGCAAATGGGTTTGTCCACCAAAAGGAAGTTAGCTGATGTGAGCAAAGTTAAGGAAATATTTAGGACCAACACTGAATTGTGGAGCAACACAGTGAGTAATAAATACTCTATTCACAATTCTCCAGATGTTTAACTATTGATGAGCTCACGCAAAGGAATGAACAGTCGCACACCCTTGTTTAGATTAACCTGGTGCACAATATTTGACAAAGGGGCGTGTCCCCAAAAAGTTTCCTTTTCTGCACATTAAAACAATCTCCTTGCAACTTGAATGCCTTATGTGCCGATATCTTCTTCCTAACTATTGATGAACTCTTTTCCTTGTTCAATGTAAAAATAAATCTGCACAAAATAAAAAAAAGCTTTTAATATAGTTAGTCTATAAAGGCTGTAGTAAACGCATGTCTAACACAATTGCCAGAACACTATTACTACTACATTTTTTCCAGTTAAGTCACAGATTGGTTACTGAAGTCACAGATTGGTTACTGACCGGTAACAGGTTAGAGAGCTGCAAAGTAGAAGTGTTCTGTCCACCATTTATACATTACATTTTTGGCTATATTGAAAACTTTTTTTTTTGCACAGCCTAATTACCCTGTTTAATTTTTACACTGAACAGTTCATATAAATGTATATCCCCTTTTCCAAAATACTTCACAAATGAAATATATTCTCAAAGATCATTGCTAATGTCAGCAACCATGTTTGCGTCCTTTTTGACAAATTACAGACCTCAACAGACCACAGTTTGTGGAGTGTATGTAATATTTCACAATTGCAAAGCATATTTTGAGACAAAAAATATTTAAACTACAGAGCAGGTGTTAACAATAACCTTTGCTTAGCAATGTTAATATTCGCCAGTGAATTATTTTTACATTGCGAGCAGTGCTAAACATTTGCAAAAGTGCCATATTAAACATTGCTTGTGATTATAACATTCCCCCTCTAGGGTCTTACTTAGGACATATATATTTTTTTTTATGTTAATTCTTGCTAATAATTAATGTTTTTTTTGCACTGAAAATGTCAATGAGAAAAGTTCAGATGGCAAGTAAATTCCTGCACACAAAACTCCCCCAGCATTTTCAAGACACCATTGCTCAAACTTTCTGCAAATACACAGCTTTATTAAACTTTTTAAAGCAGCAATACCTGAAGATCAGATGAAGTGCAGTGTATTTAAACTACATAGCATGATAAGTAGGCCCCTATAATGCATACTATAAGAATTACATACTATAATATTATATACTATTTGTAGATTACTTCTAATTTTTCAGCTGTGGCACTGTTTCTTCTAGCTAAGCTTGCAAAGCAATTACTATTTACGTTATGGAAAGGAAATGGTACAGTATGCATATTTACTTAATATATAATTTTAGGTGATAATAATAATCCAAAACCATATAAAACAGAGTTACAAAAACAAACCGCTGGAATGTAAAATTAAAATCAACACTTGATGATAACTATGATCCTTACAAAGCCACGTGGCTCACACTTTGCTATGCTGTATCCCTATCTCTTTTTCTGCTCAATACCTCTTAAAGGAGAACTAAAGCTCAGCAAATAGGACACAACTGCTGTGCCTTATGTCTTGAGCCTTTGTAGGAACCCAAATCCACCAGAGCCCGTTTGCAATGAAGATTTTTGCCTCCAAATACGGCCTGTTAATTGACAGCACATGCTCTGGGCAATTACCTGCACTTAGGGACCAACTCATAAAGTACAATACATAGGGCGTGTTTATAAACATCACTGGTGATATTGCCCATAGCAAGCGATTAGATATGAACTAGTCATGTGTGAATTCCGGTTCGCAGGCAGGTTTAGGTTGAGCTTTTCCTTATGGCCTTCCAGCGACCTAACACTGAAGTCTTCCACCTCCAGCAGCCTATATTTATAGGCGTGCATCTGCCCACCCCCTTCTGTGACATTAGGAATGGGTGGGTCAGGTGTATAAATACAGGGGACTTGCCAGGTCAGGTTGGGTTTGGGTTGCGAGCAGATGGGTTAGGGTTGGGTGTGAGCCGACTTTTGTCAACCTGCACATCACTAATTTGAATAGTCACCTACAAGTTAGAAAACAAAAGCAAAGATCTGATTGGTGGCAACATCACCAGTGATGTTTGTCTCCAATGTTAATAAATACTCCCCATAAATCACTGTTTGTTTGCCCTCCCTCTGTTAACATATTCGACATATTGTAATAATGTCTAGTCCAGTATTAATAATTCACACGTATGCAAGACTACTTTGTGGAGATAGCATCCTGGTGAAAGAGGCGGGATCATTAGTAGCTAGGAGTGCATAAGTAAAGCATACAGATAGATCTTTTTAATAAGATTTTAAAAAGTCAAAATGTCAATCACCAACTTTACTAGCATTTTCTTAACCCATGTTTTATGATTATTGCTAATTGAAATAGCATTAGAAGAAGATAGATATTTGCAATAAACAGGTTTCAGGTTAGAGCTCGAATTTCAGTTCTTCTACGATAAATATAGCTCACACAGCTGCTACAGCTTCGATTTGCCAATCTTTACTCCTTGCCTTTTATTTATATGGACTGCACCAATTTCTACTATGTCCTAGGGGATTATAAGCCTGGTAACCATGGAGACCACATACAAGAGACAGAACGGGAGGGGCCTACAGACAAAGGCTGGTAGATGGAAAGAAAAGAGGCTAATAAAGGCTCCACTTATATAACAGATATTAATCTCCCATGGTTAAAGGAGAAGGAAAGGCTAATATTAAGTAAGCTTTATCAAATAAATTATCTATATAAGTACACCAGTAAACCCTCAAAGTAGTGCTGCTCGGAGTCCTCTGTCAAAAGAAACACAGCATTTCTTTCCTTCTATTGTGTACACATGGGCTTCTGTATCAGTCTTCCTGTTTTCATCTTTAACCTCCAGTGCTAGGGCTTGAGCATGCTCAGTTTGCTCCTCTGCCCCTCCCTCCTCCTACTGCAATCTGAGCCCAGAACTATGACTGAGCAGGGAAACTCAGGCTGGATGTGATGTCACACCAAGCAAATATGGCAGCTGCTATCCTAAACAAACAGTGAGAGCTTCTAGAGCGGTCTACTACGGTATGGTAAAGCATTCTATAGAATAAATAGTGTTATAGCTTGCAGTATTGTGGCTAATCTATTGGCAATAAACTGCTTCGGTACCTTCCTTCTACTTTAAGATTGTTTGTACTTAGGTCTCTAGAGACTGGATAGTGGGCTTTTCATTAGGTGTGGTTACACAAAACTGCTTTTTTAAAGGAACAGTACCATCAAAAAATAAAAGTGTTTTAAAGTAATAAAAATGTAATGCAGTGTTGGCCTGCACTGGTAAAACTGGTGTGTTTGCTTCAGAAACACTACTATTGTTTATATAAATAAACTGCTGTATAGTAGGGATGCACCGAATCCAGGATTCGGTTCGGGATTCGGCCTTTCAGCAGGATTCAGATTTGGCCGAATCCTTCTGCCTGGCCGAACCAAATCCGAATCCTAATTTGCATATGCAAATTAGGTGTGGGGAGGGAAATCGTGTGACTTTTTGTCACAAAACAAGGAAATAAAAAAATTTTCCCTTCCCACCGGATTTGTTTCGGTATTCGGCCAAATCTTTCACAAAGGATTCGGCCGAATCCAAAATAGTGGATTCGGTGCATCCCTACTGTACAGCAATGGGGGCAGCCATTCAAAGGAGAAAAGGCTCAGGTTACACAGCAGATAGCAGATAAGCTCTGTAGAACATAATGGTGTTGTCTACGATTTAACCTGCGCCATATAGCTTTTTTTCAGTTTCCACGTTGCTACACAGCAGCCTGTTTATATAAACTATAGTAGTGTTTCTGAAGCAAACGGATCCGTTTTACCAGTGTAGTAGCAACAGTACATGATACTTTCATTACTATAAAGCACTTTTTGTTTGTTGGCGTTATTGTTCCTTTAAGATAGGTACTTATGGTGCTAAACTGCTTACTGCAGAAGGTGCTTTTTCAGCAGTGCTCGGTGCTGAGACAGTTCTCATTTGCACAAACTGAAGAAGCTCCTCCGCTTAAATAGCATTTTCATTGGCATTATTTAAACTTATACCATAAAATATGTATTCAAGGTTTTACCATCGGATTTACAGTAACATTCCTGCTGCTATACCTTAAGGGCCCATTTTACAGTATAATCTACAGGTTAGCTACCACAAAATAAACAAAAGTTCCTGTGCACCTTTTCTAAAAGATAAGGGATATATTTATTACAGTGGAAACAAACATCTCTGGTAATTTTGCCCATAGCAACCAATCAGCAATTAGATTTTAGTCACCTACAAGTTAGAAAACAAAAGGAAAGATCTGATTGGTTGCTATGGGCATCATCACCCGGGATGTTTGTCTCAAATGTTAATAAATATGCCCCTTAATCTTGCACTGAAGGCTGCTTCAGCACAGTAGCTTTTCATGGAAGTGCTTGCTTAAAGCCTACCGGCACCATGTGTAATGTTAGGCATTGCCTGGAGCAGTGGAAACCTGTTCTTTAAAGTTTCATTGTGTCTCATCATCTGGCAGTCTGATGGATAAGTCCAAGTTGGGCATATGCCAGGAGAACACTACCTATCTGAATGTGTAATGCATGCTATAAAGTTTGGTGGAGGATGAATAATGGTCTGAGAATGTTTTTGAAGGTTTATGCTGAGAAGCAAGTCTAAGTCGAAATGAGGGACTACTGGGAAAGCAATGTAAAATGGCAGAAAGTTGCATCTTTTTTCATGAAAGAAGCACTGACCTGAGGGAAAAACCTAATGTCCCTTTCACAATGCAAAATCTACAATTTAGGTAGATCATGGCATGACCATAAAAGTTTAATTTTTTTTATATGTGGTCAGATATTACATTCAGATTTTATGGATTTATTGCCACCCTCTACGTCTAAGCCCTTTTCTGTCTGGCACCCCTGTTTTGGAATGGAACACTCCCAACAGTTCAGATCTTTTTCAAAATGATCATCATTGCCTGAGAATGCTCCACTGCAGAGAGACTTTTTAATTCTTTGTAAACTTAAAGGAATTATTTAGTGTAAAAATAAAAACTGGGTAAATATATAGGCTGTGCAAAATAAAAAATGTTTCTAATATAGTTAGTTAGCCAAAAATGTAATGTATAAAGGCTGGAGTGACTGGATGTATAACATGTCAGTCAGAACACTACTTCCTGTTTCAGCTCTCTTGGTTTACACTGACTGGTTACCGTGGCTACCAGGCAGTAACCATCCAGAGACTTGAGGGGGAGCCACATGGGTCATATCGGTTGCTTTTGAATCTGAGCTGAATGCTGAGGATCAATTGTAAACTCACTGAACAGAAATGTACCATGTGGCCCCCCTTCAAGTCGCTGAATAGAGCTGAAAAGCAGGAAGTTGGATTCTGGATGTTTTATTAGACATCTGTTCACTTCAGCCTTTATACATTACATTTTTGGCTAACTAACTATATCAGAAACATTTTTTATTTTGCACATCCTATCTATTTACCCAGTTTTTATTTTCACACTGAACTATTCCTTTAACTCACTACTATACCAAATGGCAATGCAGTCGTTCTCTTCCATGGGTATGAGCTGCACATAACAGAGCATTTAGAAAAGGATTTTTCAAGCGATTATGCCAGATATGTTGACCATTCCTATGTCGGTAGTGTGATAATGATCCAGCCCTGGAGTTTTTAAGCCTAAATTCCTCTAACAAATAATGGTAATTTGGAATAAGGTCTTAAAAATGCCCAGAACTGGTCATTGTGATTAGCTGATGTCTCTGATCTGTGTAAGTAACATATATGTTGTGTCAGTAGATACTAGTATATAAAATACAAAACAAGCACTTGCACTTTTTGTTTCACTAATGGCTTTTTAGCTAGTATGTGCTCGTTTGAGCAGGGTTGTTTAACCTTCTGTGTCTATGACCCTTTATAATCAGAGGATTTTAATTTTGCTTCTTAATTGCACAGTGCTGTGGAATATGTTGCTACTATAAAGAATATTTATGCCCAATATCAAATAAGGAGAAAAAAAAAAGTACACTCAAACTGGACAAAGCAATTGGCTCAATTTTATTTTCTGTAAAAAAAATAGGTTTCTTTGAAATTTAACTCCTCTTGTGCCGATTGGTAGGGTTGTCACCTCATCTCTTTATAACCAAACACATAAGAAATACACAAGCTAAATGGCTGATCAGACATTCCAGCAGTATATGCTACAGACAACTTATAGGGGTTGTTCACCTTTGAGATAACTTTTAGTATGATGTAGAGATTGATATTTTGAAACAATTTGCAATTGTTTTTAATGTTTATTATTTGTAGTTTTCGAGTTATTTAGCATTTTATTCAGCAGCTCTTCCATTTGCATTTTAAGAGTCTGGTAGCTAGGGTCCAAATTACCCTAGCAACCATGCATTGATTTGAATAAGAGACTGGGATGTGAATAGGAAAGACCTGAATAGAAAGTGGAGTTATAAAAATTAGCAATAACAATAAATTTGTAGCCTTACAGAGTATTTGCTTTTTAGAAGGGGTCAGCGACGCCCATTTGTAAGCTGCAAAAAGTAAGAAAAAAAAGGCAACTATAAAACTATACAAAATAATGAAAACCAATTCAAAAATTGCTTAGAAATGGTCATTCTAGAACATACTGAAAGTTACTTTAAAAGGTGAACCACCCCTTTAAGTTTTTAATCCGCCATGCTGCATTCACTGACAATTAACCATGCAAGAATCCTACCTATTCTATTTTCAATTAAAATAGGGTTTGCATTTGATTTTTTATAATAAATAATTCTTATTTTGAAAAAACAAAACAGTACATTGTTCTTGATGATAACTAAGCTGCATACATTCATATAGGTGCCAAAACAATCCTATTGGGTTTAATTAATGTTTAATTTCTTTTTAGCAGATTTAATGTATGGTGACCCAAATTATGCAAAGATCTGTTATCCAGAAAACTCCAGGTGCCAGGCAATCTGGATAATAGCGGTATTTGTAATCAAGGGGGTGGGGGCAGTCAAGCAAATAACTGAATTCTTAGAATAATGAGAAGACTTACCTAAACACACTTTTTCTTTATACTGCCTTTCTTATGTATGAGTTGTTCACATCATCTGGGTATCCACAATAGTGCACAGGTGGATCAGTTGGTATCACACAATGACCTTCTGATTCACTTTGCTTCTGTGTGGGTATTGGGAAACCTGTGTATTGTTGTTTGGATCAAAGATTAAGTTTGAAAACCAGCGCACTAGGTTAGTTGTGTGCACACAGACCGCATTTTTAAGTATCTCTGTGGGTCAGCACAGGTGGATCGTTCTCCATCAGTGCACTGCTAATTAACCCATTTAAGTAAAAAAAGGATGCTTAAATTCTGACTCGTGTCCAGTTATCATGGCGTATCCATAAAACAGGTGTACATTTGTACTGCAGAGCAGTAACCCATAGCAACCAATCAAATTATGCTATTGTTAGTCTTTATGTCATTAACCAATTAAAGCTATTTGCTGATTGGTTGCTTTGGGTTACTACTCTAGAGTAGTATTAAGCCTTGCTTTGTGAATTTCCCATCTATTCAGGCATGGAGATAAGTGAAATAAGCCCAAATCGAATGTAAAAGTGATGAGGTAAAACTGGTAAAAAAAAATGTATGCCACCAATTTAAAAGCAACGACATTTTTTCTGCTCAAAATAATTTTCTGCTGCCAGACAATAGGAGGCCAGGTGCAGACTCCTGATTAGCAGAACAGGAACCAAGGAATACAAAGGAAATGTGCTTCCCCAACCACATGTAGCTTCAGATTGTGGTTCATACTAATTTCTGTCATCTCTTTATCGATAAATAGCCGTTGAAGTGTGAACTAGATTAGTACTTTTGCTACAGACACATCCAATTGGTTAATCTTTTTACCTCCCATCCAATGTCATTGAAGTAGGATAGGGTTCTGATTGCAACGCAAAGGGCAATTTCTCTGCTGTCATATATCAGCCATTGAAGAAGCATAATAATTGGGTACTGCCTCCTGCCATAGACTTTAATATAATGTAAAATATCTCTGCTAGTAAGGTCAGTGTTGGCCCAAAAATAGCATTACAGTGTTTTCAAGGCATTAGTACAATACTAAATGTATAAGTGGCTTCAAGTCCAGTCAATGTGAGAAGGCAGTGACATTTTTGGGTGCTTCTCCATTGACAGTTTACATAGTCTATAAAATACTATTCTTTCTCTGTCCTCTGCATAATAGAGCAACATTCCAGAACTGTATTGCATTTATTTATATAGCACCACAAGTATATGAAGTGCTTTCAGTTAATACATAGCAACAGAATTAATTACTTAAGAAATTAGAAATGTAAAATACCATTGGAATGAGCTGCTGTCAGAAAGAATTTATAATCTCAAAGAAAGAGGGAGAGAGGACATAGGAGAGCTTTTATAGGAATTTTTTAAAGGATTGTTCACCTTTAAATTAACCATTAGTATGATTTAGAAAATAATGTTTGAGACGATTTGCAATCTGGTTTTCATTTTTTATTATTTGTGTTTTTTGAGTTAACTTTTTATTCAGTTTTCAATTTCAGCAATCTGGCTACTATGGTCTAAATTACCCTAGCAACCATGCATTGTTTGAATAAGACACTGAAAAAGAGAGGACCTGACTACAAAGATAAATAATAAAATGTAGCAATAACATTGAATGTGTAGCCTTACAGAGTATTTATTTTAGATGGGGTCGGTGGCTCCCATTTCAAAGCTGGAAAGAGACAAATAATTACTATAAACACTATAAAAAAATAAAAAATGAAGGCCAGTTACAAAGTTGTTTAGAATTAGCTTTATATAACAAACTAAAAGTTAACTTAAAGGTGAATAACCCCTTATCTTTTTTTAGATTTTTGACAGGTTAGTAACCTTTAGGTATATTATAGCAAGACAATGGGATGCCATGTGCAGCGCACTTTTCCATTTGCAAAAGCCCCAAGGAATCAAAATGTTATGTTGAAATATGAAGCAGAATTTAATTTTTTTGCTGCACTTTCTCAGTAAGACTTAATCCCTCCCCCTAAATACAGCATCTCATTGCAATGTGGTAGCGTGTGGATTTCCTCTGTGCTTTATTGCTTCTGCAGCAAGAAGCCAGAGTCCTGCTTCTCGCATGTAACTCAGCTTTGTAATTTATCATCAGCTCCCACTGCTCTGGATGCAGTCACGCCACGTGATGTGGATTTTCCAGACCACTCTATTGGGAAGTATAGCAAATATCTGGAATAGGAACAGTTGGGGTTGAACTACATGGCAGACTTTGCTCTGACAGATTTGTCTGTGCCACAAACGACAGATTAAGATTTTATGGGCTGGTACAAATGAAATGCTGTCATGGAAAATCTGATGAGATAAAAGGGGATGTTCTCTTGTTGTTAAGTATATATTACAGCATGTGTGTGAAGAAAATGCAGCAAACATGGTAAATCTCCCATAAGAGATCCCATTTTCAATTCACTTTATGACCTGTACATCGGTAAACGATAACATGACATTCTCTCATATAATTCAGCTCTGGTGAAGTTACAACACCTATGATTCCCTTTCGTGACAGGGTGTTTGGGAGTTGTAGTTTAACCTGAATGCAGGGGTGCTTCGCCAATGAGGCGAGTTGAGGCTGTCGACTCAGGCGGCAGCGCCCCGCTAGGTACCAGGGGCGGCAAAAATTCTGCTCCTGGTACTTTAAGAGAGAATTTCCGTGGGAGGGGGGAGGCAGCAGCAACTGCTGCCTCAGGCGGCGGAGGGGCCAGGATCGCCCCTGCCTGAATGCCCCAGGTTACCTTTCCCAGATGGGGTTATATTTGTTTAACATATCATGTTCATGTACTGTATGTGCCATGCTGAGGGACTGAAAACACTGTTTTCCTTTATCTGTTTCAACAGGGCATCTTAAGCCATTGTTCTTGGTTATCGAGAAAAGAGCCACCTCAGATGAGGCTGAAAGACAGAAATCACAAGTTCCCCAGGCATATTGGTAGGTTAGTTCCACATCCACGTAAGTTTAAGGGTAGTCTAAAGAGCATATTGTGGAATAAAAATCGTGATTTAAATAAGATTTTTTTTGAAATATTGCAGTTGGGCGTGTTGCTTTAGTGCTGCCATGCAGCACAATTCAGAATAAAACACTATATTATATGATGTGCTGCAGGCCAGGGCTGCTTTGGTGTCCTATTCCATTTCTCAACATAGTCCGTGTCACATATTCCGGGTAGCTGCTGCCGGTGCTTAAGCTGAAAACCAGTTTGAGCTGGTTGGAGCCGGTCTGAGCCGGCTGGAACCGCATGAGTCAGCAGCTGTGAGCTCTTTCCTGATAAACAAAGAGGCACAGTGTATTTTCTGGCTGAGCAAACACTGTCATTTACAGGCTCACTTTCTGGATTACATCTTAAAAATCAGCAAGGGAAGAATTAATGATGTTAAAGTCAAAAACCAAATCTTATAATTGTGTTTCCTGTCTTCTTTGGTACTGTCCTGAAAAATTAACCGAGACTATTGAAATGAAATTCCCGGGTGTATCAGGCAATAGTTTCACAAGTATGACAGAGCCACATAAGAACCACTCTTAATTGTTCAGTGGAAAAAGTGAGACCGTGCATGAGGTTGATGGGCTTGTGTGTTTTATCAGCTTCAGCAACTATGTTGCACACGCCCTACATTTAAAAATGGGATTAAGCAGATTAATCAGGTTAAAGGTGACTGACATGAGTATCCCCTTAAAGGAATAGTTCAGTGTGAAAATAAAAACTGGGTAAATAGATAAGCTGTGCAAAATAAAAAATGTTTCTAATATAGTTAGTTAGCAAAAAATTTTATGTATAAAGGCTGGAGTGAACAGATGTCTAATAAAACAGCCAGAATCCAACTTCCTGCTTTTCAGCTCTATAACTCTGAGTTAGTCAGCGACTTGAAGGGGGGCCACATGGGACATTTCTGTTCAGTGAGTTTGTAATTGATCCTCAGCATTCAGCTCAGATTCAAAAGCAACAGAAATGACCCATGTGGCCCCCCCTAAAGTCTCTGATTGGTTACTGCCTGGTAGCCAGGGTAACCAGTCAGTGTAAACCAAGAGAGCTGAAAAGCAGGAAGTAGTGCTCTGACTGACATGTTATACATGAAATCACTCCAGCTTTTATACATTACATTTTTGGATAACTAACTATATTAGAAACATTTTTTATATTGCACAGCCTATCTATTTACCCAGTTTTTATTTTTACACTGAACAATTCCTTTAAAGGGATTCTTCTCCTCTGGGTTAACGTTTAGTATGATGTAGAGAGTAATATTCTGAGACAATTTGCAATTCGTCTTCATTTTTTATTATCTGTGTTTTTTTAGTTATTTAGCTTTTTATTCAGCAGTTCTCCAATTTTAGCAATCTGGTTGCTAAGGTCCAAGTTACCCTAGCAACCATGCATTGATTTTAATTAGAGACTGGAATAGAAATAGGAGAGGACCTGAATAGAAAGATGAGCAATAAAATGTATCAATAACAATACATTTGTAGCTTTACAGAGCATACGTTTTTAGATGGTGTCAGTGACCCCTATTTGAAAGCTGAAAAGAGTCAGAAGAAAAAGGCTAATTATTTAAAAGCTATAAAAAAAATAAGACCAATTGAAAAGTTGTTTAGAATTGGCCACTCTATAACATACTAAACGGTTAACTGAAAAGTCACCACTTTAATAAAACATAACTCTAAACTTAAAAAACACATTCATTTGGTTTTCAAGCTGTTCTTAAGAAAGCATGATTATTTCCTTTTTTACAGTTATTTAATTAGTTGCCGTGACTACAGCAGAACTGTAGCCACAGTGCTAGGGTCTAAAGTTTGATTCCAGCTAGGGTACGTGTATGTTTTTCCTCATGCTTTGTGGTTCCCTGTCAGAGTTGAATCTCTGTATAGTGCTGCAGAATATGTTATCCCCATATAGATAAAGGATAACAGTAAAACAACTTTAATAAACCTGGAAAAAGCAAAAAAAAATTGTGGTAGTGTTGCTTTAAGGCTAGCTAATTATCTGTATGTGTCCTCATTTCTCTGTTAAACGCAGAAGATAAAAATAAGCCCATTATTTACAGAAATCTAACACTCCCCAGTCTAATTTTTAGGTGTGGCCATTTTCAAAGCTTTGTTTTATTAGAGCCTTACATTAGAAGATTAGAAGGGTTCAGATCCCTGAGTGAACCCATAAGGGTAAAGACATTGGACTCATATTTCACAAGGGAAAGGCAGTTTCCTGGCCTGGCTCACAGTCATGTGTCCTTGAGCTGTGGGGGGGAGGGAAGAGCTTGTCAGGCTGGGAAGAAAAAAAAAAAAAACCATGTATGTTTGCCAGGAAGCAGGAACTGCCCATGTAACTGAAGACTGCAGTTTTCTCCCGTCTGCCCTGCACATGTGACAGCTATGAAGCAAAGCACGGGGAGAAAGTTTTTAGAGGGAAAAGGAACAATTGTTATTAAGACAAACAGGTTTCAGAAAAAGGAAATTTAACAAGGAACTACATTGTAAAAATAAAGAGAAAGTTTTGGTCACAAACATTTAATAAGCAAATCTGTGGGTTTAACCAATTTTAGTTGTAACATTGTCGTCTACTTTTATTATTCCATTTTAATATCCCTAGGGGAGTAATGGGAACACCCCACCATTTTGTTGAAGTCATGATTTTATTTTCCTACTTTCCCTTTTAAATGGAAACTATATCCCTGAACTATGTAAGTCTCTATAAAAATATATGGCATAAAACAGCTCATGTGTAAAACCCTGCTTCAAGTAAATAACCCATTTTCATAATAATATACTTTTTTAGTAGTATGTGCCATTGGGTAATCCTAAATAGAAAATTGTCATTTTAAGATTTAAGGGCCGCCCCCTGAGATTACAGGATTCACGGTGCACACAAACAAACCTAACAAAACCATACATGTTAGGTCACATGAGCCAATTAAGAGACAAAGTTCTGTCTTTTGCTTCCCACACTTCTCCCTGATAAGCTGGCCATTGATGTTGAGATTTTTAAAAGATCTGATCCTCATCCTCATCGTGAGACCACGATTTTCTTGGAACGATCATACGATCGTACGATCATACAAATTGACCATCAACTAAAAATACCAATTTGCCAGGAAAACAAAGGGGAGCTGCCTGCTTGGCCCTGCAAACATAGATAGATTGCACTGGGACCGACAAAGATTTTGTGACCTGGCCGATCAATTTCCTGACAGATGTCGGCCGAAAAATCGTAAGATGCTCGATTGTTCGAATCCCACTAACCGCACGATAATTACGAAGGATTGGTTGGACTTCCCTAAAATCGTCGTTCGGCAAGAAGAATCGTTGCGTCTATGGGGAGCTTTACAGTTAGAGTTGTAGTATTTCTGGTCAGGTGATCTCTGAAACACAGACCATCAGTAAATGGCAGCTCAAGGGAAAAGATTCAAAAGAGCAATATTTACTTAAATATATATATACCAGTTTGGCAAGATTCTTTAATAGGCCACTTAATATGATATCAGCTATCTGTTGTTTGAGTTTTTATTTTGGGGGTATAGTTTTCCTTTAAAGGTTATCCTAAACAACTTTAATTCAACTTTAATTAAATATTTTCAATGGTTTTAAAGTTATTGGTAAATGTAACTGAAAGCAGTATTCATGTTTTCTTTTCTGTTCTCTGCTTCTGACTTTTGAAGCCAGTTCTCCTTCAGATCTGCTACATTATTTTAGGAGTCAGAAACAGCACTGCAGAGAATTTAAACAGCCAAAAAGATGCTGGTTTGAATAGCAAGTACTTTTACTAATACTTTTAAAACACTTCCAAACTTTGCTTTGTAAACATGGCAAAGTTGTGTAGAATTACATCTTTCATTATGCTAAATATGTTTTTAGGTGGCAATTTCCTACAGCAGAAAAAGAATCCTGTTAGGGACTGGCCTGCCAGATTTCCAGATGGTCTCCCGGAAGGCCATTTCTTACCATAGACACCTATAATGTACTGACTACATCTAACTCTTTTGCGAGTGTGCCCTCAATATCAGATCCTTTGGTGGGCCCAGCACTGAAACATTTATTATGAATGGATCATAAAAGTATTATCTGTATGTGCAGCAGTCTTCTTTACTGTTATATTGAATCCAAAACATTATGTTGGTTCAGATGGAGCATCTGTATAATGTCTGATATTAATAATAAAAAGTATTGTTTTTTTTTTAATTCAAGTGTTCAGGTTTGGGATCCGTTATCCAGAATGCTCTGGACCTGGGATTTTATTGGATAACATCTTTCCGTACTTTTGGATCTTTATACCTTACAGCTACTAAAATAGGATTTAAACATACACCCAATAGGCTTGTTTTGACGCCAATAATGAATAATTATATCTCAGTTTGGATGAAGTACAATTTACTGTTTTATTATTACAGAGAAAAAAATTAACCATTTTAAACATTTTTTAATTATTTGGATAAAATGGAGTCTATGGGAGAAGGCCTTCCTGTAATTCTGAGCTTTCTGGATAACGGGTTTCCGGATAACGGATGCCATACCCGTAGATCATCAAAATGACACTGTAAGTCATCTCAGAAAAATGCCATAGATCTGGATGAATCAAATTTTAGGGAAAAAAAATTCAGAGATTTTGCCAAACCACAAACCAAATCAAGGACTGAGTGTACACTAAACAAAGCAACTCCAACTTTTTACTCAAGATTGATTTAAACATACACCCAATAGGCTTGTTTTGATGCCAATAATGAATAATTATATCTCAGTTTGGATGAAGTAAAATTTACTGTTTTATTATTACAGAGAAAAAAAATAACCATTTTAAAATGTTTTAATTATTTGGATAAAATGGAGTCTATGGGAGAAGGCCTTCCTGTAATTCTGAGCTTTCTGGATAACGGGTTTCCGGATAACGGATGCCATACCCGTAGATCATCAAAATGACACTGTAAGTCATCTCAGAAAAATGCCATAGATCTGGGTGAATCAAATTTTAGGGAAAAAAAATTCAGAGATTTTGCCAAACCACAAACCAAATCAAGGACTGAGTGTACACTAAACAAAGCAACTCCAACTTTTTACTCAAGATTGATTTGATATTATTTAAAATGATATGAAAAAGGCCAATAATGTCAAAACTAAAACAAACCTATCTTTATGCATATAGGGCATTTTAATTTGCTGGTATTACTAGTTAGCCCTTTAAGTTCTTAATCAAACTTGCATTAAGATACATTTATTTTATATCAAAACTAGGTTAGCAACCAATTTGTATAGCTCTATAACTAACTTTCCAATAACTTTACGTTCAGACCATTTTTTTACTATTTCAAGCTATTTCTAAAGATATATGCTAGGATTTTTGAGCAAAATGTAATTGAAATTTATTCTCGAAACCACTGGCATTTCCCAGTATGAACCTGAAAAATTTGCATTTGTTGAAGTAAGTGGAAAATTTCTTCATTAACCAACTGATGAGTAATATTTTTGCCACATATTTGCAAAAGTAATAAAGCAATCAAAATGTAATTTAAAGTAATGTCATAGTACCTTTTCATTGCAGTTTCTATTCCAATATTGATAGCTATAAAACTTTTATTGATATTAGTGGAGCCTTTTTGATGATTTATAAATGGTTAATTCTGTTTATGGCAAAAATGCTTACTGTGCCAAAATAGAATTAATTACAGGGCCTCCAATGGCTGCCCTCTATTTCTTGGCCCAGTGCAATCTGTACATTAAAAAGTGGAATTACAGAACCATAACTTATCTAAATATAACTAGTACTTGCTGTTGCAGCTGGGAGAAGGAAGGTGTTTGTTTATATAGAGGCCTTTTCAGTGGATGTTGAAACTATACATATTTCCTAATTAAAACATCAAGCAAAAAATCTGTTCACCTGAAGCTTGGTTTATTGAATTGCTGCCTCTTTAGGGCTCCTACTGACGAGCGGTTGAAGCTGCGCTCCCCTGCGTTCCGTTTTTTCTGCGTTCAGCCGCAGGGGAGCGCAGGAATAGACGCGTGTAGGCTGTACTCAGCCACGCTGCTGTGTGAGTACAGCCCCATTGAAAAAAAGCTAAATGCGTCTATTCCTGCGCTCCCCTGCGGCTGAATGCATAAAAATGGAACGCAGGGGAGCGCAGCTTCAACTGCTCGTCAGTAAGAGCTATTAAGCAACTCTGTGAGGAGCAAGGTCAGTAAAAATGTTTCTGTTGGGGTGTGAATCTCTGGCAGCTCTCATAAATGCTTTCTTGTCCTGAAAGTAGGGACATTTTTAAAAAATGCAGTTCAGTTCAAGGCTGTACAGAGGGTAGACAGAGAACTTATGTGTCACATGAGCTTACCTATTTTCTGCAAAGTGTGGTACTAACACCTCTTTTTTTTTTTTGTGCGCAGGCAGTCTTTTTCCTTATTTGAAAAATAGTGCAATTCATCTATGGATGATTCTGGCCCATCCGTTTCTTTTTGTTCTCCCTTATCAACCTGCTATCTATGAGCTCTGTCACCTAGAGGCAGATTTATCAAAATGTGAGTTTAGATTTTAATAAACAATAACTCTACCACATTCTGTTCGTTCCTATGGGATTTTTGGAAACGTATTTATCAACACGCTATCATCCATTGATAAAAACGCTTTTAAAAATCCCATAGGAATGTTTTTTATTTAATAAATAAATCTGCCCCTAATGTTTCAGATATGTTGATATACTTTTCATGACCATCTATCATTGTTATAGCATCATCTATCTTTAGTTTTCAGTTGGCTATTTCTCTTACCCAGCTCCCAGATCTTGTTGGTTAAGGTTTTGTTAATTGTTTGGGATATTTGCTCTACTTCTGTTTAACATGCTTTAAAGTACTGAATAACATGAAGAACTGGATCTTTGTTGAATTTTGTTAAAAAGTGTGATTCCAGGTGGTTTAAATTGCATATTATTCCTGCATATTATTAATATTATTAACATTTGTATATTTGACTGATTTTACGTTGTTTTTTTCAGTAATAAATCATTTTGTCGGCTGTGTGTTGTAGATTATTTGATAAAGGTTGCTTGGTTTACCCTTTTCCCAATTTCCCCTTGGAGTTTATTAGTTATTTCTTGTTATCTTTTACATGGTAGGCTCTTAGTTTTCTGCCTCCTAGCGTGGAACATTACCTATATAAAGACTTCCATTTACTCCCCTATTCACATGGTATGGTAGGAGAACTTTTTTCTGATTTATTTCATTATGTATTTGTTCTTAGTTCATATTTAGAGAATCCAGTCTTTTATAAGCACAGACAGGTCCAGAAATAGAGGAAGGGTAGAACACAGGTTTCTGGACCAGACTCTTATAGACCAGATTCCTGACAATATTGATGTTCCTTACTTTTCACTGTGCTGTACTAGGGATTCCCAATATATCCTGCTTTTGCCAAAATCATAATTTAAGCAAGATATTTCCCCGGGTTTTAAAAAAATATGTATGGTATATGTACCTGGGAAATTATATCTTCTATGGGCTCGTGGGAAGTATATCTAAGAGTGGAATGACAGAGGGTTGTGGTCTTCATTTTGCTTCACTTTCTATATTATTTTCTTATGTGTGCTTTATCTATTTGCCTTTTCCCTATATACAGTGTGGAAAGGGGCTTTAAACCAATGTCATATGTAACAAAAAAAGCATCTGCTGATTTCATTGGCTTGAATAGGAAATACGTGGAAGCAAATGTGTGAGTGAATTAAGTGCTATTTTGCACAGTACTTGGCAGAATTATCAAGTGTATTTTTGCTCCTGCTTAAGTACAAATAATGTTTTTTCACATGCCTGATTTTTTTTACTAAATGTAAGGTTTTTTTTGCAAATTACAGTATTTTTTTCCATGTTTAGCATTTTTCAAATTCCTACATTGTTTTGTTTAACCAAAAATTTACACCTCATCTAAGATATCAAAAACCATACTATATAATTAACCTATGGGCAACAAGTATGAAAAATTCCATCGGAGTACACAGGTAAAAGAACATCTTGATTTGAGCATTGTGAAGATTAATTCTTCAATGGGCCAAGCAAAAAAAATGTTATGCTTTGTTAAAAAACACAGGAAAAAAAATCGATAATAGGTATTTTGGATTTCTCACATAGGAAAGAATCAATCAAGAACAAAATTTGCTTTTATAAATCAGCTGTTGATACATGCAATACCAACCTTAACTTAATTTATGGAAAAAATGGACAACAGATACCTGAGGTATGCAGCTAAGAAAATGAGAAAAACTAGCAAACATTCCAGTTATCAAAACCCTTTATAATCTCTCTTTTAAGCTGGCCATAGATGTACAGATTTTCAACAGATCCAATCCACATCGTGAGACCAAGATCTTCTGAGAACCATCGTACGAACGTTCGAACTGTCCATCAACTAAAACGACCAATTTACCAGGAAAACAAAGGGGAGCTGCCTGCTTGGCCCTGCAAACATCCATAGATTGTACTGGGACCGACAAAGATTTTTTAACCTGGCCGATCAATTTCCTGGCAGATGTCGGATGAAAAATCGTAAGATGTACGATCGTTTGAATCCCACTAACCGCACGATAATTTGACGAATCGGTCGGGCTGCGCTGAAATCGGTCGTTTCGCAAAGAAGAATCGTCGCGTCTATGGGGGCCTTAAGTCAATTCCCTATTCAAGAACAAATAGCATGTTCAAGGCAAACATTTGTTATAAATTTATACCATGTTGTAAAGAAGAATTTAGGCTCTTCTAGTGCAGAGAGTGCAATTGGGATGTTGCCTCTCCTTTCCCCCAGAAGCCCAAAAAGATAAGCAGGGTGGTCAGGGGTAGTGTGGGGTAGGCTGGCTCAGGGTAGCAATGAAGGCAGAATCACCCCTGAATGTACTGTATCAAATGCAAAAACGAACATACCCTTCTCATAGAACACAACTACAATTGACTAGCAGCATTTTATGTTGTGACTTTAAGGGGCAGATTTATCAAAGGTCGAGGTGAATTTTCTAATTCAAAAAATTCTAATTTTGAGCTATTCGAAATTTATCATGAACTATCTCTTTAAAAATTCAACTTTCCATTCAACATCTACAACCTGCTGAATTGTTGTTTAAGCCTATGAGGGACCTCCTAGAGCCTATTTGGAATCAATTGGTGGAAAAATCTAATTTTTTTTGGGAAAAACTTTGATTTGAATTCGATCAAATGCGCTATTAATTTGATTCGTACGATTCGATCTAAATGGACCTTTATCAGCCAAAAAAACATTTGACTTAATTTCTTAATCTTTTTAAACTCAAATTTCTAAGTTTTTCAAATTCGAAATTCGACCCTTGATACATATGCCCCTAAATGTATTTTAATACATTGGGCCAGATTCAATTCAGTGAAAAAAATGTTTATCACGTGAAAAGTCAAGGAAGAGATTAAATTTGAGATGAGATGAGATTCATAAAAACTTATCTCACGTTTCATCACATGAAAAGTCTATTAATGTCTATGGGATTAAACTGGAAGTGAATTATAAGAATTGAATCTCCTCCATGAGTTTTCATGAGATAAACTGAATTGAATCTTTCCCATTATATTTTAATACTGTATTCTCTTATAGCTTTAAAAACATAGATGTCAAACTAAAAGGGCTATGATTATTGGCTCCTAATTAAGTTGCCTGTACTATGTGATAAGCGCCTTAAATTGTAAGTTCCATTGGGACAGAGACAAATCAGGTGGTCTCTTGCATCGTACATGATATTATTGTGGGAAAACATTTCCTATATATCTTTGATTTGTGGGTCTATTGTTATTATTATTATAACATATTCCACAGTGGTGTTCAATAAATAGGTTTAAACAGTAAACATATAGAATTACATACAAAGCAATCAATAACAAAAGATGAAAAGGGTCCTGCCCAGGGCCTTTGTTTACTGTAAATCATTCAATATTTGCGTTTTTGACATACAGTGTAATGGGGACCCAAGTAAATGTAATTTCTAAGGCTCCAATGGCACTCCCTGCTTCCAATAGGGGGTGACCCAAGTTTGGGGCTGACCCTTATACTGCTGGTGAGCCAGAAAGGGAATTAGTAGATCTAGAAATGACTGTGTTAATCACTGTGTTAAAGGGGACCTGCTCCCTGAGAAATAATTCCAAATCTTATTTAATTATGTTAGTCAAATAAAAGAAACACTAGATAAATTATTTCAGTCTCGTTTCTTTAGTCTTTGAATTCAAATCTGGTTTATGCTCCAGAGTTGGGTCAGTGGGAGAAGGAAGAAATCACCGGCACAACAGGTTATTTCCAGCAGGGACAACCCTTGCTCGTTTATTTTGCGGATGCAACGTTTCGGGGCGTAACCCCTTTGTCAAGCAGGAGAACCCACTCTTTTGTAGACGATAAGTGTAATATCCAGGTAGCAAATTAACACATATAGGCCAGTGTTTTAGGGTTAGGATTACCCTAACCCAAACCTCCCTATTCTTATATTAAAGCTCTCCACAACCTGTTATATCAAGTAGGTAAGAAGGGTGACATAAACATTTGTTAGTTTCCATGCGTCTGTAACACACCAGTTGAAATATTGTTTATTTAAAAGAACGTAAACCCTACATTCTAGTAACATGTATAGAAGTTGTGCACATGTCCCCACTCAAACAGCATCATTTGTACTGTATATTTGCCCTCTGTTTGCCAGCACCACCACTCTTTCCTAAAACAAATAGCAGCTTTCATTGGCAACTATATTCCCTTTGACACATCATCAGTGACATTTCCATTTGCAAACAGCATGTGTGCGCTGTAAAGTTCAAACACTCAAGAATGCATGTTTACATAGGCAAAACTTACTTTGATAGAAAGTTCTGATTGGATTGACCACTGTAAAAGTTAAACTGAGCTCAGGAGAGAAGGTAATGAGAAAAAACAGGAGCAGACAGTCAAAACAAAGTTTCTATGGGAGCTAGCAATGCTATTTCTTCATTGGCTGCTTGACTGAAGGGAGTGTAGTAAGCTGAGAAGAACTGAGCATACTCAGTAGCAAACGATTAAAGTCAATTCCATGTTCACGGATGTTTTGTGGGGGGTTTACAGTTTTTTTAAAGGAATTGTTTATTATAAAAATAAAAACTGGCTAAATAGGTAGGCTGTTCAAAATAAAAACGTAGTTAGCCAAAATGTAATGTATAAAGGCTGGAGTGACTGGATGTGTAACATAATAGCCAGAACACTACTTCCTGCTTTGCAGCTCTCTAGGTTTTCTCTGATTGGTTACCAGGCAGTAACCTATTAGTGACTTAAGGGGGCGGGCACATGGGTCATAACGGGTTGCTTTTAAATCTGAGCTGCATGCTGAGGATCAATTGCAAACTCACTGAACAGTTATGTCCCATATGGCCCCCTAACAGTTGTTGACTAACTCAGAGTTAGAGAGCTGAAAAGCAGGAAGTTGGGTTGTTTTTTGTTATGTTAGACATCTAGTCACTCCAGCCTTTATACATTACATTTCTGGTTAACTATAACTATATTAGAAACATTTTTTTATTTTGCACAGCCTATCTATTTACCCAGTTTTTATTTTTACACTGAACTGTTCCTTTAAAGCTTATCAAAACCAACTTGAGCTCCTACTGATATCTGATAATTAATGTAATTTTCAAAAGGATAGCATAGACCTTGGTTGGAAGCACATAACTACCCCATGTTAATAGAACAATTTGCACATATGCAAGGAAGGATTGATGCTGTCATGCCTATTCTATGAGACCATATGCTGAGGGCCCAGGGCTCAGGGAAACTCTTACAACTGTAAAACTATGTTTCATGTGTTCCATCCAGGAGACCTAGCATGATCTTTATGAGGTAACAGAAGGGGTTGGACATGTTAATTATAAAAATATGACAGTGGGGTAGGTGAAAACCTGCACAGATAGCAAATGTTTATCTGGGAAAGTCTGGAAAAGACAAGGAGGTCTTAAATTCACAGAATCTTACACTTTTCCTATTAAGCTTTTGCTATTAAGTTCCCTGCTGTATGTGTGAGCATTGACAGGGCCGTAATCTGACAGTGTGCACAAATAGATTACAGTCCTGCCAATGCTTGCACATGCAGAGTGGAGGAGACCAAATCAGGGTTTTCTCAAATACTCCATCTTGGAGAAGTTCACACCAGTTTCTAGAGTTTCACTAAATGTTTTTTGCTAAAGAACTTTGTTGAATATGCTTGCTGTTACCATACTCTTAATTTGACAAGTTACAGTTGAACATAGAAAATACTACCAGAAATTGTGCTTTGAAGTTGCTTTGATCCATCACAGGTTCGAGAGCTGTGGGAACTACTTAGGTTCTCTTGATTTCTGGATCAACTAGAACAGCACAGTCCAACTTTGATTTATCTCGACAGACATAGAAGAAGACTCCCCCCTCACTCACTGAGAGGATATGATGATACTGATACTACACCTCTTCCATTGGCAGGTAGCGGTGGCAATAATATCAGAATAGTAAGATTACCTGAATAAGTAAAGTATCAGAAGTGTGGTTCTATGTTTAAAGCTTTTATGATCTTTCTTGCTAGTTTAATCAAATGGTAAAAGCCATTCCCTGTAGTCTTGGGGCCTTTTCATCTGTGTAAAAGTAACTTTGTATCGGTCTTGTTATCCAGAATGCATGGGACCTGGGGCTTTCCGGATAACTGATCTTTCTGTACCTAAAGTCTACTAGAAATTCATTTAAACATGAAATACCCCCCCTGAGACTGGATTTGCCTCCAATAAAGATTAATTATATCTTACTTGGGATCAAGTACAAGCTACTGTTTTATTATTACAGACAAAAAGGAAATAATTTTTGTAAATTTGGGTTATTTGGATAAAATGGAGTCTATGGGAGACAGCCTTTTCCTAATTTGGAGCTTTCTAGATAATGGGTCCCATACCTGTACTAAAATAACACTTAAGGGCAGATTTACTAATGTTCGAATGCTAAATTCGAATTCGAATTTTAAAGTTGATTTTTTGGCAAAAAAAAAGTTGTAAAAAAACCAAACTTGAATTCGAGTTTGAATTCAGATTCTAGATTTATTATACCTTGACCCTGGAAATAACTTGATTTTGATAGGTCACCACCTAAAACCTGCCTATTTCATGCTGAAGTCAGTAGCAGAGGTTCATTAACCCATTTAAAGTGTTCCTAGCCTTCCTGACATTCAAGTTTTGTTTAAGGAAAACTGGATTCGAGTTGCGTTTGAATTCAATTCCAGTTTTCGGGTCATTCCTATTCGAAAAATGTAATGTATAAAGGCTGGAGTGACTGGATTTCTAACATAATAGCCTGAACACTACTTCCTGCTTTGCAGCTCTCTTGGTTTTCATTGATTGGTTTTCAGGCAGTAAATTGCAAATTGAAAACTCACTGAACAGTTATGTCCCATGTTGCCCCCCTTCAAATCCCTAACTAACTCAGAGTTAGAGAACTGAAAAGCAGGAAGAAGTGTTCTAGCTTTTATGTTAGACATCTGTTCACTCCAGCCATTTTACATTACATTTTTGGCTAACTAACTATATTAGAAACATTTTTCATTTGCACAGCCTATCTATTTACCCAGTTTTTATTTTTACACTGAACTGTCCCTTTAATTTTGTAGACTGTTCTGTTGAATGTAATTTGTATGGTTAATGTCTACACTCTTCTACTGTAAACACACTGGAATATGTTGATGCTGTATAAATACATGTAGTAATAATGATAATAATGTTGTGTATATGTTATGTATATGAGGAGATGCTGTTTACAGTGAATGCTTTTGTTCTGTATGTGGGTGAGGGAGCTGTTTATAGGTCATATCACTACTCTATATTCAGGGGAGGAGTTGTTTGCAGCTCAAATCTCTGATCTTTATATGGGGGTGCAAGCTTTTAATCTCATGTACACGTGTGTCTATTTTTTAAGCTGCTGTATTTGATTTATATACTGTATATGCAGGAGGCCAGTATTTATAGAACATGTCAATGTGGAGGGGTTAACTCTAGCTCCTCTCTCATATCTGCTTATGGGACAAAGGTATGATTGCAGCTTATGTATCTGATCTATGGATACAAAGTACCTTGTGTTTAATGAATGACATGCAATATTTTCATTTAGGGGCTTATACTTGACACAAAAGGTAGTAATTCTATTCATGTCGGGCAACGAACTGTTCAGAAAACCCCTGGCATTCATATTTAAGTCTATTCAAAGTACTTCAAAACATGTATGAGATAATATACTGTAAACTGCAAGCTTTAAGGTGAATTTCATTAATGTCATAAACACTAACTTTAACAACGCTTTGCAGTTTAATATTTTGAAGTAGACATATTTGCCCATTTTATATTTATCAGAATGTACTTTCTGGGGTAAACCTACTGTTACTGGTATATATGGAATATGTGGTCTGCAATTTTTCCTGAATAAAATAATACCCCACATGTATGAGTGTATACAGGTAGCAGCAGCAGCAGCAATCTATATATTTTTAAATTGCACAACTTCAGTTATTTAGATTTACCATTTTTCTGGATCCAAATAGCAGCCACAGTGAAAGGTAAGTCTCTGTCTCTGATTTGTACTGTATATGAGGGGAAAGGGAAGGGAACTGTTTGCAGCTTTTCAAGCTTTTAAGTCTCTCTAAGAATTATTTGGAGGAAGAGAGTATTTGCTACTCATTGCTGTGTATGTGGCAGAGGGGGTGTGAACTTTTTGTAGCTCGTGTCCATGCTTTGTATGTGGGGCAAGTAAAAATGTTTAGCGCTTGTCTCTGTATGTAGGGAACAATTTATTGCTCATGTCTCTGAATGTGAGGGAGTAAACCAGTGATGGGCCAGGCCAGCCAGACTCCCTATGCATCCCCCACCGGCCACCTCACCGCCCATGAGCACACACATGCTGACAACACGATGGTGGCTGTGGCAGCGGACAATGAGCAGGCAGTTGGGGTACAAGGGGTCTAGGCCACAGACAAGTTACATGCCTAGTGCTCACTTCTGTCTGCCCCTAGTTCTGGTCCTGGAGGCAACCGTTCATAACTCAGGTCTCTGTATGAAGGGGAGGAAAAAGTTTTAGCTCATGTCTCTGTGTGTGTGGGAGAGGGAACCGTTTATAGCTCATGTCTGTGTAACATAGTAAGTTAGGCTTCAAAAAGGCACACATCCATCAAGTACATATATATGAACCTGCCTATCTGCTAGTTGATCCAGAGGAAGGCAAACAAAACCCATTTGAAGCCTCTCCAATTTGCCCTGAGGGGGGGAGGGGCAGACTCCAAGATGGCAATGGACCAGTCCCTGGATCATCTTGTACTATGAGCTATCTCCCATAACCCTGTATTCCCTCCTGGCCCGGACTGGCAATCTGTGGGTTCTGGCAAATGCCAGAGGGGCTGCTATAAAGTGCCATAGAAAGTCAGTATTTAGTGGGCTGGTGGGGGCTGTTTGGGCCTCTGTGGGGGCTGTTTGGGCCTCTGTGTACCTGAAATGCCAGGGCCTAATTTAATTCTCAGTCCGGACCTGATTCCCTCACTTGCTAAAAAGACATCCAACCCCTTCTTAAAGCTATCTAATGTATCAGCCAGTACAACTGATTCAGGGAGAAAATTACACATCTTCACAGCTCTCACTGTAAAAAAAAAAAACCCTTCTGAATATTTAGACAGAACCTACTTTCTTCTAATTGGAATGGGTGCCCTTTTGTCAGATTACTGGTAAATTAACTTTAGTATTAGAGAGATTATTATATGATTCCCTTTATAAATTTATACATGGTTATTATATTAAGCTCCTCTTCTCCAGCGTGAACATCCCCAATTTGGCCAGTCTTTCCTGAAAGCTAAGATTTTCCATACCTTTTACCAGTTTAGTTGCCCTTCTCTGTACCCTCTCTAATTCAGTAATGTCCCATTAGAGCACTGGAGACCAAAACTGTACGGCATATTCTAGATGGGGCCTTACCAGTGCTCTATACAATGGCAGAATAACCCCCTCCTCCCCAAATCTATAGCTCATGTCTCTGTATGTGGGGGAGGAACAGTTTATAGTTCATGTCTCTGTATGTGGGGGGAGGAACAGTTTATAGTTCATGTCTCTGTATGTGGGGGGAGGGAAAAGTGTATTGTTCATGTCTCTGTATGTGGAGGAGGGAACAGTTTATAGTTCATGTATCTGTATGTGGAGGAGGGAACAGTTTATAGTTCATGTCTCTGTATGTGGAGGAGGGAACAGTTTATAGTTCATGTCTCTGTATGTGGAGGAGGGAACAGTTAATAGTTCATGTCTCTGTATGTAGGGGAGGGAAAAGTTTATAGTTTATGTCTGTATGTGGGGGAGGGAAAAGTTTATAGCTCATGTCTCTGTATGTGGGGGAGGAACAGTTTATAGCTCATGTCTCTGTATGTGGGGGGAGAGAAAAGTTTATAGTTCCTGTCTCTGTATGTGGAGGAAGGAACAGTTTAAAGTTCATGTCTCTTTATGTGGGGGAGGGAAAAGTTTATAGTTTATGTCTCTGTATGTGGGGGAGGGAAAGGTTTATAGCTCATGTCTCTGTATGTGGAGGAGGGAACAGTTTATAGTTCCTGTCTCTGTTTGTGGAGGAGGGAACAGTTTATAGTTCATGTCTCTGTATGTGGGGGAGGGAAAAGTTTATAGTTTATGTCTCTGTATGTGGGGGAGGGAAAAGTGTATAGCTCATGTCTCTGTATGTGAGGGGAGGGAAAAGTTTCTAGTTCATGTCTCTGTATGTGGGGGAGCAACAGTTTATAGTTCATGTCTCTGTATGTGGGGGGAGGAACAGTTTATAGTTCATGTCTCTGTATGTGGGGGGAGGGAAAAGTTTATTGTTTATGTCTCTGTATGTGGGTGAGGAAAAGTTTATAGTTCATGTCTCTGTATGTGGAGGAGGGAAAAGTTTATAGTACATGTCTCTGTATGTGGGGGAGGGAAAAGTTTATAGCTCATGTCTCTGTATGTGAGGGGAGGGAAAAGTTTATAGTTCAAGTCTCTGTATGTAGAGGAGGGAACAGTTTATAGTTCATGTCTCTGTATGTGGGTGAGGAAAAGTTTATAGTTCATGTCTCTGTATGTGGAGGAGGGAAAAGTTTATAGTTCATGTCTCTGTATGTGGGGGAGGGAAAAGTTTATAGTTCATGTCTCTGTATGTGAGAGGAGGGAAAAGTTTATAGTTCATGTCTTTGTATGTAGAGGAGGGAACAGTTTATAGTTCATGCCTCTGTATGTGGGGGAGGAACAGTTTTTAGCTCATGTCTCTGTATGTGGGGGGAGAGAAAAGTTTATAGTTCCTGTCTCTGTATGTGGAGGAGGGAACAGTTTATAGTTCATGTCTCTGTATGCGGGGGAGGGAAAAGTTTATAGTTTATGTCTCTGTATGTGGGGGAGGGAAAAGTTTATAGCTCATGTCTCTGTATGTGAGGGGAGGGAAAAGTTTATAGTTCATGTCTCTGTATGTGGGGGAGGAACAGTTTATAGTTCATATCTCTGTATGTGGGGGGAGGAACAGTTTATAGTTCATGTCTCTGTATGTGGGGGGAGGGAGTTTATTGTTCATGTCTCTGTATGTGGAGGAGGGAACAGTTTATAGTTCATGTCTCTGTATGTGGAGGAGGGAAAGTTTATAGTTTATGTCTCTGTATGTAGAGGAGGGAACAGTTTATAGTTCATGTCTCTGTATGTGGAGGAGGGAAATGTTTATAGTTCATGTCTCTGTATGTGGGGGAGGGAAAAGTTTATAGCTCATGTCTTTGTATGTAGAGGAGGGAACAGTTTATAGTTCATGTCTCTGTATGTGGGCGAGGAAAAGTTTATAGTTCATGTCTCTGTATGTAGAGGAGGGAACAGTTTATAGTTCATGTCTCTGTATGTGGGGGAGGGAAAAGTTTATAGCTCATGTCAGGGGCGTAACTACCGGGGGAGCACGGGGTGCAAATGGGCCAGCGCCCAAACCCCGGCAGGGCCCCCCCGAAAGATTGTGCACGCTGTAGCCGGCTGGAGCCGGCTGCAGCGGCAGAGAAAAATCGTGCAGACGAGGGTGGGGCGGGCCCGTCTGCACGGCCCGCACCAAGTTACGTTACTGGCTCATGTCTCTGTATGTGCGGGAGGAACAGTTTATAGTTCATGTCTCTGTATGTGGGGGAGGGAAAAGTTTATAGCTTATGTCTCTGTATGTGGGGGAGGGAAAAGTTTATAGCTCATGTCTCTGTATGTGGAGGAGGAAACAGTTTATAGTTCATGTCTCTGTATGTGGGGGGAGGAACAGTTTATAGTTCATGTCTCTGTATGTGGGGGGGAAAGTTTATTGTTCATGTCTCTGTATGTGAAGGAGGGAACAGTTTATAGTTCATGTCTCTGTATGGGGGGGAGGGAAAGTTTATAGTTTATGTCTCTGTATGTGGGGGAGGGAAAAGTTTATAGCTCATGTCTCTGTATGTGGGGGGGAGGGAAAAGTTTATAGTTCATGTCTCTGTGTGTGGAGGAGGGAACAGTTTATAGTTTATGTCTCTGTATGTGGGGGAGGGAAAAGTTTATAGCTCATGTCTCTGTATTTGGGGGGGAGGGAAAAGTTTATAGTTCATGTCTCTGTATGTGGAGGGGGGAAAAGTTTATAGCTCATGTCTCTGTATGTGAGGGGAGGGAAAATTTATAGTTCATGTCTCTGTATGTGGGGGAGGAACAGTTTATAGTTCATATCTCTGTATGTGGGGGGAGGAACAGTTTATAGTTCATGTCTCTGTATGTGGGGGGAGGGAGTTTATTGTTCATGTCTCTGTATGTGGAGGAGGGAACAGTTTATAGTTCATGTCTCTGTATGTGGAGGGCGAACAGTTTATAGTTCATGTCTCTGTATGTGGGTGAGGAACAGTTTATAGTTCATGTCTCTGTATGTGGAGGAGGGAAAAGTTTATAGTTCATGTCTCTGTATGTGAGGGGAGGGAAAAGTTTATAGTTCATGTCTCTGTATGTAGAAGAGGGAACAGTTTATAGTTCATGTCTCTGTATGTGGGTAAAGAAAAGTTTATAGTTCATGTCTCTGTATGTGGAGGAGGGAAAAGTTTATTGTTCATGTCTCTGTATGTGGAGGAGGGAACAGTTTATAGTTCATGTCTCTTTGTGGAGGAGGGAGCAGTTTAAAGTTCATGTCTCTGTATGTGGGTGAGGAACAGTTTATAGCTCATGTCTCTGTATGTGGGGGAGGGAACAGTTTATAGTTCATGTCTCTGTATGTGGGTGAGAACCATTTTATAGCTCATGTCTCTGAATGTGGGGAGGGAACCATGTATAGCTCATGTCTGTGTACAGTATGTAGGGGAGTGAACAGTTTAAATCTCATGTCACTGTATGTAGGGGAGGAAAAAGTTTATAGCCCATGTGTCTGTATGCAGGGAGGGAACTGCTCTTAGCTCATGTCTTTGTATGTGGGGGAGGGAACCATGTATGAAGAAGGACAAAGTTTGTAGCTGACGTCTCTCTTTGTATGTGGGGGAGGAAAGTGTTGGTAGCTCATGATCTGTGTTTGGGGATAGGAACTGTTTATCTGTGTTCTGTATGTGGATGAATGAATAGTTTGTAGTCCATGTCCCTCAGGCCCAGACTGGCAATCTGTGGGTTCTGGCAAATGCCAGAGGGGCTGCTATAAGGTCCCATAGAAAATCAGTATTTAGTGGGATGGTGGGGGCTGTTTAGGCCTCTATGTGGGCTGATTGGGCCTCTGTGTATCTGAAATGCCAGGGCCTATTTTAATTCTCAGTCCGGACTTGATGTCCCTTATCTGTTGGTGGGGGGTGATAATAATTGTGTGCAGCTCATGCTGTTGATATCTATGTGGGCTGTATGTTAGGGTGGAGGTTGTTTGTATCTCATGTTGCTAATCTATATGTGGAGTTACCTTTACCTCGTGTTTTGATTGTCTGTGTGGTGGTACTGGGATGGGATCAGATTGTACCAGATTGTTTGTATGTATATTTTTATTTGTATAGTGCTCCTTGGGGGAAAAGCACTGTACAGCAAAACAATAAATTAGATGTAACAAAAAAGTGGTCATTGAAATAAAAAGTAACAATAAGTGCATCATTTAAAATACAATACAGATTAAGTGCTCCGTGTCAAGGAGACAAAAGGCTGGAGGACCCTACCCCGTAGGGTTTACAGTCTAAATGGGAGGGTAACAGACAGACACAATTCGGAGGGGTATTAAAGTGCTGTAGGTTACAGTTTGTTACACTATCAAATAAGTGCCAGTTCCCAGTTTAGGTGTTATGCAGTTGCTCCCAGAGGTAGTCTTTGAGTATAGATTTAAAAACATTGAAGGAGGATTCTCTCTGGAGTGTAAGATCAGTTTGTAGGTGCAGTTGTTATTTGTCTCTCATATGACTGATATGTACAGACAGTGTATATTTACACTAATGTTTGAAGCTCACATTTCTGCTATTTATGTGTTGCAATAATAACTGGTGTCTGTCCTGTAGGGTGGGTCTGTGATCTGTTTATGAGGTAGTCAACTGTTTGTACATAATGTCTTTACTTGTATGCAGTGTATGAGCTGAGTCATCTGACTGTAGCACTTGTGCCTTAAATTTAAATGATAACAAAAGCTTATCCAACAGTGTCCATAAATAAGAATATGAAGCTGGCAATCATATCACATTTAGTGCATACATGAGCCAGTTGGAAGACCACATTTGCCACTGGGACATAGAGGACTTAAAGGGGAACTATTGCAAAAATGAAAATTGAATATGAGCATTATCATACTAAAATATGAAACTTTCTAATTAATCAATTAATAAATATGTAACATTCACTATCCCTCTCTCAGCATCTCTTCATTCAGGAGTTGGGTGTCAAATTTTCATTGCCATATATCTTATAGGGGGGTTCCCTTTCCTAGCAGATGTTTTAAAGCTCACTCAAATAACTGACTCCAGCACAAACAAAATCTTACAAAATAACTGACTCTGGCACAAATCCTGCATGTAGAGAGACAGAATTTCTGGTGATTTTGAAAGAGTGAGTTCTATTACATCTTCTAGACAAAAGAAGCCCCCCTAAAAGTTACAATCAAAATCAGACTCCTAACTTCTGCATGAAGTGAGAATAAAGAAAGACAGAGAGGGGGGAGAGTGAAGAATAACTTGATTATTTCAGAAATGGGTCTGAATTTTTAATTGATTACATTTAGAAAATTTCTTATTTACGTATAATAAAGCTTATATAAAATATTTATTTTCGTGATAGTTTAAAGAATAAGAATTTATCTCTGAATGGATACTGGTCAATTAATCTGATACCTTTGACTTTTGACTCTCTCTAGAACATTTATTTATTAAAGAGAGTTGGCTCCAAGGGCAATGGATGGTACACAGTGGGGCACATTTACTTAGTTCAAGTGAAGGAATAGAATAAAAAAAACATTGAATTTCGAATGATTTTTTTGGCTACTTCGACCATCGAATTGGCTACTTTGACCTTCGACTTCGAATCAAACCTCAATGTTCATCCCACAGTAAAAAGACGGGTAATGAAAGATTAGCGGAGCTAACCCTTGCTGTAGCGTGTCGGCCGCAGCTCCCGCGATAGTCTGGCAACTCCAGGCCGGAATCTGCAAACAGTCTCTGTGTATCGCCGATCAGCGCTGGCCCATTCTCCACAACAGGAATCGCTACACAATATCTTTGAAAAGCGGCTTTTATTTTGGCTCCATAAGTGATAACAGGCAGTGGGTAAGTAGTATAAACTGACGCGTTTTGTGCCCTTCCTATTGGCACTTCATCAGAGTGCCAATAAGAAGGGCACGGAGACTGTTTGCCGAACCTCAATGTTAGCCTATGGGGAAGGTCCCCATAGGCTTTCTAACAAATTTTTGGTCAAAGGAAAATCGTTCGATCGATGGATTAAAATCCGTCGAATTGTTCGATTTGAAGGATTTAATCGTTCGATCAAAAGATTTTTCCTTCGATCATTCGATCGAACGAATTGCTGTAAATCCTTCGACTTCGATATTTGAAGTCGAAGGATTTAACTTCGACAGTCGAATATCAAGAATTAATTAACCCTCGATATTCGACCCTAAGTAAATGTGCCCCAGTGCGTTTTATGTTAGTGAAAGCACATAATCAAGAGGGGTCCAGAGTTGCCTGCTGCATTTTTGCACAGTCATGCCCTTTAACTCGTATGTTTGCTGTGATTCCTGTGCTGTATGTGAGCTTACTGTAGTTCATGCCTATGATCTTTATGTGGGAAAGCGAGCCAATCGTAGCTTATTCCTTGGATCAGTATGTGTGCAAGGAATCTGTTTTGTAGCTCATCCTTTGATCTGTATGTGGGGGAGCTGTGTGTAGCTCATGTTTCTGATCTGTGTGTGTGCGGGAAGGAGGATGTTTGTAGTTCATGCCTTTGATCTGGATATGTGGGAGAGAGCTGTTAAACCTCCTGTTTCTGATCTGTACATGTGGGAGGGACATTTTTTTGCTTGAATATCAGTCCCTAAATGCTGTTATCAGCATGCTACAATATATAGAAATAACACACATTTTTACCAACCATGGATTGGGATTTACTTTTCTGAAGAGGTTGGTATTCTGCGCAGATGAATAAAAGGACAAATATGGCATTTGCTCAGATACATAGGCCCAGTAGTTGTGTGTAATATGCAAACTTCTGAATGCTGAATTAGACATGTAATTCAATTGTATTTGGGCCTTTTGAGAGATTTGCAAGGGGACAGGATTCCCTAGGTAACATGTTCAGTATGATTTATGCATATAGCCAATAGTCTGGTCAGGAATCATGAAAATTGTCCTGCGGTTTTGCATGAGCAAAGAGGGTGGAGCTTTGGCCATCGATTTTTTTAGCCTTAAAATAAATCTGCTCTCTGTTGAACAGCTATAGGAGGGCTATGTTTTTCTCATGTCTCCCATCTGTGGGGGAGGGAGTTATTTGAAGCTCAAGTCTCTGACCTGTATGTAGGGGAGGAGGTTAGTTGAAGCTCATATATCTGATCTGTGTGTGGGGGAGGTTTGAGTTTGCGGCTCATGTTTCTTTTCTGCATGTGGATGAAGGTGCTGCATGCAGCTATTTTACACTACTTGTACCTGCCCAGTAAAGTCTCTGTGCCCTTGGTATGTGGGAACACCCTTTGTTGCCCATAGCTCTAATACGTGTGAGGGGGAGGGGAAGGTAGTTTGCTCATGCCTTTGTGTAAGGGAGAAGCCGAGCTGCTAGCCATATATGGTAAGGACCATGCTTCTACCCTCCATCTTATCTTACATTTTTACTCCATTATATGATCCATTAACATACACATACACACACACACACACACACACACACACATATATATATATATATATTAGGGATGCACCAAATCCACTATTTTGGATTCAGCCGAACCCCCAAATCCTTCACCAAAGATTCGGCCGAATACTGAACCGAATCCGAAATCCTAATTTGCATATGCAAATTAGGCATGCAAATTAGTGGTGGGAATGGGGGAAAACATTTTTTAATTTTTACTGACTTCCTTCCCTGCCTGTAATTTGCATATGCAAATTAGACTTCGGATTAAGTTCACCTGGGTACAAGGATTCGGCCAAATCCGAATCCTGCTGACAAAGGCCAAATCCTGGCCAAATCCCAAACTGAATCCTGGATTCGGTGCATCCCTAACATATATATATATTTTTTTATTTTTTTTTGAGTCCACGGGCTACAGCTCTGGAGTAAGAGAAAAAGGGAAACTTGTGCTCACTACTAAATCTGAGTAACATAGTAACTTAGGTTGAAAAAAGACACATGTTTAATGACTTCTATCGTTCATGTCTAAATGAAACCCCTCTAGATACTAGTTGATCCAAAGAGTAGCGTGACTGAACCCGGGCCACCTCCCTCCAGGGCCACCAGATACTGAATCTGCAATGTTGGATAGTAGCAGGTATGCATTCACATGTCCGGGTGGGGGACAAAAAAGTGTGCCTCAGAGTGAGGAAAAATATTTTCTGACTCCAAGATGGAAATCATACCAATCCCTGGATCAACTGTGTACCAAGAGCTAATTTCAGTACCCTTGTATTTATTGTGTTCTTAAAGGGATTGTTCAATTTACAAAAACTTTATTTCAGTTCAGGTCTTTTCAGATATAACTGTAATTAAATACTTTGTTGCAATTGCTTCCTATCTTTTATTCTGAAGCTGATTTGTAAATTTCAAATCTAAAGGCATACAGAGCTATGTATAGGCTTCTCTCAGCAGGTTCCCTTTGCCATACACTCCTCTCTCTTGTGTTTCAGGCAGCTCAGTAATCCAGGTGCATTTTGTTACAATTTGCTACATTAGTTGCTACATTTCTCAGCAGCATTTCTGGAATATTAGCAACTATTGTTATCAATCATAACAGCTGCCTTTAATGAAACTCAAGGATTCTGCTCAGGGCCAAAGAAAATAAATGTATCAACTTGTGCTTTAGGCACAATCATGAAATAAAAACACTGTTCAAGGCAATGTCGAAGAAGGACATGCTGTTGCAGATTATCATAATAGATTTTAGTTAAAGGAAAACTTGTGTGTTATGAGAAGTGACATGATTGCAATCAATAGACAAAATCTAATAAAAAAAGTCAATTCTCATGGGCTAGTATGTGTTAAATCCCTAATACACTCCAGAGGTCCCTACACTATCCAATATCTTTTAGACCACTATCACCTTCCAGATTCGGAGAGATTCAGAGCTTACCAGGTTTTGCATTTTGTACAGAAATGTTGGAATTCTACCAAAACTCACGATTTATCTAGCTCGTTTTATGAACGTTGGTGTGTAAAAGGTGCAGCCCCTAAAGGAGCCATTTCAATTCTATACATGCAATTCAACACGCCGGTTAGTTTGCTCGATCTACCTTATGTTACTAAATGGGAAGTGGATATCGGTAAATCATTACCTGAACAAGATTGGTCACGACTTTGGGACAATACGCGTAAAAGTTCTATCAACACTGTCATGCTGGAGGCAGGTTATAAGGTATTATTTCGCTGGTATTTGACCCCAGTACGCTTAGCTAAACTTTATCCCGATTGCAATGATACATGTTACAGGGGTTGTTCTGCATCAGGATCCATGTTCCATATCTGGTGGACATGTCCCGTTGCTGTGCGATTCTGGATTCGGATTTATACCCTTATTTTTTGTGTGTTGCATCTTAATTTAAAGAGGGACCCATACGTTGCCTTATTGGGAGCTGTCCCTCGTGATGTCCCCAGGAAACAGGTCCGCTTACTTAATCATATTTTCTTGGCCGCTAGACAGGTTATTGCGAAGGCGTGGAAATCTTCGTACCTACAGTACAATATGGTTAAGGTGAAATTGGATTGGATTCTCATTAATGAAAAATTAACCAGTATCCACCTAGATAAATATCAGACCTTTGTTGACGTCTGGCAACCTTGGATCGATTACAGATTCCACCGAACCCTACCGGTTTCTACCCTTTCCTTATGAGATCTTGGCAGACAACCCTTTTAACATGTGGCCCACCATAGTATTTTATACCGTATTCTGACCGTATTTGGATTGATATGGCTCCTTTAAATGGCAATTACTTGGACCTGCTACACTGCTGTTTGGTTTTGCTCACGCTCCCTGTATATGTGCTGTAACCCGCATTTGATACACTTGACTGTTTGATATCTATGATTACCTACTGGTCTACCCTTCTATTTTTCTTTCTCCCCCCTTTTTTTTTTTTTTTTTTTTTTTTACCTTTACTTTCTTACTTCTTTGTTAAATATGACTATTTTTTTGTTTTTATTTGCATCATCGTCTCGCTGTATTGTGATTCCAGTATTGGTTTGTACTTATCCAGAGGTGATGTACGTTCCTTTGCACTGTTTGTTACGCAAATTTTTTATTTCTGTCAATAAACATATTGAAACAGAAAAAAAGTCAATTCTCACGAGATGTGAATTTTTGTGTAGTATACAGAACTTAAACTGTAATAACGGTACCCAATGTTGCTGGTTTGTATAACAGCATATATATTTTTTTCTTTCATTTTTCAGGTGTAATTCCATGTACTAAATCCCTTCCACTCCAGCAGAAAACCTATTATGTTTATTCTGAATAAAATTCATATACAACGTATTGATTCCATACTTGAACACAGCTTAGTATATCTAGCCCTGCCCTCTGACTAGGCAATGATTGCTATTCTTTTTTTGGAACTTCTGCTCTATTGGTAATGTCTACACTTAGAGAGCCCTCTACTGGCTGCACTGAGTACTCACGGAAGCCTTGTCAGGCACTGTTTAGTTAGCTGACTTCTCTTAATCTAGCCCCTCCCTCCCCAGCCAGAACGCTTCATCAGCATACAGTATATTGTGGCAAAAAGCCAGAAGCATTCCATCACTCTCTCTAAGATTTTTCCTATTAAGTTACATTTGCATGCCATGTGATAATTCCCTTATTTATTATCTACATAGTAATTTAGTTTGAAAAAAGACACACGTCCATCAAGTTCAACCTTGGCAAAAAAAAACAAAAAAACATTTCAAGCCTCTCCAAATGGCCTCAGAGGGGGGAAAAATTCTTCCTGACTCCAAGATGGCAATCGGACTAGTCCCTGGATCAACTTGTACTATGAGCTATCTTCCATAACCCTGTATTCACTCACTTGGTAAAAAGCCATCCAATCCCTTCTTAAAGCTATCTAATGTATCAGCCTGTACAACTGATTCAGGGAGAGAAATCCACATCTTCACAGCTATCACTCTTTCTTCTAATCAGAATGGGTGCCCTCTTGTCAGCTGGAAGGACTTACTGGTAAATAAGGATTACAGAGGTTATTGTAGAATCCCCTTCGTATGTATACATAGTTATCATATCTGGATTGCAAATTCTCATAGACAGGACCCTCTTACCTCATTTTTCCATTTATATTTGTCCCACCTTTTTTTTGTTTCTGTCTGTCATACTGTTTGTGTGCCCTCCCCCCCCCCCAATACATTGCACAGCGCAGCAGAATATGTTGGCTCGTTATTGTATTGGTTCTATTCACTGCTCTTTTATCCTGACTTCTGCTACTTCCAAGGGAACAACAGCACAGGCCCTGCTGAGCTATCAGTACTAAAATTCAGTGACAATATAAAGTACTAGAAAACTGTTGCTCCTTCCGTTACCAAACTATGAGTAAATGTACACTTATTTATGTATAATGTCTACCGCAGTTTGCTTTTCATTTTCATGAAAGGAAATAGCCATGCAGTGGCATAACTAGACGTTACTGGGCCCCACAGCAAATTAAATTTAGCGACTCAAAATATTGATAAGTAGAAGGCTGTAATTAGGCAAATGAGACCTATTGTTCTTGGATCTGATGTTGGGACACACAGGGGGTGGGGGGCAGACAGGTCTCCAGTCAGCAGGGCCCCCCTCCCCATGTAGGGTGAGAAGGGGTGGCTAGTGGCAGGGGCGCTCCACCAATGAGGCAAGTTGAGCCACTCGCCTCAGCCGGCAGTGCCCCCCTGGTTGCCGCTCCTGCTAGCTCCTGTTTTCAACCCGGAAATTCAGCTCTTCTAGTGCAGAGAGCGCAATTGCACTCTCTGCACTAGCGACATGCACCGCCCCCGACCCCCTCCGGCACTGAAAAGGTTAGCGCCATGAGGAGGGGTGGGGGCGGCAAGGGAAGGCCGTCTCAGGCAGCAAAAAGTCAAGGCTAGTGGGTATATAAGGTGGGGAATGGAGGGAAGGGGTCAGAAAATGTTTTGGCTTATGGCATAACTAGACGTTACTGGCCTCCACGGTGTATTCAATTTAGGGACCCAAAATATTGATGTTTGACTCTTCTACCAAGCTATATTAAAATCAATTATTAATTAGAATTTCAGTGGGCTCCCTACACTCCTGGCCCCCTCTACAACCGCAGGGTCTGCTTCCTCTTAAGTTACGCCCCTGGATCCATGATTCACCCAGCGACCACAATTATCCTTTAAAAAAGTGCTGGTGGGTTTTTGAGTGGGAATCACTGGTGCCAGGCAACTTGTGGCATTGCTCATGACTGTGAATGGGAAGATATCTGGGATGGGAAGCAGCATTTTGATCACTGAAAAAAGTTGCGCTGACACTACTATTGCTAACTGTAGTATTCATTTAGAAAATAAGAAATGTACAGCACTGTGTAAATAAAAATATGCATACATATACTGATATGGCCCTGATATTTCATTGTATCCCATGGCCATAAACAATGATCAACTATGGGGACTTGCCATGCTGAAATATCCTGCATATTATGGAGCCATCTAATGTGTATAGAGAGGGAAAGGCTTTGTGCATTGCACACGTCCCTCGTCTGTTCTTGTTGGGGGTTGGGCTCTGCGTCTTGTTATTTTCCACAATATGAGGAGAGTGAAAGGCTTTGTGCTTTGCACACGGTCCTGATCCGTATAAAGTGGTGGGGGGAAGGGTTGGGTGCCTTGTAATTTTCCACAGTGCAGTGGAAGGACAGTGCTTTGCACACTGCACATGTTCCTAAATTGTACATTGGGGAGGGGTAATTGTGCTCTCTATTCCCTGTGAAGTATTGAGTTTGGGAATGGTTCTGTGTATTCTGCATTACTGATCATTTTCATGGAAGTGGTGTTATGCAAAGAATAACATAGACACATATTCCTGATCTATTTATGTGGGCAGACTCTGAGTTCCTCTTGTGTGAATACTGGGGCAGCCTCTGTATTTCCATTGAGCTTATGGAAGGGAAGCCCTGTGTTCCTGACGTGTATATATATATACACCAGTGCAATTGCCAGTAGCGATCTGTCAGCAACTACATTTGATTTGATCTGTTGCAAGTTACAAAACAAAAGCAAAGATGTAAGGCTACTGCCACACAGGCCAGATACAGGCCTTCCTCTCTGGGGTGTCTGCACCTAAAGTTATTGGTGGAATGGATTTTAGTGGGGAAATATGTGGCCATATGCATTTTCACACCAAAATCCACTCTATGGCTGAAGCACACGCCAGAGAGCAGATCAGGGTAGAGGGGCAGTTTCTCTGCTGCACTTATTATACACAGGTTGAGAATCTGCCCAGTGTGGCATTAGCTTAATTCGTTAATTATGATTACGATGGGTACATTTTTGCACCTATGTCAATAAATCAGAGTTCCCGATGAATGCATGGTAGGAGAAACTAGGTGCTATTTATTATTTACTCTGCACGGTGTAGGATTTTACAGTTTTGCACATGACAGAGCACATATCTCTGGTTTGTTCTGAAAATAGATTCTCGCAACATTTTGCCACTGGGTGATTTGGTCACATTTGCACTTTGATTAAAAAAAAAGTAATTCTGCTCCAAACCCACCATAACAATTTTCATACATGGCAAAGCAGATTATAATTGCCACTTTGTTCTGCAACCATAATTTATTTAGGAAGAGCAAAAACTAGGAATTGTGTTCTGGCTATTTCAACACTGACATCTTTGCACTGGCACATTTTCAGAAATCTGGTAAAATTTCCATGGATGCAAAGACACGTGATCTAAAATAGGTGTTGCCCATAGAAAAATGGCAGGGTAACCAGATGCATATAACTAACGGAGTAAGGTTTAGAACAGTGATCCCCAACCAGTAGCTCGCGAGCAACATGTTGCTCTCCAACCCCTTGGATGTTGCTCCCAGTGGCCTCAAAGCAGGTGCTTATTTTTGAATTCCAGGCTTGGAGGCAAGTTCGGTTGGATAAAAACCAGGTGTAGTGCCTAATCAAGCCTCAATGTAGGCAGACAATTCACATAGGGGCTACCAAATGGACAATCACAGCACTTATTTGGCACCCCAGGAACAGTTTTCATGCTAGTGTTGCTCCCCAAATCCTTTACTTCTGAATGTTGCTCATGGGTTGTAAAGGTTGGGGATCCCTGGTTTAGAACAAAACGCAGTTCAGCAATATCTGCTCTATGGTTAGCAATATAGCTCTGTGCATCACACACGTGTCTGATCTGTACACCATGGGGGGAGAGATGATTTATATGGAAAGTAAAAGGTTCTGTGCACTATATTAATTTCTGATCTATCGAGTGAAAAAACAAACGTGCAGTCAACACTTTGCACTGTCCTCTTGTGAATTAGTAAGTCAATTGTACACAAAGACCTTTTTCAGGTCACTGAAATGTATCTAAGCATAAAAACTAGGTACATTCCCAGGGACAAAATACACACTTTACACAGATAACTGATCTCAAGAAGGGGAAGGGTTCTGTGTATTGTCCTCATCCCTTATAAAACCCTGTGCAGCAGGGGAAAGGGATGGGTTGTGTATAATTCACATGTTACTGAACTGTACATGGTGGAAGGACAGATGTTTTACTAATTTTACTGTGCAGAAGGGGCAGGAAAGGGCTTGGAAAATTGCATTAGATTGCACTGATCTGTAAAGTATGAGAGTCATATCATGTAAGAAGGAGCATAGCTGTGTTTTATAAAGACATAAAGAAAGTATAAAAATGAGTTCCTTCCACTAGGGACTTTCTTTCTTGGAGTCATAGGAGAAGGAATTAAAAGCATTAGAAACACAATATTTTGAAGTGACATCTTTCTTCAAAGATGCTACAGCATTTCAGTGTGTGCAACAGCAGGGGATACAGACTAATGCAAGGGAATGCAAAGTTATATTAGTGTCACATTTCAGGCCAAAATCCACATGCACGCATTGATAGCTGCCTGCGCAACTGTCTGTGTAGACACATTGTAACTGTACAATCATTGGACTGTTGTGATGTACCTATACAACCAATAGTAACTGCAGACCTGACATGGAAGGGAAACTATTAATACATAAATAATGTGAGTGTTGGGTGAGGACATGCCTCTTCCAACTGATCTGTACATGGGAATAGGGAATAGCTCTGAATTTAACATGTTTATGAGCATTACATGATGGACCAATGGTAGGGGTGTTGTGCTTGCAGATTTTATTTGATTATAATACTTTGTATGACTCTCAGGGCATTGAACATATAAAGATGAAATATGTTGCCAAACTGTATTGGAGGGTTTCCTTTAAAACAGAAAATGCCCTTATGTTCTTGCAGTGATTGACAGAAGGAGAAACTCCATTTACTGCATATATGATTAAGAGAGTAGAAAGAGAGGGGTGGGGCTCTCAGGCTTGCAGATTGTTTAGGTGACGTGGCCTATTGGGTTGTGCCTATTACTCTTCTTTTTGTGGTGGAGAATGGCTTATTTGTATAATTCCATCCATTATATGCATATAAAGGGATGGTCTCTCTATTATGACTTTGTGGTGGCCTTCATGCATGCATGGCCTTCGTGAATGTGTGAGCGATGGGCTCCCTCTGTTCCATGTCTCCCTGTCAACAGCCATTGTTTGGAAACCGATCCACACACACTCAATTGAATGCAGTCCGGGAATATACCCCTTTTATTATGTCACCAGTAATTACTGGTGGCATAATAAAGGGGTATATTCCCCGACTGCATTCAATTGAGTGTGTGCGGATCTGTTTCCAAACAATCACTGTTGCTAGAGGTCCCACCCTGGCCTACGGATGACCAGCACCACCATTGCAGTGGAAGTTAATTACAGGTGTGCGGCAGAATCTTTACCATGTATCCCTGTTCCATGTGTAACAGAGTTGTAAGCTGTATGTCTAGGAACAGCTTGTGTGCGGGAGGCAATGAGAAATTTATATGCATAAGTCATCAGCCTCCCTGTCCAAATCGCTTTTATACGATCCCCGGAATGTTTAACATGTTGCAGTTCTTACCTTGTGTTGCCACCTTTTCTGGAAAAAAAACTGGCCTTCCTATATTTTTATCCTTCTGTACTATTTTATCCTCTGTACTAATAATATTGGCATCAAGCATCATTTTTATCCCTGGGCCAGTAAAATAATGACCAGGAGGCAACCCAATCCTTACCACATATACCAGTACAAATTCATATACAGAGTATTAATATGTACACTTATTAGATGGTGCTCCTCTTAGATCCTTTTCTGGCATGCTGCAACCTGCTTTTTGACAGCTCATATGTACAACACTGAAATATATGTACTTTGAGTGTATTGCCTCATTTTGCCTTCTTTCTCTCACTTTTTAGTTTTCATTATCTACATCTGTTTGGTTTTCAGATCTTCATTTGACTTAGTTCTTAAAAGGATCCTGTCATCGGAAAACATGTTTTTTCCAAAACGCATCAGTTAATAGTGCTACGCCAGCAGAATTCTGCACTGAAATCCATTTCTCAAAAGACAGATTTTTTTATATTCAAATTTGAAATCTGACATGGGGCTAGACATTTTGTCAATTTCCCAGCTGCCCCTGGTCATGTGACTTGTGCATGCACTTCAGGAGAGAAATGCTTTCTGGCAGGCTGCTGTTTTTCCTTCTTACTGTAACTGAATGTGTCTCAGTGGGACATGGGTTTTATCGGAGGGAGATCCGCTCGTTTGGCGACATCACCAAACGAGGGGATCTATCCATGTATGGCCACCTTAAAACTTGCAGTACAACAGTAAAGAGTGATAGAAGTTTATCAGAGCATGACACATGACTTGGGGCAGCTGGGAAATTGACAATATGTCTAGCCCCATGTCAGATTTCACAATTGAATATAAAAAAATCTGTTTGCTCTTTTGAGAAATGGATTTCAGTGCAGAATTCTCCTGGAGCAGCACTATTAACTGATTCATTTAGAATTTTTTTTTTCCCCATGACAGTATCCCTTTAATCAGTGTGTGCTAATGGTATCTGATACAGAAAACTCATTTATATTTTCCCTTCAAATTAAGAATGTAAAAAAAGCCATGAATTAAAAATGCACTGTTTTCATATAGTATTAAAATCTATGCAAATCCTCTATCAGTTATAGAAAGTGGGGTATTTTACTTTCATTCTTTTGGACTCTGTTCCAGTTCATAAATAAATAATATTTGTACATCAGTTCAACTCTCTGACCTGAGAATTAATTATTTATGTGTGAAAAAGTGGCATAAGTAAGTAGATACATTTAGCGGCCCCTCTTAGATTCCTCTATAGTTACGCTCTGATGAGAAATAAAACATAGGACGCAAACACAACAATACAAATATGTGAGTTTTGCTTGTGCAAGATATAAATAACCTGGTCGCCAATAAAAATGCATATTTTTTATATTTGACAATGTCGTTACATTAAACAATAGCATTTTGCCATTAAAAGCAGAAGTAGAGGAGAGCTTTTTTTCAGACAGGCTGCAGGAACAAATTCTTTCAGTGCGAGAAATGCAGTATAGGTTTCTGATAAGGAAGTAAGACATACAAAGGGTAACTCCATCCCATTTTGGATAGAAAATGCAACATCCCCTATCATAAATTCGAATACAAAGCTGACGTATTCTCTGTGCTGTTACACACTCTTTCCTAGTGGGTAGGAGCAACATCTAAAGACCAATAGTAACAGGGAACTATGCTCTTGGACCTTTATGTCTACCACAGTCCTGTATTGCCACTGACACTATTTGTACTAGCTGGAGCCACGTCGTCTCGTATCACTGTGTATTCGTATACTGCTGAGATGACAATAAAGTTTACTTTGACTTGACTTTTGACTTTAGATAGAATCTGGCTGTAGGATACAGACCCTAGAGGTCTATTGTTTATCATAGACAATCTCCCTAATTCCAGCTCAGATGTAGTTTTGTTTACATCACTTTAGCATGATGAAATCTTTAAAGACTTCTAATACAGAATAAAATGATAGAAATGCACAGCTGCAAAACATGTTATGCATTAAAAAACCTAACCACCCTTTACTTTGAAAAAACATATTTACTGATTTATTTTATGATAAAGATGAAATAATTTCCTGGTCACTTTTAAAACAGTCCCCTCTGCTGGCAATATAAAGAAAAAGCAAATAGTAGCCGCTTGTGGGGAAACACTGAATTAATGAGAAAGGTAGAATTATATAGATTTTCTCTCACCCATAGAAGCCATTTTATATTGCACGCCACTCTCGTTGCTTTTAAGTCGTAATATTTAGTGGCAAATAGAAAATCTTCTGTAATACATTATGTCTTAGCTGCCACATCTCCTCAAGCCATGAAAAAGGAGCAGATGTATGTAAAATAACCCAGTCTTTAGTCCTGTGTTCACATGGGTGACTTGTTGCAGTGATGCATGCCAAGACAAATTGCCTGAAAAAGAACAGCTCAGTGACGTCTGCTGAACAAGCCGCTATCCTGAAAGAGAAGGAAAAATAATGTCAGGATGAATGGCATATTGATTTACAGTTCATTTCAGTGAAAACCATTAACGCTGGTGAGTTGAAGCCTTTTTCTGGGAAGGAACTGAAAAGATGGGAACACATAGGCAAAAAGTCTTTACTTGAAAATATTACTATTAATTGTAACTTTCATACGAAATTATAAATAAATAAAAAATAATACAGTATATACAGCTCCCCCTTATTCTGAATAATAAGCCTGACTGGCCAGCAGTGGCTCCTTTATAGACAGCAATTTGTATTTTAGGTTTTGTGTTCCTTTTAAGCTGCAGTGACACCAAGGTGAAATTCTTGTTTGGAGCGACTACCAATAGATGGCTCTATAGGAGAGCTCATATATAATTATTATTGTATAGGTTGTTTTTGTCAACACATGTATAATAAGCACCAACATATTTCACAGTACAATAAGTGGGTGTATGAACATTGAAAATACAGATTAATATAAAAAACAACAACCAGTACAGGAGGTAAAGAGAGCCCTGCCCAAACAAGTTTATACTTATATTATATATGATGTTGGTCTCTTTTTTTGGAGGCCCTAAATCTTAATTATTCTATGCCTAATAATACATAAAACTTTCTAGTTATCCTGGGTGCATGTTGAAATCCTTTATTCTCTGGCTTTGTGTGAGCAATGGTTGTATGCACCTTCTCAGTGTACAAGGAAGCCTGTTATTGAGCTGTTGCCTAGGAAACAGCAGGTTTCCAAGCAAAGAAATTTCCATTTTTACTCAACACATGTAGAAAAATGTTGTACCCTGTAACAATTGACAGACGTGAAATACATTTTAATTAAGTTATATAGCAATAAGATACTACTGGCATCACCAAATGTGTAATAAAAGTTTTGTACGTCTGGTTTATAGAAACACAGTATATAGTTATTTGCAGGGATGCACCGAATCCAGGATTTGGCTGAGCCCAGGCCTTTTCCAGCAGGATTCAGATTTCATTGAATCCAAACGCCAGGCTGAACTGAATCCAAACCCTACAAACAGCTAGAAATTGGTCACTCAAGTAGTGTGTCAATTCTTTGCTGCAGAACTTTGCAGCCCCAAAGATTTGGAATTGGTTCGGTATTTGGCCGAATCCCTATTTATTTGTATTTTGTAAATATTAATCTAATTTGGATACCTTGCCTTAAAGGGGTCTTTCAATTTCGAAACACTTTTTTTTTTCAGTTCCCTTGTTTTCAGGTTGTTCACCAGAAATTTAGACTTCCCTCAATTGCTTTCCATTTTTTACAATTTTTCCAAAATTGAAGTCTAATTTTTAATGTTCCTGTCTCTGGTGTTTCAGTCTGGCAGCTCAGTAATTCAGGTGCAGATTCTGAACTGTTATGATTTGCTCCATTAGTTGATACATTTCTCAGCAGCATCTGTGGAATATTAGCAACTATTTTATCAATTAAATATCATAGGAAACATGGATTTTATAAATAAGAGGACAAGCTTACCGCTTTCCATGGTGGGTCCGGGTGCTCATGCCCCAGACCTTCAGCTAAAGGGAGCAAGACACAGAAAACTGGAATAGTGGGCAGGCACCACTCTGGAACACTAAACTCAGTCAATCAGTAGAATCCAGGAGCCCAATTTTTTAAATAGTACAAAAACTCTTTATTTTACATTATGTATAAAGGATAAAAGCCTGACACATTTCGTGCCCCCAAGGACACTTAATCATAGGCTAACTTATTTCTGATACATGAATTGTATTTAGAGGAAAAGGAGCCAATAGAAAATGTTGTGGACGAAGTTGAAATTAATCAACAGATATCTTTATATCATTGCCCCTAGTGGCTCATTTATAGAAAATATTCTGTATTGTTAAGCTATTTAAAGTACAACTAAGTACTTAAATACAATGCATGTATCAGAAACAAGTTAGCCTATGATTAAGTGTCCTTGGGGGGCTTTTATCCTTTATACATAATGTAAAATAAAGACTTTTTGTACTATTTAAAAATTTGGGCCCCTGGATTCTACTGATTGACTGAGTTTGGTGTTCCGGACTGGTGCCTGCCCGCTATTCCAGTTTCTGTAACTCTTTTATAAATTCTAACAGCTGCCTTTAAAGGGGAACTCCGGTTTCCAAACCAAAATTTGATAAAGAGGCCCACATAACATAGGAACCCCTAATATACCCATTGCAGTTACCTGTTTCTTTAAAGTATGAATAAATGCCATTTTCTATGCTGAAATCCAGCTGTTTAACAGTTCTTCTGTTTCTGCATCATTTGAAATCCTGGCAGGGAATGATGGACTGAACACTGATGTTACAAATTGTAACAACTTCTCCACAGCTTACAGACAGCATGCAGGAACTACATGACCCACAATGCATTTCACTGTGATGTTCCTTTCCTTATTGAAATCCCATGTGCAGGGAATTGTGGGGTTTGGAGGATGCAGGCTAAGGACAGATGGCTGTTGATACAAAGTAACAGTAGTCAGCCAGCTCAGCAAAGTAGTCAGAAAGATCAGCAGAAGAGCAAGGGGCTAGGCTTAGGGAACTGTCAAAAATCATGAAAAGTCTGCATATTTTTTAATTGATGTATATTGCAAAGTTTCTCGAAATTATGTTTACTTTTCAAAATGCTTAAATCATGTTCTTGTGAAGTTCCCCTTTAATGAAACTCAGGGATTATGCTCAGCAGGGCCACAGATAAGAAATGTATCAACTAAACATATCAATTTAGATCAGTTACAGATTTGGTGTCCCCCGGAGCAGCTTTAGAAAGACATAAGGAGTTGAAAAATTTAACTTTAAACTTCTATATTAGGAAAACAGTCACAAACAGAAAATAGAAAGTCATTGAAAAAAAAGTTTTTATTTCTGATGAACCATCTAAAACCAATCAAACTGAAAAAAAGTGTTGAAAAGTTAGAAACCCCTTTAATATATCTTAATATTGCTTTTATCTAAAAATACATTTTAATATATATTTTATCTAAAAATAAAGAAGTAAAGCTCAACAAAGAATTAGGGAAGAAGTGATACACCAGCTACACCTTATATTTGGGTTTTTTGTAACAGCCTGAGGCCACATATTTGCGGCTCTGAAGACAATAGTTTCCCATCTTCTTCTCTGCTGATTCACTAGCTTGCTGTGGACTGTTGTCAGCTACCTAAGCTTCAGGGGTGATATGTAGCATTAGCTTTTAAGACATATTATTCCAATTCAGCTAGTGCTTTGATTAGTTCCAACTACCTTTCAGCTTAGATTCTTAACAATGGCCCTGAGTACAGTGAGCATGTGCAGTATCACAGACACTCAAAAATGGCCTAAGAAGCTTGGGAGATGGGCAACTGCTGTGGACGTGGAAGTTTAATGTGAATGTCAACCCAAAAATTATTTTTGCCTAATAAAAGCAAATTTTGCAATATGCATTCATTACAAATGCTCTATGGTTTTTTTTTTTACATTATTTGTGTATGTATTGCTATTGAAAGCAGTGTTTGTCCCTTTCTTTTCTCTGCCCTGGTCGCTCAGACTGTTGATAGAATGTAAGACAAGGCAGTTGATTAACAGACCTGTCTTTACTGGGGAACGAAGAAATTTGCAACATTGTTTAAAATGTAACAACCAGGAGTAATGCAAATGCTGATTTGTACTAAATGCATATTGGAAAGTTGCTTATAATTATGGTTTCTTTTATTAGGTATTTATTTATTTTGGGGTTGCCTTGCCTTTTAAAGGCATGTATTAATACTGTAATAGTGCTTCTACTGTAAATTCAGTACATAGAACACATCATTTCTAGTCATACATATTGTTTAAGCTGGTTTTAAATGCAGCGAGTAGGCATTTTTTACACTTGGCAAAACTGTACCTGGCTGTAACTCATAGCAACCAATCATTGATTATGTTTGTTTCGCTAGCTGCAGGAAGAATAATGAGCGTTACTGCACTAATAAGCCCCACTTGTGTCTGATGTAGAGAAAAAGCTAAAAATTTGGACTGTACCACCAAGCACCTACTATAGATTTATTTACTGTATAAATAGGTGATTTTTCTAAAGAAAACACACTTTATAAAGTGTCATTTTACAAGAGACTGTATTAGGGCTGAACTCCATGGTGGGGCTTGTTCTGATCAGACACGATGAGAGGCAGCGGATGCGACACTATGGATGTGCCGCACGTTGCGTCGTCATCCTACAGTCGTGTTGTGTCGGATGCATGCAGCTTGTAGGTCTGACATTGCTATTATTTACATTATATACATTATATTGTACATTATACATTACTTGCATCTGTCTCGTCGCATCCGCTTCCTCTCATTGCGTCGGATTGGAACAAGCCCTTAGGCTCTGAACCCACAGTTTAAGAAAGAAGAAAACACAAAAAAGTATCAGACACTGCAGTGCTTGCAGCATACCAGTATACACAGAGTATAAAAGACAGAGCGTAAGCTCACGTATACTGAAGAGTATAACTGAGTATAACTGACAATGGGCACAATATTTGTAATGTGTATTCTGTAATTATCTGAGCTCTGTCCAAACTATATAATTATAGGTACCCCGGCCAGGATGCAATTTTAAGTCCCACCCATTTCATGGCTATAGATGTGTGTTGATTCCCAGCCAAGTCCCTCCACAATTCCCAACAATAGGGGCTGGAAGTTCAACAGCTGAAGAACAACATGAATGCTGGTACCGATGTTTTTTGTGTTTAACTGGTAACACATTGTCCATTCAGGCAACTGGCTACATATTAGTGTGATATGGCACACAAGGAGTTGCTTCCTGAATCACCAATTTAATGTGTTGCCATTTTATTTTGCTCGTGTTACACATTCATATATTCACAATACTGTCAGTCAGATGTTCAACCATATGCAAAGTTAATTTGTGCATGGCCACAGGAAGTACAACGAATTCAAAATTACAGACCCAGAATTTTTTTAGTAAAACCAGTATTGGTGTAAGTTCTGGAAAAAGCACTGAATGAAATTCATTTAAATTGGTAGGACTGTAAAAAATTATATAATTCTGATATAAAAAGTAAAATACAGGAAAATAAAATCAAGGTTTGTCCTTTATTTAAAAACAATATTTTATCTATTTCTTTAAGAAAGGAAACTAATGGAAAAAAGAAAAGATTGCTAACCTGTGAGTACAAGAATAATTTAAAATGCTAATAAATCCAAGGTTTACTGACACAACCAAATGTCAACATGTGCCAAGATTTAGAATGTCTGCTACATTGTAAATCTTTTATGCTTTGTAAAACCCAATAAAAATGTTGAAGAGAAAAAAAAAAGATGTAGAATGTGACATATTACTCAAATTTCTTTACTCTGATTTATTTTTATCAGATGATGTTTTGTTATTTCGTAATTTCCATCTCATCTTGTTAAGGTTTAATCATTTCAAATTTAAGGGTGAAAAAAGAAACGTGAAAAAAAAGTTATTTGATGTCATATTTAAAACTTTAAAACACTGCTCCCTCCTGGATACATTGCTTTATTCTCTTATTCTAGCTTCTTGCCTACTAGATCATCATGGTCATTTGGACTGGAATGTAAACTTAAATCTGGTATCAGGTACTCAGGATTCATGTGCAAGGAAGTCTTTCTTTCTATTTTTATTTCGGGAGCCTGACTTCTTTCATCATGATTGGATAGTTGTGTTGTCTCTTAAAAGCTTGCATTGGAAGCTTTTAAATGCTGTTCCTATTCCAAAATAATCAATAGATGATCATGGAATGAATCTGAAACCTAAGGTACCAAATCAGAACAATGTAAGTCTTTAAACACAGACAGGGTTCATTAAAGGTACTTATAGAATAAATTTAATGTAAATTTGCTGGCATCTTGTGAAAGATCTACATCTAAAGATGTATGACAACACTGCTTGTCAACTTAAGCCATCACTTGCCATAAATGGGATAGGATAGGGTTTAATAAGAGATACTGTGCTTATTAAATAACTGGCGCACTTATTCGCCAGCATGGCAACCCCTTCCTGCTCTAAATCACAGCAGAATGTGCTGAGCAGTCGTGAGCTGACAGCAAAGATAATAAACAGCTTTAGTGATTTCTAAATAGGGTGTGAATTTGGTAAAATCAGATTCTCAGGCAGAATTCAGCAGCCCCTATTACATCTGGAGAAGAGTAACAATGCCACACAATTAAACATTCTCCTCATATCCACCTTCAGTTGGTTTCCATGGCAGCAGACATAAGTCAGGCTGTTACTATGGAAACACGTTCAGTTCTCAGCATCTCCCCCTCGGCCATTTCTGAAGTCGTTCAACACAGTGCTTTTATCTTTCAAAAAAGTATTGAATGGTGTGCGGTGTTGTGGCAGCACTGCACTCTGTTGCACTGGGGTTTTATTTTTTTTAAATGCTGGCAGATTATCAATAAATAATACCTTATTAATACTGGATTTTTCTGTTATGCTTCAGAATCATTATCTTTAGTGCATGAGCAAACTTATTACCTTCATTTTACTCTTCGTATCCAAACCATTACTTAGGTCAAGAATAAATAGAAACAAATATCCTTGTAAGGTAATAGGGCTCATGTTGAACATACCTTTTATCTGTTTTAATTTTTTTAATTTCTATAGTTAGTTTCGCTACTGAACAAGAAAAGGAAGCCACTTTCTGTCTCGCTTCCTTGTTCTACCATGTTACTAATTGCAGAAGAGAAACTACAGAAAAGGCCTTTACATAATGAGCTGAGCCTTTTCGCAAAGCCTGACCAATGCTGCATCGTAGGGTTTATTTATCTATACAGAGCACTTTTATTAATCCTTTTATCAAACTACCCTTTTTAGAGGGGGGAGACAGGTACTGCATTCAGGGAAAAATAAGCCAGTTTTCCATTAGTGCTCTATAATTGGTCAACACAAGTCCTATTAAGTTTCTTTATAAAGTACAGAGAATGGCTTGTTATGCCTTTTTTCCTGTTAGGTGTCCATTGGCTGTTTTCTATTAAGACACAATGCCATGTCTAGGAACGTGTATAGTCAGATCCTAAATTATACATATTTTCATTATGCCTCTGTGTGAGCTACTTTTATAGAATAAATTACATCTACACTTTTTTTTGCCCAGTTTGTCTTCATGATTTATTTTGTATAGTTTTTTAATTATTTGCTCTTCTGATGCTTTCCAGCATCCAAATGGGGGTCACTGACCCATCTAAAAAACAAATGCTCTGTAAAGCTACAAATCTATTGTTATTGGTGCTTTTTATTGCTCATCTTTCTATTCAGGCCTCTACTATTCATATTCCAGTCTCTTATTCAAATCAATACATGGTTGCTAGGGTAATTTGGACCCTAGCAATCAGATTGCTGAACATGCAAACTGGAGAGCTGCTGAATAATCTATAAATAACTCAAAAACCACAAATAATAAAACATGAAATCCAAATGGTCTTAGAATATCACTCCCTACATCTTACTGAAAATTAACTCAAATGTGAACAACTATTTTAAAGGAAAACTATACCCCCAAAATGAATATTTAAGCAACAGTATGTATCATATTAAGTGGCATATTAAAAAATCTTACCAAACTGGAATATATATTTAAGTAAATCTTGCCCTTTAACATCTCTTGCTTTGAACCACCATTTCATGATGGTCTATGTGTCCCTCAGAGATCACCTGACCAGAAATACTACAGCTCTAACTGTAACAGGAAGAAGTGTTGAAGCAAAAGACACAACTCTGTCTGTTAATTGGCTCATGTGACCTAAGACGTATAATTTGTTGATATGTTTTTGTGCACAGTGAATCGTACAATCCCAGGGCCCTTATTTTTTAAAATGGCAATTTTCTATTTATAATTACCCAATGGCACATACTACTAAAAAAGTATATTATTATGAAAATGGTTTATTAACATGAAACAGGATTTTACATATGAGCTGTTTTATGCAATATCTTTTTATAGAGACCTACATTGTTTGGGGGGTATAGTTTTCCTTTAAGTGGTTTATTGTTCTGTAGTCATTTGAAGGAATTAAAACTTATCTATGTTGCAGTATATTTGCTGAGAAAGGATGTACTGTTCAAACAATAAGCTATTTATTCATACCCAACTATTAAGGAAATGATATAGCAGCCTCATATTGAAAAGATTCATTTAAACCTCTCTGTACTTGCTTACTTGCTCGGCCTGTCATACATATTATACTAAATGATTTCCTTCCCTCTGTTCAAAGCTGTAGGACATTTTAACCAGGCTAATTGCCCCTTTGACATATTTCTATGTATTTAACAGAGACTGCTGCACCTCACTGTATATATTCTATCTTTATATATACTCAAGGAGAAAGGAAACAATGAATTTGCCAGCTGTCCTTGATGACTTCTTTGTTTTTCCAGCTTTATTGTTTTTAATTTTGTCATTACTTTATATTCTTTAATTTATATATGGAACTTTATCCTACTAATGTGAAATTAAAACAGACTGTAATACTTCACTCTTAGGCTGTGAAAAACGATAATATAGGATTTAACTGTATTATATTATTTGTGTAGTTTGCTATGCTGCACATTGGACTACTGATCCCAAAATTTAACTTTTCCTTTAATTTTGTTTACTCGTGTTTCTTTTTTCCCACTAGGTGTCACTGTACAATGTTATCTGAAGCGCAGCCATTTCCAATATGTATGTACTGTATGTGTGTATATTTTTTTTATTTGGCTCTACTTCTGGTGTTTATTTTGATCACGTATTAGTCAGTTTATAAGTACCTAAACATTAATTTGAATTTGTGTATGGGTTGAAGAAAAATGTTGAACTTTAATGTAAAAATAAAACTAAAATACCATAGTAACAGCCTGTGATTGTGCACTTCATTGGTAATATAAAGTCAAAACTCAAGAAATAATATGGGTAATTTAGCCAAACAGGGACCTCGAGATTGTAAATGAGTACAGGCTTATATGAGCTGTATCTGCCATTACTGCGGCTGTAAGATACATAATTCCTATTATCCCTTACATGGTGATCATATATTCATTGAGTCTGATTAATATACGTTATGAATGATAGATCCATATTTATATGATATTTTTGTTATCACTAAAGTCGTTTCTTATAAAGGATTATTGGGGACATAAAATATTCCTGGAATGTTAAAATTTATTAGCAATTTAATTCTTAATTTGTAGACATATTTTCTTTATCGTTGTTTAGCTTTTAGTAATACAAGTGCAATGAGAAAAGCACAAACATGGCTGCAAGTTATAACAGTTTTCTTGGAATTACAGGATAATTGTAGGTGCCTGTGTATTACAACTGATCAGTGATAAAAATACCGGCCTTCCTATATATTTATCTTTTTTTCCTATTAATAACATTGGGATCAGCCATCATTTTTACCGGCCAGGCCTTGGTTCTTAATTTATGGGAAAAAAAGGAAGCTTTTTTTAACCTTTTACCATCTGACTCCGGCTTTACTACTGTGTGGGTCCAGGCTTGTGCCGGCCTCTTTTGAAGTTTTCCGGTAAAATACCGACTCGGTTATGCAACTCACAAAGGCAGCCCTGAAAATAAAATTTCCGCAAGGCAGGTCTCTGTTCCATGGGTCCCTGGTGTTGGAGCACCAGAACTGCATTTAAAGGAACAGTTCAGTGTAAAAATAAAAACTAGGTAAATAGATAGGCTGTGCAAAATAATAAAGGCTTCTAATATAGTTAGCCTTTGTACATTACATTTTTGTCTAAATAACTATATTGAAAACCTTTTTACCATTTACCCATACCACCCTATGCACCAGACCTAACTGCATCCCCAACTTGCAGGAGTTGTGACACACGCACGGCTGCACATGATGTTGATACGTTACACCCTAGGGATATGAATGATGCTTGAAGTATTACATGCTTTTTGTGATAATCTTTTTTATTTACCTTGCAGAGTTGATCTACTTGCCCTAGAATACTAGAAATAAAAATAAGTAAATTTAAAGGAGCCATATTCCTCAAAAATGAATTCATGTTAACTTACTCAGGTTTGTTTTCTGTGCTTCTCTAACCACTTTTGTAAAGTACATTCATTTTCTATTTTTGGTGGCGTATGAGATATTAGCAGTTTTATACTTGTAGCGCTCAGCAACTCTTTTTGAGAGTGTTGTGTCCCTAGCTGTCTATTTACTTTCTATGCACGTCCTGCATTCATTTAACCCTCTGGTTGCTGACTCTCAGTTCAGCCAAAAGCCTGTTGTTAGCAGAAGCCAATGTCTCAGAAAAATAAAAAATAAATATGAATTGAAGTGTTCAAAGAAACAACAATTGTATAACCTTTTTCCACTAGGGGCAATGATGAAATACTTTCTGTCAATCTGTCTTGTACCTTTAAAGGTTTAAATTTATGTTCAAACACAATAAAGGGTTTCCTGGTTTGAAACTTGTTGTGTGGCATAAAAAAACATGTTCGAAGATAGTTTCTGATAGGGATGCACCACTATTTTGGATTCGGCCAAACCCCCGAATCCTTCACAAAAGATTTGGCCGAATACTGAACCAAATCCTAATTTGCATTTTTTACTTCCTTGTTTTTTACTTCCTTGTTTTGTGACAAAAAGTCACACGATTTCCCTCCCCGTCCTTAATTTTCATCTGCAAATTAGGACTCGGATTCGGCTCGGCGGGCATAAGGATTCGGCCTAATCCTGCTGAAAAAGGCCGAATCCTGCCCGAATCCCGAACTGAATTCTGGATTCGGTGCATCCATAGTTTCTGACTAGTCCTTCTTCCAGGCATCTGTTTCAGAGGTGTAGTCTGCCTGGGAGGAAAGCATTACTGATTTTTTGTGTGTTTGAAAGTTGGTCGTCATTGCTGCTCTGCTGAAGGCACCACCATTGCTCACAGACAGGAAAGATAGAAGTGTGTTCTTATTTTAAGTAGTTGCACTATGAAAGTGTGCATCATTGAGTGATATGGCAAATATACAAGCATAGAGATTAAGGGGCACATTTACATTTTTTTTGGCTACTTCGACCATCGAATTTGCTACTTCGACCTTCCCCATAGGCTTTCCTAGCTTTTTTTGATCGAAGGAAAATCCTTCGATCGAGCGAATATCGCTAAATCGAGGGTCGAATATCGAGGGTTAATTAACCCTCGATATTCGACCATTAGTAAATGTGCCCCTATCTGTTACATATGTCTACAATGTTAGAGATTTACTTTTAATGAATAAGTATATCTAATGCATTCTAAAGGTACATAAAAAGTAAAATTAAAAAGCTTTTATAATAAATATTACAGACAGAAGCCTGCCATAGGTAACTTATAACTCCCCTTTTATAGGTGCCAGTTTGTTAGATACTCCCCAGTGATCTAGTTACTAGCTATGGACTACAGGCCTGTGCTACTCTTCTCTTAAAAGCACAAAATCTCATCACCCAATCATTTTCAAAAATGAATATACTTGTATAGAATGGAGAGTATGGTAGATTGCCTTCCTTTCTGGTTATGGGATCCCATGCCTTGAACATGAGACTCACCTCAACATATGTTAGATAATTTCACATTATGAATTCATTTTTTTAATACAGATATGGGACCTGTTATCCAGAATTTTTTCTGGGGGTTTCTGGATGAGGAATCTTTCTATAATTTGGATCTTCATACCTTAAGTCTACTTAAGAATCATTTAAATATTAAATAAACCCAATAGGATTGTTTTGCATACAATAAGAATGAGTAGAAGATACTGTTTTATTATTACAGAGAAAAAGGAAATAATTTTTACAAATTTGAGTTATTAGATTATAATGGGAGATGGCCTTCCAGTAATTCAGAGCTATCTGGATAATGAGTTTTTGTATAACACATCCCATGCTTGTACTCAAAGTCAACAAATATAAAATATGCAATTTAATATTATTTAAAAAATAAGGAATGCCAAATATTTTAAAGGTGTAAAAATGTATGGAATAATCAAAACAAAGTATTGAATCTTATCTTTGAAAACATGAGTTTTAATTATATTCTGATCTATATACAATGCAAAAAAGGTGTTTGTGAAGTTACCTGTAAAAGGTTACGGGGGTTATATATCCGAATTTATCTCAATATCTTCTGCTATAAACTCCGATCAAATCCGCTCAGGTTTTTTTATGCTTATTTATTGTTACATTTTCCCGAAAATTTGTTTTGCGGTTACAAATCTGATTTTCCCGTTTTTTTCACAATTTTTCGGAATTTTCACCCGAAAGCGCCGAAAACTTTGGGGTATTGCAAAAAACCCAGAGCACATCAAAAAATCATTGGGACTTCTCCCATTGACTTATATGCAACCTCAACAGGTCTGAGATGCCGGATTTTCAGATTCAGACTTTTCAATCCTCAGGGTTTAATAAATTCCAAAAAATTGCATTTAAGGTTTAGTAAATAACCCCCTATATGTTTTTTTATTAAGTTTTGTCTTTTTTTTAATATATGCATTCATAAAATATATGAACATGTGGCTTTTTAGCACATTTATTTTATAAGATTTTGATTTTTACATTTGACTAATGTAGTTTATAATTTATAATCATAAAAACTATTTTTGATCAGCCAATGTGTCTACAAATGAAAACTGTTAACGGAACAGTTCAGTGTAAAAATAAAAACTGGGTAAATAAATAGGCTGTGTAAAATAAAAAATGTTTCCAATATAGTTAGTTAGCCAAAAATGTCAGGTATAAAGGCTGAAGTGACTGGATGTCTCACATAATAGCCAGTACACTACTTCCTGCTTTTCAGCTCTATAACTCTGAGTTAGTCAGTGACTTGAAGGGGGGACACATGGGACATAACTGTTCAGTGAGTTTGCAATTGATCCTCAGCATTCAGCTCAGATTCAAAAGCAACAGTTATGACCCATGTGCCCCCCCCAAGTCTCTGATTGGTTACTGCCTGGTAACCAATCAGTAGAAACCAAGAGAGCTGAAAAGCAGGAAGTAGTGTTCTGGCTGTTCTTTTAGACATCCAGTCACTCCAGCCTTTATACATTACATTTCTGTGTAACTAACTATATTAGAAACATGTTTTATTTTGCACAGCCCATCTATTTATACCATTTTTATTTTTATACTGAACAATTCCTTTAAAAGTATGGGCAAATAAAAATTGGATTAGATTTATTTAATTATTAAAAATGTGAACACTAGTTTCATTTAAAGTCTATAGACAGATTGCTTTGATGGCAGTGTTCCCAGCCCAGTATGACAATATGTGATCTCTGTGTGCCTCTGGATTATGGTGTATTGGGGTTATGATAATAATGGTAATGCCTTTGAAAAAGTTCCCATTGTTAATAGCAACATGTCAGTATTAGTTTAAACAGTTTAAGTAACAAAAAGACATTTCAAGTATTCATAATATTCACATAAACAAAAACTGCTCTGTACTCAGAAATGATAGAGTCCTTTACTACATGGCAAACTTTTTGAAGTGGCAACAAGGTGGAAGAAAACCTACAGCACTCAACTCCACAACGGAATGCTGATTATGACTTCTCAGGACAGCGACCTCTGATACTTATAGCTCACAAGAGCTGTTGACTGTGGAACAAACTGTTGAAAAGTTTACTGACTCTGAAAATCAGCCCTTGGAAAAATGCAACAGTTGTTTTGCAACAGGAACTGTGTGCCATCCCTTACAAATTACTAAATGCCAGAACCAGGAACTAGGTTTGATAAAGTGCCCGGAGGGGTCCGAAACGTTGCCTTGTTTGTGAAATGCTTATGGGCTAAATAAATCATCTATTTTCAAGCAGCAACTATTTTTTGATGTGCTTCTGGATTTTGTCTATGGAACCAGGAAGTTAGGGGCAGATTTATCAAGGGTCAAATTTCGAGGGTAAAAAAACCCTATAATTCGACCCTCGAAGTAAAATCCTTCGAATTCGAATATTGAATTTGAAGGATTTTAGCGCAAATGCTTCGATTGAACGATCGAATAAAAATAGTTCGAACTATTTTAAGGGATCGATTGAAGGATTTTTATTAGAAAAGTGCTGGGGAAGGTCCCCATAGGCTAACATTGCACCTCGGTAGGTTTAAAGTGGCGAAGTATGAAGTCGAAGTATTTTTTAAAGAGACAGTACTTCGATTATCGAATGGTCGAATGGTCAAACTATTTTTAATTCGAATCATTCGATTCAATCGAATTCCATCAAATTTGACCAATTCGATGGTCGAGCAAATCTGCCCCTAGGCGTGAGAACTGATCAACTTGAAGGTAAACTTCCTTCCAAGCACTTTTTTTCAGTTCAATTGCTTTCAAATTGTTCACTAGACATAAAGAAATTTTTTTCAATTGCTATCCATGTTTTATTTCTAAACAAGTTTAATGTTTTATGTTCCTTTCTCTGGTATTTCAGTCTGGCAGCTCAGTAATTCAGATGCAGATTCTGAACTGTTACAATTTGCTGCATTAAGGGGCAGATTTATCAAGGGTCGAATTTCGAAGTTAAAAATACTTCGAAATTCGACCATCGAAGTTTTTTTCATTGAATTTGGGTATCCTGCGGTCAAAGTAAAATCGCTCGATCGAACGGGTAAATCCTTCGAATCGAGCGATTCGAAGGATTTCAGCGATCGATCTAATGATTTTACTTCGACTTCCAAAAATGTAGAAAAATGCTGTAGAAGGTCCCCATAGGCTAACATAGCACTTCGGCAGGTTTAATTTGGCGAAGTATTGAAATCGAAGGTTTTTTCTTAGTCCCAAAAATCAAAATTTTAAAAAAACTTGAATCGAGTTTGAATAATTCCCTAGTAAAATTTGACAGTTTTGACCATAAAACATTTAGAAAATTGCAATTAGAATTTCAATTTGACCCATAATAGATCTGCCCCCTAGTGTCCCTTTATGTAGTAGCTTTCAGTGGAAACTTAATGATTCTATTTTTACTATTCTCGCTATGAAATAAGAACTTGAAACAGTTTGACACAATATTTCATGGAAAATGCTGACTGTTATGGATTAACTTATAGTGTTGGGTGAATCAGACCCATTTTGCTTTACCGCAAATTCGCGAAACATCGAAATTCACCAAAATGCATTGAAGTCTATGGACGACAAAATTAGTTTTGAAGCGTTTCAATTGTGCGACAACTTTTTAACAAGCGACAATTTTTTTCACCCATTTCAATCTATGAGCGTAATTTTTGTAGCAAAACTTCAGTTAACCTTAACTCCTGAAGACAAAAAAAGTTTGATGGACATAACCAAAATTATATTCTAATACAAATAAATCAATTCAAATGTTAGCAGCCAAACCAAAAGATCTCACTACCGATCAATATATATTCCCTCAGACAAGGAAATCGTTAACTCACAACAATCTATATAAGATCAACCATAATTATAAAAAAAAATTCAACTACAGGTTGTCACGATTACATTCCATGTCTATATCAAATAATGACATAACAATACTTTCTACTATTTCAGATACTAATATTAATACCTATTTACAATATAGGTCTCTATAAAAATATATTGCATAAAAACCCTGCTTTATGTAAATAAACCATTTTCTTAATAATATACTTTTTTAGTAGTATGTGCCATTGGGTAATCCTAAATAGAAAACCATTTTAAGAACTAAAAACAAAACCACAAATCCAAAAGAAAGAAACCATGTTGTCCAGGTGCAATGGTAACTAAAGGTTAGTAGCAGGACGCTTAAAAGGCTTTCTGAGTAACTTGAAAGACCAGGTAGAAACGAGAAAGGGTAATGCAAGGGTACACCTGGATTACAGCAACCAATAATGATGAGACAGTTCTTAACTCTGCAAGCAAGACGCTATAGATATTGAAGAATGTCAGGCACTCAGATGGCCAAGTCTAGGTGATGAGACTCACTGCATAACTTGCTGCCGCTATATAAATAAGAGATGATGAGACGTGTGATACTGTGCTAGATCTGCAACTGGACCCTTCAGACTATATCATAGTTACTCTTGCAAGCATGAAGGTTGACAGCTTTTCAGGAAAAAAAATACAGACCTGCCTGTCCCTTTCAGCCAGAGAAACAAATACAAGTTACTGGGTCCTGCAGCAAAATCATTTTAATAAAGTCAGTTTTAGTCAGTTCCCATTTGGACCCCCTATACCTCCTGCCAAACAGTTACACCTCAGTTTTTGTTTTTTTGTTCCTATGAATAACTGGGATCAAGCCTCTTTTCTTGGCAAAAACTGTTTTACATGTTAATTGGTGACTCTAATAAAAAAAGCAATGGTTCAAGTAAATGCAATGTTTTGTATTGTAATGTTGTTGTTGTGATGTACAACATATTATTATTTTTTTTTGTAATTTTCAAGCTTTTAGCCTAATTCTATTGTACTCCTGATGTGGGAATACAACACCCCCAGTGCTAAGTGCAACATTCTGCACATGCCTCATCCTAATTTTATATACAAAGCAGATCACCCATAAACACTAAGCAGGTTAATTACTAAACTACAAATGCAAAAATCACTAACAATTCATGATTTTTTTTTTTTTTTTATAAAATCAGACTTTAAAAAAAAATCACGAATTTTTTGGAATTTATTAAACCCCAAGGATGGAAAAGTCTGATTCAAAACATCCCGCATCTCAGACCTGTTGAGGTTGTATACAAGTCAATGGGAGAAGTCCCAATGATTTTTTGATATGCGCTGGGTTTCATGCAATACCCCGAAGTTTTCAGGCAAAAATCTGAGGTTTTTGTGTGAAAAATTGGAAAAAATCTTGAAAATCTGAGGAAAATCAGATTTTTTTCTGGAAAATGTGATAAAAAGCAGAACGGATTTGATCGGAGTATGTAGCAGAAAATACTGAGATAAACTTGGACTTTGATAAATAACCCCCTTACTATGTAATATAAAATAAACTAATCAGTGGGGTTCTATTGTTATAATTAAAAGGACACTATTCTGCAAAGAGAAAAAAGTTTGTATTTCTCCCAGCAAATACTGTGTAATATTTAATAAAAAAAACGGTAAAATGGATTTGATTATATTGCGAAAAAAAGGAGTCATTTATATGGGGGGGATTATAATGATATGTTTTAGAATCCTGCTTGTCTGCTTACATTGACAATATAGTACAGATTTAACATGCTTGCCAGACTGCAGAAACAATGTATGAAACGTGAACTTAAAGGAACAGTAACGACAAAAAATGAAAGTCTTTTAAAGTAAAGAAAATATCATGTACTGTTGCCCTGCACTGGTAAACCTAATCTGTTTGCTTCATAAACACTACTATAGTTCATATAAAAAAGCTGCTGTGTAGCAATGGTGGAAACTGAAAAGGGGCAATAAGGCACAGGTTAAATAGTGGATAAAAGATAACATTATGTTCTACAGAGCTTATCTGCTACCTGCTGTGTAACCTCAGCTCTTTCGCCTTTGAATGGCTGCCCCCATTGCTACACAGCAGCTTATTTATATAAACTATAGTAGTGTTTCTGAAGCAAACACAACAGCTTCACCAGTGCAGGGCAACACTGCATTATTAATTTAAAACACTTTCATTTCCTGATGTTACTATTCTTTTAACAATGCCTTGTATACTTCCATTATACTCCTTCTCTGCAGGTCTATTAAGACAATGTGAAAATTGGAGTCTTTGCTGGAAGACAGCAGATTACCCACGCCGTTTTAATTGTACAACTAGATGGAGAGAAGGGAGACACTGCTTCCAGTTGTATTTATATTTCCAAGTAATTTTAATTTTGGAATTAACAAAATACTTTAACAATTCTTTTACCATCCAGAGGGCTTATCTGATGCTTGGTAATCTGATCAAATACATTCTGCTCCTACAACAGTTTTATGGAAGAACCACAGGTAGTTAATTTAATGCAACAAAAAACACAGATATTTCTCAATTAAAACATAGGCAAAAAGTATGTTTCACACAAGGTCTATTGATTGCAGCAATCTTGAATGTTGGGGGTGGGGATAGGGGCTGGTACTGTCCCTTTAAGCAACTAAGGAGTAGTAAAACACAAAAAAGTAATTCCATAAGAGTTTTACAATCTGTTAATTTGTACTGCCCAAAACTTAGAAGTAGTTTAGAATAGAAATGTGTAAAACGGAAATGCAGGTAAATTGACAAAAATTTGGGTAGTACAGGGGTAGCACAGTGAGACTGTTACCTCTTCTTCTTTTCTCTCACAAAGCACTTATGCTTGAGATTCTAATGGGAATGCAACAAAGCAAAAAGAAAAAAAATAACTCCACGCCAGTTTTAAAATAAGGCTTTTTATGAAAAACAGATATATTTAGTAACAGACAATTATATATTTAAAAATGGAAATTATGGGATATTTCTTTAATATGGGTGTTTTTAATTTAAAATGCTATACTTTGCTGCCACCTGCTGTCCCTTTTGTCCAGCTTTTTCTTGAATGTACTGAAATAAATACTTACAATGACTTCAAAGATGGTAACAACTATTTTATTTATGATGACCTGGCCTGTAAGATTAGATTCACAAACACCAGAATGGGGTATAATGGTAAATCTTCTTCAGTAATCATTCCTGTCACACAGAGAAATAAAACTGAAGCGAGAGAATCATCAAATTTGCTTCTGTCATCTGTAAATGAAGCCGTTTTTGCAGTTTTGTTTGCTCCGCTCCTGGAGAGAACAGTAGAGGTTGCTTCTATTACACATTCAATAAAACAAACTATGTACATTGCAAACGTGCTCAGAACAGCATTCTGAGCAATTTTATATTGTTATATAATATATGGGTATACCTTTTACATAGAACCACAACAAATATTTCTGGATTGCATTAGGGGCAATCCACCTAAAAAAAGCAAAAGTAAAAGTAAAGTGTAATTTTAAGGACCTTTCCAATCTACACTGGATAAACCTTTTCAAATCCTGCATTCAGTAACAATTATATTTACAAAAATAACTTTCAAAATGTTTCTCGTGCCTTTCTAAAGCAGCTCTGGGAGGAGGGGGGTCTAGAGTGATGCATTTAGTTGATACATTTCTTATCTTTGTCCCTGCTGAGCGGAATCCCTGAGTTTCATTAAACGCAATTGATACAATAGTTGCTAATTTTCCACAGATGCTGCTGAGAAATGTATCAACTAATGGAGCAACTTGTAACCGTTCAGAATCTGCCCCTGAATTACTGAGCTGCCAGACTGAAATACCAGTGACACGAACAATAAAGTTTAAACTTCCATTTTGGAAAACCAGTAAAAATTTAAAACAAATGAAAAAAGTTTTTATTTCTGGTGAATAATCTGAAAACAATCGAAGTAAAAAAACAAAAATGTATTTCTATAAGCCCATATAAGGCATCTTTCCCACTCCATAGCAAGGCAGTAAGGTCTTTATTGAATGCTATATAAATAAATGATGATGAAATGATGATGATGTTACATTTTCAGCTGTTAGGTTTTATATTAAAAGTTATGTTTTAACGAGGAGTGCCTTTACTGTGTGCTTTATCCCTCTGTTTCATGAGTAGCAGCCACCATCAGACTGGAGGATAGGAGACACACTGGGATTTCCACCACAGGGCGCCAGCCCCTCCCCTCCCCTCAAGGTCCCCTACCTCTGCTGCAACCCCCCCGACAGGCCTTCCACCACAATCGCAATCCCCCCTCTGGGCCCCCGCATGTCCTGTAGTTGCAGTGATTAGGGGCGGGGGGTGAGATCAAGGGGAAGCGCGGGCCTTACATGGGTGTTGGTCTGGGTCGGCGGGGCCCACCAGGTTTTAACCCAGTGCCCTGCAAGTCCAGCCAGACCCTGGTGGCAGCTGACAGCTTGGTATTTATGGCACAATGCAAGTAGTGTTGCCACCCGGCCGGTATTTTACCAGCCTAGCTGGTAAAACACCAACCAAATATTACAAATTTACCGGCAATGTTACAAATTTAGCAGCAATGTAGCTGCCGGTAAATTTATAATACACCTAAAAAAGCCTGTGGCCTGCCCCCAGCCTGCTCAAAACTAACCTTTTTTCCTGGGCTTCTTGCCAAACGTGCGTGTTGGCTCCGCCCCCTTTAACGTCACGACCCGCCTAGCCAATAGCGCATCATGGCCCCCCCTTTAGCGTCACAGCCCGCCCCCTTTAGCGTCACAACCCACCCTTTTAACCCCGCCCCCCATCTGCCGGTGAAGATATTTTTAAAAGGTTGCAACCCTAAATGCAAGTGGCTCACTGATCTTCCTGCAGATGCAGTGAGGTTTAATTCAGTCATGAATGGAATATAATAAAGCAGTTTTTCAAAAGGCTTTTTTTTAAAAACAAAACAAAAACAAACCAATTAAAAACTTAAAAGACAAGGAAGGCCCAGAAAGGTGAATGATGCCAGTTTTTAAGGACAGTGACATTCTTCTTAAAAAATATGAGAGGAATGTCACTTCTGCGAATGTTTAGGGCTGCTCAGCCCTGGATTTGTCGCTAGGCCACAAAGGGCCAAATATTAGTGATGGCATACAGCCCAGCCACTTTCCGTGGAGCACTGGGGAGCACAGCTCCCCAGCAGCTCCCAGCACTCCAGTGCTGGCACGCATGAAAGCTCGAGGGGAGGGGAGTATGCGGGCGGATGCCAGAACCGCGCGGCCTCGGGGTGCCTGCCCACTAAATCCGGCGCTGGGGTTGCTCGCAATGTAAATTAATTCACTAGTGAATATTACATTTGCTCATTTTTGCTAAGAAAAGGTTAGTGTTAACACGTGCTCTAGAGTTTTGTTAAATATTTTGTCCTAAAAAACTGTTTGTGATTGAGAAATGTTATTACGTACACTGCACATGTTTGCAAAAGCCATTTATTGAGAACGTTTGAAAGAAAGTGGTGAGGTCTGAAATTGGTCAAAAAGGAATCAAACAATTAAAATATTGGTCGATGATGTCCGCAATGGTCTTTTTGACCATTTGCATTCCCGCAATGGTCTCGCTGCTGTCCCAATGGTTCCTTTGTGGCATCTACAACTCACCAAATGTACAGTACATGCAGGGTCAGACTTGGAAAAAACCCGGTGGGTCCTGGCCCTTATGGGCCCCCGCCAGCCCAGACCCGTTCCCCCAACTGGATGCGCCACTCACATTTGCTCATGCACACATGGCCCTGAAGGTTTGGAACCTGGTGGGCCCCAATGATCCAGTCCGACCCTGAGTACATGTGTCAAACAGATAGAATGAATGTAATATACACACAGTTATAGCCAAGGCAAGAGACCATTGGCATAGCAGACAAGATGGCACTGCCTCTTCTCTAAATACAGTCTCCTGGACAAGCAATGGAAGCAACCTAGCGCCTGCCTATGACCCCCAACTGTCTAGTAAGTTTGAAGTAAAAAAATATAAATGGCCTTCAATTATTAACAGATACGTATTGTAGCAGTAGTTGGGCTCCTAAACTCAATAATTACACTTTACATTATTTTAGCACACCCAAGTTCATAGCTTTAATAATATACAGAGCTATGCCAATTAGTATTGCCGCTGCCAAGCCAGCCTGCCCCCTGTACACTAGCACCCACTGCCTAACCTATCCTACTGTCTCTTAGTTGGTTCCACAATGGTCTGCCTCTGGTCTCCAGAGCTGAGACCCTACCTGCTAGTTGCTAGCTTGAAGGCAATACTAGTGCTGCACTCATTTAGTCAATGAGACCCTCTTCATTTATTCAACTCTTTTTGTGACTCAGATTAAATGCCAGCATGCTAGTGCCCTCTGGTGTCAGAAAGAATCACCTACAATACAAAAATGTATATTCTCTGCTATACTGGGGAATAATAGAGCACCTTGCAAAAGATAAACAGAACAAATAGACACTATGGGGCATATTTATTATGCTGTGTAAAATGAACATGGTGTGTGTAATTTTACGCCATATGAACGACAGATTTGCTGCCATTATTTTACATTGCTTCCAGTGGAAGCTTAGCGATGTTTACTATCCCGCTAGCATAATAAATATGTCCCTATATGTTTAATAATCCATGTTGTTAAAGAAAAACTGTGGAAGAACAGTCTTAAACAGGTAGGGGCTGTTGAATGGACTAGTTTAATTAAAACTGATAAACATCACCCGTCATGCTAATTGTACTTCAAGGGGCAAATTTAGTAAAGGGCGAAGTGGCTAATGCTAGCGAAAATTCGCCAGCGTGATGTTATTTTGCCACTTCACCGATTTACTAAAGGGCGCTGTCGTAAATTCGCTAGTGAAGTGGACCTACTCTAGCGCTACTTCGCACCCTTACGCCAGACGAAGTTGCGCTCTGGGGAAGGGACCTAACTAAATCACTAATGCTAATACACTAAGTTGGGGATTTTACTGAACGTTACCTCTTGTGCCAGACTTTACTTCGCACCTCAGACCAGGCGAAGTGCAATAGAGTAGATAGGACTTGCTTCAAAAAAAGTTGAAATTTTTTCTAAGTCCCAAAAAACACTGGTGTCTTCCTTTTTTAAGGGTGATAGGCTGAAAAAGATCGTAAATTTTTTTGGAGGTACCCTCCTTCCCCCCTACATTTCCTAACATATGGCACCTAACTATACAGTGGGCACATGTATAGGGCAAAATAACAACTCTATTTTATTTTATGAAGCTTTCCAAGGCTTGTGTAGTGTAATGTATTTGCTGCTACATATATACGTCCTTGTACTTTAACTTGGCGCCGTATGCAAATTAGGCATCGCTAGCGTAACTTCGACCCGCTGATCATAACATCTATAGAGCAACTACGCAAATGATCATTAACTTGTGTGCAACTTCGGATCTTCGTGAATTTGCGCAGCCCTGGCGCATCTACGCTTGGTGAAGAGTGGCGAAGCCAACGTTGGGGCAACTTCAGAGGTAAGTAAATTTGCCCCATATACTGGATATGGTTTGCTCTATAGGAACATGTTGAATTAATCTATGTTATACAGAAACACTTTTGGGTGAAGATCCGCTTTGCTGTTCAAAGATTTCCTTTGGAGGCCATTTGAACCCCAGTTGTGACAGATCATAGGATTATGGTTGGTTTGTCCAGACAGAAAATCCTGTTGGCTAAGACCTCTCTTTGGCATGCATATAGGTTTAACCAGGAATAAAATAAAGAAGGTGGATTTATAGACATGTATAATTTATCTGTTGGTGCATAGTTATCTGTATTAAATGTTCTCCAATGCATGATCCTTATTCTGATTCCCACTATACACAGATATGGGCAGCCAGACCAACCAATTCTATCCATGTGTCATTTTAAAGGTTTTAGCTCTTGGTCACAGCCTTTTAAATAGGAAGTAAACTTCAGTGAGTGACAAGTCTTCATCTTCCTGACAATACCCAAGTAATGGGTCCTAAAAACTCTAAACGGTCAGAATAATGTTCTAAAGTATAACTGATAGCATATTATATTACTAAATATGGAGTCAGTTGCCCTTATTTTGAAAAATAACTTTTGTATTCTATCAAATATTCTAATATTAACTTTTTCATGAATGATTAAAATGACATGTTAAATTCTTAGTAGCAGTTTTTTTCGGTGTCAAATTATTTTTTGTCAGCCTTGAGATTAAAAGAGTCAAGCCTGCACGGAGGAAGCATATATGTTTCGTTCGAATGTTACGATTTGAAGTATGATCGGAGTACGATCGTCTGATCATACTACGATCGGAATACAATCGTACGATGAATAAAATCCTCCGACTTCGAATGTGGGAGGATTCTATTCGATGGTCGAATTTCAAAGTATTTTCCACTAGGAGTCCTTGTCTGTGTGTATGGCACAAAGAATGCAGTGTGCGGGGAAGGTGGGCTTCATTTCAAGTGGTATGGGGACCCCACTTTGTTTTTGTTTTCTTTTTATTAACCTGCATTAAGTGGATCACGTGGCTTCATGACTTTGTCATGTTCTATTGTCACTTCCTGTTTTATTGCAGAAGAATGCATTATAATTTAAAACAAATTTCTACATGTGCCACTTTGATATAAATGATTATGACTTTTCCTTTATAGACTGATAGACATCAATCCTGACAATACATGGAGAACATGGATAATGGATTACAAATTGAAATACTGTTCCTAAAAATGATGTCCCAAAGAATGACCTGACCCAGTGATTATGACTATTAACCCAAGAATGCAGTACCCATGCTTGTAACTACAACTTCTGCACCAACACTTTCCTTCCAAAGCTCCTATTACTATTATTTATGTTATAAAAAAATAAATATATAAATGTTCTAGTAGGACTGTGTATTGAGTGCTGTCCTCCCAGCAACATAGCCAAGCTGGATTTCCACTGCAGACACAATATTCCCTTTATAATTCTATTTATTATGCATTCTATACCTGCTTTGATTGAATATTTGTACTTTTCTTGTGACTAAGAACCCTGTTTGTGTCATGCAGTGGTTTGGCAGCTGCACACACGATGCACAAAAGCAACCTGTTATTAAGTAATCCTGCATTCTTTTAAACGTATATGGTGCATTTGTGGGATGGAAAAAATAAATGGAAAAGCTAGGTGGGAAATCAGCAATTTACACAGGCGCTGTCTGTAGCTGCACTAAACCAATAATCTTCTGCATTAACTGTCATCAAACTCCAAAAGAACCATCTACTTGTAATGATACACTGACAATGTGATATTTTTATTTATACTTGTTATTGGCTCACAGAGATGGTAGGAAGCATTACATACTATGAATACAAAAATGGGTCACACAGACTATGGGATTTGATACAGTAATTCCTATACAGGGAAGGCCACAAACTCGGTTGCTTCCAGCTGGGAGCTCCAATCATTTCAGTTAGAGGAGTTATCATTAAATGCCCTATACTTATGCTGTACATTTGCCATGTAATTTAAGGATTACTTTTTACAGGAGCAGGGAATGTGCTATATATCATCCAATGCAATACTTGTACTTGCTATTCATTTTAAATTGGCTTTTTGGCTACTCTTATCTTTAAGGGGACCAGACTTATTTAGATAACAAGGGCATTCATGGAGGTCCTTGATCTTCTGGCTTAGTATAGATCAGATCTTATATATGTTTGGTCAGTTTCTATTTTTAGGTGTGTTCAGTATCCAACAACCATCAAGGTGTCCAGGATATATGGTCATTTCTGAAAGGAATAAAGGCATGGAAGCTGCCCTGTGTCGGGTGCAGCTCCAGGGTAAACTTCACTTTACTACTTGCACCCTGGGAGGGATCCTAAGACTAATGGCTCGACTATAGGAAAAGAACAAACAAATACAAAAAGTTTTGTAGAAGTATACCTATATAGTGTTTGTTTGTTTTTTATTTGTTATTTTTGCTACTAGCTAACAGGGTACCACAGTTTTTGTTTTGTGCTATAGGAAAAGATAAACTGGCATAAGCGCCGGTCGGGAAAGGGCATTAAGAGCTTAGAAGAGTTTAGAAGAAGTCTTTAAATCTCATATATCAACCATAGGTAATATTTATTTTGGTCAGATCTCTGTAGACCCATCTGGGGACCCATTATGTGCACTGGATATTAATACGCCCCCCATATAGTGTATTAGGGATTCACTGTCAGAGTGTCAGAGGGGAGCTGTAACTATGCCTGTCTGTGAAATGGAATCTAGCAGGGTAAATAGTACAGAAATATTACAACATAGTTACATGTTGATTGGATTATAGAAATGGCATAATGGATTGTATTCAGCCATGTTCAATTTATATATATATATATATATATATATATATATATATATAGAGCAAAGAAATCCACACTCATAGGTCTTTTGTGATGAAAAAAATGGGTTTATTCAATGTTTTGGCTCTTAGACTCGAGCCATCATCAGGAAGGGCAAAGCCTAAAGTGAACATAAAAATTTATACACATACAAATTGCACAAAGGACGCCAAACAGTGCCAGTGACGTCATAAGTGGGTGTGGCTATGTTACTGATGTTACTGAGTATGCAGTTCAGTTTTGGACTCCAGTCCTTAAGAGGGATATAAATGAGCTGGAGAGAGTGCAGAGACTAAGTGCAACTAAATTGGTTAGAGGGACGGAAGAGTTAAATTATGAGGGTAGACTGTCAAGGTTGGGGTTGTTTTCTCTGGAAAAAAGGCGCTTGCGAGGGGACATGATTACACTTTACAAGTACATTAGAGGACATTATAGACAAATAGCAGGGGACCTTTTTACCCATAAAGTGGATCACCGTACCAGAGACCACCCCTTTAGACTAGAAGAAAAGAACTTTTATTTGAAGCAACGTAGAGGGTTCTTCACAGTCAGGACAGTGAGGTTGTGGAATGCACTGCCGGGTGATGTTGTGATGGCTGATTCAGTTAATGCCTTTAAGAATGGCTTGGATGATTTTTTGGACAGACATAATATTAAAGGCTATTGTGATACTAAACTCTATAGTTAATATAGGTATGGGTATATAGAATTTTAATTAAAAGTAGGGAGGGGTGTGTGTATGGATGCTGGGTTTTCATTTGGAGGGGTTGAACTTGATGGACTTTGTCTTTTTTCAACCCAATTTAACTATGTAACTATGTAACTATGTAACTATGTAACTATAAGTGGGCATGGCTACATAACTGGCATCATACGTGGGCATGGCTATGGTTCGGACATCATGAGTGGGCGTGGCTATGTAACGGGCATCATAAATGGGCGTGGCTATGTTACGGACATCATGAGTGGGCGTGGTTATGCTACTGACATCACAAGTGGGCGTGGTTATGTTGTTGACTTCATCTGTGTGAGTGACATACAACAAAACAAATCAGCCTCTTTGTGTTTATAATGTATCGCCTCCAATGCAGGTATGGTAAAAAACGAAACTGGGTGCAGGACCTGTCAAGTGTGCCCAAACCTGGTTAGCCTTTCTCATTGCTTCCCGTGCTGTGAATCAGATAAAATACCGCAGCCGGTCCACCCCATTCGCCATCAACCGCAACTTCTCTTCTGTATCACAACACCTGAGGTCATAACCTTTCAGAATCATTACTGACTCAACTCATGCCAGTATGTTAGGCCACTCCCACTGCACTGCAGCAGGTATGTCCTCAACTTACTCAACACTATGACCTATTTGGTGAGCTCTATGGACTCATTCTTACCACACATCTCAGGTTCTTATCTGATGCTCAAATGACAGGCTTGCGTCACTGTTAAGGGGGGCTTCAGGACCACCGATCCAATGGACAGCGCAGAGGAGAACAGGCTTTAACCCTTCTCTATTTCTTGTCATGCAGGTCCTGCTTTACGTAACCCGAAACCCTGTCTTGGGCCGACGTAGTCCAACGTATGGAGTCGTACATCAAGGACACTAAACACCTATTGACTTTGCTAAAAAATGTTAGGGTTCCTGATGATTGCCTACTGGTGACAATGGAAGTCTCCAGTCTGTATACTGTTATCCCGCACACAGAGGGCCTAATGTCGTGTCAGAGGGCACTTCAAAAGATTCACCAGGGTCCACCAACTTTGGAATTTTTGATCTCTCTGTTAGACATGGTGTTATTACAAAAAGACTTCATGTTCCAGGACTCTTTCTTTTTGCAAACATCAGGGACAGCCATGGGCTCGAATGTAGCTCCTTCCTTTGCTAATCTTTTAATGCAGCAGTATGAGACAGATTGGTTGCTACTGAAGGGGGGTAGCAACATTGATTTTTACAAAAGATATATCGATGATTTACTACTGCTTTGGTCGGGTACCACCCATGACCTTGTCAATTTCTGTGAAAAATTAAACAATTTGGACTCCCCAATTCGACTGACTATGATGTACGACCCACATAAGATCCATTATCTTGATTTGACTATCTACAGGGTAGGGGAGGGGTTAGGTACAACACTGTACAGAAAACCCACAGATAGGAATAGTTTGATACAGGCCAATTCACACCACCCTCCCCCCATATGTCCCAAGGGGTCCTATACTCAGAGTTCCTGAGGTTTATCAGGAACAACACTGATGACACTAATGCTGAACTACAACTTTCTGAACTTGCAGAACAGTTTCGTTGTAGGGGCTATTCTACCACTCTGACACACACCTTCCATTTTTTGAAAAGAAAAGACCCCTACTTGCTTACCGTAGTGGACAGAATTTGGGTGACCTTTTGATGGTGAAGAATGAACCAGCTGAACCCGAGGGCACACAAACATGGCTAAATAAACCTTTAAAGGATGTTTTAAATGTCCAAACTGTCTGACTTGTAGTGAAATGCTACAGGGATCTCACTTCTCACACCCCAGAACTGGCCACAAGTATAGCATCAACTATAGATTGACATGTACAAGCCCTATTCATTACACTCCTTTAAGGGCAGAGACACATGGTCAGATTCGGGGGGGACTAGTCGCCCGGCGTCAAATCTCCTCTTATTCTGGGCGACTAATCTCCTGAACTGCCTTCCCGCCGGCTAAAATGTAAATCGCCTGCACGATTGCACTCGGAGTGCTTCATTTTCCGAAGGCGTACGAAGTTTCCTCGTGAGGCAAGGGGAGGCAGTTCAGGGAGATTAGTCGCCCTGAAGAAGAGGAGATTTGTCACCGGGGCGACTAATCTCCCCGAATCTGAACGTGTGTCTCTGCCCTAATATTTCTTCCTGCTCTGGAATGAGTTTTGCGTCGGGGAGTTTGATTCAACAAACAACACCGGTTTGTTCAGCTGAGGAATAAAACTACCAATCGTAAACACAAAACTGACGGAACAAACTAATTGTCAGACATGATAATTTGGGATTGGTAACTGTATCTGTACCCATAGGTGCCCTGGTTTTGTTGATCACACCTGTACATTTGTGTGCATTGTTGCAAAGCAGATGATAACGACAGACAAGTAGCAGCTGTTGTTACTATGAAATGAGTTTCCAAGAACAAACAGGAACAATTTAGAGGTGGAAATTCCAGAGAAGCACTATCAAGTTAATATCAACTCAGGAATTCTACATATCACACTTGATGCAATGAGATTGAGCCAGTTGATAAAGGCAGATACCACTGAATGAGTTTGAAGTTAAAAAGAGATGAAAATAATGTACAGTGAATTTGGATCATTTGGAGAAAACACATTTCAGATGAATGAGATTCTACCAGGCTGTGATCTCTGTACTGCTGATCATGATGAGGCTGGAGTTGTGTCCTAGAAAAAAACCTATTCATCTTTGTAGATATATTCGTAGTGACGTTTATCTTAGTTACAGGGGATTTGGGTAAGTTTGGGAATAATGGACATGTAGACATTAAGGGGGCTATTTACTAACTATGAATGCAAAAATAACAAAAAATTTGTGATAATTTTTTTATAAAATCGGACTTTAAAAAAAAAATCACAATTTTTTTTTGTTAAACCCGAGGATGGAAAAGTCTGAATCAGAAAATCCGGCAATTCCGACTTGTCGAGGTTACATATAAGTCAATGGGAGAAGTCCCAATGATTTTTTGATGTGCGCTGGGTTTCATGCAATAGCCCGAAGTTTTCAGGCAAAAATCTGAGTTTTCGTGTGAAAAATCCGAAAAAATCGTGAAAATCTGAATTTTTTCCTGCAAAGCAGATTTTTGGGGAAAATTGAATAATAAATAAGTGCAAAAAACAGAACGGATTTGATCGGAGTTTGTAGCAGAAAATATTGAGATAAATTTGGACTTCGATAAATAACCCCCTAAATGTCATTTAGATCTATATTTTGATATTTATATTAAGATATTTTGGAAATCGGCATTCCATAAGAGATGAGACATTGAAGTTCATCTGGAATAAGTAAGTTTGCCTGTATTTGTTTATTTTTGAGCATGTGTATGAATTGCATCACATTTATTACTTATTAAAGGAACTGAGTCTGCTCTTTTTTTTTTTGGTCTTTTTTTATTCGAATTTCAAAGTTATGGGAGTTTTTTTGAAAAAAATAAATAGCTCGAAATTTGAATTTTTTTACTTTGAATTTTCACTTGGACCATTGATAAATCTGTGGATGTGTACCCAATCTTTTTCACAAGCTTATGTGACTATTCTTTTCTTATAATTGTTTTTTTTATCTAAATGGGTTGTTTACCTATTAATTACCTTCTAGCATGTATAGAGAGATATTCTAAGATAATTTCATTTTTTATTATTTGTGTTTTTGAGATATTTCGCTTTTTATTCAGCAGATCTCCAGTTTGCGATTTCAACATTGTGGTTGCTAGGGTGCTAGGGTCAAAAATACCATAGTAACCATGCATTGATTTGCATTGCAATACATGTGTAGCCTTACAGAGCATTTGTTTTTAGATGGGGTCAGTGACCCTCATTTGAAAGCTGAAAGGCCAATTGAAAAGTTGCTTAGAATTAGCCATTCTATAACATATTAAAATATAACTTAAAGGTGAACCACCCATTTTTTCATAAGATCCTCAACCTAACAGTATTTCCTCATGCTGTGCGTCACTGACAACTTTCAACTCAGAGGAGCTGATTCCAGCATTAGCCGACTAGAGCTGGACCAACCCGAGCAGAGCTGTTTTTAGGTCCGGTGTTGCCCTAGGCACTGGACCTCAGCACACCCCTTATTGTGAAAGTGAAGTTATGTGTGTGATGTCACGTGCACAACGTATGACGTCACTTCCGTAAACATTTCACTCTTGACCCCCCACCCCAGCTCAGCAGCCTGATTTTCTCACAAGTCTCCTGTGGCAGCTGGCTATATTTCATATTTAAAAATTATTTAATTTGTTTTACAGGCAACCAAGGGCCATCCCTTTAAAGGAGAAGTAAAGCTAAACTAAAGAAGTAGACTAGAAATGTTGTACGTTAGGTTTTGAGCTTCTGTATCAGCCCAAGGCAACCACATCCCTTTAGCAGTAAAGATCTGTGTCTCTGAAGATGCCCCAGTAGCTCCTCATCTTCTTTTCTGCTGATTCACTGGACATGCTCTGTGCTGCTGTCACTTACTGAGCTTAGGGACCCACTCACAATATACAGTACACATAGAATATAAATGTCACAATATTAGGCTGATTAATAATGAATACACATAATTACTACATGGCAGAACAGAAACCAGTGCAACTAGGACCAGAATTTAATAATCAGCCCTCTAGCATCAGCTTATATTACAGACAAACCTCATTTTCTTAGTGACGACCCCTAAGCTTAGCTTCTCAACAGCTGCTCAGAGCCCACTGAGTGTTGCAGACACTTTCCAAGATGGTGACCCCCTGTGACAAGTTTGAAGTCCTGGATCATTGCTGCTATTGACAAGCTGAAACTTTAGGCTGGTGAAATAAGTGCAGTTTATAAAATATGGAATTTTTACCCATATTCATTTTAGGGTTTAGTTCTCCTTTAAAGCTGCCACCCTAGGCATAGGCCCTCGGGTACCTATATATAAATACGGCCCCCCCATGCACTGCCTGCAACACTACCCAAACTCTGTAGCTTCTCTTCACTTCCTTATCTGCAGATGAACCGTGAATCAGCAAATCAGAACACAACAGGGTGTGGTCTAGGCAGATCATAGGATTGGGCAAGGATTACCCAATGACACACACTGTAGAAAAGCATATTTTTATTAAAAAAAAAAAAGATGACAGTGTTACATATGGGCTGTTTTATGCAACATATTTTCATAGTGAACAAAAACAAGAAAAGCAGGTGCCAGAAGCCAGTATGGGCAATACCACAGTAAATAAAGTTATAATAAAGCAAAAATTAGTAAGAGGGGGAGGATATACTCACAGTTCACCCCTGTCCACAGGTTCAAGTCCATGAGAAAAAACCATAACAATTGTGAGTCCCTCCAAAAATCAGTCAAGGTAGTAAAAAAGTACAAAATATTTATTAAGACATAGTGAACAGCGGTATTCCGTGCACTTACTTATAGGCTACTACTACAATTGTTTTATTTTCATAGTGACCAACATTGTTTGGGTGTATAGTTTTCCTTTAAGTGGACTTGATTCAGGGTCGGACTGGCCCAGTGGGATCTAGGAAAAACTCCAGTGGGCCCCAATCCTGTTGTGCTCTGCTATCTGCCTACATGGCTCAAACTAAATTAAAGATGGCCACTGTGAAATGCAAAGCCATCTTTAATTTTTCACCAGTGGTGCGCCATAACTGACATGGGGAGTGTAATAAATGTGCGGTGAAGAGTGGTGGGGCAGAAAGGGAACAAAAGGGGTTTGCAATGTGGCCGTGGCTGGGTGGTGAGCCCTGGGTACTCCAGACCAACACTGGCTTGATACTTGTGACAGCTTTATACTGAAGCGCATAGCGTAGCGCATTTTTGTGGCCACACCCCCTAATTACCATTTTCATTTTCCAAAATTTGGCAGGTTATGAAAGTCTGAACACATTTCTGTGGTTTTTATGTGTTATTACAGTTTTCCTTATGAAGGTGAATTGCCCTTTAAGCTGCAAGTCACAGTTTCCCCAACAGACCTGCTTATCTTAAATTGTTACAATTATTTCCTTGTGTAGCTTAAATTGTTACAAACGTATCGAACAGCCAAAAGCCAATTAAGTTTAAGAAACATTGTATTTTTTTCTGGCTGTTCAATGCAGGAGATCAAAGAGAAAGTCGGGACATTTCAGTAACAATCTGAGACTGTGGGTTGAGCTTTCAAAATCGCGACTGTCCCGCTCAAAACGGGACAGTTGGTAGGCATGCAGGTATATTGAGGATAAAGTGAGGATCTCATGTATCTGTGATTTTGCCACATCAATAAACTGACAAATCTAGAAAGATGCTTAATTTTAAAGGGCCCAGTTTAATCTATATTTAATAAATGTCATTTTGTTTTTCCTTATCAATACAATTCTGGTGTATAATGTTTCTATTTGTGTGCTCAACGAGGATCGAGGATAAGACAAAAATCTGAATGCCAGGAACCTATGTAACCTGTTGCCCCTGCATCTTACTGCAAACCTTCTATCTATAATTCTGTACAAACATCAAATGATGCATAAAATGTATTTTCCATTTAATTTAGATCACATTTGGGAAATAATATATGTTGGAAAATGCAAGACCACTTGGTGTATATCTATTGTTTCCACTAGATGGCGATCAAGTAATACATTATGTTGTGTTCTGTGCCAGTGGCTTTGTGGTTTTATTTACACTTTCCCTTGGGCATTATTCGCCAAAAATAAGCATAGTGTATTGTTCCAAATATATTAATGGCATTACAGCCAGCCATCTGCTCTCGTACTTAACGGCACAAATACATACCTCTATAATAACAGACAAGCAGCTGCACTGTTGAACTTTGCTTTATTGTGGCCTCTTCATACTTGATGCACTCCAGGTATCTATGGGGAACAAATGGCTGCATCATTAAAACCATGTGAGCCTTGCTACTGTTATTTCACAGCCAAAAGAGCCTGCATGTCTTTGCTTACAGATACATTTGTGAAGAATCTACTCAGTCTACCAAATGCTGTCTACATCTCATGCTCTTATTTTCCACCCAGGTATCTGCCCCAGTTACAGGCACCCCTCTATGCCTGGTCTTACTCAGTAATGTGGTGCACTGCACTCTGAACACTGATGGCGAAATAAAAGGTGATACATTTGCTAGTGGTCTAACCTATGCCAACCAATCACCAGTCATTTATTAGTCACTAAAAGCAATCATTTTATTGGTTGCTATTGGGTGCTGCACATGGGTAAACTTAGCACTTTTATTACATATGGGGGTATGAATGTAATAAACAGCACCCACATGATGTGCTAGCATAATTCCTTCAATCCACTCAGTATTTCACACTGCTCCCAATAATATACACAGATGTAACAGTACTAGGATCACCGGAGGGGTCATTTACGATGCACCCTGCACCCCACAATTGATCATTGTGCAAGAGTACCTGGTGGTCTATTGGGGCGGCGGGGACACCAGCTGTGCTCACAGTGGGGACACCCACCGCCTGCTGCCTCTCAACTTTCTGGGTTCGCTCCACTACCATATTCACGTTGTCACAAAATTTGGAAACTTAAACACGAAAATGACTCTCTCCTTGTAACAAACAAGGGAAAGTTGTGCTCACCACTATTTTTTAAAAACATTAGGCGGGGGTGCAATGAGGGTGTGACCACAAAATACATATAGTCAACTACAAGAGTCCTCTGCACTCAAACCATTATCAATATATTTAAGACAGAGACATTTTGTGCATACTGCTACTAAAAAATGCCTTACCCTTTAAACAAAACAGGGATTGTTTGTCCATATATTGCAATATATTTAAGCTGGCCAACTACGTCAAAGTCATCCCATATCTGGCCAGTCCTACACTTCATTTTCATCTGATTCATTAAGAATTCAATTGCTTAATTATACATTTTACAAAGGGACTAAGTTTTACCTGCAACTTACTTGCTGCTTTCAAAGTAAAACTCCCAAACTTGGCTGCCCTTTTATTAGACACCAGTGGGATCACCTGACTATAGCTGGGAAGGGTGGGAGCTACAACATGGAGCTCTCCTTGGTCCTCTCACATTAAGTCCTGATGACATCTGAGTAGCGGAGGGCTCCTCCCGAAGCCATGGGAAGCTGCTATAGGCAGAAAAGTAAGCCGTGACTGGGCCCTTGGAGTTAGTTCTGAGCAGGCTTGGGAACCGAACATATGCATAAAGGACAGGGGAGCAGTCAGCAAGGTGTGAAACAGGCAGGGTCAATACCGGACCGGCAATTACGGTACCAAATCAGAAAACAGCAGCAAGGTCGGGGTCACACAGGCCGGGGTCAGCGTGGTGCCAAATCCTCACAGTACCAAATCAGGATCTGATGAATTGTCAAAACCAGGCAGGGGTCAGTTTCAGGCAGCAGACAAGTCAGGGACAGGCAAGGATCAAGACCGGAATAACACGACTAGAAATTGCACCCGGGAGCGTAGGAAAGGACCTTTACATTGGGCAATGGGAACAAGGCATTTTAACGTTTTGAATTTCACGTTTAACCGAACATCGCACAAACCCGGAAGTGGCCCTCGTGAACGGCAAAGAAGGCAGCAGGCCCGGGAGTCCCCGCCGCCCCACTAGACCAGCAGGTCTAGTGTTGTTTTGCACTTTGCACACTTCGTGATGTTTGCATGTATTGTCACAGTGCAGTATACCTCCTGGTTGAGCACTGCCTGTGTCAGGCAGCATTTGATCCAAGAGAGGCAGGTTGGAAATGTCACCTTGGAGTACCCCCCACCCGGCGCATCATTTAGACATGCAAGTTAGGGAGCGTCAGGAGGTGCAGCCCATATCAGTGCCCTGCCCCATGGTAAGTAGTAAGGATAGAAATGCAGTGCCTGCTGAAGCTGCTCTGGGGGTGCAAGTGCTAGATGAGCACTTAGAGATGCGTTGATCCCCCACCCCCCTACTGCTCTAAGACTTGCGCCCTGAGTTAAAGGGGCGGTTCACCTTCCAAACACTTTTTTCAATTCAGTTGTTTTTAGACTGTTCCCCGAAATAAAGACTTTTTTCAATTACTTTCCATTATTTATTTTTTACTGTTTTCCCAAAATCTAAGTTAAAGGTGAATGTTCGTGTCTCTAGTGTTTGAGTCTGGCAGCTCAGTAATTCAGGTGAAGACTCTAAACTGTTACAATTTTGCAACATTTAGTTGATACATTTCTCAGCAACATCTCTGGAGTATTAGCAACTATTGTATCAAGTCTAACAGCTGCCTGTAATGAAACCAGAGATTCTGCTCAGCAGGGACAAAAGATAAGAAATGTATCAACTAAATGTATCAATTTAGAACAGTTTACAGGGTCGGCGACCCCCCTCCCAGAGCTGTTTCAGAAGGTGAAAAATGACCTTTTATACTTCAATATTAGAAAAACGGTGACACATAGAAAATAGAAAGTCATTGGAAAAAGTTTTTATTTCTGGTGATCTATCTGAAAACAGCTAGTTGTTTGAAGGTGAACCACCCCTTAAACTAAATGATCTCTAGTTATTGCTGAGTAACTCTTCCAGAGACTTTCCCTGATCCAATTGACATCCCTTTGTTACTAGCATATTCCTTTTAATTAACACATTACTTTCACTTGTAACTGAGAAAAACACAAATTTTACTATTTTATTTTTTACTTCCTAATATCACACCTATTATACCAAAACATAACCTAGATGTACCTATATACTTACTAAAATGGGTAATGAGCCTATTAACCCCAGATATGCCAATATAATCACTAAATGAAAGGAGGATGGCAATATTAACCGTAGCTGTGCCAGTTTAATCACTTTGAAATGACCAATGAGTACTAATCCTGTAAGATCACTGAAAAATAGCTAACTCCATCCATGCTAGTAAGATCACTGGGAAACGGCAAATAATCATTCCATTAACTCCAGACATGCCAGTAAGATCACTGTAAAATGGTCAATAAGCACTCCTTTAACTCCTGATATGCCAGTAAATTCACACCACAGGACTTTCAGAAGAATTATATCTTGGAATATGATTATGATCAATAAATAGGAAGGTGTATGGTATCAATCAGATCCCAATGACAGCAGATCAGCCATTTCCTTCCCAATAATTGAATAAGATGAAAGACTTAAGGTGGCCATACATGGAGAGATCCGCTCGTTTGGCGATGTCGCCAAACGAGCGGATCTCCCTCCGATACGCCCACCTTGAGGTGGGCAATATCGGGCTGATTCGATCGTGGGCCCTAGGACCCAACGATCGGATCCTAGCGAACGCGAACGGGCGGTCGGATTGCGGGACCGCATCAACGAACAGATGCGGCCGCGATCCGGCGGTATTTTTAGTCCCATCCGATCCCATACACGGGCCAATAAACTGCCGACTCGGTCTGTCGGCAGCTTTTATCGGCCCGTGTATGGCCACCTTTAGAAGACACTTGCAGCTTTTAATGAGTTGGGGGCATTTATGGTCATAACTGGTCAAGGTTACAACAGCATACCAATGTTGGCAAAAATGTTTGCTGCATTGAGATTTTTCACGCCATTGCCCATTTATATTTAGTTTTGGAATTTCAGATAGTATTTCTGCCCTATTTCTACATCGTGTCGTGACATTGTGCTCGTGTCATTTAGTCCAAAGGCACCACATTATTCAGAGTACAGAATCCCTACTATAAAGCATGATACAGGGATGGAATCTATTGTTTCGAATGCTTGAGACCGGGGCTTTTCTCGATAAGAGTTTCTTCTTTAATATAGAGCACCATGCTTTAAGGCTAATAAAGTTATTAAAATGGTAATAAAGTAGGTTTGTCCTTTCATCAATATGGATTTATATTAGTGCAAGTCTCATCATGTACAAGGCACTGTGTTATTCTTACAATGAACATTTGTTTGTTGAAAGATCACACTATAGGTTATGGCGTGGTTGTATTTTGCAGATTCTGGATAACAGGTGTAGATCCTATTCCTCTAGTGGTGGCAGATTCTGGATAACAGAGGTAGATCCTATTCCTCTAGTGGTGGTACTATGTTGTATGGATATATTTAGTTTTGAAAGGACTGGTGCATTATCAGCATATAGCTGCTCTGTATGTATATGATATGTTATCAAGTTATTGTGATGGCACCACACTAATACTGACACACTGCAGGTAGCTGGAGTTCCATTGTTTCTGATTTGTATCCAAAACAACACACACACACACACACACACACACACAGTACCCTTGTCTGTACTGATGCCAAACAAAATCATTGTATGATACCATCACCATTATATGTTGTAGTGCTGTACTTGTACTGAATAATTTGCTGCTCTTTTATGCCAATAATAATGGCACACATTCCTTAGTTTGCTAGTGAGCCTGGGCACTACCAGTGTTCCCACCAGCAGATAAATAATGAGCACTGCACTTCCGCAATCTTCCCTTTAAGAAATGTCTACAGATAGCAGCAGACATTTCATTTCCAGCCTAGAACCCTTCTCAAGGTGTATTAAACGGTGCAAACAATTTCTATATACAGTACACAGAGCTCACCCATATGTCTCGAATAAGACCAGCTGGAACTGACTGTACAGAAAAGTCACCATAGCAACCAAAAAGAAAAGAAGATGACGGACATAAATCGGCTGAAATGTATCCAGGGCCAAATAGGCTAGATGAGCAATTTTGATGTAAGCTTTCTTTAAGACACATAAATTGCTTTCCTTTAATGTACATTGCCGTTCATTCATGTGATTGCATTCCTTTATCTATTCTTGCTTTTAGAAAATATTGGCTATCGATATTGTATTAATATGTTGGCTGTCTGCATGAATGTGTTATTAGAAGCTATTGAAACTATAAATATATTTATCTATCTCTCTCCCTCTCTATCCATCTCTCTCTCTCTCTCTTACTCTCAGCACCGATTCTGGGGCTGCTGCCGCCTTAGTTTCGTCTTACATTTACATATGTTCTGCCCCTTGCCTCTGGACAAGAATACGATTTTATTTTGTCTTTTATTTTGTGCAAGCCCTAAAAGGGGCAGCCTGTTTTCTGATATACAAACTTGAACTAAAGGCAAAGCTGCAACTTTTGATGCAAGCAGTGTCAGACTGGCCTGGCGGGATACCGGTCTGGTTTCTTCACTGCCAATCGGTTACAGTGTGTATGTTAATATGTGTAGCTATACAGTTGTGTATATAATTACACAGAAATGCAAAAAGTTGGCATATAATTGGATACAGATTGGTCAGTTGTTGTATCACATGCCTCCCCCAGATAAGGACCTAGGCTTCATGCATGACAAGGGGTCCCCTGCATATCTCCTATCAACACACATTTGACTTTTTCCCCTCATTCAGATCAGTGTGAAACATCTGTAGGTTGTAGGCAACTTGGTGTTTTTTCACCAAGAAAGACAACTGCTCTTTATTAAACACTTAAAATTGAATAACCTGACATGCCTTTAGGCTTAAACTCTCTGTCATCAATAACTGCTCTCCCTCCACTAATCACTGTCTGTAAGGCCAGGGACAAAATGGACAATACACATTAATATTGCAGAACAGTCAACACATGACAATTATACAAACATCAGCAATGTATCATGCAGGAATACCTTTCACTTTCTCTTGCAAGAAACTGCCATATTCTCATTTCACCTCCAGAAATTACATTTGCATTTACATATCAAGGTGATTGGCACCTCATCACATTAAACATTTGGAGGAGATGAAAAATAAAGGTGTGGTTAAAAATGAGCCAAATTCTGGGTGTGAGAGTGTATTCAGTGGTCTAACTATGTATAGAGGAAGCATACCCCATAGTCTCACAAGGGGAGGGGGGTTGTCTGGACCATGGGATCTGCTTTGTTCTAACCCCCTTCCCACCATTCTTTTTCTTCATCTTCTAATTGATGCCCTAATGCCTGTGTGAGCTTGAGGCAGGGGAGGGGAGTTGCCAACAGGAGTGGGTTGCGAGTTGGAAGTGGCTATGTGTGCCGGGCCATCCCAATTTCTGGCAGGGCAAGCGCTTGTTATGCCCCTGGGTGTATTTCATATAGCCCAAATTAATTTTGTCTACATAGTTTTTCCTGTGTTTTAAGTGAACCAATCAAGTTATTAGTGCTGGTTGTGTTCTAGTATATTCACAGTAAAATAAATTATCTCTGTTTCCCCTCTAAGAATAGCCTGTAACGAATGCATTCTAGTTTCTGACTGTGCCATTCTTAATCTTGGACTCTTTACTGATAATTTGGAGCTTGTTTCTTCATTTGCACTAATCCTTTCAGTGCTTTCCTTTTAATTTCTATTTCCTGAACTTTGTCTGTGTCATGATACAGGCCTGAATTAGTTATTAAATAGGCCAAGGTATTCCAGAAAATAATTTTGCCAGTAACAAAATCAGATATGTAACAGGCCTCTCTTCACCAAGGTCTGAAATCAGCCATGTGGAAAGGGGTCACAGACTGTGGTGCCCTGGCTGATAACTGCCATTCCTTGTGGAGGGGTAAAAGCCCAAGGAGGGGGGACTTAGCGTTCACATAAAGGTGCTTAAACATATTGTAACCCCTTTGGCCACCCCCCTGTGCCAAAGGTTATATATCATACCATTTCTTACCATTTACAGGTCCTGGGTCCCCTTTGCTAGATGAAAGGGTACTGGGAAAACTCTTCTCTGGCAGTGCCTCCACCTGTGGGTGGCCCCATTAGGAAAACATTCAATACACACACTTGCTTTATAAAAATATCAACTTTATTCAAGGAAGTGCAGATTAAAGGGGAAATAAACAGTAAAAGTACACATATGCATTTAAAAGCATGACCCACTACCCTGGTGACCCTGTGCCAGTCCTATCCTGGTAATTCCCTACCAGGCAAAGTCCCGTACTACTCCATTGAAGAGTCTCAGTCCCTTATCCCCAATGAGTACAAATGGTCCAGGTAGCGCTACTTTCTCAAGTACCTTTCCCGATGGACAAGGTACTGGCTCTCACGTGGCAGGCACACAAACAGCCCGTGACACAAACCCCGTTGGATCCTTTCCTCTACTCTCCCCAGGCAGACTTACCCGAGGGCTCACACACAGAGCTGGCAGGCTCACACAGAACAGAAACAGGCATCCACAGCGATGATATTCTTTATCCAAGATATGCAGCTTTGATTAATCCATAGCTGAACTGTAGCTCCCAGCACTGTCTATAGCGTGAGCATTTTGGAAAATCTGGAGCTCAGACCCTCCTGATTGAGCTCCCAGGCACGGGGTCACTACCCCAGCCTCAGAGGCCTCCTGCCTCTACATCTTGGCTGCTGAATTCACTCTCTCCTCCAAGAAGTAACATCCAACAGTAGACAGCAGAAATTGCTGCCTGAGCACATGGCTCTACCTTATATAGTAAAGTAGTGGAGCAGCGACACCTTGTGGTATCCTCCAGTATCTGCCATGCTGCACCCACAATGCTCTGGCCCCAGCCCCTGGGAAACCCCATAGCTCAGCCATGTAGCTTTCTGTAGGGAATTAACCCTTTGGGTCCCTACTATATTTATCATCCTGCAATCCATACCCGTTGTACCAACAGTATGAAAAACTTGTTATGGATTCGATGGCACTTTAGCTTTCAAAAGAGTCTAAACATGACTAGGCTTGGGCACTCGGTCTATTAGATGGGAATATCTGGGCAGGCCACCCAGCAGTGATATTTGGTCTCTATGAAATCAGTAAAATAATCTAGGGCCACTAAATATAATATAATTTATCTCCTATGTTCCTGTTAGGAGTTATGGTTATTATATTCTTGGTCCTAAAAAAACAAAATCTGTGTCCTAGGCCATGCCCTATGGGTGAGGGGGGAGTGTCCAGTTACCTGATGCTCCTAAAACCACTGATAAATAGTAAGCTCTTCTGACTAAACCTGAGATTTACTTTGAAGGACCAATTTTGATTGGAAGTTCATCCCGTTTGTTTCCCCTTGCCTCCAGGACCAGGAATTCTATATCTTTGGGTAAAAGTATAGTTTTCTATGCTATACCCTTTTTATTTTACAACTGTTTGACTGTAGAATTTAATCTATGTTAAATAAGTTTTTTGTAACATCTTTTTATTTATTTGCACTGTTATACCTTTTATAATATTTAATATAAAATTGAATATGTTTGGGGTTTATGCTCTAAACTAACCAAGCCCAGAAGTGTGTAACTGTGAGCCTCCGCCCTCGGCATGCTGAATGAAAATTAGTCTGTGCTACATTGCTACGAAATATGTTGGCGATATATAAATATATGTTAATAATATGCTAGTTAACTCTTTAGTGGCTGTGGAATCACTTGTGCATGTTGTATAACAAATGAAGGTATCTCTCCTGAGATTGGGGGCAGAAAGTTTTGTAAGTGTTGGTTCGTGTTTGTGGTGCTTTTGTGTCTAACCTGTGTGCAAGGTTTGTGAGAGACTGAGTTAGTGACCCCTGATAGCCACACTTAAAGTCACGTGCAACTGAAAGTTTAGAGGCAGACAGTAGTCTGTCTGCCTCTAAACTTTTTGACATTTGGTTGAGAGCTCAGTAGAGCTGTTACATTGGGCCCTTGCAGGTTCGAATGCTGGTGTATACACCCTTTTAATTTTCGTGTCCTGTTCTGTGTCTTGCCAGTAAACATATGACAATGAATAAATCAAAGGAGATGTGCTGAACATCTACTGCGCCAGGATGATGGTACCTTATGTTGGTACTGCAGATCCTCTGAGAATGTAACCTAGAGATGTATAGTTCAGAACATCACATGGGCTCTTTCCAGCCCAGGGAATGGAAAGTGAAGATCAGCATGAGATTTGATTGCCTCTACAGGTAGCAGTGATCAAAATACCCCACCTGATTCTGGACTATGGGGAGTCGTAAAAAATAAAATGCAGGGCCCAGAAGGGGTTCGCTTTGCCAGGCAGATATTATAAGTACAAGTCTGAGAAGCATGCACTGCTAGGAATGTGTGGGTGACAAACAACTGATATTGGTATTCATAAGACAGAAAAGAGCATTGACTGACTGCTAAATCTTCAGGTATATCCAACGTATCATTCTGAAATATGTCACTGTATTCTTTTATATCAGTGGACTGGTTGAGGATTCTGGGACAGATATAGACAACCTGTGGTTCACCTGAAGCTCCTTGATGTTGAATAACTTTGTGCTCTTGCTTTCATGCATGACGCTTGCAGTTAAGTGCCAATTACTGCGCCCCTGGCTGGTTATCTCTGACATTAAGAAACATTTTCATCAAAATGAAAGTTCTTGTTTGTGCCTGAAAACACTGTGTTCTTGAAATAGCTTCCCACAATGCAATACAGTCTGCACGATTTTGGTTCCATTTCACAAAAACTGATAAGCAATGGGGCACCTTCTCTGGGGAACAAAAACCCTTGGCAAGAAAAGAGTTAAGAGGAGCAGTCTCTGGCAGTATGGTATAGAACTAAAGTTTTACAAAGCTTGACATTTCAGATATTCAGATACTCTGAAACATTATATACAGCAGCATGTTCTCTTTATGTGGGAGTAAAAAATGTATTTTTCCCTCCCTGTTCGGCTTAAACCTCTTGGTTGCCATGGGATTTTTTGAAGAAAAAATAAGAGAAAGAAAAAGAAAGAATAGAAAGGCTTGTTCATTTGAGGCTAAAAATAGGGCAACAGAGAGTATCGTAGGATGAGTAGCAGAGTCAGTCTCCATAGCAACATGCAAACCATTTAACAGTAACTCCGGCTGTAATGCTGCTGAATTTTGGGATAAAATATGAATATGAGGGTTTGACACCAGACTTTATCTTATTCGTTCCCTCTCCAGCGTCAGCGGGGGCTGGAGAATCCTGCAAATAAAGTTTAAAAATGTATTTTTAGCAAACAGGCTTTCTATAATATATACTTCTTGTAATAAATCTGACTGCTTTCAACAAGTTCCTTACATCAGCACTAGCAGCAGGTGGGGTCACTGCTTGCCCAACTTTTAAGATACTAAAATGATCTGAGTGTAATTTATCTTCCTAACTAAACCAGGAAAAGAGAAAGATAATTATAGAGATCTGAAGAAATACAGAGGGATATTGTAGATGAGGGGAAAAGAAAGAAAAAAACATTTTAGAAAAAGAGAAAAAAGTGAGAGAGAGTTTTGTGAGGATGGAAGAGACATGAAGATTTTCCAAAGAAGGAAGGAACAACTAGGAATAATGTTCACAATAATGTTCAGTAGAGAATGTTCAGAATATGAAGGGAAGAACTAAGGAGAATTTTCAGAAGATGGAAGGAAGACATTTCAGAAGGTGGAAGGAAGAATTAGGGAGAATGTTCAGAAGATGGAAGGAAGACATTTCAGAAGGTGTAAGAAAGGAATGTTCAGAAGATGGAAGCGGGAAATTTCAAAAGATTGAAGGAAGAATTAGGGAGAATGTTCAGAAGATGGAAGCGGGAAATTTCACAAGATTGAAAGAAGAATTAGGGAGAATGTTCAGAAGATGGAAGGAAGAACTACGAAAAATGTTTAGAAGATGAATGAAAGAGTGAGGGAGAATTTACAGAAGATGTAGGGGAAATACGCACCAGCAGCAGGTGGGGGCCACTGCTTGCCCAACTTTTAAGATACGCAAATGATCTGAGTGTGTAATTAAAAATTTTGCATTTCTATATCCTCTACAATGGAGATAGATTTTAACCTTAGAGCTTTTTTAGTGTAACTCAACTTTTCTATTTGATTATGATCGCTTTGAATAAGTATAGAAATGAAAGAAGCCTTTAAGCTGTGGCTACATGCAATTTGAGAGACATTTGTATAGCCCAAATAAAGTTTTACATTTCAAGAATGTGGGAGAATAAAGAGTGACTATCCGGAAGAGACGTCACTGCTTTTGGAAGAAGCCCTAATGGCGAAACGCGTCAAGTGATGCCGAGGAGGTGCGGAATTGTACTGCTGGGGAGCGGAGACATGTGCAGTGGACTCTCAGAGATGCTGGAGAGATGCAAGAGAGACTTATAACCGCTGCAAAGCGGCCACTTTGATTTTAGTGCGGATTTTATATGCAGATTTGTAACAATATGTTTGTAAGTGCAATTATTACTTATTTATTAAAAAATAGTAAATGCTTTTACACGTCACTCTTTACTACCCACAAAAGAGAAAAGAAGTGTTGGAAGTAGCGAAGGAATATCCATACTTGATACATGCCATTATTCAATTGTTGTCTGTGAGTATAACAGACCACCAGAACCACCGTGGCTATTAGTGTGGGTATCAATTATACCCTATTCTCTCTAACATAGTCTAACATTGTAAGTTTGGTTGAAAAAAGACACACGTCCATCAAGTTCAACTATTTTTTTCAACTTTTTAACTGCTAGTTGATCAAGAGGAAGGCAAAAAAACCCATCTGGAGCCTCTCATAGTCTGACACATCTCTCATCGATGGCTGAACACTTGTTTGGTGATAAACTAAATAAGAAATACTACACTATATTATTTTCAGTTTTTTCCCCTTCAAAATTATACTTTTCTAGGTATACAGCAATTTATTTTGGAACACATGAGAACAGCACTCAATGTAATTTAGAAATAAAAACAACACCATAAAAACCAAGGCAGAATCCAATAAGCTGTGCTAAAGAGTTTGGAGTCAAGGTTGGCTTTACTGAGGTGTAGGGTTAGCTATAAGCAGGCAGCTTTCTATGTTTAAGTTATGGATTGTTTTAACATCAATGTAAACATTTGACATTTTTTCAGCTACATTATTGAACAACGCTTGCTTGGGGGAATACTAAATTGCATCCTATTTTCTTTTTGGACATTATTATTACAACTGTTAAGGTTTTTAGGAATCCTCGCAGCAATTACAGTGTCCCACTGGGACAAATACTGAAATAATTAGGATTGGAAATTAGGTTTTGCTTCAGCTACTTTAGGAATATGATGTGGTCTAGCGTGGACTATAGCAGGGGCAACTTGTGGACCAAACCACTCGATACAAAATCCAGGTTATGGCTCTACAGCCTAGGCTAAAGTCACAGACACACACATACATCACAATTCTGTTACAAATTCCCAAAGCACATATACTTTTATATATGCCTCACACTTTTCACATCACATTTCCCATTGCCTTTTATAGTGATTTCCAGCCTTTGCCCATCAAGTTGGGGTTATCTAAAGCTTCTGAGACTGTAGAGGTTGCTGGAAGCTAAACTTCAACAACACCTGGAGGATCACACCCATTGCAGCCATTCCCAGAACACACAATCCCACACACACGCTACTCTTGCCCCAATTAGCTATAGAGAGCATCATATGGCAATCACTATCAATAAATGTTACTCAATGTAACACACCAAACTAAACTAAAAGGGGGGCTTGAATTCCAATAAACTCCACACCATCAAAGACAAAAATTCTCCCCTGCCCCCCAGAGGAATATAATTAGAAATTCACAAGTTTATTCTGAGTGGAAACATAGGAAACAAAATGACATCCCTACAGTAGGTTAAGGGATACATAGCCATGCCTATTAGAATCATATTTCAGTAGAACTAAATGTCACACTTTGTTTTAGACAAATACATGAAAAAAATCCTCAATGCCCCATCAGCCTTTGAATGTATCCACTTTCACTCCCCAGACACAAGGGCTTCTCTTATCAAGATCTCCTTTTATTCTTTTCTCAATACCCATACATTGGAAAAACAACATTTACCTAAGCAGGGACTGGAAGTCAGTTTTACTGTGGTCCTGGTATGTAGGCATTGCACAGGATGAATTTCATTGCCACAGTATTAATGGAATATAATGTATGACGAATGTCCTCTGTTTAAGCAACCAAGGTCAGTCATTTGGAATATCATGTTTTATCTACGGTTGGCTCATGTGGGGAAGAATAAGGTCATTTGCTAATGCTCAGCTCTAAAAATATATAAGTATATAAATATATATATATATATATATATATATATATATATATATATATATATATATATATATATATATTAAATATAAGTTAAGGTGACATAAGTCCTAAACCCAATTCTTGCCTCTCTGTACTTTCTACCTATATTGGCCCTTGTTTCTGAGGCGATGCCAAGACGTCCCTGCCAAAGAATCTAGAGGCTTCCAAAGAGGTGAGCAAAGAGTCAGATGTTGCAGCTAGGACTGTAAAGGAGTTAGATATCATGGCTGTGGTGCCTAGCATGGGTCCTCAAACTTCCCATCAGTACCTTGCACAGTGGCAGCCTACAGTACACAGCATTTCTCCTGGAAATGGCACCACATAGGGGATTTACAAAGAGACCAATGGAATTAAGGATACTATTGAGATAAACTGTGTGCAATCTGTGTAGACCAATGGTAAGGTTAATTGGGCTGAATGTTTGCTACAGTAGGGGAAGACGTCTTGACCACTGACTGACTCACTGACTCATTCACTCCTTTTTATAACAGTATAGGGCCAACATGACCAACATTGGAGCCCAGTCAGATACTGATAAAAAACTGCAAGGGCCCTTATGTGACCAACTTGTAATAGTTTCAGCTTGATTTGGTCCACCAAACAAGTGGATCTTCAAGTGTATGGCCAGCGTAACTTGAAAGGAAGTAACTGATAGGATGAATATGTAATCTACTCCTTGACCAACTCATAGTGATAAAACCTTCATGTGGTGTAATACGAGTTCATGTGCAGGGAATAGCCTAGACTCCCTGTTGGAGACAAATAGAATGTATGGGTTATCAAAGATAACCCACAAATTATGCAAGGTCAGAAAGGCAACAAATGTCCATAAATACTTGCTGTGATTTCTGTTTAAAGGAGAACTAGGTCCTCAAGCATTAGGCTACACACGATGAACATGCAGCAGCTGTAATTTATTGATATCTGGGTTTAATGGAATAATCTGGCAAATGTATCCATTTAAAAACAATGACTTATCAAACGCAAATAGTTCAGGAGTAATGAGCCAGTAGTTTAACTAGCCTATAGTACAGACCATGCCATTCGTGAAACAGCGACTTCTATGTTTAAATTGAAAATGTAATTTTGTTTGTAGCAAAGCCTTACAATACAATTTAAAGAAGGGTTGCCAAATGAAACAAAAGTATTAAAGGACCAAGAGCTTACAGTCTAAAAGGTTAACCATTGTAGCAATATACTGTAGATAAGAAATCCATGTATCACTGGTTGCCGTAAGTTTCCGCCTAATGCTTACGACACAGGCGATTCTGCATACAATCTAGTTTTCACCCAAACTGTATGGTTGTTGGTGTGTAACCCCTCCTGTGCTGGCTGATCAAACTCTGGTGCAATCATGCCAACCTTGATTGGCTACGCTTGTTCCACCCAGAGACACGCCTCAATTCTGCCTAGGCCATACTCGTGACAATGCTCCCTGCTCTGCCTGTTATGGAGGATTTTGGTTTTATTTCAATTCTTTTCAGTTGGGGCAGGTAAGTAAAATTAGGGTGAATATTCTGACATTGAGTGGGCTGTTAATGTAGGTCATAGGGTTAGAGGAGGGCAAATTATTGTGAGTAGGGTGAGGTGACATGCCTGCACTTTTTTACTGGTCCAAGATTATTTTCTTTTTTGGATTTCCATTAATTCATTAACTCATGTTTTATAACTACCTACATTTAACCTCATCTGCCCTTTTCCTGACTAAAACTTTAAAATGTTTCTGAAGTGAGCTGTTAATCTGGAATGTATTTCCTTTTATTTAGGGAAACCTCCACCAAGAATCACATATCAATCAGAAACAAGGTCAGTTTGCACAGATCCCTATTACTACGTTATCCCTTTCTGACTTTCAAGCCTATGGCCAGACACATTCATCTGCTCAGTGTGTGTAGCTCAGTGTTTGTCTTTGGGCCCCTGTGGGGGAGATGCTGGGAGAAACTTGCCCCATCTGATCAGTTCCCAAACAAAGAGAGAAAAAACATACACCCACATTTATCTGAACACTTAGTCTCATACACATGCCCTGATTTAAATGACACAGGCAAATATTCTATATTTATGTGTATGTTAGCTTACAGACATGTAAGTGTTGTAAAATGACTCACTTCTACCCTTTAGTGAGTGCTTATGAAAAGTCACTTTATGGGTGGCTAGGAAATTCTGCTCTTCTCAACATGAAGGAGCCCCAAGAGCCTTGTTCATCTGAGAATGGCATAAAAATTTGGTTTTGCAATATTACATCCCTTCCTGGGCTCATGGGAAATACTGACCATACAGGTAAAAAACCACAAATAATAAAATATGAAAACTAATTGCAAATTGTCTCAGAATATCACTCTCTACATCATGCTAACATGTAACTCAAATGTAAACAATCACTTGAAGCTAGTGCATTAAAGGGGTTGTTCACCTTCAAACAACTAGTTGGTTTCAGATCAAAAATAACGACTTTTTCCAATTACTTTCTATTTCCTATGTGTGACGGTTTTTCTAATATTGAATTGTAAAGTGTAATTTCTCTCCTTCTGAAGCAGATCTGGGAGGGGGGGGGGTGCCCGATCCTGTAAACTGTTCTAAATTGAAACATTTAGTTGATACATTTGTTATGTTTGTCCCTGCTGAGCAGAAGCTCTGGGTTTCATTACAGGCAGCTGTTAGAATTGATACAATTGTTGTTAATACTCCAGAGATGCTGCTGAGAAATGTATCAACTTAATGTTCCAAAATTGTAACAGTTTAGAGTCTGCACCTGAATTACTGAGCTGCCAGACTCAAACACCAGAGACAGAAACATTCAACTTTAAACTTAGATTTTGGGAAAAACTTAAAAAATAAATAATGGAAAGTAATTGAAAAAAGTCTTTATTTCTGGGGAACAATCTAAAAACAAGTGAATTGAAAAAAGTGTTTGGAAGGTGAACAACCCCTTTAATATAACATTACAGTTATATATTTTAGCTAATGCTTAATGTATCCATGACCATCTATTTTAACTAATGGTTAAACTGCACATAACCCAATGTTGTACACACAGTGTTTCACCACTATGGTCCTCATGGGGAACCTCAGTTATCAAACGTCAGAGATTTCTCATTGATTTGAAAGCAAAAAGCATACTATGCCGGATGCTGCCAAGCATGGATCACTTTGTAATGTAATCTTGTGAGGCTAAATAGATTCTAGATAACTCGATTCACAGACATAGAGAATGATGGATATGTTGTTCTTTCGGCACCTAATCACAAAATGTACAGCCTCATGCAAGAAAAAAAAGTAACTATAACCTCTTCAAAATCCCAAGCACTATTGTATTCCACATTGCAGATTGTTGTCAAGCTAAAATAACTGTCTTTCATTGAAAAATAAATAATGAGGTGGTAAGGCCTTGGCCTGTCAATAAAGGGTAAGGAGGACTGAAGCATGGATTTTATTTGAGCATGACGCTGGCTGGCTAATCATGTTTTTGGGTATGTGAACCCCTTTTTTGAATCAGTTTGTAGGATTGCTCCAGAACAGGAAACCAGTTTAAAGTTATTTTGTCATGATTTTTGGTATAGTGTTTATTACTAAATTAAACTGTGTATATTGCACATAATTCATTCTACCTAAGTTTTATTCTTAAATCAATAAATGTATTTTTTAGTTGTAATATTTGTGTATATGCAGCCATCTCAGATCATTGTGCCTTATTCTGTGCTTTCAAGAAGAGCCAGCACTTAACAATGGAACTGCTTTCAGATAAGCTATTGTTTCTCCTACTCAATGTAACTAAAGGAGTCGCAACTTGGGTTAACCAGACTTGGATTTTTACTATTGAGTGCTATTCTTATATCTACCACTGAAGCATTTTTAGCAATGCAGGTGTCAGGGAGCTATCTGGTTAAATTCCCATTGTTCTGCTGATGGGCCTCTGGGGGGGAAGGTGATATCATCCCAACTTTGCAGTGGAGCAGTAAAGAGTGACTGCCCTATGGTTACTTACTGACCAGGAAAAGTCCACTCCTAGTGGTGTTACGTTATATACAGTGTTTCATAACTGTTATCTAAACATACTTACATAGTTAGTTAAATTGGGTTGAAAAAAGACAAAGTCCATCAAGTTCAACCCCTCCAAATGAAAACCCAGCATCCTCACACACACACCCCTACCTACTTTCACATAAATTCTATATACCCATACCTATACTAACTATAGAGTTTAGTATCACAATAGCCTTTGATATTATGTCTGTCCAAGAAATCATCCAAGCCATTCTTAAATTCATTAACTGAATCAGCCATCACAACATCACCCAGCAGTGCATTCCACAACCTCACTGTCCTGACTGTGAAGAACCACCTACGTTGCTTCAAATGAAAGTTCTTTTCTTCTAGTCTAAAGGGGTGGCCTCTTGTACATTGATCCACTTTATGGGTAAAAAGGTCCCCTGCCATTTGTCTATAATGTCCTCTAATGTACTTGTAAAGTGTAATCATGTCCCCTCGCAAGTGCCTTTTTTCCAGAGAAAACAACCCCAACCTTGACAGTCTACCCTCATAATTTAAGTCTTCCGTCCCTCTAACCAATTTAGTTGCACTTAGTCTCTGCACTCTCTCCAGCTCATTTATATCCCTCTTAAGGACTGGAGTCCAAAACTGAACTGCATACTCCAGATGAGGCCTTACCAGGGACCTATAAAGAGGCATAATTATGTTTTCATCCCTTGAGTTAATGCCCTTTTTTATGCAAGACAGAACTTTATTTGCTTTAGTAGCCACAGAATGACACTGCCCAGAATTAGACAACTTGTTATCTACAAAGACCCCTAGATCCTTCTCAGTTAAGGAAACTCCCAAAACACTGCCATTTAGTGTATAACTTGCATTTATATTATTTTTGCCAAAGTGCATAACCTTGCATTTATCAATATTGAACCTCATTTTCCAGTTTGCTGCCCAGTTTCCCAATTTATACAAATCACTCTGCAAAGTGGCAGCATCCTGCATGGAACCTATAGTTCTGCACATACTGTACATGTTCTTTCTTACAATGCAAACGTCAATATAACTTTGGTACTGTTCATTGGTGCATACTCAGGTAAATTACAATTCTAAGACAGATTTAAATGTTGACTTAATTTATTGTTGAATAACACCCAGGGGCATAGTTATCAAGACCAACCAAAATTAAGTCGAAGTTTTTTTGGTTGAATAGGTCAGTTTTCGATCGAATAGGTCCGTATTCAGCATAATTTGTATCGTACAAATCGAAGGAATATCGCATTCGATTGAATTCGATTCAAAGTTTTTCCCCAAAAAAACTTTGATTTTTCAAAGTCCACCAATTGATAGGTTCTAGGAGGTCCCCCATAGGCTAAAACAGCAATTCGGCAGCTTTTAGATGGCAAATGGAGTCGAATTTTTAAAGAGACAGTACATGATAAATTTTGAGATTTTTTTCCAAATTTGATTCGAATTTGGACTATTCCCTAGTTGAAAGTACACAAAAAATAGCTCTTTTCATTCGAAAATTCACCTCAACCTTTGATAAATCTGCCCACCATTGTTCAATAGTTCAACCATTTGTTTCCCCTTGTTTTCAACCTGAGCTACTCTTTCATATTACCCCATCCTTGCCCGGACAGCCCCCCATGTCTCCCATGGCATAATACTGCAGTAAATCCTTCTGTACCCACCTGCAGAGATTCCCCCCCCCCACAAACCTACACCCCATTGTGTCCATAACTGGGTTGCCCCCCCCCAGAATAGAGGCACTTATCCAGTCACCCTACACTACCCCCACCAACTCCCAATCCCCATACTGTCCCTTCCCTCCCTCCTCACTTTCACCTACACCTTCTCCACCCAACCCCTCCTTCCCCTTTTTTCTTTTTCCTCCTTCTTTCTCTCTTTCCTTTTCATTCCTATCTTTTTCTTTTCTCTTTCCTTCCTTCTCTCCATCCCCCCTTCATTCTCTTTCCTCTTGACTCATCTATCTTTAACAATCTGACCATTCCTTCTCTGGACTACTATGCCTTCTAAATACCACAGCCAATACACATTTAAAGTAGTCAGCATAAACATGAATGGCCTCAATTCCTCAGGCAAGCACATTTTACTCTCTTCTGAACTGCAATAATCTAAGTAAAAAAGGAGCTTTCAGACAGGAAACCCACTACAAACAGAATTCTTGTCCACCCTGGAAAAAACCCACTACCCAGAAGCCTAACTGAGCTCAGTAACATCAGGGGGGCATTCTTTTTTCAAAGACTTTTTGTTTTCATGCCACGGACCATAAAACAGATAAAGACGGCAGATATGTAATTGTTAAGGCACAACTAGAAGGAATCAAATACCCATTCGCCTGCTTCTACTTACCAAATACACACAAAACAGAAGCATTCAGGTCTGTTCTACAGCAACTATCTCAATTTGCAGAAGGTACAGTGTAGTGATGTGCGGGTCGAGAAAAGCTCATAAAAGCTCAAGAAAAGCCCCTCCATTTATACTGTAGACCCTAACCGCTGATGAGATCACAAAAGGGGCAGGGCATATCCACACCTATAAAAAACAGGAAGTTGGAAGCTGGCAGTCTAAGGTCGTGGGCTGAGAGGGCAGGGGGAAGAGGGATGGGACCAGATGGTCTTCCCATCATTTATTCTAAAACCTTTCACTGCCACAACTGTTTAACCATTTATTACACAACCCTACCTTTAGCAAACAGTCACTTAAGGCACATATTTCTCTTCTCCTGAAACCTGGAAAAGACCCACAGAATCCACCCATGATAAAAGATTGGATATAATAAATGAAATATATCGCTTTTAAGAACTCTCCACCACAACCACCATACAGATTATTACATTCTCTGCAACATGGATAAGATGGGTCATCTTTAACGACAATGAGGCCCTGCTACTAGGCCGTTACTTGTCTATCACTGTCTTCTTTAACTCCCCTTCTCTCTGCTTTTTATTACTTTCCTCTCTCGCTGTTCGCTTTTCTACCTCTCCTCACCTTCTCCCCCCCTGCCCCCACCCCTTCCTACCCCACACCAAACCCACATGTAGAACGCCATTACGAGTAGGCAGACATGACTTCCGGTTGTCGAGGAAAAAAGCCGGTCTGAAACGGCAATGAACGACTCTCATGGGATACTGACAAGCAGGTGGCAACCGGGAAGCAATTCATTCAAGGTGGAACCAAAATGTAGATTAAAACTTCATCTTTATTGATCCGAATAAAACCAAATATACACGAGGGCAGGGAGAGTAGCTTGACGCGTTTCGTGACCAATACGTCACTTCATCAGAAGCTTCTGACGTATTGGTCACGAAACGCGTCAAGCTACTCTCCCTGCCCTCGTGTATATTTGGTTTTATTCGGATCAATAAAGATGAAGTTTTAATCTACATTTTGGTTCCACCTTGAATGAATTGCTTCCCGGTTGCCACCTGCTTGTCAGTATCCCATGTACCCTCCCGCCCTGCATGGGCAACTAGACTACTGAACAAGAGGGTCTCTGGTTAACTGATGAACAACTTTAGAATGGTTTAGAGGGGTAGGCAACCCGCGGCTCTGGAGCCTCATGCGGCTCTTCATCCTGCTTGAAGCAGCCCAGTTTTGCAGTTTTGCCTGTCATGTTGTCTATACAGCCCTCGCACTTGATGGAGGCTTCTTGAGTGTGTGACCGCGGTAAGCTAACAGTTAGCTTACCGCGGTCGCACACTCAGGAAGCCGCCAGCAGGTGCGAAGGCTTTATAGACGTCCCAGGAGTGACAAGATCGAGCCGCAGCAAGATGATTCATCATGGTCCTTACCACGGTCACACACTCAAGACGAGAAGGAAGATCAGCATGGAGCTTCAGAAACACAGAAGTCACATTAAACAAATGAGAACACTAGCATTTAATAGGGCTATTCAGTGTTTAATTTATTTCAAAGTAGCCCTGCATATACACAATGCACTTCTGTTTGTTGTATTCTGTTGTAATAGTTACAATTAAACAAAAGGTTAAAACTTTTAAAAGTTTATAAGCTGTGTTATGTTTTGCGGCTCTTTTGATAGTAAAGGTTGCTGACCCCTGGTTTAGACCTTATTGCTTAGTTGTAACGGAGACGTTTTATCATGTCTGTTCGTTACTGTTTTAACTAATTTCGATAAAAATTTAAATGTGAAAAAAAGTAACAACCAGGAGTTAAGCAAATGCTGCTTTTAATAAATTGTTTTTACAAATAACTTTAAAACCACTGAAATTGTAATAAATATATAAGGGAAAGTTGCTTAGAATTATGTTTTCTTTTATTAGGCAACAATTTATTTTTAAGGTTGACTTGCCCTTTAAGGTGTTAATATTTGTTTCTGTAATTTAGAGTTTTTTTTGGCCCAGAGTATTTAATGTTTGTTTGCAACAAATGCAACAATTAGTTTGCCCCTCCTGTTCTTCTATTCCCCCTATCATACTGAAACAAGGAACAGCCTTCTAGATTTACAGCCCAGTCCTCATATATTTATACACTTCCACGTGTTGTAATATTCCTAAACTAAGACTTACATATCCCGAGATATAATGTGTTCCTATGCAGGACCTTGATATCTAACAGACAGCATACTGTATCTATAAGATTCATTTCTACCTCACTGCAATACAGAGGACTCGGTTGTCATGGTAACAATCCCATGGTAGAGAAAAGAGGTTCAGTGGGCCAAGGTCCCTTCTGTCTCCAAATGGATGGATGTGCTCCCCTTTATATTTCTGCAATATTTAGATACAATGATTAGGCTTTTATAACTTAATTACACACAAGAGCGCTGTATTCATTCAAGGTCTCAGATTGTTTAGATGCTAAGGATTGTTAATGAGAAAGAGTACAGGCATGTCAACTACACAAAGAATACTTGTGGATTTTATTTTATTCTTTTTCATTTTTGTTTCGTTGAAGGGGTCTCACCTGTAGCTCCTCTAGTACATGGGAAATCACATATATGTAAAAGACAGAGGTATTTTTAAGGCCATAGAATGGCAGAAGGTACTTTTAAGGCCATAGAATGGCAGGGTCCAGGAGGATTGTGGAAGTTGTAGCTATAAAAAAGTGGACGTCAAAAGCTTGCCTAAGGCACCATAATATCTTGTATACCAATAGACAGTGTATAAATCACTTCCAATGAGCATGTGAGCTTACTGTATATATATATATATATATATATATATATATATATATATATATATATATGGCATGTGAGCTGCCTATAGTATAGACTAATGTAGAGTGCTGGCGTACGGGTGCCTCTAGCTGCTGGTTAGCAATATAGTAAGGCTATGGTCAGACAATGTAATACATCGCGGATGTCGCGTTTTGGTGCTGAAATCCGTCACGTCTGCCTGCAACCAATCGGAAACAATGCTTCTGGTTGCAGGCAGATTAGGAGCAGAAGCACAGTGGGGCTGTTTGTTCTCTGCCTGCGGAAAAAACGCAGGCAGAGATCAGTGGCATAACTAGAGTGCGCTAGGCTCCCCTGCAAAAAAAATCTTCAGAGTGGCCCAGGGCACTCTGATTCCCATCCTCCAGACCACTTACCGCCTCTGCCCAATTCCCACCCTGACTGCCCATTCCCTGCATGACTCCGCCCACTCCTGCCCCTTGACGACTTGCACTCTGCTTCCCTGGCGCAGGAAAGATATTGGCAGGAGATTGGCAGGAGAGAGTTACTGTCACTATAGAGCTACTGTCACTATAGAGCTACTCCCACTATAGAGCTACTGTCACTATAGAGCTCCTCCCGCTATAGAACTACTGCCGGAGATCCACCATCCTCTGGTCCTGGCCTAAGGGTTACACTGAGCCCCAGTGCTTGCTTTCTTTGTATTGTATACAGACTGCAGCCTCATCTAGCTGCTGTTTTTTCTTTACTATTAAATATAATGTACTGTTAATTTACACTGGTAAAAACTGTATGTTTGCTACAGAAGCATGGGTCGCCATTAGGGTTGTCATCTTTTCTGAAAAAAAATACCGGCCTTCCTATATATTTATCTTTTTCCCTATTAATAACATTGGGATCAACCATCATTTTTACCGGCAAGGCAACCCTAGTCGCAATAAGTGTGCTGTATGATGCAACTGTTGGCATGACCGGATCAGTCTGATTTGCCCCAGCATGTTTGATGACCTTACATTGAGCGGATATCAACATGTGAAGCAAGGCTGTAAAGTACCAAACAAGCAGCAAGCCTGTTGCGGGGGGACCATAACATTTAGTACACCAATAGCATTTTTGTGGGTCACTTGCACTTTATTTTTGTGTAATTTTTCTTTGGATCAAGGGTGCTCTTGGTTCTTATGGTCTGAGTATTTAAAATCTGGTGGAGTATGTGTAGCCATTAAGTTCCTTCCCACCCTGAACCCTGGCCCAGCCTAGGGTGCATTAGATGGAACCTTTGCGTTCAAGATTGAGCCCTTTCCCATAAAGTTTTTTCCCCTCCATGTTCCATAGCCTCAAACTGTGGCCTAATAGTGCTTCTATCTGCCATTCAGCCTTCATCGGTATTCTTTCACAGGAGTACCATTATTAACTGAGGCTTAAATTGGTGATTCAAATGACCAATTCTAAGCAACTTTTCAATTGGCCTTTTTATTTATTTATTTTTTAAAGTTTTTGAATTATTTGTCTTCTTCTTCGGACTCTTTCCCCCTGTCAAAGGAGGGTCACTGACCGCATCTTCAAAACAAATGCTTTGCAACGCTACAAATGTATTGTTAGTTTTTATAACTCATCTTTTTACGCCCTCCCCTATTCATATTCCAGACAGTCTATTGCTCCCTAGCAACCAGATTGCTGAAATTGCAGACTGAAGTGCCGCTGAATAAAAATGAAATAACTTAAAACTATTAATAATAAAAATGAAAACCAAATGAAGAATATCTCACAATATCTCTACATCATATATTAATTTAAAAGTGAACAACCCATTTAAAGGAGAACTAAAGCCTAACTAATGAATTAACTAGAAATGTTGTACATTAGGTTTTGGGCCTCTGTATCAGCTTAAGGCAATCACAGCCTTTTAGCAGTAAAGATCTGTGTCTCCAAAGATGCCCTGTCACTTACCAAGCTTAGGGACCCACTCACAATATACAGTACACATAGAATAGAAGTGTCACAATATAAGGCTGAGAATCAGAATTTAATAATCAGCCCTGTAGCATCAGCTTATGTTACAGACAAACCTCATTTTCTGCTTGATAAGTCCACTGAGCATGTGAGTGTCACAGACACTTTCCAAGATGGTGACCCCCTGTGACAAGTTTGAAGTCCTGGATCATTGCTGCTATTCTGAAGAGGAAACTTTAAGCTAGCACAATAAGTTCAGTATATAAAATATGGCATTTTTAGCCATATTCAATTTTAGGGTTTAGCTTCAATGATTGTCTCTTCAGAGCTCCAGAGTAAGTGAACATGGTTTGCTGTTCAGTTACATAGAAGTGAATACTGTTGCTGGGGAATTAAATTGCACTATAAGATGAGTTCATCAATAAGCAGTGCAGGTCTTAAGCACAACAAGACACTCTGACAGTTGAACGGATCAAATTCTGCCCTTTGCTTGTGCTAGTATCAGTGCAAGTCCATCATTTTTAGCCCTTCTCAAACCACATTTGCCCTTGCATTAGTGAATAAGCTCTAGCAAGTTAGGCTGAATAAAGATATACATTCATATATTTAGTCCTAACATTTTATTTGCAGCTAAAATGTTCCCCTTGCCTCTCATCTTCATATGTAATTAGTCATAGTTTTCTTTCAATCAAGATATTGAGTTTTTATAAAATGATATACTTTGCTGCGTGTGCAGAACAGCTCGAGGTCTGATGTGCCTTAAATGAGCCCTGTGTTGACCAACTGTTGGGGAGCCGTAGACTTTATTTCCGAATGACCTCACTGTGGCATGAACTATGCAGTGTAATCAATACATGGCACCCCAGTACATAATTTTCTCCAGTTTTCAAAGACCCTGAGCTCTATCGTGCATTTTATTTGGACTTGAGTGACTATGTTTCTGGATTTTATAGAGCCAGTTAGGGTAAGGACACATGGGCAGATTTGGGGAGATTAGTCGCCCTGGTGACAAATTGCCGCTTCTTCGGGGTGACAATCTCCCAAACTGCCTTCCTGCCGGCTAGAATCTAAATCGCCGGCAGGATGGCACTGGGAGCTCTTTGTTTTCCGAAGTCGCCCAAAGTTGCCTCGCAATTTGTCGGCTGGGGGACTAATCTCCCTGAATCTGCCCATGTGTCCTTACCCTTACTGTTTAGCACAAGGGCAAACATAAGCATGCTCAGCAAGTGATGAGTCCTTTCCACAGACAGGAAAGGATCGACTTCTTCCAGCTGCTCATTAAACATCTCTGCAATGAAGATGAAAGGCGGGTGCCAGCAGGGAATGCATTTCTCCATATCTTTAGGCATCACTGGGGAGCATGAAACTAATTGCAAACTTGGCAAAATGGAAAGGACTTTAAAAGGTTAAATAAAGATTCCCTAAAGAATATCTTCAAGACTGCTCCCTGTGCAGTGTGGACTCACAATGGGCTGAAAGGCTTATGCAGTACTTGTTGGACAGTCAGGGCTGGATTACCCACTAGTCGCCCTAGGCAGGGGCCACCGAGCTTTATGGCCTGGCCCTAGACCTCGCTTGCAGCCGTGCCACTCTGGCAACCAATCCCACCCTGCTTTCCTTTGCTGATAACGCACACACACAATGATGTGGCACTTTGGTGCTACTGCGTGATGTAGTGAAGGATCAAATAAAATTTTTGGGCACTACAAGAGAGAGGTGTATTCATGTGCAAATTGTCTGGGCATACCTCCCAACATTTGAAAAACAGAAAGAGGCGCAGCAAAACTTTTTGGCCATGCCCATTTTATGGCCACACCCCCTAAATACCCCATCCATTTTACAAAATTTGGCAGGTTATGGAAAGATTGAGCACATTTCTGGGGGTTTTGAGGGCCAGGTTTTATGTGTTATTACAGGTTTGTTAATGAAAGTGAAATTGTCCCCCAAAAAAACTTCCTTGTTTTGTGATGAAAAGTCAAATGATTTTAAGGTTTGGGGTTTGGTTAGGCCAGGCACAAGGATTCAGACGAATTTGAATCCTGCTGAAAAGGGCTGAATCCTGGCCAAATATCGAAACAAATCCTGGATTTGGTGCATCCCTAAAAATAATTGTAAAGGGTGTGGGACTGTCTGACTGGCTCTGGAAGGAGAGAGACGAGGGAGGGCAGCCATGATGATGCAAATTATGGAAAGATCCATTATCCGGAAAACCCCAAGTCCCAAGCATTCTGGATAACAGGTCCCATACCGGAACAGAGATATCAAGCCAATTTAATCCTATTCACATGGATGCATTTATAAAGGATAGGTGAGTATACTGATATTTAAAGTTAGAATATAAATACCAATAAATCCCAAACCTAGTGTATCCCAGTCCAAACAATCCATTAGGTTCTCTTCCACCTTCAAAAAATCCAATTCCAAAAGGGGATTGCTGTATTCTTCAGATGAGGTTTTTTGGTGAAAAAAACTGAAAAAAAATATAGTGCAGCGTTCTCAATCCAAACACACACCTTCAGTGGTTAAAAAGTGTTTATAAATCAGTGTGATAAATGACTCAGCTTTTAGTGATTTCTAGTGAAAGAGTGTTAATGATACATCCATTTCAGTGGTAGTGAGAAAAGCTATAAGGGTATAGTTTGTACCCACAATTGAGAATGCGAGTATCCCAGTAATATATTATACTCACAAACACAGGAATTGTTTCTGCATATCTCAAAACCAAGGGCAGATCTGATCAGCTTTCAACGTTCTTTTTCCCTTGTGGACAATAAAGAGCGGCATGTGCAGAAGCGCTTTTACAATTTTAATAAATAATTAAAAACACACTCACAAACAATTCTCTATATAATCGCCTTTTCTAAAACAAAGGAGGATCTCCACGGCTGCAATGTAAAGTCTCTTGGCGTCTTATAGACCTCACTGCACAAGTTCCCGCTTCGTGCTTGCACAGTTCCGCAATGCTTTGTCACCGCTGACGCGTTTCGCCTAGCAGGCTTCTTCCAAACTACCACTTCTTTATTGTCCCACTAGAGTTGAAGTTTAAAACGTTATAGATATGCACAAAAGTCTCTTAAATCATATTTGTAACAACAAATGTCTCACCGATGTCCATTTAAAATCAAAATATCCTCCATATCTTCCAACAAATGTAAAACATTTATTCTAAAAAGGCTCTAAGATTAAAGTCCATGGGGGGACAAAGATTTTCATTTGTGTATCCACCAGCTTTCTCGCTGCATGGTTTTTGTAACCAAATTATCTCCCCTCTAATCACTTGTAACTATTTGAATTCGAAACCAACGGAGACCTATTGGGCATGTGTCTAAAAAAATGTTTGGATACAGAATGTTTTGTGTACCCTTTTTGAATGTTGCTTACATGTTCTCTTATTCTAACTGGATTTTTATTGCTAATTTTTATTAGTCAGCTTTCTATTCAGGCCTCTCCTATTCATATTCCAATGTTCAAATCAATGTATGGTTGCTAGGGTAATTTGGCCCCTAGCAACCAGATTGCTAAAATTGCATAAAAGCTGCTGAATAAAAAGCTAAATTACTAAAAAAAACTACAAATAAAGGCCTCTGGGCGCCCACACATGAAATCTGGCCCTAAACAGAATGGTGTTTGAATGCATCCTTATGTATATGAAGAAGCATCAGTGTGTTTATGTAAAACTCTTTGCCTGGGAGATTCTTAATTTTTTGCAAATTGATGAATTCCATAATGAAATGTATGCCAGCCTTTATGTACTGTGTGCTCCCCAGCTTCCATAGCCAAATCCCCAGAAGCCTTTGCTGGTATTACGTAGGCCTGTGAGCGTTTATTTTCTGCTCCCCGCCGAGTCGCCCTACATTCTCACTCTACTCCTGCTCATGTATATTTACATTCTGTGTTCTCTGTATGCAGAGGCTTTTCTCTGACAGTCCCCAGTACTCCTTAGAGCACATAAGCTGCAGATGCTGAAAATATATCATGGAAAAAAATTATGGTTCATTCGGGCACAGCCAGTCATATATATATATATTTTCCCTAGCAATTGCTGCACAGCACAGGAACCTGCAATAGGTCAGGTATTGACATCTGAGTTCATGCCTATTGCGTGATGTGGGCTAATTCCAAGGCCGCTAACAAATGAGCAGTAATTTAGCAGCTAAGAGAAATATATTAAGCATGTCAAGTGAGATTCTGTGCGGTAATTGGGGGTTGCAGTTAGTGAGAATCAAGGATATGGGTTGTCAGGCAATGAATACAAAACACAGTTTCCCGTCTCATCACAGTCTTGAAAAAGACTCAGGTAGGATTGGATCGGGGCAGCTCCGCTTTTGGTAACTCTTTTAGCTGCCGTCGGGGCCAAAGAGTACATAACACAAAAGATGGCAGAGATGGATCATTTTATGTAAAGTACATTAAAGACAAATTTATACTGGAAAAAATGTAACATCATTACAGTCATAGACAGAATTCTCAGAGAATATGAATGATATGAATGTGCTCAAGGTTGCTTTCAGCACTAGTGTCCCTGTCCGTTTTCTCTTTCCTTGCACTGACATCATACAGCACCCACCCAAGCCTGCAGTTGCAATGAATCACCCAGCTCTATTAACCCATGCAGTGCCAGCATATCACACAACACCTACCCCCAGTAGCCCCCTACAGTGTTCACAAAGCACCAGTGCTGGAAAATCATGTCACCCCCAGTGCCAGGGTAAGATATTACCTCCAGTAACACAGCCCCAGTAATATCTGCATTGTCAGTGCACCACATTACAGTGCTAATGTATCACAGTGCCCTCAGTAACAGCTCAAGTCCCCCACTATTCAGAGAATTCAGAGAAGTACACATTATAGATCCAGAGCATCACACAGAGCTAAGTGATCTCCTAAAATCTTCCAGGTTTACTGTGCCTCATTTACTACCAAATGCACAAATAAAGCCTGCTGTATTAAGCAGCCAATCACAAATGTACAAGTAGAGTAATGGAAGCAAACGTTGTTAGGTTGCTATAGCTTACTGAGGTGGCACAACATTGATCTGATATTTACAGCTTTGCTTCAAAAGGGCTCAATGTGGGGAGACATTCTGGTAATCTTGGTTGGCTGTTTTTTTCCAGACTGGCTGAAAATTAATAATATATAACGTTGTTTTTACATCCAGGACTGTGGATTAATAATGGCTAAATGATCCAGCTGCTGAAGAATGACAATTATATTGATCTTTTGTACATCAGCTTTGGATCAGTCTACTTCCTATTTGTCATCAGGTCCATTGCATATCAACAGAACAGCAGAGAAGAGAGATCACTGCTTGCATAACAATCTAAGGAAGGCTGGTGACAACCCTACCTCGCCAAGTTGCACCCTATGCACATACCCAGTGGTGTAACTAGAGATTACTGGGCCCCATAGCAATGATAAAACTGACCCTAATATATGTTCATTGTAGGGATGCACCATATCCCTGATTCGAGCGAATCCTAGCTTTTTTGCACAAATTTGAGTGCCTGGCTGAACAGAATCTGAATACTTAAAATCATTCCACTTTAGAGTCACACGATTAAGGAATTCAGCCGAGTCCCAAAAAAGTGGATCAAGTGCATTCCTAGTTTATTGTACGAATTAGACAGTTTTACTGGGGCAGGAGCTAAAATGAATGGTAAACATGCTGCATAAAAATGTTTGCAATATATTAAGAAACGATAATAATAATTTATCTGTAGTGACTAGGGGTCAATTTATCATGCAGGTACAATGGTTAAGCCATGCTATCTGAACACCCAGCAACTACAGAGACATAAAAGTAACATGCCACAGGGTTTATGATCCAGACCAGGAGTTGAGTATTATAATGTAGGCCCTCCTGCTATTTGGTGAGTATGAGTAGCTTACAGTCTCCACTAGGATGGAAGGAATCATCACTAAAAGATGTTTGTTCTTTCGACAGTTTGAATTTATGAATCTGAGTTATATATCCGAGTTTCCAGAAATAAACAGATTCACAGTTACGGTATATTTCTCTTAGATCACTGAGCAGAGCAACAACAACTGTCTGTAGTTAAATTTGGATAGATATTTCTTCATGTGAACTGGCACAGGGGAAGTTGGTGAGTGCAGCACCGGGGAGGGAACGGTATTGGAGAATATGCACTGTCCTTAGGAAATCTAAGCAGATATCTACAGGTCTATTTTTAGAACAGTTTATACAATATTCATGATTGCAAAACCAAAAATAGCAGAGGCTTTGGGATGAAACTGTACACTACCAATCTATAAAAAAATATCTCTCTCTTAACAAAACTGTAATAATGCTCAAATGGGTCTATTGCATCTTTATACTGTATTTCCAGAATTGTATATGAAAAATCCTGCTTTATATACTTTATGTTATATATTCTTAGATTGTAAGCTCTTCTTAACAAGGACATCCATTCCTTTTTTTAATTGTTTGACCCTAGTTCATTCCAACGTTATTGTAAGGCATTGCATAACTAGCTGGGCTGTATAAGTTAAACCTGACTGATGTCCAGGATTAAACTTGCAGTACAAACAGGGTGCACAAGCTCTACATGCAGAAGTACCTACCATTATATTACACTTCTGCTGCTGATTAGGTGAAAAGTCAATTTTCTTTATAGAAGAGCTAAACTATGTTCCATGTTCTCAGGGGCGATCCTGGCCCCTCTGCCGCCTGAGGCAGCTTGTTGTTGCTGCCGGCCCCCCCTCCTCGGTGCACTCGCCTTTTTGGCTGGGGGGTCCACGAGGGCAGCGGAGAGGGCCAGGACGCTAGCGCAGAGAGCATAATTGTGCTCTCTGCGCTACAAGAGACAAATTTCCAGAAACAAGACCAGAAATTTGGCTCTTAAAGTACCAGGAGTGGCATTTTTGCTGCCCCTGGTACCTAGTGGGGCTTTGCCGTCTGAGGTTACTCAACTCGCCTCATTGCCGGAGCGCCCCTGCATGTTCTGTCCAATAGGCCATTTTCAGCAGATCTCTATTTCAACTTAAACCATGTCCACATTCTGTTCAGTGCATTCAAGGGCTATTACCAGCAAGCATTTGGTCATTTGTTCTCCTGCAGTGGCTCTTTCATGTGTTCCACCTGTTTTTGGTGGTCACATGCAGTGCAGTTGGTACAAACAGACAACAGAGTATAGGATCGGTTCATTATCAGACAAGGGTGTCTCTTGGGCCCACTGCAGCACCAACATCAAGAGGCCACATCTCCTATCCCTGTAGCAACTACCCAGATGTCCGTCTGACCCAACATACCATGTACCTTTTCTTCCCCCCTCTTCCTGAAAACTTGCAGCCATCTTGAGGCATGTCTGCATTCTGGAGGACTGGGTCAGCAGGGCCCATGATGGCTGGAGCCCATCGGGTTTTCTCCCAGTGTCCTGCTGGTCCGGTCTGACCCTGGCTACATTAACTCAGGGGAATGTGTGTGTTTGTGCTTGAGTGTAAGGGCCCTTGAAGTCTTTGTTGCACACATCATAATGAAGATACTGAAAAGAAACAGTCTTGGTGCTTTCTGGAAGATTTGAGGGAGAAGAACAGTATCCATTGCAGAGGGCAGCTGGGAAAATAAAGTGCTGATCTTGCAGAGGGTGATTATGCCTGTGTAGAAGTAGAACCACCTTATTTCATAGAGACGTCTTTACAAAGTTACAAACAATGGGCCAGATTCAATTCAGTGAGAAAAAATCTCCTGGTTTATCATGTGAAAACTTATGGACGAGACTCAATTTGAGTAGAAATAACTTTTCAGTTCCAGTTTTTTCCCTGTAGACTTCAATGGCGTTTTCACATAAACTGTCCGATACAGTAAGGTTTTCTGAATTGTATCTCAAATTGAATCGCGCCCATGACATTTCACGAGATGAACCCTTTTCTCACTGAATTGAATCTGGCTCTATGTTCGCTCTATAATCCCTTCTCGGCCATGTGCGCAAATGTCATATGCAAAATAATTCTTTTGTGACCATGTTTTTGATTCCTGTGCACAGTTTTTAAAAACTGTGTGCTTAGGTCAGACATTATATACACACAATTCTTTGTGCGCACAACAAATAGATGTGTGCGTTGGCCTCAAAATTTGTGTGCACGTACATGAGCTCACACCTTAGAGGAGGCATTGGTTACAAAGTCTGGCTAATTGCAATAAAGTGCACAAGAAACTGCAAATGTCAACAGCAATTGCCAATAGGGTTGCCACCTGCCCAGCCTGACTGGTAAAAATGGTGCTTGATGCCAGTGTTAATATTGGAGGAAAAGGCAGCAGCGCTAATTGCCAAAACTGTGCATACTTTGGTTCTTTGTTCTTTTCTATGTAAAATAAGATTTCCTGCTATAAAAAGAAACCATGTCCCCTTACAACAACTTTTCTTCAGAGATAATAACCCCGACTGTGACAGTCTACCCAGTTTACCATTTCAGTTGCACTTATACCACCTCCTAAGTATCCTTCTTAAAGACTGGTGCCCAACATTGCACTGCATACTCAAGGTGAGGCCTAACCAGGGACATATAAAGAGGCAAATTAACCTTTTCATCCCTTGAGTTAATGCCCCCTTTAAAGGAGAACTAAAGCTTAACTAAAGAAGTAGGCTAGAAATGTTGTACATTATGTTTTGGGTTTCTGTACCAGCCTAAGGCAACCACAGCCTTTTAGCAGGGAAGATCTGTGCCTCCAAAGATGCCCCAGGAGCTCCCCATCTTCTTTTCTGCTGATTCACTGCACATGCTCTGTGCTGCTGTCACTTACTGAGCTTAGGGAATGACTCAAAATATACAGTACACATAGAATATAAATGTCACAATATAAGGTTGATTAATAATCAATACAGATAATTACTACATGGCAGCACAGAAAACAGTGCAACTAACATCAGAACTTAATAATCAGCCCTGTAGCATCATTTATAATACTACAGACCAACCTCATTTTCTGCTTGATAATTAGTGACAACCCTAAGCTTAGCTTCTCAACAGCTGCTCAGAGCCCACTGAGCATGTGAGTGTCACAGACACTTTCCAAGATGGTGACCCCCTGTGACAAGTTTGAAGTCCTGGATCATTGCTGCTATTGAGAAGCTAAAACTTTACATTGGTGCAATAAGTTCAGTATATAAAATATGGCATTTTTATCCATATTCATTTTTAGGGTTTAGTTCTCCTTTAATGCAAGATAGTACTTTATTTGCTTTAGTAGAATGACACTGCCTAGAGCTATACAACTTGTTTTCCACAACAATCCCCACATCATTCTCAATTAGGGAGGCTCCCAACATACTACCATTTATTGTATAACTTTCATTCATGTTCTGTTTCTGTTTCTCTTTCTAATGGTAGAATAAGGGATCCTTCTGTAATTTGGATCTCCATACATAAAGTCTACTACAAAATCATTTAACATTAAAAAACCCAAAAGGATTGTTTTGCCTCCATTACGTATGACTTATATTGTAGTTGGGATCAGATAAGGTACTGTTGTATTATCAGAGAGAAAAAGGAATTCATTTTTAGAAATTAGAACTATTTAATGAAAATGGAGTCTTTAGGGGGTTATTTATCAAAGTCTTAATTTATCTCAATATTTTCTGAAAAATGACCAAATCCGCATGGTTTTCGCCTTATTTATTAATACACTTTCCCGAAAAAAAAATTTGCATGGGAAAAATATGAATCTTACAAATTTTTCAGATTTTCCACCCACAAATTTTTTTTCTGTTTTTTGCCCAAAAACCCTGAAAACTTCGGATTATTGCACGAAACCCAGTGCAGATCAAAAAATCTTTGGATTTTCTCCCATTGACTCATGTGCAATCTCGGCAGGTTGGATTCAGACTTTTTCCATCCTCGGGGTATAAAAATAAAAAATAAAAAAATAAAAATTTCGGATTTTATACTAAAAAAAACACACATTTTTCAGGGTTTTGGCATTCAGAGTTTAGTAAATAATCCCCTAAATGAGATGGCCTCCCTGTAATTTAGAATCATCCCAGTGCTCTAATAAACCAAACCCTTCTTTCCTGCACCAAGACTTCAACCACACATTTTGCTTCCTAAGCTCCTGCTGTCTTCCTAAAGTTGCACATAACCCATGCCAACTTTATAAAAAACAACATGAAGACCTTCCCTTAAGTAAAGATCTAGAGCCTAGATGATAATCATTTATTTTTATAGAACCAGCAAGTTAGTCAGGGCTTTACATTAATTTATAACCATCAGGGGTCTTACAGGTTACAGAGTAACAAATACAATCAATGCAAGACCTTACATTATAAAGGGTAAGGGAACATTTGAAACAGGATGATGAAAACAGTTGGTAGTTTATGATAAGCGGATGTCTAATCAGTCAAGATAAATTGAATATACTTCTCGAAATACTTCTCGATATACTTCTTGTCATTAGTATCAATATGTACCAAGACAGTTGGGCTCTGCCCAGCCCCACCCAATAATTTGCCCATCCTATTAACCACATGACAAACCCTGGCACCAAGGAGGAAGCAAACTGTTTGGTACTTGTGATCCGGACGACAGATTACCCTCCCAGCTTTTCTATTATTTGAGTCTCATATTGCAACAATATGCCCACAAAGCAAACCTGGATGCAACATAGCTGTGATTTGGTTAAGGACCAGGGGATGTGCAAAATGTCATCAGCTAGCAGTAGTGATGGGCGAATTTGTGGTGAATTTCCGCGTTTCGCCACCGGCGAATAAATTTGCTTTCGTCAAAACATTTTGGACGTGCATTGGAAAAGTCGCTTGTGTCCAAACCATTTGCATTTCCCGAAACGGGACAAATTCACCCATCACTAGCTGGCAGTAATAAGAATGAGAGGAAAACTAGGTGAGAGTAGGATTTCTAAGTTCTACATTTATGTGACAAGGAGAAGGTAGCTGGAGCTTTTGGACAGATGACAGATGTACAGAGGATGACATTTCCATATCATGTAAATTGTTGGACGGTGCAGCAAGGAATATTTAAAGAAAGGGGAGTGTAAAAAGGGACACGAGAGGAATGTAGAACTTGAAAATGGAAAAGTTACAAACTTACAGTTGAGGCTTTGTTAATTTTTCAGTTTGCTTGATTGCAGAACATTCGGTGCCTTTTCTGTGTATTGTCTCTGCTTTGTCCATCTGTTATTTTATTAGCTCTTGTGAAATATTAGAACTTAGAAAACATTAGGGCTTATTTACAATGCCCCATGCTGTGTGCAAAGTGCCAAAAAAGCAATATGGCTCAATTCAATAGGGGCAGGCTGGGAGAGGCACATGGGAGTTTTTGTGCCATGCATAGTAGGCGGGGGTGCAAGAGCTTCCCAAATGAGCATGTGTGACCCCCTGTTGGCACTAGTGCCTTGCTCCTGGCCCCAGTGCTTTCCTAATGTTAGCTCTGAATATTTAGGCAGTCTGATTAAGGCATTAATCAAATATCAAACAAGCAAGCTGGGAAGGAAAGGGCAGAGTATTTACAATGCCAGAACTGAAAAAAAACCTGCAAAAATATATCTTGATTGTTGAGTAGTAAAGACAGGCATGGTTTCAAAATAATGATCACAAAATAGATTAACCCTTTAAGTGCCACATATCGTAGAATCTACGATTTGTGGATTAAAGGATTTACGTGCCGCAGATCATAGATTCTACAATCTGCAGCACTTCCAGGTTGGAGGCGGAGGAGCGGCTTGTGAAGCCGTTCTCTCCATCCCTCCTCATTCCCCCAATCCTAGGCAACGAGCAGAGTGGGGGATCAAGAGGCCCCTTGGGCAGACAGGGGCCCCACAGCAGCAGCAGCAGGCACGTGAAATCTTTGTGTCCTGCTACTGCCTGCATTTCCTGGACCCCCCTGCCCTGAACTCCACCGGATCAAGCAGGAAGCTGGATGCCTTCTCTTTGTGAGACCTCACAATCCCTTCCAGAAGGATCTGCAGCCTCTAGCTTTGCGCACATCGCAACACTTCGCCAGGCGTAAATTTGCCTGGACAATGCTAATTCATGAAGATCCGAAGTTGCGCGCAGGGAACTGAACGCTGGCGAAATTATGCCAGCGAAATTACGCTCAGCAGTTCGAAGTTACGCTAACGTTGGATGATTAGCATACGGCGTTCAGTTAAAGTACAATGGCCGTATATGCTGCAGCAAATACATTACACTACACAAGGTCAGGGAACCTTAATAAAATTATATAGAGTTGTTATATTGCCCTACACATGTGCCCACAGTATAGTTTAGGTGCAATATGTTAGGAAATGTAGGGGGGAAGGAGGGTATCCCAAAAAAAAATGTACGATCTTTTTCAGTCTATCACCCTTTAAATAGGAAAAAACTGCAGTGTTTTTTGGGACTTGGGATTTTCAACTTTTTTTTGAGGAAGTCCTATCTACTCTATTGCACTTCGCCTGGTCTGAGGTGGCGAAGGCAAGTCTGGCGAAAGAGGTAAGTAAAATCAAAAACGTAGTGAATTTGCATAGTAACGCTCTTTTGCCAGACCGAAAATTCGCCTGGCGTTAGAGTGCGAAGTTGCGCCAGAGTCTATCTCTTTGGCGAAATTACGCCAGCAAATTTACATCAGCTACCGTTAGTAAATCGGCAAAGTGCCTGAAATGACGTCACGCTGGTGAATTTTCACCAGCGTTAGCCACTTTGCCCTTTAGTTAATTTCCCCCTTGGTGTTCATATTTAGGATGCTTTGTATGTTACAAAATGTGGGTCATGTTATGGGGTAAAATGCAAGCTTTTTCAGAAATTTTATAAAAAACACTGCCTTTAGTATAGTTTTGGAGATTAGTAGTTTGCATTACAAAAACGCATTTACCCATTTTGGATTAGTCAGAATGTGCACTTACTTTCCAAAAATATATGGGTTTCTAGGGTGTCCATAATGTTAGGGGGTCATGTAGTACATAACACACACACCAGGTGCTTATATTGCAGCAGCCATTGCAGTGTCAGCAGTTAAAAAATGAATATGCACTATTGTCACTTGGTTTGGTAAATCTATGTATAGTGGGCATCAAACTTTGCAGTGGACCCCTGGTATTCATATTTAGTATTTTTCTTGGTACATAATGCTATGTGAGAGATAAGATGCAAGAAAGTGGAAGCTTTGAGGCAATTTGCAGATATTTAATCAAAACCGACTATTTTGGGAAAGCATTGTGACTCAGTAATTTGGAGTAGAAAGACATGGTTACCCATTTTGGATATACCCGAATGTGTACTAAAGTAGGCCTATGTATAGTAAAACTATACATATCTGGTATTGGCATATTCAGGACACTTGAGGCTTTCCAAATCAATTGAATTTTTGTGCAAAAAATATTTAAGAGCTCTAAATCTTGTTCCAGAAGTGGAAATATACAAAAACTCAACAAAAAAACAATGTATAGTTTTCCCAGGAAATGTCAAAATGAGAGAGTACAAACGGTTAAAAAAAAGTCTGGCACTGAGTGCAAATGAAATGCGAAATTCTGCTGGCACTTAAAGGGTTAAAAACAAAAATGGGGTTTATATAAAAATCGCAGAGTCATTAAAATCACACTGTGGAAAACATACACAAAGAAATACTGACCAAAATTAAGAGTAGGGCCAGGTTTAGGTGGAAAGATGACTTACGTTTTTTGGAAATAACTAAGGCATTTAGAGATTTAAGTCTGCATTAAAAAAGTTAGTAAATGGGTTGACAAATATATTTAAAAATCACCAACAGACAGAATCTATTTAGAGCCAAATTAATGGATGAGGTCTCCCAAAGAGGGAGAACAACAGCAGATGAAGTATGGGACCTTGGGGCACCACACCTTAAGCTGGCCATAGATGCAAACCGATCGTTCGAATCCTCCAACGATTGGACTTCCCCATCTCCCGACCTGCCATTAACCATTCAGATCAAATAAAGTAGAAAACAACAGATCAGCCGATGTTCTGCCCCTGACAGCAATCGTATGAAAGTTATGTCTGACAAAATCTAGTGACAGTCTCCCTCTGATAATCATACGATCGGCAATACATGTAGAGATATTATCGACAGCCGACAGAAATGTTCTAACCTGTCCGATCGACCAAATCTCCGCCGGATCTAAAATGTCGGGACTCTCCACACAAGATCCGAAAATTGTACGAATCCTCGATTTGTACGATCAGATCTTTGCGTCTATGGCCAGACAGAGAAAAGTGAATGCTAATTGGTGATAAATACAGATGATAATAAAATCATTAGAAGATTATGGGTGTGGAGAAAATAACAAGAAGAAAATAACAAGACAACACAATACATTCTGGGATTTTAGAGCATAGTGGTAGGAGGTAGATGAGACTGTAGTTAGAGAGAAAGGATGAGTTATGAGTGTGGTTTTATACATATATTTATGTATACACGCGTTCGATCCAGACGGTCATCCTGATGACGATCCTGTCTGGATCTAAACGCGTAGATGTGAGTGTGGAATAATAAAAAATCTTTTTTGCAACCTTTGGAAAAGAGCTGTGAGTGCTTTCGTGGATTGGACTGTATTATAATGGGTAGCACCTGGCCGTAATTTGTGGAATGGAGAGTGCCGATGGAATGGTATTGTGTATATATATATATATATATATATATATATATATATATATATATATATATATATATATATATATATATATTCAGGAACGATAAGATACAAAATGCAGCAGCGACAGCACTCCAAGGATGTAAACAAGATGATGTTGATGATCTTGTTTAAATCCTTGGAGTGCTCTCGTTGCTGCATTTTGTATATATATATAAATAATATACTGTATATATATAATAAAAACTTTGACATAGCCTGGTTTGAATGAAAATGGAAAATTCCAGAAGCTAGAGATGAACTTAATATATACAGGTTGTGAGTTGAGATGAGAGTGATGAGAAGAGAACCAATGTATTCAAAAATTGTCTACATAAAACATAAAATAAATTCAATTTATTCAGCTACATTTACATGCATGTAGATTCAGTTCCATACAGAATGATCCAAGAATTTGAATAAATCAAAATTTTTTTTACAAAAACTACAAGGTCAAAGAAAATGGTTTGGACATAATCATAACAATTTTTTAAAAAGTTATTGAATAACGACTAGTGCTAAAATGCAGCCTTTTTTCTGTTATGCCAGGAGCTGTCTCTCTCCATGATTAGATATTAAAGAAAAGATATTAGCGTCAGATGAAATAACAGCAGACGACAAGGATTTACTTTTGTCTCACTTGCAATAGGAAAAAAAAAGATTTGCAACGCTGGTTTTATAATTTGGAGAAAAAGTGGTACAGGCAGCAGTTTACTATATTTTAATGGGTCACTGTACAATTTATTTTTGTTTTGTGGATGTGCCTGTTTAATGGATATATCAAGAAGCAAAAATGTGTTAATTTTCTCAGTTTTGATTCCTTTAAATTTTATATATCTCTTTTTGGCATGAGTTAAATAGAGATTGTACTGAGTGCTCTGCCTGTCCTTTCAGTAAAAATAACTATATTTTCTTAATTTGTTACAATTATAATGTTTTAATGGTTGATTGTATTGGTTTATTCTCCTCTCAGCTCATCTAGAAAACACAATCACATTTGCTGCCTGTATCTCAGGCTTGCAGATTAGAATGAGTTCATTATACAGGGTGATTAGAAGATGAGTGATGAGAAGAGAACCAATGTATTCAAAAAATTTCAAACCTTTCTAGGCCCTGGCCTCTTGATTTGTAAGGTGCTCATTTTGTCACCATTATGGTACAAGTATTTTTTGTGACGATAGATACAACACAAAACTATGGACATGGGAGATGTGCATGTTAACAGATACCGTAGTTACATAGTTAAATAGGGTTGAAAAAAGACAAAGTCCATTAAGTTCAACCCCTCCAAATGAAAACCCAGCATCCATACAACACCCCTCCCTACTTTCACATAAATTATATATATTAATTATAAAAATTATATATAAATTATATATATACCCTATCTATACTAACTATAGAGTTTAGTATCACAATAGCCTTTGATATTATGTCTGTCCAAGAAATCATCATAAAGGCATTAACTGAATCAGCCATCACAACATCACCCGGCAGTGCATTCCACAACCTCACTGACCTCACTGTAAAGAACCACCTACGTCGCTTCAAATGAAAGTTCTTTTCTTCTAGTCTAAAGGGGTGGCCTCTGGTACGGTGATCATCTTTATGGGTAAAAAGGTCCCCTGCTATTTGTCTATAATGTCCTCTAATGTACTTGTTAAGTGTAATCATGTCCCCTCGCAAGCTAATTTTATTTCCAGAGAAAACAACCCCAACCTTGACAGTCTACCCTCATAATTTAAGTCTTCCATCCCTCTAACCATTCAAGTGAATATATTGAACACGGAGCACCAGCAGCAGTTAAAATCCATATTTTATTGAGTCATCATTAAAAGGTTAAGCAGATCCTATATCCCAACAGCACGCTTGACGCGTTTCGTGGATTTTAACTGCTGCTGGTGCTCCGTGTTCAAAATATTCACTTGAAAGGTTGTACGTGTCGGGAGCGTTTGTTCACACGTGGAAGCACAGCAGGACGCCTATCCACAAGATCAGAGTGCTCCCGTATTCTCTCTTTCTATCCCTCTAACCAGTCTAGTTGCACGTCTCTGCACTCTCTCCAGCTCATTTATATCCCTCTTAGGGTCCAAAACTGCACTGCATACTCCAGGTGAGACCTTAGCAGGGACCAGGGATGTCTTTGGCACTCTATTTACTTGGTGTGGCACTTTTGTAGTCCACATAATACTTAACTGATGCAAAATAAATAGCAGCAGATGTGAGGAATCACTATCTGTATGCCTGAATCTTTGGAGTTCTTACAGACAATCCATTAGATGCAGACTCTGACTCTGTGTGAAGATAAATGTCCATCTTGTCTGCAGGTTTTAACTTGCTTTTGTCAGGATGAGACACTTTTGCAAAGACAGATCTTGATGGGCTTACCCTTCAGTCATGAGCCCCTCTAAACCCTCCATCTATCAGCAGGGGACGGGGCAGCTGCATCTTTTGTTATACCCTTAACACTGGTGTAAAATTGTAATTCTGCTCCAGGATTTTCTTCACAACTACTGTACAAATACTTTTTGCAGTATACAGCATGTGCAAATGCATCTTCACAACCACTAATGTCCAACAACTAAACATAAAGTCATTAAATATAAAGCTTGTTTCCCCGGAACCTTTTGCACTTCTTCTTTGTGGTGCATGATATTAACATGCATGAAACATAATGTACAGAAGCAATTGCTTGTTGCCATTAAGCACCCCATACATTCACTTCACCTTCTTTCTTCCTTTGTTTCAGAGTTTCACCACTTTTTCCCCCTACCATAACTTTGCTGTTCCTGGTTTCTAGCATGCCCACATGGCACGGCAGGTAGTACTGGTCAGAAAGATTGTTATTCAAAATAGTTTTTTTTCCTTTTGTACTCCTTTCATCTAGAGCTACTGTTTTAGTTGCTTAGAAACAGCAGTTTCAGGAGAAACTGTATCCAGTTGAGGGTAATCAAATAGCTACCTAGTGAATAACAGAGTAGAGGCTCGGTGTACAATAGCTTGCCAAAGAATGCCATGCAATTTCTAGATGCCTCCCCTTGTTATAATTAGTTCAAATAATGTATTTTCGCTCTAGACATTTAACCTCGATACGGTACTATAACATGCGGCGTTCCTGTCCTGTTCGGCAGTCCTTCACGTTACCACTGGACCTGTTGCTTAAAAAAAGAAATAGTTTATTCCTATAACCTTTTCATGATCAGTCTCTTAGAACAATATATTCTGAGCACCCATTATGCTGAAAAAAATATTTCTTTACTTTTATTGAAATTTGTGCTGTAATTTGAGAAACTGTCATCTGCTTACCATCGATTCTGCATGATGTTACAGCCGACTGCAACTCAAACTGCATTAATATTAGTCATTATGATGCACAGTACAGTAATCCGTCTTATCTACATAAATTCAATTTATTCAGCTACATTTACATGCATGTACATTCAGTTACATATGGAATGACGGAAGAATTTGAATAAATCAACATTTATTTTACAAAAAATTTAAAAAACGCATCGAATAGCGACTAGTGCTAAAATGCAGCCTTTTATCTGTTGTGCCAGGAGTTGTCATGATTACATATTAAAGAAAACATATCAGTTTCAGATGAAAGAACGGCAGAGGACAATGATGTATTTTTGTCTCAGTTGCAATAGGAAGAAAAAATATGCAATGCTGGTTTTATCATTTGGAGCAAAAGTGGCAGAGGCAGCAGGTTAAAGGGGACTTGTCACCCACAAAAAATATTCCAAATCCTATTTTATCATGTTAGTCAGGCAAAATAAACTTTAATGACACTGTATAAATTATTTGAATCGTGTTTCCATCATTCTGGAAACTCATAATGATAGCAAGCAGGCAGCAGCCATTTTGTGGACACTGTTATTAAGACAAGCCTTGCATCATCTCAGAATCTTGTTTGTGCACCAGAATGGGGGAACTGATGTCCATCCCCATGCCCTGGCTACACAATTAAATGGTTAATAGAACTGGGGGAATGTGGTGAGGGCAGTGATATCTAGGAAGTGCTGAATGGAAAGTGAAAGTAATTGCTTGCCCCGCCTCTATGCCTAAGGCATAGAGGAGGGGCAGGGAATATTTGATTGACAGCTTAGATTTTTAAATTAGTTTACAACAGCTATGAATGCTTTAATAAAAAAAAAAGAATTTGGATTTCATGTTTAATTTGAAAAAGACTTTTATTATACAGCTTTTTTATGTCTCGGTGACAAGTCCACTATGATATATTTTAATGGGTCACTGCACAATTTATTTTTGTTTTGTGGTTGTGCCTGTGTAATGGATATCAAGAAGCAAAAATATGTTAATTTTCTCTCTGGTTTGATTTCTTTCAATATTAAATATTAAATCTGTTTTTGGCATGAGTTAACGAAATAGAGATTGTACTCCCTGTACATAGTTCCACGCCTATCCTTTCAATAAAAATAACTATATTTTCTTTATTTGTTTACCATTATAATGTTTTAATGGTTGATTATTTTGATTTACACCCCTCTCCAACCACACTCTAAAGACAGATTTTGAGAATAGAAACACATCTAGAAAATACAATCAACTTTGCTGCCTGTATCTCAGGCTTGCAGATAAGAAGGAGTTCACTTAACATGGTATTTCTGGGAAAGGGTGCTTTGATTAACTGCCTTCTCCCACAATTACCCTAAAGAACCAAGAAAGTTCTTCAGTATTCCCGTTTAATCTAAAATAAATTATCAACAATTGGTAATCTACTTCGAATTTCCACAATTTATAAAAAATTTATTGGGAAAAAACCCTAAAATCTCTCCACCTAAAACCTGCCGACATGTCACAGAAGTCATCGGGAAATGTAGCTTTACCATTCGAAAAAGCTGAAAGTTGATATTTTCTTTCCACAGTTTTGCCAAAGTTGAGATTCATTAACTTGCTTGAAAATGAACGGGAAATGGAATGATTGGTAAATTTTTATCATAAAAATCATGTCATAAAACGTGATTGTGATTAACCCAGTTGAGATTTTTTATAAATACGCACAAAATCATGAATTTTGGTAAACATGCCCTTTGGATTTAAAAGACAAAATGGAATGAGAAAAATGGTGTTAAATTGTGTGAAAAAACTCAAACTATTTTTTCTTACTGCCAAAAAAACTTGTATTGCAGAAAAAGATCTTGTCTAGGATAATGGACCAGGTAGAACCCATAACTTTGCTGTACTGACTAATGTGCCCTTAATTACAAATATAGGTAGATTAATTATAGTGAGAACTTGTATTGCTCAATTTCAGAGTTTCTATAGTCTGTTTAAAAAGCACAAATCCATGTAATGAAAGAAAAGAAAGGGGATGAAGAAACTTAAACTAACTTTGAATCTTATTCTTATCATAAAATATAGACATAAAACAGAAGAGTTAATAGATACACAGATAACCAGGAGGCAGAAATATTTACTGTAGCCTATAAATATATTGCAGTATTAATGTAAATTGCCATAATCAGGCATTATAAGGGCATGAGCGGAAGTATGTAATAACATTAGCAGATTGCTGGTAGTTAACAGTACTTTTTAAGCCTTCAATCATTCATAGCCCAAGTTCCATGGATCTATAATGGCAGACTGAAAATTACTGGGAATGTGAAGTTACTTCTCATTTTTTGGGACAAATATTAATCCAATGATACCTGGGAAACAGAAAAGGAACAGAAAAGAAAAGGAAAAAAGTTGTTGGATGGCATTAGTTGTAACATCTCCAATGTCATCTCCAAGTGGATAAAAATCCCCAATGCCAGGCTGCCAAGCACCTACACTCTTTACAAGATTGAAATGCTTCTATATTTTGACAAATCATTTTAGAATAAACGTGAAAGTGGCCAGGAGGTCTTCTGCCAAGCAGCTGTTGAGCTGGAATAGCAAGATATCTGCATATGTTTTATCTTACCCTCAGGCCCCTTGTCATGTCATATCTACACTGAGAAGCAAATGGAAATATTTTAGCCCAGAGCACATATAATGCACCCAACAAGTTCCTCTTTGTTTCATGATTTGACTATTTGGAAAAGCTGTGAAATGCAATAAAAATTCCTACACTTAAAGAAATAAGCATGCAACAATGACTAACCAGTGTCCGTAAAAATTTAACAGGAGCCATACTACTGATAGCAAAAGCGTTGATTTAATTAGAGAACTAACACAGGAAAGAGCCACTCAAATTTACTTTTGCAGTAACTCTGTATAGAGTTCGCATGGTGGGCCATTTATGAACATTTATAGAACGTTCATTTCTCCAAATTGTACTTTTTAATGCAAATGAAAGAATTGTTTGTATAGTTACTTAATCCACAATTTCTTCATAATTTATCAAGTGTAAAAACCAAAAGAAATCTATGTATACAAAAGTAGAACAAGTAAAAACTGTCAAGGTCATAGAGCAGTCAAAGGAAATTCCCTTTTCTTTTCTTGTAAAGCCTTTCACTCATGGTTTTAGAGGTTTTCGTAGAACGAAAACTATATTTTTTATATGTTGCTGCCGTTAATCCAGCTCAAGATCTGAGGTGTCATTTTCTTGCACATTTTCTGGCACATTGAAATGCCTCTTTTGTGTCTGTTGACACAATATGTTGGATATGGACTACACAGTTAAGGCACAAGAGAATATAATTGCTAACAAAGAACTCCAGTCTGATTTTTTGCTAAAATCTTTGATTGATTTCTCATTGATTCCTTGAGATGATATACTGTAGGACTGGCACTTGCACAGTAAAGTAAAATTATAATTACTATATAGTGTATGTGCTGGGGACCATGCATGGGAAGCAAGGTACTGCACATGCAAAGCTCATGCAACATCTGTAAAATGAATCAGATATGGCATTGTGGGTGCTCACTTACAATGTAACCCAAACTGATGTGTTTTTCAACAAAGAGGAACATCGGCTGGGGTCTACGGTAAGCAATTACATTTACTTGGGGGGGGGGGTTGTTAACAAATAGGCAACCCAATTGACTTTCTTTGTTCTTTTGGCCTTCCTCCCAGGTTTGAATCCAACTTGCTCATTTTTTATTTCTTGGAAGACTTTGCCAGAGGCAATCAGCTATGCAATGGTGAGCTCCTAATGAAAATTTTGAAGACATAGCTCATTACTGTTATAGTTCCAGTGAACCTCTGTAACTTCAGCCTATAACAGACAGCATTTTTTCCATATTATAGGTCATTTGTCAACACATTTTGCCTGTAGGCAGTAACCCATGGCAACTAATCAAATTGCTGTATGTATTCTTCTGCCTGAAGCTGGCTGAAAAAGCCAATCCCTGATTGGTTGCCATGGGTTACTGCCAAATCTGCCCAGTGTTGATAAATGAGCCCCATTGTAGTTTAGACTTTAGTTCTCCTTCTACTATGCTGCTAACTTTTGGGTCTGAGTCTTTTCTCCCTGATGGCATGGTGAAGTTCCTGCTCTAAATCCAGCTTTGGTTGATTTGCAGCAGGTCAATAGATTGTAAGCATCCCTGAATAGCTTTATCTTGACGAATGGGGTTACTCTGGCTTGGCTTATGTTTTGGTACAGTGTTGAACTTTCTATTAGATGCTGAGTCTGGATCTCATAGTTACATAAAAAAGACCAAAGTCCATCAAGTTCAAACCCTCTGAATGAACACCAGTTAACATACACTGTATACACACACACCCAGCCAATCTATACACACATATCTATAAACAATACATATGAATATCTATGCTACTTGTAGATCTTAATTTTAGTATCACAATAGCCTTTGATATTATGTTTGTTCAAAAAATCATCCAAGCCATTCTTAAAGGCATTAATAGAATCAGCCATCACATCATCAACCGAAAGGGCATTCTGCAACCTCACTGTCCTGACTGTGAAGAACCCTCTACATTGGTTGGAATGAAAGTTCTATTCCTCTAATCTTAAGGGGTAGTCTCTGGTGCATTGATACTTTTTATGGGAATAATGCTCTCTAATGTACTTGTAAAGAGTACCCCCTCGCAAACACCAGACAAAAGAACCCAAACCTTGACAGTCTACCATCAAAGTTTAAAACTTCCATCCCCTATACCAGTTTAGTTACACATCTCTGCACTCTCACCACTTCATTTATATCCTTTTTTAAGGACTTGAACCCAAAATTGTACTGCATTTCAAGGTGAGGCCTTACCAGGGACCTATAAAGAGGCAAAATAATTTTTTCATCTCTCAAGCGTAATTATACAACTCATCTACAAAAATCCTTCTTAATAAGGAAACCCCCAATATACTACCATTTAGCATGTAACTCACATTTATATTAATTCTATCAGTGTGCATAATTTATACAACTTAGTGTCATCAGCAAAAATAGAAACAATATTTTCACCTCCAGAATATTATTAAACAAGTTAAAAAGCAAAGGACAAAGGACACATTTTATATATTCCTGGCTGATATTCCTTAAGGCAGGGATCCCCAACCTTTAGAACTCACGAGCAACATTCAGAAGTAAAAGGAGTTAGGGAGCAACACTAGCATGAAAAATGTTCATGGGTGCCAAATAAGTGCTGTGATTGGCCATTTAGTAGCCCCTATGTGGATTGTCAGCCAACATTGAGGCTCTGTTTGGCAGAACATCTGGTTTTTGTGCAGCCAAAACTTGCTTTGAAGCCAGGAATTCAAAAATAAGCACCTGCTTTGAGGCCACTGGGAGCAACATCCAAGGGGTTGGAGAGCAACATGTTGCTAACGACCTATTGGTTGGGGATCACTGCCTTAAGGTAACCATTAACCTTCTGTGTGGTACTATACTACTCTGAGACCTTCATTATCTGGTTCTTCAGTTGTGGAGACAGATGAAAAATAACAGTTGAGAATTTCTGTTTTTTCTTGTTCTGTTTTGTCATGTTCTCTATTGCAGTGATTTGCTGTGTAAGTTAGTTTGCATTTTTTATAAAGTCTGCTCCTTCTTCTATACCACATGCTTTTGTAGCTTAATTCTTCCAGATCTGTTTTTGTTGGCAATGTCCTAGGATGCTAATTGAAGCTGCCAGTGAGCCCTCTAATTCAGTTGGTGATGAGGGATGATGTTCTCACAGTGGCGTAATTAGCACGTCTACCATATTTGCCAAAACTTGGACATGCTTTGCCAATCTGCTTTAGCAAAATATTGTTCTATAACAATATTCTACAATGGATGGGTATTTCTGCAGCCTGCCCATTTACGACTGTGGTGAGGTAAAGTGCTGAATTGTTACCTGTAATCTGGGAACTTTCTCAGAATTTGTAATCACAGCACCCACTTCACTCAATTTAATGAATGAATGTACTTTGGGGAACATTAGAAAATGATTGGATACCCTTTTACAGGAGGTAAAGGCAAAGGCACTAAACTAAATCAGGTTTTGCCTTGAATAGACATGGAACTGCCTGGAGGATTAAGCAAGTCTCAGCTGGTGTTAGACATGCAGGTCTGTAGCTAGCAGGCTGCTTTTACACTGGCAATACGTATATCATTAATATATGGGTCACGTATAAACCATACAAACGTTTCATCCTATAGCAGCATATGTATAATATGTAGTGCACCAGTTCCTCTGTTTGCTATGGTTGAATGGTCTGCACCCCTGGAGGTCCAAGCTCTCCAAACATAGGGCCAGATTCAAATCAGTGAGAAAAAGGTTTATCACATGAAAAGGTCATGGACGAGATTCAATTTGAAAAGCAATTCAATTCAGAAAACTTCTCTCACTGTTTATCACTTGTAAACTCCAATGAAGTCTGGAACTGAATTTGTAGTAAAAGGTTTTTTTTGGTTCTTTATTCTCATTTGCAACTTGGAGTAAGCTTTGATTTAATACTAGTTAAAAAGTTGTATCTTGCTGCATATTGTGCACAAATAGTAAGGGCACTAGCATGGGTGTAGTATGAGTGTTCCGTGGGTGGCCTCTGAAATGCATTCAGTCTTTGTACTGTTTGGCTTGTGCAAAATAATTTGAGTGCAGGCACTGAGCGCTAATGGAATCCTGCATGATAATCTTTATGCTAATAACATTGCACTTTGCACCTCTTTTGCAACAGCTGCTGATACAGATTAGGTGCGCGAGGTGCAAATAACATTTATGGTCCACAGTCACCAGTCTGCTTTAGGACTCCACATACTCCTTTCTATGACACCAACATAGTAAAATAACCTGCACCTCCAACATACAGAATGACAAATATTTGGCCAGATACTGTTCCACAAGATGGGCTTATAAATGAGGCCCAGCATCAGATTCACAGCTTTCATGGAATAGGATGTTCTATACAGTTAACATGTTTTATTTTTTGGACCTAGATTAAAATTGAAACAAAGAGAACGGCGCCCAACCTACAGCAGTTTCAACGGACATCACTGCACTTAAAATCTATCGACATAGTGCTGACACAATGCAAATCATTTCCATCATCCTATATCCTCTAGAAAAGTGAACTGCCGTGGACGTACCTGGGCAAAGCAGAACTCTCTGGCATTGCTCTGTAGTTTCCAAGCAACAACAAGCAAGCTGGCATTCAGCAGGCAAGCATCTCGCATAACAAACAGCAATGGGAGCAATACCCATCCATCCTAGGCTGAAAGAAGTGCTGCCCATGGCTTCTAAGAATTATTTATGACATTTTATAGTTATGCCTATATATGATACGGTAAAGTAAGATTAAATTTCATGTTAATCTGTTGAGGTTGGACACATGTGTCACAATGACTGAAAGGTATGTGGAGCCTTTAAGTTGCTTGTGTAGCAAGTTGGCAAGACAAAAGTATACACTGTGTAATGCAATGAGGTGATCTAGTGCATTTACGTAGGCCTTGAATCAATCTCCCCACCTGTGATGGCAGCACAGAACACTTCAGCAAGCTTGCATATTAATATCTCATTTTGGGTAAAAAAAACTAATTTTATATTCATGGAGGAGTAAATGTATTCAGGTTGGAAAATAATTGAGTATAACAAGCATTAGAGTGCCTTTGCGTTATTTACAGTAAGCAGAAAGCAGTGGAAATATGTATGGAATAAAACAACAAGGTTAACTGTTCTCATTGGCTTTAACTATACACTCAGAAGTCAAAGGTCTTGCATGTGAGAACATGAATCAGGCAATTTAGCATGTTATACTTTGACTCGGCCTGTGATTTTGTACCGCCTGCTCCAGTTTGGTAATCGATCCAGCCTGTCCCTTACCACGATCCTTGTTCTCCGTTCCTGTATCAGGAGTAGGGATGTAGCGAACGGCGGAAAAAATGTTCGCGAACATATTCGCGAACTTGCGACAAAAATGCGAACGGTTCGCGAACGTCGCGAACCCCATAGACTTCAATGGGAAGGCGAATTTTAAAAGCTAGAAAAGACATTTCTGGCCAGAAAAATGATTTTAAAGTTGTTTAAAGGGTGCAACGACCTGGACAGTGGCATGCCAGAGGGGGATCAAGGGCAAAAATGTATCTGAAAAATACATTGTTGACACAGCGCTGCGTTTTGTGCTGTAAAGGGCAGAAATCACACTACGTCACTCAGGTGATGTTTCTGGACACGGAATGTGAAAAAGCTCACACAGCTAGGTGGCACTTGGTTAAAGACTGGGCAAACAATGCCTGCAAGGGCAACGTATACAGTAGTGGGTACAGAATATATTATTGCTGCTGTAAAAACATCACTCAGGTGATGTTTACGGACACGGAATTATTATTGTTATTTAGACAGAATGTGAAAAAGCTCACACAGCTAGGTGGCACTTGCATACCTCCCAACTGTCCCTCTTTTGACCACTCAACCCCCTGTCCCTCTTTTGTACTGGAAAGTCCCTCTTTTCTCTGAACTGAACAGCTAGAAAAAAAACTGTTTCTAACTTAATTAGCTTTTGGCAGAGAGCTCAGAACAGCTAACAGGTGCAAATAAGATACTTTGTAACAATTTTGACTCTGGTTGGTGCTGGTAGTGGTGAACTACTAGGAGGAGCAGCACACCAGTCCCTTTTTCTGTTATAGGCAGAAGACTGAGCTGCGACCAGGACCTTGGGGTTTGTTCTGGGTTGAGACACCAATCGTAACAGCTACACACTTATTTGGTATGCAAACTAAACCCTGGGGAAATTTTCCTATAGAAGACTATAGATGTGAAGCAAATACTCAGTTCTTACAAGTGCACTATGGGGGTACTCTCATCAAATCTGAGAAACCCAAGTGGGCTCTGTCAGGCACCAGGTATATGTGCACCTAGTGTGAGTTTGTTTGGGTGGGGTGGATGGTTTTAATCGCTGTGAGGTTCAGGGGAGATCAGAGGAGGCTACAGAGGGGAAGGGGGCAGTAACAGGGCCCCGAAGCTTATGTCCTCCTGTGGGATCCATTATCTCCAGTCTGACAATGATGCTATAAAGCACAATTTCTTAACTGTTGTGGTGAAAATAGTTAATGGGGGGGGGGTCTTGCTGCTGTACATATTCCTGGACGCCCAGACTGTTGGGAGTTAGGGTAAGTGCTTACTTAGGGGTCTATTTAAGATTGCTTGAGGTTTTAGGCTTGAGCAATCTGTAAGGAAACCACCTGTAAATTTTCTAACTCACGCAGGGTGACAGGATGATAAACCTCAGCAATTTCTGTCATTTTTACCCAAACAGGCTTTGCAAATGAAGATAAACTTTGGCAGCTTTTTGGCTTAAAAGGGTTTGTTTATTCCAAAAGCCTGTTTTTTACACAGTTAAAAGTTATACCCAAAAACTTGCAGAAGGTCCACCACACACTGGACTCCCAATTTGAGGCAATGGAGGAATGAAACCCATGTAACGACAAAAATCTCAGCCAAAAATAAGCTTCTTCAGAGGAACAAAATTGGTCTTTTTTAAGGAACAGTCCACTTATACTAGGAAGTAGTAAAATCTGAGAATTTGAGTCCATAAACAATAAAGTCTGTGCTATGGAAATCTCCGTCCAAGACCAATTTCATTGCCAACAGCTCACGGTTACCAATTTTCTCTCAACAGGAGACAGTTTTTTAGAGAAGAAAACACAATGGTGCAAGGTACCTTGGAATCTGGAGCACTGAGACAAGACACCACCAACCCCAAAATCAGAATCCACTTCCAGGGAAAATGGACAGAAACTGTCTGGGTAAATCAAAACAGGAGCAAAACCGAATGAAAGTTTCAAGGACTCAACCCTTTAATAAAGCTTAATGTTGGCAAAACCAAAAAACATTGAATATCTTTTAAACTCACTGAAGTGGGCCAGATAAGTACTGCAGATACTTTCACAGTATCCATTTCAAAACCAGAAGAGGAGATGATGTAACCTAAAAAATGAATACTTTGATATGTCAGAGTCACATTTTTAAAGCTTAAAGGTTATTTTCTTTCTGCAGAACACTGTGGGACAAGTTTAAATTGAGAAATATGTTCAGACAGGGAAGTAGAACACAAGAATGTCATCTAAATAGACCACAACACAAGACTGAAGCATGTCACAGAAAATATAATAGATGAAGTCCTGAAAAACCACTGGAGCATTGCATAACCCGAATGGCATAACCAGGTGCTCATAATAACCATCCCTGGTGTTGAAATCAGTCTTACATTCGTCTCCTTGATGCTTGTAGAAGATGTTGGCTTTATTCAGCCTGTCAGACTGTTTATGGAGGAGTAAAAGAGTATAGCAGTTTTTGATTGAGTGATTTTGTTCAAACCTCGATAGTCAATGCAGGGTCTAAGGCTCCCATCCTTTGGACAAAAAAAAAAGCAAGCTCCAGCAAGAGATGTAGAATTTGTAATAAAAACTTTGGAAATATCTTCTTTAATGTACTCCTTCATGACCTGATTTTAGGAACTGACAGAGGGAAGGCAGACTCCAGTTTTGCAGCTTTTATAATAAGGATGATACTGCACTTTTAAAGTTTAGAATTTATCAGACCCTGTTTATAAACCATTAAATTAGGTTGAATTTGATTACATTCTACTACTGTGTTTCTGATTTAGCTTGCTAGATATGTCTTTCTTTCTATAACGCTACTATAACACTACTGCAAGAAGCACTGTACATTTTTACAATAGTGTATACTACACACAACAACAAATATTGCAATAAAAATAATCAGAGTTACAGATTAAGTGGCACACATTATTATTATTATTATTTATAACCCTTCATTTCCGACACATATTCTATTGAGATTGTCTTTCCAAGTTCATGTTATTTATAAAGAAATAGTTTTTTTCTGTAAAAATAATGAAGATATTACAATGTTCCTTCCCTCCAGACTTCACGAACATCTTTACAATTCAGTTCTTTGCTGACTGTTAATTTACAGGGCCTGTACGATGGCATTTTGTCAGGGTGAACAGCTTGGGTAGTTTGCATGCAGTAGCAGGTTTTTAATCTGAACAGGAGGGTATTTGTTATTTTGGAGCTTTTTTTAATACTGTCTCTCTGTATGAGGGCAGTGTATGGGAACATTTTTTTGTGTTGTTCACATAGTATTTATTAGTGCACATGCAATTTCAAATTGTTTCTATTGTTTCAGACCATATTATCTCTGCATCTGCCTCCCCCAGCCTTGATAATACAGGAAGAATTCCCAGATTCATTTCACAACTAAATTTCTACCCTAGAGAGCTTGCAATCTACAGAAATGAAATCTCGTAATGCATTGGCCAATTGCAGTCATCATTGTGGTGCTTTATTTCTATTATCCACTCATCTTTTGTACCTTACCAGCTGTTATTGTTAAAGAAAGAAGTGGCTGATAGGAATCCATAAGAGGCTGCTGCTTGTCAGTACCATTGATCCAAGACTTGTACAGAAACCAACACAATTTCCAAGAAAAATTATGCAGTAATCTCAATTGGCAGTAAATTATGGAGCAAGCTGTTGCATTGTTAAGATGTTCTGATCAGATTTGCTTTGAGAAAGGAATATAAATTCTACAGAAATATGCTTGTTTACAATTCCTCCAAGCAGTGTTTCCTTTCATTTCTTGTAAGATGTGTGAGCAAATATTTACTTTTGCACACACTGCAGAGTTGTGAGTTAGTACTAAATTATGTGTGTACATAACAGTTTCTGTGTACACAACAACTTTGTGTGCACTGCTTTCATAATTTCCCTAGGCTGGTGACCTTGCCCCCCTTCCCCACCCGCACGCACAGAAAAGGTTCGTTCCTAGCACCCCCCATGATTGCCCCCTAGACATGTGCTTTTTCGGCCTACCTCTAGTTCCAGCCGTGATCTACAAAAAACTATTTTGCTGAACAAAGGACCTTCAACTGCAAGCACAGTTATCAAAGTGCAATTTTAAGCACAATTGTTTTTTCTCCAAAATGCAACATTTTTTCCCTATAATTCCATGGTTGTTGCAGTTGCACAGAGACCTTGTACCTGATGCAATTGAGCTGTGCCGGAAGGATGCATAAAAATTAATGCAATTGCATTCACACTTCACCGTAATCAGATGTAGTTCATTTGAAAACTTTCCAAGTCCAGTTGTCATGATTTCCGGTGTTCAGTGTGATAAGTGCGGTATACCTATTTACACCCGCCGCTGAGGGGAGCCTGGAACTATCACCTGGTTAGTAGCCCCAGAGTTTCTCTGAATCAATAAGTGTAACTGGAGGCGGGATTAGGAGGCAGAACTGAGCGGTACCAGGCTCAACTCTACAGAAGTGCAAACAATGCATTGTGACTCAAGTACCCTGAATAAATGGGGTTTTATGTGCTACTGGCTGTGGGGAAATCTGCTCTTGGAGACATAAATAACTATTTTTGTTATGTTGCCCATAAAACATGCTGCAAAATAATCTTTATAATAGATCTTATTGTTTTTGTTTAATTATAATTTTTGTCTCTAAGGACTCTATTTGTAAATGAATCCATATGAATTAGCAGTAATTTATGATGGGTATTGTATCTATATGTTTACATGTCTGAGATTGTAATAGTTCACACCCAAGTGCAGATTTGTGACTTGGAACTCTGTGGTTCTGGTCCCTACACTTTGTCACTGCTAATTCACATGGATTAGTTTAGAAATAGGGCTACTGAGGGAATGCAATATGGGGACCCTAATTAGCCTTTTTTAGTTAAACAAATATTAAGAGGTTTAACCAGAGTTAGTCAGGCATTTGACAACTGAAAATCAATAACCTTGTTGTTATTGGATAAGTTAGTCCAAAAACTGCCAGAAGTCTGTTTTTCACAATATGAGATAACGCTTTTCAGTTTATTGTTTGTGTTTTCATTCTTTGCTGCCTTAAGAGTTAGAGAATCGATTTCTAGCAATAAGAAAAAAACAGGTGGCCTTGATGTTTCTGATGTTGTATTAGTGCAAGATAAATTTAGGATTATACTTAAGAAATCCAAAACGGATCCAACAGGGAAAGGCACTCTAATTTGGTTGGGTTCCTTTTGGGTAGAAAGTTTGTGCCCTATGGCAACCTTTTTTAAATTTATGGCTTTACGGCCAAATATCCCGGGCCCACTCATTATTCATGCAGATGGTTCTTTTTTATCTACCTTTCAATATAGACAAGTCCTAAAAAAGACACTTGGTGTGGTGGGTCTTTCACCGAAAGACTATAATACTCATTCGTTTAGGATTGGTGCAGCCACGCAAGCGGTGCTTTTTGGCTTTAGTGAGCAATCCCTTATGAAGCTAGGTAGATGGTCCTCTAAGCGCTATCGCTCATATGTTCGGCCAAGTTTGGTTGATGACTAATTTATAAATCCAACAAATTTTTTTCACAGGGCACCCACTCATGGTGTGGATTATTGGCCATTCTTTTGTCTTTCGGGCGAAGAAACGAGCTGAAAAACGCACTTATGGTGTCAACCTGGGCATTAAAAATGTAAATATAGTTTGGATGGGCCTGAGAGGTCTTAAATGGGATGATATGTTACCAATTGCTTTGCAAATGTCTACTTGGTGGGGCATTCCAGCTATAATTTTTATTCACTTAGGAGGAAACGATATTGGTGAGGTCCATTGACCTCATCAGGAATATCAAAAGGGACTTAGCTCAGCTCCGTTTCATTTTCCGGGACAGTTGTTTTATTTGGCAGAAGTGATCCCTAGATTTATAGAAGATGCCAGAGTACGTCCATTGGAGCGTTGCAGGGAAAAATTGAATTTTTGTTTAGCCAAATTTGCTAAGAGCGTGAACATTTTGGTTCATCGCCATTTTGAGTTGGAGTCAGGTGGAGGAGGCCTTTATTGGTATGACAGGGTGCATCTGTCAGATATCGGGAATTACATCTTTAATATGGGCATTCAGGATGCCTTTGAAAAAGCAATCAAGGTGTGGGGTTGGCCAAGACCAATCTAAGGTTTTAGTTGGTCTTGGCATGGAGGGGTTAAAGTGTATACAAATGGAGGCAGCCTGCTGGTGTTTGAGCAGTGGCTGGCTGGGGATAACACATTTTGAATTGTTGTAAGGAGTTATTAAAAGAAATGTTATTGCTGAAAATGAAATAAAGTTTACAGCTGCGGCCTTTCTCCACCAACATTTTTTGTGTTGTTTCTATTGATTAAAGTTTAAACTTGCGTGTTACTCATCCCATGCAATATGGGGGCCCTAATTAGCCCTCAGGTTCATGGGGTAGTACACGCTGTAATAGTAAAGCAGTCATAGTTACCGGCCTTTGCTGAGGTCAGCCCCTGGGAAGCTGGCAGGGCCTATACCGCAAGGGCTTGTGGGATTGCAGTCGCAGAAGTTTCTAGTATACTGGGCCTAGCATTGATTGGTCCTTTAGGTTAACAGGTGACTGCTGGTTGATTGGTAGGCAGATGTTTTTACCCAGCAACAACGAGTTGGCAGCAGTTGTTGGGCCTATATAAGGGGGAACATCGGGGCACGGGTAACAGAGAAGTCATCAGATTTGCAGGACAGCATGTCACCCACCTCCCACCCCCTATATAATATTATATATGTATGTTAAAAAAAAAAATTTAAATTGCATGGAGTAAAATATTGATATTGTCGCAGCTGTTTGAGGTATACTCTGGGCCGATGTGGCAGGGGTTAAAGTGTATACAAATGGTGGCAGCCTGCTGGTGTTTGAGCAGTGGCTGGCTGGGGATAACATATTTTGAATTGTTGTAAGGAGTTATTAAAAGAAATGTTATTGCTGAAAATGAAATAAAGTTTACAGCTGCGGCCTTTCTCCACCTACATTTTTTGTGTTGTTTCTATTGATTAATGTTTAAACATGCGTGTTACTCATCCCATGTGTCAGCAAGGAGTGCTAAAATCATAATCAATAGGGATGTAGCGAACGTCGGAAAAAAAGTTCGCGAACATATTCGCGAACTTGCGCAAAAACGCGAGCGGTTCGCGAACGGTTCGCGAACCCCATAGACTTCAATGGGAAGGCGAACTTTAACATCTAGAAAAGACATTTCTGGCCAGAAAAATGATTTTAAAGTTGTTTAAAGGGTGCAACGACCTGGACAGTGGCATGCCAGAGGGGGATCAAGGGCAAAAATGTATCTGAAAAATCTGCCTGTGTGTGCTTGGAAGAGATAGTGTAGGGGGAGAGCTGTTAGTGATTTCAGGGACAGATGATAGTAAGTTTGCTGGCTAGTAATCTGCTTGATACTGCTCTGTATTGGAGGGACAGAAGTCTGCAGGGATTTGAGGGACATTTTAGCTTAGGTAGCTTTGCTGGCTAGTAATCTGCTGTTCTCTTTAAACAACTGCCATACGTTGACCTTGTAGGCATTGTTTGCCCAGTTTTTTTGGACGCAGCCACTGAAGCACAGTTGCCAGAAAAAATATGCCATATAAATGCTGAAAATAGTCATTTTTCGCCATACGTTGACCTTGTAGACATTGTTTGCCCCAGTTTTTTTGGACGCAGCCACTGAAGCACAGTTGCCAGAAAAATTATGCCATATAAATGCTGAAAATATAAATTTTTTTGGTTGCAGCCACTGAAGCACAGAGGCCAGAAAAATTATGCCATATAAATGCAGAAAATATGCATTTTTTTGGTCGCAGCCACTGAAGCACAGTTGACAGAAAAATTATGCCATATAAATGCTGAAAATATAAACTTTTTTGGTTGCAGCCACTGAAGCACAGAGGCCAGAAAAATTATGCCATATAAATGCAGAAAACATGCATTTTTTTGGTCGCAGCCACTGAAGCACAGTTGACAGAAAAATTATGCCATATAAATGCTGAAATATAAATTTTTTTGGTTGCAGCCACTGAAGCACAGAGGCCAGAAAAATTATGCCATATAAATGCAGAAAATATGCATTTTTTTGGTCGCAGCCACTGAAGCACAGTTGCCAGAAAAAATATGCCATATAAATGCTGAAAATAGTCATTTTTTGCCATATACGTTGAGTCAACGTATGGCAAAAAATGACTATTTTCAGCATTTATATGGCATATTTTTCTGGCCTCTGTGCTTCAGTGGCTGCGGCCAAAAAAACTGGGCAAACAATGCCTACAAGGTCAACGTCGTTGACCTTGTAGGCATTGTTTGCCCAGTTTTTTTGGCCGCAGCCACTGAAGCACAGAGGCCAGAAAAAATATGCCATATAAATGCTGAAAATAGTCATTTTTTTGGTCGCAGCCACTGAAGCACAGTTGCCAGAAAAATTATGCCATATAAATGCTGAAAATATAAATTTTTTTGGTTGCAGCCACTGAAGCACAGAGGCCAGAAAAATTATGCCATATAAATGCAGAAAATATGCATTTTTTTGGTTGCAGCCACTGAAGCACAGAGGCCAGAAAAATTATGCCATATAAATGCAGAAAATATGCATTTTTTTGGATGCAGCCACTGAAGCACAGTTGCCAGAAAAAATATGCCATATAAATGCTGAAAATAGTCATTTTTTGCCATACGTTGACCTTGTAGACATTGTTTGCCCAGTTTTTTTGGTTGCAGCCACTGAAGCACAGAGGCCAGAAAAAATTAAACCAGTAGGGTTTGCACCCTAGTTTGTAACGGTGGCGGAGGGAGGAGGAGGACGCTAAAGGACAGCTGTGTGTGGAGTCATGAGGCTTGAAGAGAAGGACAGCTGCATAGAAGTCAGAACAAGTCTTCCGGCGTGCAGTAACCCTCCGAGATCCACCCCTCATTCATTTTAATAAAGGTCAGGTAATCGACACTTTTGTGACCTAGGGCGAGTTCTCTTCTCAGTTACAATCCCTCCTGCTGCACTGAAGGTCCTTTCTGAGAGCACACTTGAGGCTGGGCAAGACAAGAGGTTCATGGCAAATTGTGACAGCTCTGGCCACAGATCAAGCCTGCGCACCCAGTAGTCCAGGGGTTCATCGCTCCTCAGAGTGTCGATATCTGCAGTTAATGCCAGGTAGTCCGCTACCTGCCGGTCGAGGCGTTCTTTGAGGGTGGATCCAGAAGGGTTGTGGCGCTGCCTTGGACAGAAAAACATTTGCATGTCTGACGTTACAGACTGGCCAAAGGGCTTTGTCCTTGCAGGTGTGCTCGTGGCAGGATTACTGGCACCTCTGCCCCTGGAATGTTGATGAGTTCCTGAAGTGACATCACCCTTAAAAGCATTGTACAACATGTTTTGCAGGCTGGTTTGTAAATGCCGCATCTTTTCGGACTTGTGGTATGTTGGTAACATTTCTGACACTTTATGCTTGTACCGAGGGTCTAGTAGCGTTGCGACCCAGTACAGGTCCTTCTCCTTAAGCCTCTTGATACGGGGGTCCTTCAACAGGCATGACAGCATGAAAGACCCCATTCTCACAAGGTTGGATGCAGAGCTATCCATCTCCGCTTCCTCATTATCAAGGACTGCATCATCCACGGTCTCCTCCCCCCAGCCACGTACAAGACCAGGGGTCCCCAAAAGGTCACCACTAGCCCCCTGGGAAGCCTGCTCCTGTTGGTCCTCCTCCTCCTCCTCCACAAAGCCACCTTCCTCCTCTGACTCCACTTCTGGCACCTCTCCCTGCGTTGCAGCAGGTGCCTGGGTTCGTTCTGGTGATTCCGACCAGAAATCGTGCGCTTCCAGCTCCTCGTCACGCTGGTCTACAGCCTCATCTGTCACTCGTCGCACGGCACGCTCCAGGAAGAAAGCGAAGGGTATTAGGTCGCTGATGGTGCCTTCGGTGCGACTGACCATATTTGTCACCTCTTCAAAAGGTCGCATGAGCCTGCAGGCATCGCGCATAAGCACCCAGTAACGGGGGAAAAAAATCCCCAGCTGTGCAGATCCAGTCCTACCACCCAGTTCAAAAAGGTACTCGTTGACGGCCCTTTGTTGTTGCAGCAGACGTTCCAACATAAGGAGCGTTGAATTCCAGCGAGTCTGGCTGTCAGAAATCAAACGCCTGACTGGCATGTTGTAGCGCTGCTGAATGTCAGCAAGGCGTGCCATGGCTGTGTAGGAACGTCTGAAATGGGCCGACACCTTTCTGGACTGGGTGAGAACGTCCTGGAATCCTGGGTACTTGGAGACAAAACGTTGGACTATTAAATTTAACACATGTGCCATGCAGGGCACATGTGTTAAATTGCCTAGTCTCAACGCTGCCAACAGATTGCTTCCATTGTCACACACCACTTTTCCGATCTGCAGTTGGTGTGGGGTCAGCCACCGATCGGCCTGTGACTGCAGAGATGACAGGAGTACAGATCCGGTATGGTTTTTGCTTTCCAGGCACGTCATCCCCAAGACAGCGTGACAACGGCGTACCTGGCACGTCGAATAGCCTAGGGGGAGCTGGGGGTGCACAGGTGTGGAGGAGGAGAAGGAGGACCCAGCAGCAGAGTAAGAAGAAGAAGAAGACGAGGTAGAGAGCGATGGAGGAGTAGAGGTGGTGGCAGAACCGCGTGCAATCCGTGGCGGTGACACCAACTCCACTGTTGTTGTTGAGCTACCCATTCCCTGCTTCCCAGCCATTACCAAGTTCACCCAGTGGGCAGTGTAGGTGACATACCTGCCCTGACCATGCTTGGAGGACCATGCGTCAGTAGTCATATGGACCTTTGGCCCAACACTAAGTGACAGAGATGCGGTAACTTGGCTCTGCACATGTTGGTACAGGTGTGGTATTCCCTTTTTAGAAAAAAAATTGCGGCTGGGTACCTTCCACTGCGGTGTCCCAATTGCTACAAATTTGCGGAAGGCCTCAGAGTCCACCAGCTGGTATGGTAAAAGCTGGCGGGCTAAGAGTGCAGACAAGCCAGCTGTCAGACGCCGGGCAAGGGGGTGACAGTCAGACATTGGCTTCTTACGCTCAAACATGGCCTTCACAGAAACTTGGCTGGTGGCAGATGACTGGGAATGGGAACAGGTGGTCAAGGTGGAAGGCGGAGTGGAGGGTGGTTCAGACGGGTCAAGGAGAGCAGAGGTAGAGCAGTAAGATGCTGGACCAGAAGGAGTGTGGCTTTTAGTTTGCCTGTTGCCTTTGAGGTGTTGCTCCCAAAGTGCTTTGTGCTTGCCGCTCATGTGCCTTCGCATAGAAGTTGTACCTATGTGGCTGTTGGGCTTACCAAGGCTCAGTTTCTGACTGCACTCATTGCAAATTACAATGCTTTTGTCAGAGGCACACACATTAAAAAAATCCCACACTGCTGACTTTTTGGAAGTGTGCGATCTGGCGGTAACAGTAGAAGTTGGCGGAGTTGGCGGTATTGGCGGCAATGGCGGGTGCGTTGGCCGGCTGAACACAGGTGCCGATACATGTTGTTGCCCTGCTGATCCCTGCGGGCTGTCCTCCCTGCTTCTTCTAAGTCTTATTCTCCTACTGCCTCTCTGACTCTCCGTCTCTCCATCTGAAACTACCCTCCTCTTGCTCTCTTCTACTAGGCACCCACAAAACATCAATCTCCTCATCATCATTCTCCTCAGATGCATCAATTTCTTCTGACACATCACAGAAGGAAGCAGCAGCGGGGACCTCCTCCTCATCACTCATTATGTCCATCTCTATCGTGTTCTCTGCCAGAATTAAATCTGGTGTAAGGTCCTCATCTCCTTCATCTTCTTCTGGCAATAATGGTTGCGCATTACTCAGTTCAAGAAACTCATTGGAAAATAACTCCTCTGACCCCAGTGAAGAAGGGGCACCGGTGGTGGAGGAAGTGTTACGTGGGGTGGCCATAGCAGTGGAGGATGAGGAGGATGTTGTGGTAAAGTTAGAAACGGTAGAGGATGGGGTGTGCTGTGTAAGCCAGTCAACTACCTCTTCAGCATTTTGGGAGTTCAGGGTCATTGGCTTTTTAAAACTGGGCAATTTGCTAGGGCCACAGGATTGCATAGCAGCACGGCCCCTAGCACGGCCTCTGCGTGGCGGCCTGCCTTTGCCTGGCATTATTTTTAAAAAAAACAACAACAACAACAAAAACTCAGTTGGTTTTTCTGGAAACGATAATACACACAGCTAGATGGCGGGTTGAAGAAAACACTGTGCAAATAATGCCTACAAAGTCAACGTATACACTACTACAGCGGTGGATACGGATTACGTAAAATATATGAATGCTGCTTGAAAAAAAGTAACTCAAGTGGTTTTTCTAGAGACGATAATATTATCAATATTTAGACAAAATGTGAACAAGGTCACACAGCTCGATGGCGGGTTGAAGAAAACAGTGTGCAAATAATGCCTACAAGGTCAACGTATACACTACTACAGCGGTGGATACGGATTACGTAAAATATATGAATGCTGCTTGAAAAAAAGTAACTCAAGTGGTTTTTCTAGAGACGATAATATTATCAATATTTAGACAAAATGTGAACAAGCTCACACAGCTCGATGGCGGGTTGAAGAAAACAGTGTGCAAATAATGCCTACAAGGCCAACGTATACACTACTACAGCGGTGGATACGGATTACGTAAAATATATGAATGCTGCTTGAAAAAAGTGACTCCGGTGTTTTTTCTGGAGACGGTAATATTATGGATATTTAGACAGAATGGGAACAAGGTCACACAGCTCGATGGCGGGTTGAAGAAAACAGTGTGCAAATAATGCCTACAAGGCCAACGTATACACTACTACAGCGGTGGATACGGATTACGTAAAATATATGAATGCTGCTTGAAAAAAGTGACTCCGGTGTTTTTTCTGGAGACGGTAATATTATGGATATTTAGACAGAATGGGAACAAGGTCACACAGCTCGATGGCGGGTTGAAGAAAACAGTGTGCAAATAATGCCTACAAGGCCAACGTATACACTACTACAGCGGTGGATACGGATTACGTAAAATATATGAATGCTGCTTGAAAAAAGTGACTCCGGTGTTTTTTCTGGAGACGGTAATATTATGGATATTTAGACAGAATGTGAACAAGGTCACACAGCTAGATGGCGGGTTGAAGAAAACACTGTGCAAATAATGCCTACAAGGTCAACGTATACACTACTACAGCGGTGGATACGGATTACGTAAAATATATTATGGCTGCTTGAAAAAAGTCACTCCGGTGTTTTTTCTGGAGACGGTAATATTATGGATATTTAGACAGAATGTGAACAAGGTCACACAGCTAGATGGCGGGTTGAAGAAAACACTGTGCAAATAATGCCTACAAGGTCAACGTATACACTACTACAGCGGTGGATACGGATTACGTAAAATATATTATGGCTGCTTGAAAAAAGTCACTCCGGTGTTTTTTCTGGAGACGGTAATATTATGGATATTTAGACAGAATGTGAACAAGGTCACACAGCTAGGTGGCGGGTTGAAGAAAACACTGTGCAAATAATGCCTACAAGGTCAACGTATACACTACTACAGCGGTGGATACGGATTACGTAAAATATATTATGGCTGCTTGAAAAAAGTCACTCCGGTGTTTTTTCTGGAGACGGTAATATTATGGATATTTAGACAGAATGTGAACAAGGTCACACAGCTAGATGGCGGGTTGAAGAAAACACTGTGCAAATAATGCCTACAGGGCAAATAATGCCTAAAAGGTCAACTTATACACTACTACAGCGGTAGTAAAATAAAAAAAGTAAAATAAAAAAAAAATGAATATTAAAAAAAAAAAATTAAAGTTGGTGCTGCTGAACTACTAGGAGCAGCAGATTAGCACACCAGTCCCACTCCCCAACACTGCTAGACTAATAGCACTGGGCTCTTATAGTAGTAGTAGTAGTAGTAGTAGTAAAACAACAAAAAAATAAATAAAAGCAGTCCTTACAAGGACTACTGTTATTGCAGCAGTCAGCAGATGAGATCAGAAGCAGGACAGCTGCCCACTGCAGCTACATACAGAGCACTGCAGTAGAAGGTAGATTACTAGCCAGCAAAGCTACCTAAGCTTAAATGTCCCTCAAACCCCTGCAGACTTCTGTCCCTCCAATAACAGAGCAGTATCAAAACGATTACTAGCCAGCAAACTTTCAACTGTCCCTGAAATCACTAACAGGCAGCAGCTCTCTCCCTACACTATCTCTTCAGCACACACAGGCAGAGTGAAAAAACGCTGCAGGGCTTCGGTTTTTATAGGGAAGGGGAGTGGTCCAGGGGAGAGCTTCCTGATTGGCTGCCATGTACCTGCTGGTCTGGGGTGAGAGGGCAAAAAAAAGCGCCAACAATGGCGAACCCAAAATGGCGAACGTCGCGCGACGTTCGCGAACTTCCGGCGAGCGCGAACACCCGATGTTCGCGCGAACAAGTTCGCCGGCGAACAGTTTGCGACATCTCTAATAATCAAACCAAAAAATATTAAGTACAAATAAGTACTTTACACAAACCAAGTTAGTACAAATCAAATGCATAAATAACCTAATATTGGGTTGCCTCTCATCATCACAACTTAACATGCATTACAGATGACTATTAAGCACTTACAATATTATAGGTATTGGGGTTCACTTAAGAAGACCATAGATACAAGTGCTAGAGCAAAATGATGCCTCCTAATATTCATCCAAAAAGCATCTGTATCCGGAGTCTTGCTATGCTCTGTACCTAATGCTGAACTACAAATGCAGAACAAAGTGCAAAGCACAGCATCAGCAAGTCCATGTTGGAGCTCAAGAATCTGTGCCCTTTGATACTCACACATACAGAAGGGTTCAAAGTTTAATAAAACATGACAGCTTGCACCTGTCTTTGCACTTTGTATCCTGCCCTATTTATAATAAATTACCTCTATAGCAGGGGTTGCTTCCCAACCAATTTTACCCATAGGTAAACAATAAAAAGTATTGGGGAGCAATACAAGCATGAAAAAAAGTTTCTGTGGGAGCCAAATAATACATGTGATTGACTATTTAGTAGCCCTTTGCGGACTGTCAGCCTACAGGAGGCTCTGTTTGACAGAACACCTGGGGCAGATTTATCAAGGGTTGAATTGAAAATTTTAATTTTTAAATTCAAATCTCAAGCTAATTTTAGTGTACTTCGTCTAGTCCAAATTAGATTTGAATTTGAAAAATTAGAATATCGAAATGTATTATGTGCTGTCTCTTTAAAAATTCGACTTTGACTATTCGCCATCTAAAACATGCTGAATTGCTGTTTTAGCCTATGGGGGAGCCCCTAGAACCTATGTGGAGTCATTTGGTGGACTTTGAAAAATCTAAGTTTTTTTTTAAATACTTTGAATCAAATTTGATCGAGTAAGTTCCAAATTCGATTCAGACAATCGAATACAGCCTATTCACGCAAAGTTAAAAAAAATTGATTTTTTATTTTTTATTTTTTTTATCACCTCGAAATTCAACCCTTGATAACTCTGCCCCCTGGTGTTTATACAACCAAAACTTGCATCCAAGTCAGGAATTCAAAAATATGCACCTGCTTTGAGGCTACTGGGAGCAACATCCAAGGGGTTGGTGAGCACAACGTGTTGGTCGCGAGCCATATTGTTCCATATTGTTAAACCCTGCTTATAAATAAAACAGTGCACTATCATTTTATCCAAAGACCAGTAAATTAAGGAGATTTAAAGCAACTGCAAATCTCTGTAAATTCCTGATGCCTAACCCCAGACCCTGCTTGTATCTATACAATTTAACTTGACATTCTAACTATTACTGGGGTTATTACCAAGAAAGATATTGATTTTCTAATGGTATTCTGTCCATTTATAACTACAACTTGCCCAAATTGCATAATCCCTCTGGATGACCAGTTGTGGTCAGCATTGTGAAGTGAAAGACCATGAAATTTTGTGTGTTTTCCTCTACAATTCATTTTGTCTCCCTCTATATCATATATTAGGCACTCCTCAGTACTGTTAATAAAATAACAGGATCAAAGTATTTTAACAGAAGACTTCCTTGCAACCCACAATGTAGAGGAATTATATCATCAGTTAAGAATGATTTAGGGCTGTTGAGTACTTTTTGGCACAAAAATTCAATTAAGATCAATGTCTCAAACAAATTGTTCTTAATTGTCTATGAATTATCACTTAATTATTTTTGCTCTGACGAAACGGTCTACATGTAATATTCCTACAGGTGAAGTAACTATAGCAATGACAATTCATTTACTTTCAGTGTTACGTTTTGGAATAAGGTCTACAGCGACTCTAGTATTAGAAAAAAAACATGAAAGAGCTAAGAGTAGCAATAGAACTGCTTTGTTACAATCAGGGCTGGCACTTCTCTCCAGCGTGCCTCTGTGCATGCTCCCCGCACATCTTTACACTGGGCCAAGTGCTCCAAGTCTGGTTACAATGAAAATCTAGATGCCAAGATTCACAGACCTCATTATTACTACTTACAATGGTCATTTGCAGGGCTGTATTTAGGTTCAGTGCTACCCTAGGCACCGGAACTTAGCCTGCCCCCCCTTGGTGCAAACTTCTACATAACGCCCTAAATGATATTATAGCGTGATATCATATATATTATACACAAGAGCCGCGAATGTCCTGTAAATGATATCCTTATAAACGGTGCTTAGTGATGTCATTGGTTATGATTGAAGCTTAGTTATGTCATTTCTGTCACATGACTCACTTAAACTTTTGTATTATTTTGCACATTTACTAAGGGTCGACTTTCGAAGTGCAAAAAACTTCGAAATTTGACCATCAAATAGGGTAGTTGGACATTTGAAGCCGAAGGATTTTTTAAATCGTATGATTTAATCGATTTAATCGTACGATCGTACGATTTTACCAAAAATCCTTCAATTTCGCAAAACTTGCCCAAACACTCAAGATATGTTATAGGAGGTCCCCCATAAGCTAAACAGCAATTCGGCAGGTTGAAGATGGCGAAGTGTCAAAGTCGAACTTTTCAAAGAGACAATACTTCGATTTTCGATGGTCGAAGTTTTTGAAATTCGACCCTTAGTAAATGTGCCCCATAGTGTTTTATGCACAGCAGGGTTTTCCACAACATAGGGCAGTTGTTGTGGAAAACCCACAACAACTGCCCTGACAAGTCCTTTGGCAGACTATACCTCCACAACCTGCTTTTGACAGTGTTAACATAATTATTTAACCAAGAATAATATGGACATTTACACTTACACATTTACACATTTATTTTCCCAGGTATTGACTTTATTGACTTAATTCCAGCATCTGCACTGCCCCACCAAAGCCTTACTGAACACATCTCCTGTTATTCTCCTCATCTGCTCATACAGTTTTCTGGGATAGATTTACATTCAATTATTCAATTTTTTAGGCACTGTGTAACTATATATGTATGTGTATATATATATATATATATATATATATATATATATATATATATATATATATATATATATATATATATATATATCAAAACAGGTGGTTGTGGGAGCACTCTAAAGGCTTTAAAGAATATATATAAGTATAATAAATGCTATTGCATATGTACCCAAAACAGGGGTTATTTTGTTACAAAGTTATGATCATAAAATTGATAAGCCACCATACCACGTCAAGGTAAACCCCGAATGGCGGTCCCTAACTTGTTTTATATTTTATGTGCATTTTAGCATTACCTGTGATCAATGTCCGTTGAACGCTGTTTTTCACTGAGGGCTAAATCCTCCCCAGCCAGCAATCAGGCTATTAAAGGAGAGATATTCCCAAAACAAACGCCCAATTTATATATATATATATATATATATATATATATATATATATATATATATATATATATATACATAAACAGTATGTCTTTAGTAGTTTTTTTTGCTAGACAGGTATAAAGACTACTGCTCCACTGAGACATCTACTGCACCATTGAGTTTATACGTCAGCAGAGCAGTTGCTATATCGTCTCAATGGTTGACTTTCCTGACCTGCCACAAGTCCAGGGATTAGGAACCTTTTCAGCATCTATAGCTTGAGGAATATCTGACATGTAACATTACTGTTTTTATAATGCTATTTGCTACAGGGCCTGAGCTAAAGTGAGAAATGTAGCCATTGTAATCTGAGTTGTATGCTGCTTCTATATTTCTCACAAGTGATGAATTATCTGTCCCTTGCATTGCAGGCCACCTGCATAGCTTAATTATCCTTAAGCTTTCTTTCCATTCCCCCTCTGGGAGCTGAAACAAAAGAACAAGACCTTTCCTTGAGAGCAAAGGACAAGGGTAGTTTAAAGTATTTGTGCACAATAAACACTGGCTGGAGCTATGTCTGTGAGAAGCTTATTACTGCATAAGCCAAGCAACAATCTCACTGAGGATCCATAAGGTGAATACTCTGGCGTCTTTGCCTCAGTCAGGGTTCTTTGTCTGTGTTTGGGGTAACTGTATTGTCCAATAACAGAGCAAAAATAAATTTAAAAAATAGCACTAGTTTAAATTTAAAAAATAGCACTAGTTGTACCCACCTGGAATCAGCTTCTGCCAGGTGTGTTAAGGGCAACAATAAATACTTTGCTGTACAATTGTTTTCTCTTTCATCAGCTTATGCTGGAGTGTAAGGCACCTTACGGGAGCAAAGGGTTCTCTGGTAGTCCTCTAAGCCTGCAAATACGGTGGAAAGCAAGGCACTTATATGTTCCAATGCGTGTCCAACCTGGTGTGCATGTGTGTTAACGCATTGCATCATGATGCTGACATCCAGCACTTCAGCACCAAGCACTATTTTCAAAACGCTTGGTTATCCATACCTCCCAACATTTAGGAATTAGAAAGAGGGACAAAAAGATTTGGCGCGGGAAGTGCGCCAACTTTTTTTGCCAAACCCATTTTTGTGGTCACACCACCATGTTAATTTTACATAATTTTGCAGGTTATGAAAGCTTAAACACATTTCTGTGGTTTCAATATGTTATTACAGTTTTGCAAATGAAGGTGAATTGCCCTTTAAGCTTTGAGTCTAAGTTCTTATCTTATCAAACTGTCACAAAAGTATGTCAACTATCTATTCTGGGCTGTCTGCCAAGAAACTTTGTATCTGTTTCTGGCTGTTCAGTGCAGAAGATCAAAAAGAAACCCAGAAGTTACCAGTACAAATCCGTGACAGCGGGTTGAGCTGTCAAAAGCGGGAATGTCCCGCTCAAAACGGGACAGTTGGGAGGTATGGGTTATTGAGTTTTTAACTTGTATCCTGCTGTTCCTGCTTTCTTCTGCCTGCCTGTTGTTGATCTGTTACTGAATCCCGGCTTGAAAACCTATGCTGCCTGACCTGACTTCGTATCAGTTGACTACTCTTCTGCTTTAACCTCTGTACCATGATATTCTGCTTTCTGGCCTCTCTCCACTGCTGTGCTTTCTCTCTGAACCCTCGGATAAGCCACCAGCTAGTATAAGGTGCTTGTAGGTTTTAACTCATCTGAGAACCGCCTTGACACAGAGTATTTCTGCATTAATTTGGTCACTGGCCTTGGAGATACAAACAAACCGCACTCCAAGGACTTTGTGTCTCAAAAGCCAAATGAAGGTTTATTTTGCTCAACGTTTCGGCGCTCCAAATGAGGCCGTCTTCAGGAGGGTGAATACACACACAACAGTGAATCACATTTAAAGTGTAAATTAGGCCTCAAACAGCATAAGGATGATGTCATCAACAAGTGCCAGACAGCTCAGCACAATTGCTGAACTATCACTGGGTGCAATAATGTAATAGTGCATAAATAAGTATCTGTAAAAGTGATATCCAATTACTGTGCACAAAAACAAAGTCAATACATATAGGGTGTTATTTCAGTGTTTGCTACGTGCCCGTGTCATTAAAATAATGCCAATAGTGAACACTACTCTGATACAAGGCTGTGGAAGAGGTCCCCAATCCACTTGCCCCCATTTGGGGAGAGTGCGTTTATAAGATCAATATCGCCCCTTTGCTGGCAGTGGCAAAGCAATTATGAACCACCAAGGATCAAATCATTGGCCATCAAACTCTTACTTGCCTTAACGTGCAGCTCATCTACTCGTGTGCACCATCAGAGGAGTTCTGATCTCGTATATACTCGAGTATAAGCCGACCCGAGTAATAAGCCGACCCGAGTAATAAGCCGAGGTACATAATTTTAACTACAAAAACTGGAAAACCTTATTGACTTGAGTATAAGCCTAGGGTGCATTCCAGTACACACTGTGTTGTGATGTCTGTACATACACACATGAGATGCAATGCAAGAGAGAGAGAGAGCCTACCCCCCCACAAGGCCTGTAGCAGCTACTCACATGGGCTCCAGTAACTTGGCCAACAACGTACTAAAAAGCATCCACATTCTCTATCAGCATGTCCCGGGTTTGGGGGCGTGGAGGAGCCACTATCGCACCAATATTGCCATACAACTGCTCCTCATTCTCTGTACTGCTGTCCTCTGTGTCATTTCCCTAGCAGGTTCCGGTAATGGCGAAGAGATGGGGGCAGGGGCGGGAGCGATTACCCTGTGCAATCCTGTCCGATGGGCCCCACTGTAACACCGGATCAAGTCCCCTAACCAAACGCCGTACAATTTAGCAGGCCCTACGGTGAGCCGGAAGACGGACAGCTTGAGCCAGCCAATAATCTAAAACACTATATCCAAAAGAAATGTGAGGACCTCCAGTAATAAAGAAACAATTGTATTAAAAAATTTGAAAAATGTATTAGGACATGAAAAACACATTTTTGTGCATATTGGGGCACTTACTCATAGGCGAAATGGCGCACCCCTATGAGCCTATGTGTTTTGGACTTGCACCTTGGGACTGGGGTGAACTGTGCGTAAATTCTCTGTAACTAATTCAAAAAAACATTTTTGTATTTTTGATTTATTTATTATTATTTTTTGAGTGGTACTGTTTATATTTTCTTTATGTGGCATCAGCACAAAACCCTGTCATTATATACCAGCCAATAATCTGGCGACCTTAGGCAAGGACTACCGATTGGTGCGCTATGTGGGCGGAGCTGGGTGAGTAGTATAGACACCAATGGGAGGAGCACACATGGGAAGCTGCCGCATGTGAGAGAAAGAGAGATGCACGCCCGTAAAAAAAGCTTCCGGCCCTAGCTGCGGCCACAGGAGTACATTGCATGAGCGCGCTTTGGGTGATTGTGCACATTGACTCGAGTATAAGCCGAGGTACACTTTTTCAGCACATTTTGAATGCTGAAAAACTCAGCTTATACTCGAGTATATAAGGTATGTGTGATTTGGGCAATATGGGAAATACACATACTATTCACTGTACAAATACAGTTCAACAAAATGCTCAGTACAAAATGGTCACTTGTATGTTGCATACAATATAAACAACATAAGGAATAAGTGAAGCCATGTGCTTGTTACTATATCAGACCAAAGTGGTTCTTACTATCCTTTCAAGTTGTCTAAGCACTAAATTATATCAGATTTTTACTTGTCGTTCTGAGACATTGGCCGCACTATTTAAAAATGAATTTGTAATTGCTTTTGGGATATGATTTGTAGTTGCTCTTAGTTTGTGTAAGGCCACTTACTGCTGTATGGATGGGACGTCCCGTTCTGTGTGTCCCTGCAGGCAAGTAGTTGGTCACAGGTGCCGGCAGAGACGCGCTCATACGTCCGTGATTGTGCGTCTTGATGAGCGTGCGCCTTGTCGCGCATGAATACGTTCGTGTGTCGCCCTGCGTCACTGCACATGGAAATTGACGCTAGGCCTATATTAAATCAGTTGATACACAAACAAGTTGCTAGGTTATCTTAGTTTATATGCAAGAGACCCAGCATTGTTTATACTTGACTTCCTGTTGTTGACCTGGCTATTCTTGACTTCGCTTGATCTCTGCCTGCATCTGACCTCTGCCTGACTTTACTACGAACGTGAGCTGCCTGCCTTTGACCCGGATCCGTCTGACCTCGTCCATCCATTACCCTTGTTACTTCGTCCGGACTCTCAGGCCTCTTTTCACGGCACATTCTACCTGTCCCCCTTCAAATTAGTCTGTTGCTAGTGGAAGCTGCTTGTGAGCCCTCCTCTACAACTTGATCCATAACGAAGCCTAACCATTAGGTAGATGTCAAAAAGTGAATTTTACAGACACCACAACGATCTTCAATTGGCTCTTCAATTTCTTCTTTATAATAAAAGTGACTGTGATAGTCGTGCCAGGAAACTTACAAGGAAAAGTACATGATTACAGATGGAAGCATCACAAAACCCTTGTAGGTCCTCTGTCAGTCTGACATGAAAAGGTAACAAACTAAAGACATAAAGAAAGGTAAGATCTAGTAGTAAAAACCACCAAGGGAATAGATTGCCCCATTCATCACTTCATTAATGGCAAGTATAGTGCATGCCTTTGTGCATTGTGTTGACATGTTCCCGGACTAGAGGAACCACCCTGGGAATGTCTTCTTTTTCAACCTCCCCATTGTGTTACAATTTGTTTCTGCATATTCAGACCCATGATTATTATTATTGTTATAATATGGTTTAATAAATTAATTTTGCAGTCTTACTGTTCTCCCCCAAATCACAAGGAATCCATTCTTTTACCGATAGCATCAAGGGAAAGGTTATTGAGGGACACACTCAAAGCAGTGGTGTGCCTCCTCTATTTAGACCATATTCTGTAACGCCAATAATAAAACTAACAATCTATTTAATTCCTCAGTGCAAGTCAACACAACCTACCATGTGTGCATCTGCATCCCTTTGACTTTCTCAATAATGGCAAACACTGGAGACATTTAATCTTACTGCCAGGGGAAATAACGGATGGCAAGATTTACTGGCTAGGCGAGATTTAAGTTCTGGCTGTATTGAGAGGACAGAATGTTGTATTTCAAAAGCAAGGAGTCTATTAAAACCAGAAGCTTTGCCGTGAGGAATATATTTGCAAGTCAACATGACCTTCTGAAGGGTTTCACTTGGTGAATGTACTGGCTTCAAAACCTCCTCCTCTAGTCCACAGGTTGGACATCGTTTAAATTAATATTTAGAAATACAAACACTGTTGAAATTGTTAAACAAGGATTTTACTCCCTGTTTATATACAATAGTTCAAATAACAGAAACAACTGATAACACAAAGGGAACCACAGTTACAAAATGCCTTAGGGTGCTGTGCCCTAACAGATCATACATGAAACATTACAATTAAGTTTAGCTACTCATCTATAGTAAATGTTTAGTATTTTATTTTACATTTAATTAAACACTATGGGATTACAGTTAGCTGTAACCCAAACCAACCAATCAGAACGCAGTATTTTCTGACGTACTGCAGTAAAAAATAATGATAAAAACATCAGTTGGGTTGCTAAGGGTTAGTAGACCTTGAGCAAAGCCAGCACCTTGTAAAAAAGGTTATGTAATGTCATAAGTAGAGCTTGCGCTAGCACAGTTTTCCATAGCAACTGATTAGATCATTGCATGTAGTTTAGGGATCGCCAGCATTCAGCCCTTCAACTGTTGTTAAATAACAAACACCAGCAACACAAAAACATACCCAATTTAATGTACATTTTGTAATTAAATTAAGTAAACCACACATGTTGTTCTCAAAGAGCAGTAAAGGAGAGCTAGCCCAGTTAATTAAATAAGTCCAGACTACTAAGATCACCCAATAATCAGAGTAGTCAATAATTTGCAGCAGAGCATTTTGGCCATATCAGTGTGAGCAAATAACACCTCAGGGTAATCATACAGATTTCCTAATAACTGTGGTGTGGCTACTTTAATATAGATAATCAACAAAAGATACTAGATATTCTGCCACTACGTTTCCATAAAGCAGGTACTACTCACGATAAGAAGTTCCCATTAAAGATTTAAAATTGTATTAATAAATAAAAAAATTTTTTTTATACTGATTCATAATAAAATCATTATGCTTATTTTTTTAAGTCCACTAAATTTGATGGCATCAAGTCCATTTGAATATTCATTCAACTCTGCACTGACTACAATTTTATTTTGTTTCTATTTCCTGGTGAAAACATAAAAGTATTTTCCATATAGCAGTGTGCATGGCATGGAGCTTGAACTATATTTTCATTCTTTTGAACAGTCAGTGTAGGAAACAGGAATGATTTAGTTACAGTTGTCAGGCACAGTAATTTAGGACAATCTCATTATACAGAAGACGATTTCTTGGGACAGTTGGACTGCATCATATCACCTGTTCACCAGCATTCACTTTACAGAGTACAGGTATGGGATCCGGATAACAGAAATCTGTTCAGAAAATGCTGAATTATGTGAAGACCGTCTCCCATAGACTCCACTTTATCCAAATAATCAATGAAAAAATGATTTCCTTTTTCTCTGTAATAATAAAACAGTACATTGTACTTGATACAAACTAAGATATAATGAATCCTTATTGGAAACAAAAAAGTCCTATTGGGTTTATTTAATGTTTACATGATTTTCTAGAAGATTTAAGGTATAAAGATCCAAATTACAGAAAGATCCTTTATCCAGAAAACCCCAGATCCCAAACATTCTGCATAGCAGGTCTCGTACCTGTACATTCAAAAGGAGAAGCATAAAAAAAGTTCCTGGTTTTAAGATATGACATAGCTCATGGGTCACCTTTCCCACATCTTGTTAAAGGGCATGTAAAGGCAAAAAAATAAAATCCCATTTTTATTTTCTTTAATGAAAAATAAATCTATCTCCAATATACTTTAATTAAAAAATGTGTACAGTTTTTATAAGAAACCTGACTGTATGCAGTGCAATTCTCCCTTCATTTACTGCTGTGGATAGAAATTGTCAGATGGTCCCTAACTTCTGAGCAGGGAAACAATCATACTTATGAACAGCAGGGGGAGCCCCCGCCTTACTTCCCAGCCATGCAGAACTCAAGCAGCTTTGTTTATGACGATCACTAAGCAGCCCAGACCACACTGAGCATGTGCACAGTCTTGGTCTTTCAAAGATGTTTAACAAAGTTACAAGTTACCCCCTGTAGCCAACTTTGAAAACATAAATTATTTGTTTGATTAGGCTTGTGGTTCATGTTTATATTTAGTATACAAAATACAGCATTTCTAGCCTTATTCTATTTTAGACTTTACATGCCCTTTAATGACTTTAATTCAAGACAAACAAAATTAAAATATTCCAATTTCTGTGTAACTTACTTCTGATGCGGAAAAATTTATTTATTGCAGTGAAGGTGTCGCATGATGAGCTGACACAAACTGTGGTCTCATAGATGCCTTTTATTCACCAAATGAAATCAGACAAATGACATATTGAAAAATGAGCTTTGCTGTATCTGAGAAAGCAGCCATCCATAACACTACAAACAACAAAATGCTTTTATGCTAGCAATTAACCTCCTCTCTGAATTACCATTAAAATGCATTGGAATAGGAAAAGATTGTGGATGATATTCGCAGTAAAAATGTTGCTGCCAAAACAGAAGCTGGCTGCAGATTGCAGAATCCGGAATCTCAGTAAAAGGGTGCAATGACTGCTTAAAGAGAGGTTGAGAGGGGGAGAGTACAGAGAATAAGGGCAAACTTCAGCAATATTATAACAAACAGGAAGAGGAAATGTGGAATATTTTTTCATGTTTACGACAGTAAGTGACCACCTGCTCCCAGAAATCTGGATTATTTTGTTCCTCATGTTGTTTATGAATGAGAAAATCTTGTTTATGTAGTACATTTTTCTCTTGCCTAAGTTTCTCTATATCTGTATATGCTAGTTTTGAATAGGGATGCACCGAATCCACTATTTTAGATTTTGGCCGGATCCAGAATCCTTTGTGAAAGATTAGGCGGAATCTTGGCTTGATTGTGTTGACTAGTGATGGGCGAATCTGACCCATTTCGCTTTGCTAAAAATTTGCTAAATGGCGAAAATTCGGAAAAGTCTACTGGCAACAAAAATTTATTTTTTTTTGACGCACAACAATTTTTTTCACCCATTGGCCATCATTTTCACGGCACTAGTGTTGACTTGTCTGACAAAAAGTCGTGATTTTTTGGATTCAGATTCGGTTCGGCCAGGCACTTGTATTAGGCCGAATCATGCTGAAAATGTCGAATCTCGGCTGAATCCTGAACTGAATCCTGGATTCAGTGCACCCCTAGTTTTAAAGCATTATTTATGATAGCTGACCAATTGATGGCTTACTACAGGTGTTTTATGGTGCAAAGACTACTCAAAGATTCCATAGAGTTCTTTATAAAAAGTTGACTCACAATGGGGATATCAACCCATTGATATTACTAGAGTTTTTAGAGCTAGATGTTTAGGCCTCTATGGAACCCAAAGAAAGATTATAGAGCTCAATCAAAATGTCCCATGTAGTGTGCAAAGTGCAAACAAGGTTGCTATCTGCTATTTTTTGCACACTGTTTCAGAGTACTTCCTGTCCCATATATTGTGTTGCATTCAGACGGCAGGGGGCACAGGCCACATCAAGGCCCGTACGTTATGGCCTGCTCTAATTGCAGCTAGCCTAGGGACATGAATGCTTAGGAAATGAGGCCTCAATGACATGCTCTTGCACTAAAGGCATGTGTACCATATAGAATAAAGTTATGTTGCAGTGCTATTTTCAAAAAGTAGGAAAAAAAAATAAAACTGCCACAAGGGTCCAGGTAAAGATAACAACACAAATTATTGGGATTCATTGGGGGGACCTACTTTCCTGTAAGTATCTTTGTCTTTGAAAATGTCTTAGATCCCTTTTGTTATGGAGTGGCACACCAACAATACAAAATATAGACAGGAAAATGCTATGAGCATGGCAATTGCAATATGCTTCTCTACGCATTCTTGCCATTCACTGTGTAACGCTACTGTCAGATACGGCTCAAACAGCGCAATGGCAACACCACCCACCTGATACTCTATCAGGATAGCATAATATTTTCAATGGTATGTAAAAGCTGGCCTTTAAGAACAATACTTTGAGAGTTTAGAATTGGACCTTCCCTGGATCGAAAACACTGTCAGATACTGATGTAACAATCAAAGTAACAAATGTTCCCAGTTTCAATTAAGTGCAATAAAGGCCAGACAAATAATTTGTTGCCGGATGACACTGCATAATTTTGCCTTGAAATGATTCCACAGACTTGGTAAATACTTCCCCAAGGTGCTATATCTGAAAAAAAAGCAGACGTGTGATGCACCTCAATGATGCTGTCACGTAGAGTACGTCAATAATGAAGACAAATGTTATGGGAAACACAGGAACCATAAGCATTTTGTTCTCCAATTAAATATGAGATGTCAGGGAGAAGGTATGAAGGCCATCTGAGCACAGGGAGGATTCTGGAATAACAACGTTGTTTTGTGTCATCCAAAGGGACATTTTGCAGCACAGCAGAGGTCAAAGCAATGTTTTTAATAGCTTTAATATTAAGCAAATGGCCAGAAAGCCATTTAGGTCTACAGGCTAGATTTTAATACATGTGGCTCAGTTTATCACAGCTTTTTATCACCTAATTTCCCTGTAGACTAGAATAGTAATTTTTTTAGATAAAATCCAGGGATGACTTTTACACAGGGAATAGAATCCTGTCCTTCATTTGGAATAAATGAGAAACTATTTAAGTAGAAAATACTTTTCCTTACCTATGCTATTCTAAGAGGTCTGGTAATTATGATAAATGTTTTTTAGAAATAGTATTAATGGATTGTGGTGCAGTATCATACTGACCTAGATTATGGGGAAGAGATGAATAAAATTGCATATAATGTAGGGTCAAATATGGGTAGCATTTTGTCTTCCATGAGTAATGTCCATTAAATATTGGGAGAACAACAAGGATCTGAGCTGACCATAAAGGAAATATTTGCTAAGTTAGTAAGGTTGTGCCATGGGGTGATGATATAGAATAATTAAAGGTGTAGGGAACTCTGAAAACCATATGCAGATCAGACCAAAAAATATTTGTTAAAAAGTACGAAAATCACATTAAGCTTTACACGTTACATGTTCATCTGACAGTGACACTTAATCAAAAGCTTAAACCAGTTCCATACAATGCTTGTATTTAAAGGCCTAAAAACCAATGGGAAAGAAGGGGAGGCACAATTGGCAATTCAGATAAGAATTTAAAGGGACCATATACATAAACAAATGGGACGGGGAGGGAAATTGCGTGACTTTTTGTCACAAAACAAGGAAGTAAAAAATGTTTTCCCCCTTCCCACCCCTAATTTGCATATGCAAATTAGGATTCAGATTTGGTTTGGTATTCGGCCAAATCTTTTGCGAAGGATCCACAAAATAGTGGATTCGGTGCATCCCTAATCAGAATGTCACAATAATAAGGTTATTTAAGTCAAATATCATGTTCATATATCATATGTACAGAAAACATAATTTCATACTGGTGTAAATATCAGACATAGAGGAGGCGAGTCATAATCAACATAATAAGACAAGTAATAAGTTAGAGTAAATCAGTAACTACCATGACAAAGTAGATTAAAAAGGCAAATGGGCCAATGGGTGATGGGCCAAACCAGACTGATTGGATCATAATAATGACCTATGTAGACTTGACAGAGAGGCCCACACAATAGAATGCTCTAATGTAGGAGTGCCCATACTTTACTAATGCAGGGTCTACTTTTAGTTATGTTGTCCCATTATGATCTACATCCATAAAAGCAAGAGCCAAGAACAGGGTGTTTAGCATCGGTTCTGAATTTAGGGTGCCAACTGTGACATTATTATTGTATTACAATAATTAAGATTTTAGCAAGGAAAACACATTAAGGACCACTTACTAGTGCTAGGGGTGTACGTGCTGGAAAGCTAAGGGGTAGGCAGTAATTACAGAGCTCCCAGCCTCATGAAAAAGCTAGAGGGTGTTCCAGAAGAAAACTAGTATCACCTAATTTCGCTACCTGAAGCTCACACCTGGGATGAATACCGTCCAGTCCAGGACCTTTATTTACCTTAATTTTCTTCTGATTCACCCCTTCATTAGCTGGTTTCTCAGTTGTAGAGACAGATAAAACCTCTGTTTGATACTACCATTCCTCCTTTTTGCTCCACTTTTTACTATTTCAAAAAAAAAATTTGAATTAATTTTTCTCCTCCTTTCAGATTGTCTTTATCGGCCTCTTTATACCATAAAAAAGATTAAGCTGTCCCATTGGTTGTTACATGTAACTTCACTGGTGCAATTAAGCATCTGTGTTTGTAAATAAATCTTGACTGTCTGGCCACAACCATTCTATTCCACTAGTATAACATGAGTTAGCACGTGGCCAAATAAATGGGGCCAATCTTTATAGCAAAGATGGCAAATAAGTTCATAAACAGCACTACACACAATAATTCATTCTGCAGGAAATTCTGAGCATAAAATAACTTTATATGTTTATATCAATTATCATGTAATTAATTCACTATTACCTTGAAGAAAAATATGCCCAATACCAACAAAACTGTTTGCTAATAATCTCTATTTTCCCTTCAGAATTTCACCCATATCAACCTCACCTATCCATCAAAAACATGCAATGCCAGACAAAAATCATTATATTCTGTCATTCACCTGTTTCTGCACCTTGCAGAAATTGTACCTTTCCTTGTGTTCTTGTCTGCAAATCCATCAGCAATGCTTTCCATTACAGCATGCCTGTAGCTAAGGTTCTGTTTAGTAAGGTCCATATAAATTGCATATAACTCCTCTTCCATCAATGCTGTTAACTTTGTAGCAAAAAAATTACCAGCGCTCCTTTGTTAACGTGCAATGCAACTAATTTGGCTTACCATAACTGGTGTAATATTGGCAAGTGTAGCAGCTAGCAGTTTTTTTGATGCTCATTTAGTCAAACTGCATAATCTTCTATAAATCTGGCATTTTTTGGTGCCGCTGCAAATAACCACTCTAATGAATAGTTTACATCAAATAGTATTTTTTTAGCAATTTATGAATGTTTTACTAAATGTAGTTACGGGCATGAAGTAAAACTAATTATTTCGAGTTTCACTAGTAATACACTTTTAAGTATCATTCTTTCCCAGTGGAAACTAACATCACATTTCTCCCACTATACAATTTCTGGTGTTTTTTTCACATAGCACCACTCACCAAGTAGCAATGATAATTTTGATTGTTTATATGGTGGTGGAAGGGAGGAGGCTAAAAATAATTTTTAGCAATCCAGTTATTTGGAGTTCTTAAGGATAAATACAATAATACGGTTAAAAGTTCCAAACCAAATGTGTACTTATGTGTTGATAAGGAAGTTCCAATATTGTTGCTAATTTCATGTATTTTATGGTAGGCCTATTGTTTTATTATACATTGTATGTACAACTGATTATTTGTTTTAACTTTAAGGTAGTAATTACTTCCAGCTCTTCTTTCAATTCATCAACAGAGGGTTGCATATTGTACTTTTAGTAAGACACTTTTATTTTAAGGATTCCTTCTGACACTAGGGGCCCTGGGCAACTTCCCCCTCTGTCCTATCATAACACTGCCATTGATGCCTTCCTTGGGGTCCATTCAGTACATGGTTTTAGGTTCTGGGATCTAGCATAATGTTATAACATTTCAATGACATTTCAACAGAAGTGTCAATGTAAATTCTGCACAATTGCAATACACATGCTTCCATACATGCACAGTAAAAGATCTGCAGAGCATTCTGGGATTGTCTGTAGAATGCAAATGATTATTAGTGCTCTCTGCAGTGCAGTAGAGGCTTCTTCAGGCAACTGAGGGATTAACTGTCTTGAAGGAGAAAGAGATTTCCAACCCAAACTAAAGCTGCATTCAATGTATGCAGAAGGAGGAGAAAGATATGTATAGCTTCATATTTTTTTTTTCTGCTCATGTTTGATTCCAGACGTGCTCTCTTGTTCAGTTGTCATGGGACCACAATACTACTGCACACAGAATATGAACATTTTGCAGTGTGTGCTAAATAAAAGATGAAGCTAAATTTCTACACCTTCTATTCACTTGAAATGAACACTTGTAGGCAGTTTGAACTGAAAAAATAAAGCTGATAAAAACTGTCTTTGAGGACATATTATGTTTACAAGATTGATTCTCTGTGAGATATGCTTATTTCTCCATTATCTCTCCAGGAATTACATCTCTCAGCATCGTTTATAAGTGCAGCTAGTGATCCAAATATCTGTTTTATATTAGTCTAAAGCAAATATTAAGAAATTAATGTTATTCCCATTGCATTGCTTTACTTATATTTTATGAATGTGCTACTGGCTTTTCTCTCAGATCCTGCCTTGCTGGAGCCCAAGCATTGTTTGTGTCTTTTTTCCATAATTCATTGTTTCTTCTCCCAAACCATACATTTCAGTCTGATAAACTTCATTCAAAAACCTAACTGTATGTATGGGCTGACATTAGTGATGGCATGGCCAACTGCAAGTACAGTAGCTAAACTTTGCAACCAAACAAAATAGAAACCCCTAAATGAGCAAGCAAATTGACTATACAAAGATTCTATAATACGGCAGTTCAAGTTCCCTTTTATAGTGCAATATTGGACATGGGCCCCTTGCATAAAACAATATTACAGATATTTAAAAACATATTTTATCAGTCACCCAACTAAAACATATGAAAACATGTCTTATTGGTCTTTGCCCTCCATTCTAGGACCACAAAGAGTGGTTGGCTTAGGGTGCAGGCCACTTAGCACCTTGTTTGAGACTTAAATGTAAATGAGGCCTACAGCATATGTGAATTCCATGTAGCCTGTAAATTCTTTATAGACAGAGAAACTGAAACAAACATAAAAAATCTTTACATGCTGTTCATGGCACAGTTCCTTACATTATTTCATTCTATTTCAGATAGTGCTATTTTAAACATGTTTCAAATTGGGGGGGCATGGTCGACTGCCGATGTGAGCAGACCTGTGTTAGTTGAGCTCCGTTGAATCCCCATGTAAATCCGGTCATAATCCTGACAATTCCAGTAAATTAATCTTTTTGCAGACCAAGTAAGCCCTAGGAAAACTACTAATGGGTAAAAAGAAGCAACTATTGGCAGAGACTTCTGATATCAGATCTTAGGACGAGGCCTACCAAAATGGCAGACCCGCCCAGGCCAGAGTCGCCTAAGGAACAATGCACCAGACCTCCATGGCCTGCCGACTCCCCACAGAGTATAACTGTGAGTACGGCAGAGGCTCAATATGACCCGACTGATCCTGCACCCTCCACACCGCTAACTTTTTATCTGTCATCTATAACCAATCAGGCCAGGTGGACAAACTACTAAGCCAGAACTATACCAAAAATGGATTACAAATACACCTGATTTTACCCAGTAGCAATGGGAAATAATACTTGTTGAATCTATACAGCCACTAATTAGAGCCAGAGACAGGCTCATACAATTTAAATATCTTCATCTGACATACCACACAAGCTCCATCCTCCACAAGAATAACCCTGCAATTTCTAATATATGCAACAGATGTAAAGGAACTTGTAACAATTTCGTTATCGGGAACCTTGCTTAATTATGGGTACAATCAAAATGCACAGGGGGGCCCGGGCTTTCTGCTGTGGAAAACACAAGGAGAAAGTGCGTGACAAACAACAAGTCCGTAAACGAGATAAGGATTTAGAAAAGACATGGTCGAGAGTCAGGAAAAAGGTTCAAGGCAGACGGCAAGAATCTAAGTCAGAAGTCAGACAGGAGTCAAAAACCAGGAATACAAATCACAATATAACGCTTCTGCAGGAACAGTAAAACTGGAACCAGCTTGGACATTCTCAAAATGGTGGACTGGCCTTTTAAAGATAATTTGGTGCCAAGATTCAAACTTGGCGCCCCTCTATGAAGTCATGATGCTCAGCGTCATGACGCAGGCGTCAATGGGACGCACTGGGAGGTAAGAGATCGCTGCAACTCCCAGTGCATCTTACAGAACTAATGCTGATTTTTTTTCCACCTGGCCTGAAGTTGTCCTTCAATTCATGGGTTCTGGACAGAAATAGCCTCATATATCTCTCGCCTCATGGCAGTACCAATTGAGTTTCATCTATCAGTTTTAATTTAGAATTTTCTCACAGATACTGTAACTTCTTGCTCAGAGAAAACATTACTTGCTCTTCTATGCCAAAAAGGCCATCACTATTAAATTGAAAGAGGAACATCCACCCACGATCACTTTTTGGATGTCAGGTGGAGCAAGCACTCTCAATATTAGAACAAATTTATTACTCAAGTTACTCTTACTCTCTTTGGATACTACAAAACGAATCCTATACTAATAGGAAATAAGACATATCTCAACCTCCACCAGATTGGCTTAATGAGTTGGACTAAATCTGGACTCTCTCGAAACATCCCAATGGCATAAGACTGTAGCTAAGGAGACATGAAATTAATAGGGTAAATGTAATACAGTTGGGCAAAAGTAATAGTTAAACTCAATTAAGGGCTCTTATAAGTATTGCTGTATTATTTGGCTACCTAAACTACCATTCTCTCCTCCGACTAAACTCTCCTTCACCTCTTTTTCTTCCTCCCATATCTACCAATCTTCTCCTTCTCTCTTATTGTTTTCCCAGGGTTAAAAATGAAAATTTACCAGTGTATAGAGTTTTCACGTTCATCTTTATTGCAAATGTGTAAAATACTTCATATGTAAACATGTGCTGGTAATAAATAAACATTTTAAATAAAAAAACATGTTTCAAATTTGTGCTTTTTAAAGATGTTATTTACTGACTACCATAGGACCCTGTAACATCTAGATGCACCTCTAGCCTCAGGGTTGCTAAGACACCAGCACAAAAGGATGCAAATGATACCTTACCATATTGGTGTCTGCCTTTACATACCAAATAAGAATATGTCTCTATTTCGAAAAAGAAAAGGTAGTTTGGGCCACACACTTTAAAACAAGTGATGACAGTGAACTGTATATGAAAAGTCCTGCTGTCCTGTCTAGTTTTATAATGACAGGAAAACCAGACGTCTGAAATCCTGAAACGACTTATGAAAATCAGATTGTTGCAACGCAAAACCAGACAGTTGGCAGAACTAGCCATAAATGACATAATGTAGTGTATACCATTTTAGCTACAATTAGCGTTTAATAACCTATATTCCAGGTCACGGCTGGTTTCTCTACCAAAGCAACAATGATGCATGATAAAGCTTTATAGCTGAAGTGCAGTCTACCTCAGTCTGAGAAACCAAGGGGACAGTGTTTAATAAAAAAATCAGAAAGATGAAAAGGTCTCTGAACTACAAAGATTAAGTTAAAGGAGACATATAAGATATGGAAAAAAGAAACCTAATTTTGCATGCAGTAATGAATAATACATAGTGCTGGTTTAACTTGGGGCTATAAGTTAATATTATCTTCAAAAATGCTCTCTTTATTGGAAATCTGCTATAGTTTGTGTTTGAAATGAGAGATGGGAGTGTTGGTTTCTATCCTACAGTGCAGTGAGCTGAGTGCCGCCGGTTCCCCTGCACAGCCACAGAATTCAGAGAGGTGGAAGTGGAATACATGGGCAGGACTAGTTGGGGGGGGGAATCTTTCAATGAATCAGCCCCAAACATATTTTTTAAGCACATTCCTTCTATAATTAGAGTATTATAATGCACTGGCAGATTCTTTTTTTTACACAATATGCATCCTTTAAAAGCACAGATCTTTATTTAAATGAAGTGGCATAATTAATCTGACACCTTCCTGGCGCATCTGCCCTTAATAATATGCATATGATTAAAGGGCATGTAAAGTCTAAAATAGAATAATGCTAGAAATGCTGTATTTTGTATACCAAATATAAACATGAACTTACTGCACCAGAAGCCTAGTTAAACAAATGATTTATGCTTTCAAAGTTGGCCACAAAGGGTCACCATCTTGTAACTTTGTTAAACTTCTTTGCAAGTAAACTCCTATACCTGAAACCGACAGCCAGAATCAAGACCGGTGGCTCAGTCTCAGATTCTTTTCCACTTGCCAGAGGGACGAGGCAGGGCTGCCCCCTATCTCCCCTCCTTTTTGCATTGGCCATTGAGCCCGTAGCAATTCTTATTCGGCAATCTAACCAGGTGGTGGGCCTGAGACGGGGCCGTTGGAGGACAAGCTAGCCCTCTATGCTGACGACCTCCTATTATTCTTGGCAGACCCATATGATTCCCTTAAAGCAGCTCTCGATATTCTGGATCGCTTCGGTACCTACTCAGGTCTCAAAATTAACAAATCTAAGTCAATCCTTCTGCCGATTGATCCGATCCCGGCTCCGCCTCCGGAAGCAAATGAGATACCATGGGTCACGAGCTTTAAATACCTGGGCATAGTGATCTCCCTCCAGACTTCATGATACTTGGCTGACAACTTAGATCCCCTTCAACAACAACTCAAACTGTCTCTAGCCAGATGGACCCCTCTACCGATTACTCTCTGGGGGAGAGTGAATCTTTACAAAATGATCTTCCTACCGAAGCTGCTGTATCGATTACACAACTCACCAGTATGGGTTCCCCAGAAATTCTTTGTTCAGATCATGTCCATGCTCTCATCCTTCCTATGGGCCAATAAAGCGCCCCGTTTGTCTTGGAAAAACCTGACAGCTTCAGTAGAACATGGTGGTCTGGCTCTCCCACATCTGCAACTATACTTTCTGGTGGGCCAACTCTACCATATCCATACATGGTTCCATCTACAGGAGGAGGATCCGGGAGTAGTTCTCTTGGCAAATCTTGTGGGCTCCTGGGCAGGGATCCGTAACCTTCCTTATAGATGCCTGACGGACTACAATAGGCTGCCAACTACAATCACGACTCCCTTCAAAGCTTGGAGGGCTGCATGCAAGATACTACAGTGTGACCCCCCGCTCCTCTCCCCCTTCTTGCCACTTTGGTTAAACAGCAACTTTGCCCACCTCAGAGACTTACAAGACTTCAACTACTGACCTCATCGGGGCATAAAGTTACTGGGGGAGCTACTGGTGGACATGCAATTCCCCACTCTTCCTCAACTTAAAGACAAAACTGGGCATCAAGATATCCAACTATACCGGTACATGCAACTTCGGCACGCTTTCCGTTCCCAATTCTCGGAGTTAACAATACAGTATGTCACTCCCTCCTTTGAACTAGTCCTCCGAAACCCACAGCGCACGGGGTTGATTTCCAGACTATATAAAGCTCTGCTTAAAACAGGTACTACTCCCTTTGACAGGGCCTTACCCATGTGGCGGACTATGCTTCCAGCATTAACAGAGGAAACATGGGAGGAGGCCAAGGAATCGATCAACTCTGGCCTGACTGCTTTGAAAGAAAAACTTGTCCAACTTAAATTCCTGCACCAAATATATATCACGCCCAGCAAACTGGAGAAAATGGGCAGAAATCCGGGAGCCATTTGCCCTAAATGTGGTGAGGGAGGGGCGGATTTCACCCATATGACCTGGTCATGCCCTAGGATCCGATCCTTTTGGAACTCCATTATACTATACCTGACTGAGGAACTGGCCTTCCCAGGTCCATGCACGCCAGAAGTCTGCCTCCTCGGGCTGGTAGATGAAGTAATACCTCTCAATAGGTCCAGACTCTTATTCCGCGCCCTATTATTTTATGCTAAGAAACTGCTGATGACTAAATGGATGGCCCCTCAATCACCCACGAAACAGGCATGGATCCAACTGACCAACAAAACACTTCCCCTGATTAAACTAACATATGAAGGGAGAGGATGTCCGGAGAAGTTTACTCAAATTTGGGCGCCCTGGCTGGATGCAAACCTTGAACAAGATTACGTGCTTCCCCCCCTATGCAGAGACCCTAATAGGCCTTTAAGCCCTTAAACTTCCTATCTCACCCACTGAGCTAAACCTGATATATGTCAGTACAGATTACTTAGCATATGCACTTCTGTATTATTGAGCAATGCAAAACGTGATGGTTCACCACTACTGTCTTTACTTTCTGTTGTAAAGTTAAAATGCATAAATAAACACTTTAAAAAAAAAACATCTTTGCAAGACCAAGACCCTGCACATGCTCAGTGTGGTCTGGGCTTCAGTTGGGAGGTTAAGCTTAGGGATCGTCATAAATTATCAAAACAGCACAAGTCAAATAATATCTGCCATAGAAGCTGATACAGCAAGACTGATTAATAATCAAAATATACAGACTGCACTGGGTCTGTGGATACAAATCTCTACAAAGTCGATGGCTGCTCTACAGGGAAACAAACAAAGCTACTAGAGTTCCTATCTGCAGCAGTCAGAGCAAGTAAAACGAAGGGGAAATTTTACAGCATACAGTCAGGTTTCTTATAAAAACTGTACACATTTTTTAATTAAAATATATTGGAGATATATTTCTTTTTCATTAAAGAAAGTAGAAATGGGATTTCATTTCTTTGACTTTACATCTCCTTTAGGTGTCAATGCACCACAAATGCATCAGGTGACTGATGCTGCTACAATTTTAACCTAATCTTTGAAGAGCGGAAACCTAGTTTTCTTCTTTATGATTGCCAGTACAGCTTGGAATGCTTTATTGAGACTGCATCCAACAGGTTACTGGGACACCCTTGGTGAGCAATACTAAGGGGGGTATTTACTAAAACTCAACTTTTTCTGACAAAAAAAATTAGACCAACTTCCTAAACCTGAATCCCCTTAATTTACCAATAATTTAACAAAAAAGTCTGTGCAAAAAAACATAGTGACAAAATCGTGTGTCAATTCTAATCACACAACTTTTTCAAATTGACTCTTCAAAAACTCTACATTATCGACATAACTCGAATTTACTGAGATTACTCGAATTTATCGGATTATTGAAAGGAAACCAGCGCAAACAGCCCAGAATTTATTGGATTATTGAAAGAAAACCAGTGCAAACAGCCCGAAACTATCAATCCTTCAATCCTGGAGGTAAAAAGAAAATTCTGATTGTTAAAGGGACCATCTGCCATTGACTTCTACATGATTTCAACAGATTTTAGCTGGAGTATTTTCGTATCTGAATTTTTAGCAGCTTTGGAGCATAATAAATGTGGAAGTTTAAATAGGCCCCTAAGGGTTTCCACCTGTTTGGTTTTGATCAAACTGTTTGGTTTTTCTTTTGGGCCACAACTGCCAGTTGAGGTTTCAGCCTTGTGAAACCTGAAAAATAATCTATTCAATAACCAACTCTGATTTAAAAACCATGCCCACACATGCCCCCAAATGTCATAACCCCACCCCATATGTCACCACATATGTACCATTTTTTTGCGGAACTCAAAGTTGGCAACCCTAGCACTATTCCACTTGGTGAGTGCCAATAAACTACTTTAATTTTAAAAAAGCCAATACAAATTGTAGTAAAGGGCTCTGTAAGAATTAAGAGCCTGGGTGGTGTATAATGGTAACAAATAGGCACAGACAGTTCTGCATGGGTAAACCCAAGCCTATGCCATTTACACTGCTACCAAAATACAATATACAAATCAGTGCGGTCCAACAGAAAAATTCTGGTTCTTTAACAAAAGGGAAGACAGAGTCAAAGCTGCAGCTACAGTATGTGACAGTATCTTTAGCACGGCTGCTTACACTGCACTTTGGAAAAGTTTCAATATCTCTAGGACGGTAAAAATAATTCTTTTGCCTGTCTATATGACAGATGGCTTGTACAGATGCCAGAGTGTGAGGCTTTAATATGATATGCATTTGATGTATTGTAAACCGTATAATTCTATTTACTTGTGGGGGAATAAATGTATATTTTATTGTTGCCGCACCTATGTAAAGGCTCTTTTCTGATCTTCTTACATTTCCCAAACTATCAAGTTTAAAATGTCACAGGAAAAACAACTGGTACACCCAATTTTTTTTAAAATATATTTTTTTCTACACTTCGTCACAATTAGCCTTCTGATGATATTAAAGTGCATTCAGCATTCTATGGGCTCTACTGCTATGTCATCAGTGGTATAACAAGTACTGCACAACTGCAGAATTTCAGCTTCAGGCTTTCCTGATCACTTCATCACTTGAGTTTATTTCCAGGAAAAGGCTGCAAACAACATGGGTTTCCTTAGAGCTGCCCTTTCCCTTCTATACAGAAATCAGGAGGCTTTAATATATCCGTTACAGTATGTGCAGCATATTCACTGGTGTTTCAATAAAGTTTGTATCTTGTATTATTATATAACTGTAAGACTACTAAAAAAATTATGACTTCTGCGCATAAGGACTTTATACTTTTCATACAATAGGGCTCATTTACTTACTGCGCCGCATCAATTGCCATATTTTTACCCACAATAAGTATTTTTTTCCCTCAATTCCAGCATTGTTGCACTTGCCAGTAAACAGTGACTAACACAATTGTTGCCTTTGCACATCATTGTAATTTGGTTGCAATTACAATAGATCCGAAGTCCTGTTGGTTTCATTTCTGGGATGTAAGTGATGTGTGCACCATATTCTTTCAATGCAACAGCACTGCAGGGATTGACACAGGCTACTGTGGAAACCCTGGCGCTACTGCCTTGTTCTTAAGTGGTGGTAACACCTGGATTCCCCTACATTGGACACAATTGTGATTGATTTGGAACAAAAAGGCAGGAAGGTCAGAATGGCCCCGAGCACAACTATACAGAAATGTAAAGAGCGCTCTATGACAAAAGGACCTTTAATGAATGGGACTATTTGCACAACTGACTGAGGGGGAAATTGGTACAACTGCAACTGTGGTATAGGATAAAACTGAGCCCTTATAATAATTATTTCTTGTTCATATATTTAATTTATTTTATTATATTTATGTATATTATGTATATTCTTGCTGCATAGAATCCCCATCATCCGGTCTCTCCTCATGCTCCTTCTCTCTCCTCATAAAAAATAAAGTACACAGAACAATACTTTATTTGGTTGTTTCAGAAAAAAAAGCAGTGCTGCTTAAAAAATAAGTCCCATAATACCTATTTGCCAGGTGAGGTCCCCGAATGGGCCCAGGTTATTATTCCTCTACCCACCAGGGGTAAGTAGAGAGAAGCAGTATTTTCCATTTCTTTATTCTCTAAATATACAGGTATGTGATCCATTATCCACAAACCCATTATCCAAAAACTCTGAATTACGGGAAGGCTGTCTCCCATAGACTCCATTTATTGTATTGTAATGATAAAACAGTACCTTGTACTTGACCCAAACTAAACTATTATTATTCCTAATTGGAGGCAAAACAAGCCTATTGGGATTATTTAATGATTCAATTATTTTCTAGTAGACTTGAGTTATTAAGATCCAAATTATAGAATGATCCATTATCTGGAAAACCCCAGGTTCCGAGCATTCTGGATAACAGGTCCCATACCTGTACCATGCATGTAATTTTCCATAAACCTGTCCCACTTCTTCAAAACACCTAACTCTTTTAGGACTTGCAAATCTGCAACACTGTGTCTGAACCAGTTGGGACAAGGCTCCTGACAGGTGGGCAATACACTAAAAAACAGAAAACATCAGTGTCATTCTGGTGAGCAATGACACAATGTGATTTTTAGCACTGGGTGATCAAACGGAAAGTCTATCTCACGTTAAGGATAGAAAAATATTGTAAATAGATTTACCAAAAGCAGCAGTAAGACCACAAAAACAGTTCAAACAGAAATTGAGCAGTTAAGCTAAAATAGAAGGGTTAGCGTAAAGTGTAAAACTCGAACTGGTGATTTTAATGTATAAAGTGGGATGATGATGCTTGCACCGTATTAAAGGAAGCATATTTTTGGATATGTTTTAAGACAGCTATTTGTCAATTGATTGAGAAGGCAACTAGAAATGATGTTCTGTTGGATGTGTTGCTGTCAAAACAAACTGACATTATACTATAGCAAATGTCAAGGTAAAGGAGCATTTAGGCTATGCCATGTTATTATTTATAGAATGGATTTTGTAAGGCAACTGGGCAGATACATTTGAGAAAGGTTACAATAATCAGTGTGGTAAAACATTAAAGGGGAACTCCACAGAAATATAACTTAAGCTTTTTGAAAAGTAAACATAATTTCAACCAACTTTGCAATTTATATCATTTAAAAATACGCAGACTTTTCATGATTTTTAATGATTTCTGACAGTTCCCTAAGCCAAGCCCCTGCTCAACAGCCTGCTGTCCTCAGCCTGTATCCTCCAAACCCCACAATTCCCTGCACATGTGATTTCAATAAGGAAAGGAACATCATAGTGCAATGCATTGTGGGTTATGTAGTTCCTGCATGCTGTCTGTAAGTTGTGGAGACGTTGTTACAATTTGTAACATCAGTGTTTTAGTCCCTCCTTCCCTGCCAGGATTTCAAACTATTTACCAGATGAATTTCACCATAGAAAATGGCATTTATTTATACTTTTTGAAGAAACAGGTAACTGTGATGGGTATATTAGGGATTTCTGTGTTATGCAGGCCTCTTTATCAAATTTTGGTTTAGAAGTTGGAGTTCCCCTTTAAGGAGAATACATTTTTCCCTCTTGCATTAAACTAAAGTAAATAAGCAAACCTAAAACAAACTCCAGTGCCTAAGTGTGTTAGGGTACAAACATCTGGGCAGAACAGAATTCACTCCCCCATGAGCCATAAATCGTTTTTTATACCAGTCTAATCTTAACCGAGCTTCAAAATCATTCCTATCTCTGACCTCCTTGACCCTGGAGTTGCCAACACTACTCCAATTTGTCAAGAAACTGATAATTTAGCTACATCCACTGTTTGTAACCTACAGTTTGACACTGTATGTGTAGGTTATCTCTGGGACGGCAGGGGAATTGCAGGAACAATGCATTTTGAAAAATAACATGATTCATAGTCACTCTACCCCAGTATTTTTTAGAATTCCATACCTTTGCCTCCACAAACCTCCATAGGTCGGTCTCTCAATTAGAATGCATCCTGATGTTCTTATTTTTTCATGCATTGTCTGCCCAAGCCTCCGATCCATAGCCTGTCAATAGCATCAACAGATTTGCAATTAGGATGTTTTCTGCTGTGTCATGTTTAGTTGACCTCCTTCATAGGACCATACCCTTCAGGGCTGAACTTATCCTCTATCTCCTTTTGAAACCCTTTATATAAAGGAGTATGTTTGGGAAAATTTCTAGTGAGGGTTTATTTGGACATCTTCTCCACCTCCTGGGGCTGGCTTCAAATTTATAGGTGATACAGCTGGCTCTCACACACTCAAAATATATTATGCGATGTCTGGTGCTCTATGGTAGAGGATCGGCGACCTCACAAATTGTTCAAGTGAAAAATTATCCAAGGCACACAGGCTGCTGCAAGCAAGGAACCCTTTGCACATTTGTTGCGGAAGTGAGCAATGTTTCGGGGTCATGGTCAGGCTTGACAAAGGGGCGTGACCCCGAAACGTTGCTCACTTCCGCAACAAACGTGCAAGGGGTTCCTTGCTTACAGCAGCCTGTGTACTTCAAATTTATAGAGACAGATGGGATCTTTGGCCTTGTATAGATTATGTTCTAAAATCATTATTCCTTGCCCTTATTTCCAACTATTTGATCAGCAAAAGGTAAATAGATTTAATATATAGAATATAATTTTATTCACATCCACGAACACCCCTGCTGTCTTCCTGGTCAAAGCTCATCTACCTTGATGACATCTTAATATTGCCAAAGATTTGTCGACCCATTATATCTATAGCCAAGAGGTATTTTCATATCACTCTAGATATACCAATGCAATGGATGCAATAGCGTTCGGTGCAAATCTGTGTGTGCCTGTACTTAGACTGGAAATATGGGAAAAATGTTGCATCATTGATAAATGGCAAAATGCATCCAAAATTTGTCCAAAAAAAGGAGAGTTGAGAGAGAATAAAATTTTGTGTATGCAGATTCCCGACTTGGATGGATTCAAGTTAGCCTTGGCAGTACTACCTTGACCTTAAGGAAGACCATCTCATTGGTTATTTGAGCAGTTCTTTGTTTTTCTGTGTTGTGAAGAGATATCTCTATGCTTTTGCAATGGTAACACCCCTTTTTTTTTTTTTTCAAATTCAAGTTTATTGAAAGTATTTTGCAAAGAACAAGTCAGAAAATACACAAAAAAACATTGCGCATGAAAAGAAGGGAAACGAAGGATCAAAGTGAGGAAAAGAGAGAAAGGGAAAGGGTGAGAGGGTCTAAAGACAAAACAGTCCTCCGCACCGTTAGGTAAAATAATGTGAAATTTGCTGCGGAGAGTGGAGGTCCAGCTATATCACTTGTAATTCCTCTAGGTAGTGAAAGGGAGAAAAGAAAGAGTGGACAGTAAAACCGAGAAGAGAGAGAGTAAAGAGAAAGAAGCAAAGGTCCATCTAGTCAATCAACGTGCAAAAGGTATACGAGACATATCAATAGCGTTTCAGTAGGGGAGGTAATGTCCCGAGCGAGGTAAGTTCCGGTGAGGGAAACCACCTGCACTCCACCGTATCGAGAAGAAAGGAAAAAAATAAATAAATAAATAAACAAGATAAAAAACAAAGAGGGGGTGCAGGTGGGAGGTGAAGCAGCCTCAAATGTCCAAAAAGGCGATTCTAGCAATCACAGCTAGGTATTTGTGAAGTCTCCTTGCGCGACCAAATACCTCAACTAGAAAGGTCTCAGACACCCTGTCGCCAATAATTGCTTGTGGTATGAGCTGAATGAGTAAGGGGGGATCATACATAGAAACGGAAGCAGATTATGTGAGTAATAGCTCTTTATATTGATCCGTCTCTTGAAAACTAAGCCAATAAATCCATTTTTGAGAATATCGTTGTGTATCTTGTGTGGTTGATGTTTTATAACGTTCAAAGCGTTCAATTTCAGAAATTTTGTGAAGCCAGTCAGTGATTAAGGGAGCAGTAGTCAGCTTCCATTTCTGAGGTATTAACGCCTTCGCCATGTCCAGCATAATAGGGATCAATGATTTCCGATATACATTTATAGGTGTAGGAGTATAGTGTAGTAGTAAATGTAGGGGCGTATTGGGTATCTCCACATCAGTGACCACTTCAATTATTTCCCTGACTTTATTCCAAAAACCAGAAAGTATTGGGCATCCCCAGAAGATGTGCGATAAAGTGCCCTGTGCTGTGTTACATCTCCAGCAAGCGGGGGTAACACCCCTTTTATGCTATAAGTATGTTCCCAAGTTTAGAAAAACTCTGTGATTTCTTTGTTTGGGTTCTGACTCTTTGTGAGTTTAGAATCCACTGAGCTTGTCTCAAATAAATGTAATCTTTTCACCTCAAGTGGTCTCTGGTTATTGCAGTTTCACAACACATGGTGGAAAAATGCGAGCAGGCTTGAAATCGCAGATGCCACCCATCCAGATTGATAACTGGGGGATTAACGAGACAGATATCCAAATAATCTAAATTTTCAGAAATTATTTTCTTTTCTATGTAATAATAAAACATTACCTTGTACTTGATCTTGTACTATTATTCCTAATTGGAGGCAAAATAATCGATTATTTAGGCAAGCGCCTGGCCCCTGCTTGTTGGAACTAGAGCCTCCAGCCCAAGAGGAAGGAATCTGTTTACAAAAGGTCCAGGACCTTTGCCAGCCACCTATAGAGGTGACAGCTGAGGATACGTTCCCAGGTGGAACTTGCTTAAAAGTAACAGACATGGTTAAATGTGTCTACGCCAAAGCAGAAACTGATAAGTGAAACTTTTCTCTTTGTTTTACAACCTGTCACTCCCGTTATATTTCATTAAATAATGAACTTTCAGTTGTTATGTCCGCTAATGTTGTCTGATAATGTTAGCATAGTGTGGTGAAATAAGGTATATCAGCTGATAATATTTTTCATAGGTGTTAGTTACAGTTGGGGGGTTTTACCGCAACTGGTGTCTGGGTGTAGGATAACTGGGAGCACTTCAATAGGAAGTAATATTATTTGATTAAAAGCATTTTGTGTAAAAGCAAAGGAAAAAAGTTAAGTATAGTTAAGTATAGTCTGAAGGAGTCGGATATCAGGCATTGTGAATTATAGTTTAAAGGTTTGCAGAAAGGCACGTGAATATTTTGCAGTATAACTGCTTTTGTTTTGGAAACCGAGGCAAGTGTACGCCTTTTTGATGCAGATTGCATTTGATGCATATTGTTTGCTGATAAAGATGGCATTTGTATGTGATGTTGATTAGAGTATGAACAATCAAACAAAAAGGTGATCCCTTGTTAAATAAATTTATCCTGCGGTAGAAGTGGAGGTCTGACCTTAGTCAGTACAAGTTAATGATTTGAAAGAGAAAAAAGTACCCCACTAGCTTCAAACTCGCTCAGCAGTCTCTAGTAGTTAAAACTACCTAATTAAAGTATCAGTTGCATGCAATTTTACTAATTACTTTATTTAAATCCCAAAAAAAGTGCTTGTGCTAAGATAAGACTGATTAAAATCCAATGATTATGAATTCATTAAATAATTGTGATACAGTTCATCTTGTTATATATACAAGGGTTAAGAAAATTAGGTACACATATGCACTTAGCTGTAGCCAATTCTTATTCCACGATAGTGTATATCCTTTTACTACAGGATATATAATAGTTAATAGTAACCCCACCAATCACTTTGAGTTAAAAAACTTTAAAGTGCAAGTGCTTAATAATTAATGAAAAATAATTTTATCCGGACTGACCAAAAATTCATAAATTTGAAAGTGCTCAATAGTGCTTAGCAATAAATTAAAGTTGAGAGAATTGATTAAATAGAGACCGCAATAAATAGGATAAATATTAAAAAACACACAATGCTCAGGTTCAGAAGATAAGTCAGAAATGGAAAAGAGGAGGAGGTGGAGTTGTCCCAAATCTACTACCTAATTGTTTCTATCCCTGGGACACCACAAAGTCAAAGAAGGCAGAGTACCCCGGACTGTGGTCTCAAATTTTAATCTAGTCCTAGACTGGAAGAATTCTATATAGGCCTAAAAAACCACAAATCCACGGGCTCTTGTGAGCTTTAGTATCAGATAGATTAAGCAAAGAACCGAGCACTGGTTGAGGTTTGCAACCTCCCCACCCCCTCCACTACTTTGAAAACCCAATTGACTTTAAATAAATAGTTAAAGGTTAAAAAGGACTCAGAACGCCGACGCGCGTTTCGCAATACTGGCTTTGTCAAGTATAAAGAAGTAACGAGGGGGAAAAAAGTTATATAAATGTTGGAGGTGCTATTGTGAAAATATAACCAAGATGTTGCCTTTGCCAAAAACCGCATTCAAGCTGCCCTGTCTCCATTGTTTGTATCACATACCTACTTACATGTCCTGCAGTAACCCCCTCCGTAGGTGATTTTCTGGCCAGCTACATCGGTGTGCAAGCTGTTGGGGGGCCCTGATGGGGTGCTGGCCCTGGTCCAATCGCACCCTCTACTCCCCCGGTAGTCCCACCACTGATGTCCTGCCCTTTAGGGAAGATAGAGGTGATGGCTAAGGGCATGGTAAACAGAGTGGTTTCTGCCCCGATAACAAAACTCTTTCCTAAAATGAGTCCAGTTCTTTCATAACCTCCAGCAGGAACAGTTCTGCACATACTTACGGTACCTGTGTATTATCAGGGCACCAGCAACATTAGGATATTGCTTGAGTGTATAATTTGATGTTGTTATACAGGAAGAGATTATCTGCACATCTTTTTCTTAGACACAGGTTAGTCCTATAGAAAAGACTGTATCTACTGATTTTTTTGGTTTAATTTATTGTATGAATTATCACCTGTCCTGCGTTATATTGCTTTAATCTGCAATTGCTGTCATTAAGTGATGAGCAAATCTGTCCCATTCAGTTTTGCCGAAAAATTTGCAAAACTTCGAAAAAAATTAGTGAAACAGCGAAAATTTCGTGAAACGCTTTGAAGTCAATGGGCGTTTTTATGCAAAAAAAAATTACACACACAACAATTTCTATCGCTTCAAATGCATTAATGTCCATTGACCTTTTTTGTCCTAATGCATTAAAGTCAATGGGGTTGTTTCTTTTCGTGGACATTTGTTATAATGCATTAAAGTAAATGGGCATTTCTTCTTATAGTGACTTTTTTGTCAATGGGCCTCTTTTCTCTGCAAATTTTTCTGTGGCGAATTTTCACCGAAGTTTTGCGAAAAAATTCACACATGGTGAAATTCAGAATTTCGCCGCAAATCCATGGCTGGCGAATAAATTTGATCATCACTACTGTCATTAAGTATCAGGTACACACTGGGAGTTCTAACCTCATTGCATTACTGTATTGTACTTTGCATATGCTACATAACTATTGTTGTAAAAGCAACTACTCTACCTGTTTCCTCTAGTGCTGTTTCAGTAGTCATTCAGGACCAAATTTTGCCTAAAGAGAAGAAACAATGTCCCAAACTCAGATGTACCCAAACGCAAGCCTTGTAAGATTGTACCTTGCTAATGCAATGCATTAATTTCAGATATTTGAGGTAGGCTCAAGGTTGCAAATGTTGCATGAATATATATATATATATATATATATATATAATCTACAGTTAAAATGCTGATTACAGAGATTTTGTTTATATATGGACTGCCTGAGATACTGTCCTTAGATCAAGGTATGCATTTCACAGTACAGGTAATGCATTTAATATGCAAAGACAGTGGTATACTTCAATACTTATATATGCCATACCATACCCAAGTATGCTGGACGTTGAATGTAAAGTGGTGTCATTAAAATAGACTCAGTAAAGTGTGTGCAGAGGCACTGACCTGACCTGATGCTCTTGGCCTGTTGCTTGTATCTATGAGGCACACTGCAAAGGCAAACTATGCTCTAACTACATAAAACTCTCTTTGAGAAACCAGCACTTATGGCCCAGTACTTTCACCTGCTGATTGGTTATACATGAACTATGGACTATGGTAAGACTATGGAAGTATGTCTCAATATATAATTTTATTTATTATAAGGAACTGAAGAAATTTCATTCTTGAATTTACATTTTTCCATGCCAGCTTCACCAGATGTCACAGGAACTCATGCTCTTCCTATAGAGCTGTGTTTGGAAGGACCACATCAAGTCTTGCTAACCATGGAGAAAGTTAAGGGGTAGCATGATGGGATTCAAGCGCCCTGCTTGTTTCATATATGTTTTCATAAGGTGTGGGGTAAGTGAGGACATACTAAGGCCCTGCACTACTTCCACCAAGTCCAAGTGACCTTAAGTTCTAGTGCTAAGGCCCTAGGTCCCAGTCTGGTGAAGACTATCAGGATCATTGTGTCTACTCAGGCATATGGGCCCCAAAGACTATGGTTTTGCATCATCTTGGTCAACGTCATTATTTTATTTGTGCTTCTCTCTAATTTCTTTCAAAAACCAAGTAATGCTGCACCATCAAAAGTACCCAGAAATCATGGCACCATTCTCCAGCTAAAGTTATGACAAGAGAGTTATATGCCAAATTAGCCAATCCACATGATACTCTGATCACTATGCATATTATGGCAGCCAACTCTTTATATTTATAATTGTTGGATATGCATGCACTCTTGCCTTTAGCATGCCTTACATAGAGGAACCTCCCACTCTAGAAGAAATAGTGAAGGAGGTTATGTTACATTAGGTCAGTATAATACCACTTTAATCAATTATGTTACGCTAGGTGACTAGCTGGTTTTATAGTTTTGGGACTTCTCAGTATACTTGTGAGGGCTACTCACCGTGGTGGACGCCCGCCACGCCGGTCTTCCTCCTCTCATGCACCGGATCTTTATTGTGCGCGCCGCACCTCCACTAGAATTAAAGGCACAGTCGTGCTGGCAAACGCCTTAAAAGGGGAATCAGTCTGTGTAATCCTTGCCCGTTATAGGATTTGTTCCTCGTGAGTTTCCTGGTGCCTCTGTGCTGTATAGCTTTTGTGATCTGTTTCCTGTTGTGACCCCTGTCTGTTTTTGGACGATTCTGACTTCTGTATCCTGAACCTTGCCTGGTAACTGACTCCATTTATTCCGTATCCCTTCAGATTGATCTCCTGGTTTGACCCTTGCCTGCCTGACTCTGTTTGTACTCTGCCTGCCCTGACCCGGCCTGATTTGACTATGCTTTCTGCCTACGCCTTGTACCTCAACCTTCTGCTCAAAAGACTTTGCACTACCATCGTGCCCCATTGATCGTTCAGAACCTTTTCGCTTGGCACCTCTCTTAAAAAGACCTGGCGGCATCCGATTAGCCGAGGGCTCCTCCCGAAGTGAAAGGCGGCTGTTAAAGGCTGAAGCAAGAGCCGAAAACAGGGTGCTTAGCATTGGTCCTGAATTTAGGGTGCTGACCGTGACAATACTACTGTATGATATGTATGGTCCAGTAGGACCAAAAGGGAGGACTGAGAGAGAATAAAATTCTGTGTATACAGATTCCCCGGAGCTCCCCTAAATTGGATGGATTCTGTTCTCATATCTCTAAGCTCTTGTAATGGTAAAACATTTTTATGCCGTAAGTTCTTATGTCATACTGTATGTTCCCACGTTTATAAAAACTCTGTGGTTTCTTTGTTTAGAGTTCTGACTCTTTGTGAGTTCAGGATTCACTGAGCTCGTGTCAAATAAACTTTTTTATCTTTTCACATCAAGTGGTCTCCGGTTGTTAGACAACAGAGTCATAAACAACCAAAGTATATTTAAAAGCTTAAAATGGTATTTAGTAGGGTGAAGGCTCAGTTTATCCAACCCCCAACCTGGAAATTAGATGGGCAGATCAAACTTTAATAGAATTAATCTTTCACAGAATTAACTGAAATAGTAATTGAAATAACAAAGCTTATCAAGACAAAGGAAACAAATTACATTACATGAAATGCATAAAGTAGTTTGTTATTCCTGTAAACCAAATACCACATTCTCTTGACTAAATTATTATTTTTCTCTCGGGTTCCACATTTTCTGTTACATTTATTCCATTTTAGAGGGCTGAGATTTAACTCTGTAAGATAATAGCATAGCAACCAAATAATTTTTCTTGTGCAAGATAAAATTGCATACGATAATAAAATGTTCCCATAGGCTTGGTTTTGGTCTGAATTGGGTCAAATTACCATCCACCACACTGTTTAGATGTACTTTGCCCTGAAATCTGACCTATAGAGGATTTCTACTAAAATAAATATAAATTTGTCTAAATTACTGTATTTTAGTCTGTGAGCACTACTGTTTAATATGTATGTGTACCTGTGTTTTCTTCAGAGTGCAAGGACATTGGAGATCAAACCGGAGCACTATCGATCAGCAGTTTTCACGTCTGGTATCCCAAAACTCAGAAAAAATGTGTTCCGGTAACAGCTTAGGTCGGTCGTAAAGTGTCGAACAAAGGCTAGGGTTCTGGGCAGACAAGGGAGCCATAACGTACGACTGTAAGGAGGAGGGAAAGAGGAAGCGTAGTCGAGGGACAGGCCGAGGTCAATACCAATCAGCCAGCGCAGTACAGAATCAGGAGCCATAAATGTAGTTGAGGACACGGGCCGGGGTCAAAACCAACCTGTAACGCAGTACAAAGTCAGGATTCGAGAGAATGGTCAGTAACAGGCAGCATAGCACTAGCATGTCAGGGGCAGACAGGGGTGAAAGAACAGATAATCAGATTTGAATCACACCCATTAACTAGACCAGGGGTGGCCAAAAGGTACATCTGGATCTACCAGTAGACCTTTAGCAGGTGATCAGTAGATCTCGAGACAATGTTTCTAAATCACTCTCCTGTTTCATTCAGATATTTAGTATGTTAAGGTTACATAAGAAATAGTTGTTTGTTAAATACAACAATATACATTTTATCATGAATCAATATTTAAGTAATATTTTCCATTGAACAGAATGCTAACAATGCTTTTATGGATGTAGATCATAATGGGACAGCACTAATAGTAGAGCTCACATTAGTAAAGTATGGGCACTACTGAACTAGACCTACGTTGGGCAATGTGAATATGAATGTGGCACCTTTAAATACTTTTCACTGCAATGACATCAATTGCGTCAAACTTAGAAGCGGAACAAAGCAGAAGGAGCTGAGAGGAAGAGAGGAGGCGATGGGCGTCCATGCCTAGTGCAGATTTGACCAATGTTAGTAAATAAACCCAGTAATGTGTGTTAATTTTGCACCAAGCTCTGGTGCAGGAGTCTAGTTAAAGACAAATATCTGAATTTAAAAGGAAAATTGCTTTAGGACCCCAAGGACATGGAAAACTTGCAGCTGTGCAGGGCATGAAGCACATATTTTACATAACAATATTTCTATTTGGTTAAATACAAAGGAAAATGGAAAAAACAAGGTTTGGTATCCGTTAATTAAGCAATGCAAATTGATCAGAGCTATAGCATTTATTTCAGTGGACCAGTCTGTACTAATGATCAAGTGTCAAATCTCCAATCTATTGTACAGAGCTGCAGAGTATGTTGGTGCTTTTTAAAATACACCTTCACAATAATACTAGCAATATATTGTTTATGGTTTTAGTGTTTCCAGAGGGGCATAACAGACTGCTTTCACTATATAAATAATAACATTTAATTAATGCCAGCTAGAGTTGTAGCTACTATTTGCTTTTACTGTATGCCATGCGCCTTAACTATGATACAGTATCTCTACTGAATATATAGTGGCAACATTTACTAGTGTAGCTCTTGTCTTACCCTTACCCGTGTATACAATGTTATTGATACACCTTACTTTCCTAACCACATGTACCTCTTTGCCTAAATGAAACTGTACTTTAGGTGGGTTTTACTGGTTTCCTAAAATACAAGTATAGGACATTAGTACCATATTATAAGTAAAAACTACTAAACAGTTACTTTCAACCCACTCTGTCTGGGGAATTTATAAACCTTATGCAAAATCAAAAGTTTATTATTTCTGTAACACAAGTTTCCCCTATCAATTGAGTCCCAAACATGTCAGAGAACCAGCAAGCAACCAGTTTGCATGTGCTTCCGTCATGAATAGAAATGACAGAGTTTAGATCGGGAACATAGAGTAATATAGGAATAATCTGTGGAGTTTCACATATCTTACAACAGAGTTGCACCAATATACACTATGACTCATATGGCTGTTGGAGAAACCCCAATTAATCCTAAAGCATCATTGGGATCCTAAAAGGCCTTTCTAATCCAAGGTTCTCCAAGTTAGGACTGCAATGATTCTTCATTGAGTGGAAGCCTTACCAAATTGAGAATGATATATATATATATTTATTTATTTATTTTTTTATTATTTTTTTTTCCCCCAAAAGACCTGCACTCCAAAATTAGTGAATCACTATAAACATTGGATACACAAGTATGAATAATGATTTAATAATTTTGGAGTGCGGGTCCTTTGGAAAAATATATATTCGCAGGATTTGACTCAGCGCCAAAAGTAATTAAAGACTGTCTCAGAGTGCAAATGTTTGGATGTATTTAGATAGATGGATAGATAGATAGATATCTATCTATCTACATAAGAAAATATCCTTCAAAATGTCTTCTTTGACCTTCCTGTTCAGAAAGCTACCTATGCTGCTTTCTAGAACTCTTTGAGGCCTTTATACTACCCTAATCCTATTCTTTTGGCAGAGTAAGCGTGACCATACACTATAATATCCGCTCGTTTGGCAAGGTCGACAAACGAGCAGATTATAACCTGATATGCCCACTAACAGCTGAGCGATATCGGATGAATCCGAACGTTTGGCCCTGGGGCCTGATATCGATCGGGAGGACTCGTTGGGAGCCCCCACACATGGGCAGATAAGCTGCCGAATCGGTCTAAAGGACCGATATTGCCAGCTTTAATCTGCCGTGTATGGCCACCTTAAAACAGGGGAGTATTTGATTGGCAACTAACAGGGAGACCATAGCACCTATGAATCACACATTTACCAATAGGAAGGGGGTCCTTGTGTGACATACAGTATATGTAAACATATTTTATTTGGGAGCTTCTGTGTTTCTTGCTTTTAAAAGGTCCCTATGGTTGTCCAAAAGGTATGCCCTCCCCAGTGTATTTAGCTTAAATTTATAAAGCTGAGCATTCAGTGGGTCTTTTCTTATCAATTTATTGCTGTGATAATAGTAATAAAAAATAAAAAGCTCATGAAATCCCACTTGTGATATTATTTGTAATTTTCTCTCTACAAATTCTTGCATTATCTACCATCTTACATCCACCCTGCCGGATTGTATCCTCTCCCCATTGTGATCTTTCACCTCCTCTCAGTACATTTCCATATTTCAACTCTCATTTAACATGACATTTAGATGTCTAGTTCAATAGCAGGCAATCAGCTGCAGAAAAAACAGCTGACATTAAATGAACATAATTTGCATTTCTTAAGAAATTTTATAGCTCCCTACATTCTTTGTTGATAAGGTGGAGTATTTTAGGCCATGCTTTTATGCATTGAGCATTGATCCACTAATTATGTGGAACAGCAGAGTCATAAGCAACCAAAGTATATTTAAAATGGCAGTTAGTAGGGCGAAGGCCCAGTTTATCCAACCCCCAACCTGGAAACTAGATGGGCAGATCAAACCTAGGATGCTTCTAGGCTACAGATTCTGCAACTTAGTGGTTAGGCTATCACATTTGACCCTTTCATCAATCTTTAATAGAATGAATCTTTCACAGAATGAACTGAAAAATGGTAAAGTAGAACCACAATAAGTAATGAACAGTATATTAAGTATAATAAGTATAAGTATATTAAGATAATTTGTTTTTAAAGGAAAATGAAAATTTAAGAAATGTTCGAAATTTTATAATTTATGAAATAATCATGTCTATCTCTCTCAGCTTTTGTTTCTCTCCATTCCTATTCATGCAGGAGTTGGGTGTTAGATTTTCAAAAATAACTGACTCAGGCAAAAATCCAGCATGTGGAGATACAGGATTTCTGGTGATTTTAAAAGAGTGAGCTCTAATACATCTTCTGGCAAAAGGAGAACCCCCCAAAGGCTGTATTAGATCTAACTGTCATTCAAATTCTCCCAAAGCCTGCATTTAGAGAGAATACGGAGAAAAAGATGGGAGGGGGCAGTGAAGAATAGCGTGATTATTTTGACAACTTTTTAATATGTATTTTTATTTTAGAAACATTTTAATTTATAAATTAGAAAATGTCTTATTTTAGTATGATGAAACTTATATTATACTTTAATTGTCACAATTCCCCTTTAATCAACTTCAAAAGCTCTACAAGGTGCTATAAAGTAATTCTTGAAAAAGTTTACTTCCCCTTTGAGAGTATTCATACTGTATATGTTAAAGGAATACAAAGTGTTAAAGTTTAACTGAAAGTAATATGAACTACTGTGTAGAGCAGTTTTGCAAATGGAAAAATAATACTATGTTAATCACCTGACTATTTCTAGTATATTGTAGCAGACAACAGAAGCATATCTTGTTTAAAAGGGGTAGTTCACCTTTAAATTAACTTTTAGTATGATGTAGATGTTCTGTGACAATTTACTATTGGTCTTCATTTTTTATTTTTTTGTGGTTTCCCAGGTAGCTTTTTGTTCAGCAGCTCTACAGTGTGGAATTTTAGCAGCTATCTTTTTGCTAGGGTCTTATTTACCCGAGCAAATGAGAGATGGAAATGCGATTAGAAGAGAGACTGAATAGAAAGATATGTAATTAAAAGTAATAATAACAATAAAATTGTAGACTCAAAAAGCAATAGTTATTTGGCATCTGGAGTCAATGATCCCTATTTGAGAGCTGAAAAGAGGCAGAAGAGAAAGGCAAATAATTCAAGAAATATGAAAAATAAATAATGAAGACCATTTGAAAAGTTGCAAGGAATAGGGCATTCTATAACATTGTAAACATAACTACCTTTAAGGGATGACAGAGCTGCTACCACATGAGACAAAGCAGGATTATTATTATTATTATATTATTATTATTATTATTATTATTAATAAGCCATAAACCTTTACTGCACTGCTGTCTGGAGTGCCTGTGTCTGGTTTAGCAATAAGGGCAATGACACAGATATCAAGCAAATTCCTTAAACTTGTGGGTGGTGAGAATCATGTGAAAATGCATTCAAAGGCATTTTTCTGCAATCTGAGTGTTTTGCCTGCATTGATTCTCGACACCCACAATTTAAATACGTTTTCTGGCGATTTATTGCAGCAGCAAAATGCAGGAGACAAAATGCCATATTTCATTTCTCTTACGAAGACAGACCCTTTGAATTGACATAGATATTGTTCTTATAAACTATATACGTACATGAAATCTCCACCTCTAATGTAACAAACATAACAGAACATTTTCAAAGTTTGCGAAAAAAATAAATGGTATTTTTATAAAAGGGGTAATTACATGATGATAGTTTTGATTTAACCTTGATATAGCCTGACCCATCTATTATACGGCTTCTGGTACTGGGCTGAGTCCAGACAATTGTATATAACAGCTATGACATTTTTGACCACTGAAGGGGACTTTTCAAAGAGTCTCGCATTTAACTCCTTGACATGACAGTCAGGCTGTGCATTATAGAATTTAGTTTGGCTCGGTACACAGACATAAAAAGGTTAAAAAATCAATCTGGAGAGTTTCCTGCTACCTCCTGGATAAATTGCCTTGCTACAAATGGTTCAAAAGTGATGACTCTGCATCAGAGTCTCAAATTGGGTTTTCAGCAATGGTGTTATTTGGTAAGAGACCAAGTCATTTCAGTGTTATGAGTAGGGGAGAAAAAAAAAGACATAAAGGGCATGCAAGAGCCATGCGGATATCTTTCTGCCTCTGGTCTCAATTGGCAATTCATTCGGAATCGTATACTGAGCGTGAGATTATTGGTGTGTTTTATTACAAGCTGAACTCTAGAAATATAGTCTGTGATGGCAGGTGAGAAATGCTTACCCACCACCTTTATCAGACACAACGTGCTATGAAACCCAATACCCCCCATTATCTTTAAAACAACTTGAATGCTACAGCTTGCTATTTGAAATGATACTTAACAGAAAAGAATAGGTATAAGATTAAGGGTATGTGCCTTTGTGAGAGTCCTAACTCTCTATGTTGCACCAGGGAGGCCTTCTTGCTCCTTTAAAACTGAACACATACAACATGGACATGCTGAGCTACTTTTATATTGGCTTATATTGCCTTATTGAAACCAGTGCAGTATGCTGAATATGCTTGAGCATTAGTGATGTGAGGGGCGAGTAAAATTCGACCCGCACCAGACCCTAACCCGCCCTCCCTTAGCCCGCGCCCGTCCGACTTCCGGGTTCCTTTTATAGACCCACGCCCGCCCCGCCGATGACATCACAAAAGAGGTGGGGCGAGCAGGCACGTGTCTATAAAAAAGAAAGCCGGAAGCTGGCAGTGCAAGGTGACGGGTGGGGAGAGCAGGGAGAAGAGCTTACACCGGACCCACCTGCAAATGGGGGTTCGAGGTTGGCCCGAACCCACCCGACTTGCCCGCAGGTTTCGGGCCAGCCCGCACATCACTATTGAGCATATATTTAAGTGTGCTGCCACTAATCTTAGCCCTCTATATACACAAATCCATTATCATCTGCATATGGCATTTTTAAATAAACCCATTCATAATACATTTTATCTCTTGCTGGTTTATATGGTTTATAGCATGATTTGTAGCCATAGGATTCTTAGTATGGATACCCACTCAAAAAAACACCTTTAATAAGGGAAACTTTAAAATGGAGTTTGCGGGGCTGTGTTCAGTGGCGGAACTACCGGGGGAGCAGGGGGTGCGGGCGGAACAGGGCCCGCACCCCTTCAGGGCCCCCCGGCAGCCCGCTCACCACTGCAATCAGGCATGTCTGGGGGGGTGGGGCCCGGCTACGCGTCACGCACCAGGGCCCGCCCCCCTCTAGTTACGGCACTGTTAACTGTGGCTGTGTTAGTGTTAGTTAGTGCACTTTTGTTTTAGGTATTGGGCCCAGAAAAAGCCTGAATGGCTTTATAGAGACAGCATATTATTATTAACATGTATTTATATAGCGCCAACATATTGCGTAGCACTGTAAAGTAAATGTGATTACATGAATTATCTGTATGGAAAGTATGGAGTTACATACGTTACAATCAATACCGGTACAAAAGGTAAGGAAGGCCCTATGCAGAAAGAACTTACACTCTAAAGAGAAGGGAGTAATACACAAGGTGTAGGAGTGGGCAAGATCGAATTAAGTGGGTGAGAAATGTGGTACTGTATGTGGTGTTGCGTTTCTTTAGTTAAGCAGAGTGAGGGTAGGATTCTCAAAAGAAGTGCGTTTTAAGAGATTTCTTGAAAGCAGAAAGGTTGGGAGAAAGTCGGACTGACCGTGGGAGAGAGTTCCAGAGGAGGGGTGCAGCCCTTGCAAAGTCTTGAATGCGAGCATATGAGGAGGTAATGAGAGAAGAGTTGAGGAGCAGGTCAGTAGAGGAGAGTAGTAAACGGTTGGGTGAGTATATAGAGATGAGTTCAGAGATGTAAGGTGGGGCAGAGTTATGAAGTGCTTTGAATGTCAGGGTCATTAATTTGAATTTGATTCTGAAAGGTAGCGGAAGCCAGTGCAGGGATTGACAGAATGGCGTGGCAAAAGAGGAGCGGTTGCTGAGGTGTATGAGCCTCGCAGCAGTGTTCATTATGGACTGGAGAGGTGACAGTCTCTGGAGGGGAAGGCCAATTAAAAGAGAGTTACAGTAGTCTAGATGTGATATGATGAGAGAGTGAATAAGAATTTTGGCAGCATCTTGGGTGATAAATTATGATATTTTTGATATGTTCCTTAGGTGGAAGTGACATGATTTAATAAGTGACTGGATATGAGGAGTGAATGACAGGGCAGAATCTAGGATAACCCCAAGGCACCGGGCCTGGAGAGAGGGGGTGATAGTGGAATTGTTAACTATGATGGATACTTCCAGGATGTTACTGGTGGTAGTTGGAGGAAAGAGAACCATTTCAGTTTTAGAGAGGTTTAATTTAAGGTAGCGTTGCGACATCCAGGTAGAGATAGAGGACAGGCAGGAGGAGATGCGAGTTAGGAGTTCTGGGTTGAGATCAGGAGATGAGAGATAGATCTGAGTATAGTCAGCATAGAGGTGGTAGTGGAAACCATACGAGTTGGTTAATTTGCAGAGGGAGGAAGTATAGAGAGAGAGAATAATAATGGTCCCAGGACAGAGCCTTGAGGAACCCCAAAATAAAGAGGTAGGGGAGAAGATGCTACTCCGTTGTAGGAGACACTGAAGGAACGATTGGTGATGTAAGAAGAGAACCAGGACAGGGCTGTGTCACGAAGGCCAATCGAATGGAGGGACTGGAGGAGGAGAGGGTGATCTACAGTGTCAAATGCAGCTATTCAAGCAGTATTAGTAGTGAGAAATGATTGTTGGCTTTAGCAGTTAAAAGGTCATTAGTTAGTCGAGTCAGGGCAGTTTCAGTGGAGTGTTAAGTGGCTTAAAACCAGATTGTAGGGGGTCCAGCAGGTTATTGTCAGAGAGGAATGAGGTTAGTCAGTTGTAGACTAAGTAGTTTAGAGATGAAAGGTAGCAGAGACATAGGTCGGAGGTTGTCAAGATTGGAGGGATCAAGAGAGGTTTTTTCAGAATGGGGGTGACAAGAGCATGCTTTAGTTGAGAAGGAAACAGTCCAGTTGAGAGTGAAAGATTAAATAGGTGAGTTAAGGCTTTGATTAGACAAGGATTGATATTGCGGAGAAGTTTTGAGGGAATTGGATCAAGCGGCCAGGTGGTAAGGTGAGATGAGGCCAAAAGCTTTGAGACTTCCTCATCAGTGACAGGGGTGAAGGAGCATAACACTTTGTTCAACACCAGTGCAATAAATAGGGTTTGTGCTGAACTGTACTTTTTGCCTATTGTTTTAATCACAAAGAATCTCTGGTTTTATTTTTTTTTAGCTAAACAGGATAAATAGGGAAGTAAAAGCTACTTCATGTTTGGTCCTTGCAAGGCAAATAATAAGATTTTCAGTTTACAGATAATCCTGCTACCTAATGGACTCCTGCTTGAAAAGCCAAAACAGTCACAACTAAAAGGTAAAGGGAGGTCTGGACTAGTAGTAATTGAATTCTCTACCTCGCAAGGACCAACACAAAGCTTACATTTCCCTGTTTTGCTCAAGACATAACAACCATTGATTTCCCATTTTCTTTTAATTATCCTTAAACCACAGATTTTCATGCTTAAAACAACTGGCATAAAATATGCACAGCACAAGCCCTATGCACTGAACTTATGTTGAATAAAGCATTATATTGCCCATATAAGCTAAATTCCAGATGTCAAGTGTTTGTTTAGAAGGTAAGTTTCTTTTGATGGCATAGACAATAGCAGAGCTGTTAACTCATCCTTTTATTAATGACATACAGTAACAGATACAGTATGTACCTAAAAGTCCAAAGGAATGAATAGAAAGTGGTGGAATTTTACTGCGGCGAGCTCTAATTTTACACTTTGATAAATCTGCCCCTTAGTATCACTTGGTTCGGCAAAATAATAAGGCCAATCAAAATGTAATCAGGATAGACAAAATTCCTTGAGTTAGAAGTCCCAGCCGCTGTCAAATACCTTCACCAGTAACAGAGGTGCTATTAATTTTGGTTCAATAACATCTGAAAAGGTGCAGATTGGTTAAAACATACTAAAATGTACATTTTTCAATGCCCCCATGACTATAGTGGTTGGGCCCTGGAGGCCTGAGTAGAGGGCTCACACACCCTCTCTATGTCAGCCCAGACTGAATCTGTTCTATTGTTAGAAATGTACACACAGGTTTATTTAGGTTGAATTTATGTAGGTTGAAGAATAGAGGGCTTTATTTATTTATTATCAGAAATGTTTTTACTAACAATGTATGTCTTTTCCGAGCACACCTAAATGCATCAGCCAGTTGCTTCCTTTATTGTCTGCCTGGCTGTACACATGAGAGTTCAAAGTTGCGTTTTATTCCCTTTGTGTTCTTTTTAATTTTAGGGATGCAATGAACTGCATTTTCTTGTGCTTGATGAGCATTAAGACGGCACTAGTATAGAGGGTTGAATTTGGAACTGACAGCGTTCGGCACCCAGGACGCAATTTCGGATTTGAGTAAATTATATGAGCACATTTTCGCCTGGCAAAGCGTTTTCGCCGCTTAGTAAATTTACCCCTTAGAATGAGTTAAGGGTAAGTGCAACAGAGTCTTACTATTCAGTCACATTGTTTGTTGAGGGGCTTGATTTTAAATGCACTACAGACTTAGAATGAGTTAAGGGTAAGTACTAACACCTAATTTTTTGTATTTATATATAAAAACATTATATTATAAATTATTATAAGGAAACTATGTGCTGGCAATCTTTTTCTTTCTTTTTGTGTACAAATAATGTTTTTTTTATCACTTATAGCAGTTGGTCAGCTTCAAAGCTTGGTTAGACCAAGCGCTGGCACAAGGGTGAGTCTAGCAGCTGGTCAATACCAATCATGGATGATTGGTTCTAAAGATAAGATGTTGGGGGTAAACAAAACCTGTACCCTAAGTGTAGTGCATTTGGATGTGTTCAGCAAGACACACTATATATTAACAGTAGTGCAGACTGCATTGATTTATTTGCAGCCATGCAATATGCATCTAAATGTATTGCTCACTTTGCATATGGGTCGTGGATTACAGTAATATGTGCTTAGCTTTAAAGGGTGGCAGACCTAAGGCAAGCATTATGCATTCACGTATTTGATCTACTAATAGGTAATATAGGTTGGGGGGCAAAGAATGAGGGCGTATAGACTGAATACCAGCAGGAGCCACAATTAATCTTAGTGATTCATTCAGCTGCCTCAGTCTAGCATTTCTTTAGTCTGTACTTTCATACTCTTATTGGGGATTCTGTGACAGTAGCAGTCTGGGAAGTAGTATCCAGGTGAGAGCAATGAGTCCTTCATAGTTCTTGTTGCATGACCTGTGCTGTCAGGCCTGTGATATGATGTTGCTTAAGAGCAACAGAACTTCCTACAGCACCCTGTGGCTGTTAGAATTGCTGTTGTGAAGATTTTGACAGTACAGTTACAATGCAATCAATATTTGTGAGATAGCCATAGCTAAGAGTGAGCTGATCCGAAAAGAGGTGTATACTCTACCAATATCAATGTGCTGCACCTACAAACCGTGTCTAACATACATGTGCAGTACAAAGAAAAGTGACAACCCTGTGATTATTCAAATAATGATTATGGCTAATTATTCTTGATTGTGCTGTATAAATAGTATGTGACATAGAAAGTCCCAGTATAAAAATCACTTGTAGGTGATGTAGAAGACCATTTTGGATCTTATTTATTTTAAAAAAAAAACTAAGCAAGCAAGATGTTGGCATAGCAAGCAGGCATTGTCCAGGTGCAGTTTGCTTATCTCACTTTATAATGTATTGTAATCATTAGGTCTCGGCATAGGAGGTTCCTAGAATCCAGAAGCCGAGACAGGAGCAAAGTGCAAAAGTCTTAGAGAATTTAAAGGCAGTGTCTCCTGAATGAGAAGCTAACTGTCTTAAAGGCTCATTTTAGGGCCCATTACAAAGCATTGTCTTGGTATTGTACGTGATGCAATTTGCCACTTGCAGTAGGTGGTGTGGAGGGGAGCAGCACTTTGCTGTTTATTAGTATTAGCTAATAAGAGGTGAGCTAAGCAGGATAGTGATTTTTATGTTATTGGTAAGTGTGCAGGTCATTTAATTGCTCCGTTAACGGTAAAGATTTTGCCATTTTATTCCAGAACAACAACATGTGCATTTGGGCTGTTTCTGTACTCTTTATACAAACTGATATGAACATTAATTAGCAACAAGACAAAACACAATGGATTTAATCAGAATTCCTGGGAAGGTTTTACAGCTGAGTCAATAAAAGAAACAGCCATTAAAAACATGCAGCAATGATTCAGGCTGAATGCAAGTCCCATCTACTTAATAGTCCTTTGCTTATTTCCATTTTAAGAACATTGTGTGAGAAATGAGTGACAGCCTAAATAAGGCACTGCAAGCCTGACTCTCCCACTCATACAAGCTTTTCTCTGCAGTTTAGACGCTGCCTCTGAAATGTAGCGGATTCTTTGCAAATACTTTAGGCAAGGGTCTCAGATGGGGTTCTGTCAATAATCTACATCAGTAATGATCTGAGCACATCATGGCATATGTACCTGCCACTCAGTAAAAGTAGAGCTATGGTATATAGGAGGTTATTGGTCTGTATGGTTAGCTCACAGTAAAATACACTGCTTAATGCCAGCTGGTCTTATTGGTCCAATGTACCTGGGTGCAGTATGCAAACAGTGAGATAGGTATCCCAAAATAGGCAAGCACTCACAAGTCTTTTGTAGAAAAAGATTTTCAGTTTTTTTGCTGAATAAACATCAACATTTTTTTCTACATAAGACCTGTGAGTTCTTGCCTATTTGGTTTTATATATATATATTTAATGCTTGCTCTCCCAACCCCCGCCCCTCTAAACACAGTCCTACAGATTACTTAAAAGCCCATAATGCTGAATGTTTCTTTGGAAGAGGTCATGCCAAATAAAGAGAGAAGCAGGTATGGTCTTTCTCCTCCCAAAGAAAATACCCTTTTTCACTTAGGTAGGACTGATGCATGGACACTGCCTTGGCGGGGCGCATCAGCTTATGCATACTTTGTACAAACCATGTAACCAAAAGTGTCTCTTTTTGCCAAATTCAGATAAGTTCTCTTTAAGCCAATTGTTCCTTAAAGTTGTATAATGATAGTGCTGGGTTAATTTGTTTAGTTCAGTATATGATATAAGCCACACACCCATGCACCAGACTGATTTTAATTGCAACACATGGATGAGCTGCATTTTTTGTTTTTGTTTTTGTGTATATATATATATATATATATATATATATATATATATATATATATATATATATATATATATATATATATATATATATATATATATGGTCTGTTATTTGGAAACGTGTTATCCAGAAAGCTCTGAATTACAGTAAGCTTATATCCCATTGACTCCAATTTAAAAGGGTTGTTCACCTTCTAAAAACTTTTTTTTCATTTGCTTTCTGTTTTTTAAACTATTAACGTTTTTTTCAAACTCTTCCTCCCTCAGTCTGGCAGCTCAGTAATTCAGGTGCAGATTCTGAACTGTTACAATTTGCTACATTAGTTGATACATTTCTCAGCAGCATCTCTGGAATACTAGAAACTGTTGTATCAATTCTAACAGCTGCCTGGGATTTTGCTCAGCAGGGACAAAGATAAGAAATGTATCAACTAAATGTATCAATTTAGAACAGACGGCGACCCCACTCCCAGATCTGCTTTTGAAAGATATGAGAAGGTGAAAAATGTACACTTCAATATAAGGAAAACAGTCACAAATAGAAAATAGAAAGTAATTGGAAAAACTCTTTATTTCTGATGAACTATCTGAACTGTGCTTTAGTAGAGATAACTGAACTAAACTATTCTATAGTAGAGATAAGGTATGGAGCTCAGAATTATGGAAAGATCCCTTATCCAGAAAACCCCAGGTCCCAAGCATTCTGGATAACCGGTCCCATACCTTATGTAAGGGGTTCCTACAGTAAACTCTCTGATGCTGTATTTACCAGTAGGTCATTTTAGCACACACCAGAGGATAGATTAAGGGGCAGATTTATCAAGGGTCGAAGTGAATTCGAGGGAATTTTCGAAGTAAAAAAATTCGAAATTCGATGTAATTTTTTGGATACTTCGACCATCGAATAGGATACTATGACTTTGAATTTACTTCGACTTCGATTCGAAGTAAAAATCGTTCGAATATTCAACCATTCGTACTGTCTCTTTAAAAAAACTTTGACTTCAATACTGTGCCAAATTAAACCTGCCGAAGTGCTATGGGGACCTTCTAGACCATTTTTCTAAGTCTTCACACATCGAAGTAAAATCGTTCGATCGTACGCTAAAATCGCTCGAATCGTTCGATTCAAACGATTTAATTGTACAATGGAACGATTTTACTTTGATTGTTCGATGGCCAGATTCGGTGAAAAATACTTCGACTTTGATATTCGAAGTATTTTAATTTGATGGTCGAATTTCGAAAGTATTTTACACTTCGAAATTGATAAATCTGCCCCTAAGAGTAAAAGAAAGTTCTTCTTAATATATGCAAAAAAGTTTTAATCAGTGAGAACTGATGGCTGCACTGGCAGATACATTAGGGGGCACATTTACTAAGGGTCGAAGTGAATTTTCGAAATTAAAGTACTGTCTCTTTAAAAAACTTTGACTTCGACACTTTAAACCTGCCGACTTTCTATGTTAGCCTATGGGGACCTCCAAAATTTGGCTAAGTTTTAAAAAGTGGATTTTTTTTTTTGAAAATCGTTCGAATCGTTCGATTCGAATGATTTCTACAATCGATCGAAAGATTTTACTTAGACCGAAAACGGCCAAACAATTCAAAATTGAAGATGTGTGCTGGAAACAAAAATTTGGGTGCTTTTAAAGAGAGAGTGTTTAAATAATCATAAAGGACCAAATAATGTTAAAACACTCCAGCGGGCTCCATATTTTACATGGTTGAAGATTTACCCAGTAGAAACTCATGTTACTTGAACGGATTTTTGTATTCGTTTCTGGAAATTCTAGAGGAAATTTGTCACACTTTGATATGTCCCAAAGAGAATTTTCCTATAAACGGAAATGTTGAATTCTAATTTGACTGCAAAGTCTGTGAGTGTTGACTGGGGTCCAGATATTTCCTGCTATAGATTAGTTTAATACAGAAATCTTCTATAGTTCATTTAAATTGCAGCATAACATTTTTGTATACAAAGGGCATCTGGAGGGGAGTATCCCCAGGGGGTCTGTGTTTTGAAACCTTCAGTGCTATGCTTTGATTAAAGGATTTTTTTTAACATTTCCTCTGTAGCTATCCTTAGAACCAAAAATTTTAAGATGATTATTCCTTGAATGTGATATGTCTAGGGAAAAGCAATTACAAAACCTAACATGTTAGTTTAAAGGTAGTTAAAAAAACTTTAAAGTAAGATATAGACAGTGATATTTATTTTGAGACATTTTGGTCTTCATTTTTTGCAGTTTTTACATTTTTAAACTTTAAGCTCTCAAGTTTAGAATTTCAGCAGCTATCTGGTAGATAGGGTCAAATTTACCCTGGAAACCAGGCAGTGGGCTGAATAAGTACTGGCAGATGATAGGAGAGGGATCCATTATCCAGAAACCCATTATCCAGAAAGCTCCAGAATTATGGAATAGGTGTCTCCCATAGACTCCATAGTATCCAAATAATCCAGATTTTTATAAATGATTTCCTTTTTCTCTGTAACAATAAAACAGTATCTTGTACTTGATTCCAACTAAGATATAATTAATCCTTATTGAGAGAAAAATCAGCCTATTGGGTTTATTCAATGTTTAAATGATTTTCTAGTAGACTTGTAGTATGGACACCCAAATTACGAAAAGTAATAATAACAATAAAATTGCAGCCTGGCAGACCAATAATTCTTTGGCTCCAAGGGTAAGTGACCCAAATTTGAAAGCTGGAAAGAGACTAAAGAATAAAGCAAACAATTTAAAAACTATAAAATCTATAACATACTAAAAGTCGACTGAAAGTTGGGCTACCTCTGTAGGGTTAAAATATGAATTGCATCAATTTATTCTTGAGACAATGTCTGAATTAACATCTTAAAAGACAGTATCTACTCCCTAGTAACCTGTGTACTAGGTATTGCTTTTTAGGATCTTTAAAATGACTAGGTTGCCAAACAATCCTTGTCCAATAATATTCACAATATAAACATTTCCACACTGGCCACTAGTTCTGTTTATCTGTATGACTTGGGCACTCTAGCAGGAATTTAAGAATTCGATTCATATTTTTATGTGTTATCCAGCATGCACAACATTTCAGGATGGCACTGACCTTTTTTGAACAAAAAATTGGCACCCTATAGCTGTCCATGTATGGGCATCGTAATAATGATGGGCTCAATGCAAGAGTTCCCCATTTAGCCCACTTACAACTTCCCTGGAAACACAGGGAAAACAGGAATTATCCTAAAGCAGGGGTACTCGTCCATTGGAGTCTACAATTTATATTTCATATTACAGGTAAGGGATCCATTATTTGCAAACCCATTATCCAGAAAGCTTCAAATTAAGGGCTAGGCCATCTCCCATAGACTCCATATTAATGAAATAATTAAAATTTGTAAAAATAATTTCCTTGTTCTTTATTATAAAAAAACAGTACCTTGTATCTGATGCCAGCTAAGATATAAGTAATCCTTACTGGAAGCGGAACAATCCTGTTAGGTTTAATTCATGTTTATTAGTACACTTAAGATATGGAGATCTAAATTACAGAAAACCCTAGTTCCCGAGCATTCTGGATAACAGGTTACATACCTACACCCTATTAGATGAAGCAGTATGGATGCTTACTCATATGCCAACATAAATAGGAAAGGCTATATTTGAAGTTGATATTTCTAGCCAAAAGCCATTGTAGATCAACTGGCAACAGTCAGTGGCTTCATCATCCTTTGGGTACCTTACTTATCATGTAGAAAATTCTACACTCAAATAACAAATGCTTTTAGGAAAAGAACAGTTGTCACTAACATGTTACCCTAGATGTAAATCTTGTTATTTTTTTATAACGTGAGTGTAATAGGATTACACTTGCGAATTTGAATTGCAGAAACCATGACAAGCCTGATATAAACTGTTCCTACACCTATTATATTCTTGTGTGGGTGAATTGATTTGATCAATTCTGTATTTGCCGCTGAGAATATGTGTAGTTAAAATTTAGACACTGAGAGCCGCAGTCCAGACAGAAAGAATATCCTGTTCAGCAAAAGAGTATTTAATGCGCGTGAAAGTCCATTTGCTTGGGAATCTAATGAAACACTTCCATAAAGAGATGGGTTTTCAAGATCAGTCTAGGAGGAATATATTTGTGATTGACACTAGTGGGTACAAACTGCCAAGTAGGGATATTTAAGAGATAGGAGGCATTACAGGGAAAGAGTAGCTAGATACGTATTGTTTGAGTTAAAGGTGCAATATAAAGTATAAGTGTCTTTTTTTCACTGTGCTTCTATGTAGCAATACACTAGTACACTAGTAGACTTAAGAAATGAAGATCCAAGTTATGGAAAAAGCCATTATCCGGAAACCCCCAGGTCTCGGGCATTCTGGATAACAGGTCCCATACCTGTAATAGTGTTAGATTCAGTGACTCTGGTACTTATAAGGATCAGGGACTAAAGATACAGGATAATGTACACACTGAAGTACATGCATAACTTGCAGGAAGATATGACTATATATATATATATAGAGAGAGTAATGGACGCACACCTTCAATATGGTGTAAATGTGGGTGCCAGTCTAGAAAAAATCCAATAGGCAATGCAAAATGACGGCACACTAAGGAGTTGCAGCGACACAAAAGATTTGAAAATAATAAAGGAGGTTTATTAGGACTGAACCAACGTTTCAGTTCCTCACAGGAACTTTCATCAGATATTTTCAAATCTTTTGTGTCGCTGCAACTCCTTGGTGTGCCGTCATTTTGCATTGCCTATATATATATATATATATATATATATATATATATATATATATATATATATATATATATATATATATATATATATATATATATATATATATATATATATATCTATATATATATATATATTTATTTATATATTTATATATATTTATATCTTCCTGCAAGATATGCATTTACTTCAGAGTGTACGTTATCCATATTTTGCAATCACACAGAAACCAAAATACAAAGAATTCATTACAGGGTTAAAATACATTGTGCATCCTGCAATTTAAAGGCAAAACGTTTGATCAATAATGACAATGAAAAGGACAAATTACGTGACAACGAATGGGCGTTGGGCTCCTCACCAGGTGGCTTTCTATTTAAAATTTGTGGACCAAAGTTGCGACCATACTGGAACAGATGGTGATGGTGCTTGTTGGGCCATTTATCTATTTACACCCAATGTATCACAGTCACTAACCCCTTTTGTTCAGTACAATGCATCAGCTGGAACCAATACCAGGGTCTTCAAACAGGGACATATATGGCACAAATACAAAGGAAATTAGGCACAATAAATTTGTAGCAACTGGAAACTCAAATTCCAGCCCCAAACACACACATATGAGAGAAAACATCACCACTCAAAAACATGAATGCTCCATAAATGGGATTAAGCATAAATCCTATTTGAAATTTAAATGACAGTGTGGGCAATACAAAACTAGTAAAGGTAGCTGCAACTACCTGTTTAATTACTATAAAAAAAGATAAAAATGCAATTTTTAGATAATACACAAGGTCTTAAAACATGCTGGTAGGCAATTTGGCTTCTCATCAAACTGAAGTGTGTAGCTAGTGGCTAGAATAGTAGTGAACAGTTGCAGGGATTAATGTGAATTCTTAAACATTCATTTTATTCATGACATGTTGGCCACTTTCTCAATAACATAAGAAGTGTAAAGCCCAAAATGGTGTTGAGTAGGCAAAATAACCAGCTCCTTCGGTCAAGCTTTAATAAATACAAAGTCAAAAAAAATAAAAATAAATAACCAACTCCGTTTTCTCCCAAAATGCATTTATTTTCTGTTAACTTTTGGCAATAAGGGTTGAACAGTTTCAACCCAATTTACAAACTCTGGTGTAACAAGTTCTGCAAAATATTATTGAATACACAAAACTGATTTCTTACTTCATTCTAATTATTAATTTATCTTTTAAAGGGCAAGTCAAACCCAGAATAAACATTTGCCTAATAAAAGAAGACATTATTCAGGATGGAACAAGTTATGAGCCTGAAAGGGGAAATTAAAGGGGGGAGCCACAGCCACCAATACACAAGCCCTAATGCTAAAATGACACTTTGCCTGGAATCTGCCCAAAGAAAAAGCTAGTCTTTGGTTTTTCTTGGTTCCTGCTGGTTCATTTACAGTTTCTCTTTTTCTTAATTTTTGGTCTTTTTTGTTTAGTTCTGTTTAATACTCTATGATGTATGGGACACAGGAACACAACCCCCCCTTACCCTGTTCAGGGTAGAGGAACCTAGAGACAACTGTAACAATGTGTTATTATCGATAATATACAACCCCTGTGTATTTGTAAGCTCATTGGAGGAAAAACAAATGCTTTATTATAAAACAATAAAAAGAAAGTTAAAAAAAAGAAAACATTATTCTAAGCAACTTTGCAATATACATTCATTACAAATGCCTATGTTTTTTAAGTTATTTGTATTTGTCTTGCTATTGAAAGCAGTGTTTGTCCCTTTCTATTCTCTGCGCTCATTGCTCAGACTGTAGATACAATATGAGACAAGGCAGTTGATTAACAGACCTGTCTTTGCTGGGGAGCTAAGACTTTTGTAACATTGTTTAAAAAGTAACAACCTGGCATTAAGCAAATGCTGCTTTCTGTAGCAAATGCTTTTTGCAAATAACTTTAAAAGCACTAAACATTTTTAATTAATGTATATTGCAAAATTGCTTAGAATTGTGTTTTCTTTTATTAGGCACAATTTTATTTTGAGGTTGACTTTAAAGGGAAACTAAAGTCTAAAATAGAATAATGCTAGAAATGCTGTATTATGTATAATAAACATAAACATGAACTTACTGCATCAGAAGCCTAATTAAACAAATGATTTATGCTTTCAAAGTTGGCCACATGGGGGACACCATCTTGTAACTTTGTTAAACATCTTTGAAAGACCAAGGCCACGCACATGCTTAGTGTGGTCTAGGCTGCTGCTTAGGGATTGTCATAATTTATCAAAACAGAACAAGTCAAATAATATCTGCTATAGAAGCAGATACAGCAAGACCAGGGCTGCCATCAGAAATCACGGGGTCCCATATGACAAAATTTCCTGGTCCCTCTGGGCCGTGCCGAACCCACCAAAGGTCTGCCCACCCCACAGTTAAAAAAAAACATTGGTGGCTAGGGTCCCCCACATGTTAATAAAAAAGAACATTGGTGGACAGGGTTCCCCCCATACAATAACAGGGACCACTGGGTTAACTTAACTTAACAGAAGGGAGGGGGAGCACAAGTGGTTGCACCTTCTGTCTAGTAACAGCAATCTCTTCCCTTAGTCACAGTCACAGAATTTGAAATCCCGATCAAGCCCCATGGGGATTGTATGAGCTGAAGGGGAAGTTCCAACCTCAGCTATCCAATCCCTGAGCAGCTCAACCGGGATTTAACTTTTCTGACCAATAATGGAAGAGAATGGACAGAAGATGCAGTCATCTGTGCTCCCTCCCTCCCTTTCCGAAATTGGCAGCTCTGTTAATACAAACTTTCTCCAACTCTCCAGAACCATTAGCTGCAGCAAAATAATCCTCCAAATAGAATCCTAGTTTATCTGTTTAAATCTGGCTCCACGATATTTGTCCCTGCAGCTGGAGTTGGAAACATTAAAGAGGATGTAAAGGCAAAAATAAAATCCCATTTCACTTTATTAACTGAAAAAGAAACATATCCCCAATATACTTCAATTAAAAAAAATCTGTACAGTTTTTATAAGAAACCTGACTGTATGCAGTGAAATTCCCCCTTCATTTACTTGAGCTGACTGCTGCAGATATGACTCTTTACGTGGTCGCCGGCTGTTCTACAGGGAAACAAATAAAGCTGCTGTAGTTCTGAGATGTCCCTCCCTCCTGCTATTTGAAAGTATGATTGTTTCCCTGCAGAGCAGTTAGGGACGAAGTTTCCTATCTGCAGCAGTCAGAGCAGAGTAAATGAAGGGAGAATCTCACTGCATACAGTCAGGTTTCTTAAAAACTCCTGTCTTGCTTCATAGCCCAGTTTGTAATTAATAATTCAAGGTTAGAGACAGTGACCCATGAAACAAAAAAGTCCCAATGGTACTATAGTTATAACATTTGAAAAATGTATACATATGTGACATCTAAACCCCAAGGGTTGCAGAAAATAACATAACAAAATCTACTATTGGATTTCAATAAACATCACAAAACCCAGAGTGGTAATGAAAGTATAAATTAATGCTTTTTTGAATCTTGAGTACACACTTTTAAAGGGGAACTAGTGAGAAAATGAAAATGTAATATAAGCTTCATCATACTAAAATAATACATTTTCTAAATATAATCGATTCAAAACTCTGACCCATTTATGAAATAATAAAGTTACTCTTCACTATCCTCCTATCAGCCACTATTTCTCTTCATTCTGTCTTCATGCAGGATTTGAGAGTCTGATTTTTATTGATAGTAACGTATAATAAAGCCTTTGGGGGGGGGGCTTATTATGCCTCAAAAATGTCTTAGACCACTCTTAAATCACTGAAAACCTTGTTTCCCTATGTACAGAGTTTGAGCCAAAGTCAGTAATTTTGCTACATTTTGTTTGTGCTGGAGTTGGGTATTTGAGTGAGCTCTAACACATCTGCTAGGCAAGGGAGCCCCCGCAAAAAAAAGATGTATTGGATGTATGTAACTGTCAATGAAAATCTGACTCACAACTAGTACATGGAGAGAGTAAAAGAAGGGAAACAGATGCTGAGAGAGGGATAGTGAAGATAAACTTGATTATTTCAGAAATGATACAGAATTGTTAATGGATTATATTCAGAAAGTTTCTTTTCTTAGTAGTATGAAGCTTACACTCATTTTTTATTTCCCCTTTAAGAGCTTGTCCATGTATACACAGGAAAGTTAGCCTTATTATGTGAATTTGTCTATACCACTGCTTTATAAATATGTCATTGATTTTACACTGACTTCACTGTTTTTAAGTTGGATATATTTCATTGCTTTTTGACCTATAGCTGGTCTGAATTCACAGTCTGTCTGTCTGCCCTCAGTATAGTGTAAGTACATAACATGCCGTCTATCCTCCATTGCCATAACCATATCTGTGCAGCAGCAGCAGAAACAAAGTAACAGATGCAGCAAGTAATGCTAATGAAAGGCCATTATTCATCCTCTTCCACTCCACTGGCCAACGGTGATAATCAATTAGAGCAGTGGTCCCCAACCAGTGGCTCGCGAGCAACATGTTGCTCCCCGACCCCTTGGATGTTGCTCCCAGTGGCCCAGGGTTGCCAGATGTCATTTTCAGAAGCAGCTAAAGTCAGCTACACAACCAGCCCAAAACTAGCCAAGAGGCACTTCAAAAGTAGCCCAAAAATAGCACAATATGTGCAGTGAAAAAATATCTAAAAAAGGCATGAATATATATGAAGGTATGCCTTTTTCAAATTTTTCCATGAAGCAAAATGGTACATATACAATTTCAATAAATATTGGTAAAACAGTTCAACATTTTTAGGTGGCCAGAATATTTTTGCCACAAACTTGTCTGAAATTGAGGAAAGTCACCAGAAAATGTGTGAATGCTTAACTGGGAGACTGGGGTACAGGGCCCAAAATCTGGTAACTCCCATTGCATGCTGGGTGATGTATTCTTACATTGAACTTGGCAAATTGGTGAACAAAAACTACATTACCCAACGGGCAAGAAAAAACTTTGGTTGGTTTGCAAACCAGCCAAAGGCCCAAAAAGTAGCCCCAAATCTGTACTTTGGCTAGTTCATACTTTCAAAACCTGCCTAGGCTTTGAATTAGTAGCCTGATTTGGCTGGAAAACCGCTAACCTGGCAACCCTGCAGTGGCCTCAAAGTAGATGTTTCTTTTTGAATTACAGACTTGGAGACAAATTTTAGTTGCATAAAAACCATGTCTTGCCAAACAGCGACTCCTGTAGGCTGCCTGTCCACATAGGGGCTACTAAATAGGCAATCGCTGCCCTTATTTGGCATCTCCAGGGTCGGTCTGGGCCAGTGAGACATCGGGAAAAAACCTGGTGGGCCCCGGCTCTTGTGTGCCAGTCTGCCAGATGTGGCCCCAGGCGCAACCAGTCCGACCCTGGGCATCTCTATGGACTTTTTCAAGCTTGTGTTGCTCCCCAACTCTTTTTACATTTGAATGATGCTCACGGGTTAAAAAGGTTGGCGACCCCTGAATTAGAGGGACCAGGAGAAGCCTTTAAGAAAGGGCCCTATGAACTAAAACTAGAATTAGCTCTAAAAGTGGAAGGTGAGCGGCAAGGTCCATTACTCGCTCTCCTGTATTGAATAGAAAGGCACGAGCAAGCCACATTAGTACATAATATTATTACCGGGCGACAATTCTTATCGGTCTAGGGCAGGAGGAATATGGACTCGCAACAGTTCACGTGTTTTCATTACCATGTGGCGCTTCTCACAGCGAGGGAACTCGCATGGGCTTCCTCCTGCAGCCAATAGGGGGAGCCCGCGAGTCCGTGTGAGAGCGAGCGTGACGTTGAAGCTGCAATCAGTATGTGGACAAGTCAGTCATAAGCAAGAGATTTCTTAGCAAGGCAATTCTCCCTGTGCCCCCACATCCCGCCGCCAGTGTGCTGCTTTATTAGTGTGCGCCTTTATTAGTGTGCGGCTTTATTAGTGTGCATGGGGACATAAATCAGGGCTGCGGCTAGCTGACACGACTGTAAGTACTAATGTATGTGTATTTATGTGCATCTCTCCTCATCCCAGCAGCATCAGCCCACCTTACACCATTGCATTGTATTAGCAGCAGCAGCATTCAGTGGCAGTCACACAGGTCACACAGGTAGCTGGCAGCCTGGAAGGCTTTATAGCCTGCAGCAGCCTGTTAACCATTCAAACGGCGTCCAAAATCCCATTAGCAAGAGTGTAAGGGGCTGCAACAAGCATCACACACCCCCAGCAGCCCCTTACACAATAGAGTCCTGCAGCAATGCAAGGGTTAACCAGTCATTTCTTAGGACCCCAGTCATTGCAAGCAACTGAATATGCCATCAAAATCAGAAAATATGATTAAAAAAAAACTGCATTATTCACAGTGATACAACAGCACATTCCCCACATTAACAACGTGTTACATCTGTGCATCTGTGGCATGCTGTTTGTCCATATGAATATATATATATATATATATCTATATTATTGATGATCATTAGGTGTCTGTGTTTGATGAAGGCTTATTATTAAATATAGAGCTGTTGTATGGGAGCACATGAAACGGTACTGCTTGATATAATGTGTGTGGCAAAGGAAATCGCTGTGTGTGTGACTGTGTGTGTGAGTGTGTATGTGTATGTATGTGTGAGTGTGTGTAGAGAGAGGCAGAGAATGTGCCCAGAGCATCTCTCTCTCTCTCTCTCTCTCTCTCCCCGTCTTGCAGTCAGTAGATAATTCTTGCCTGTCTTTCTGAGAAGGCTGTAGCTGAATCCATCCCATTATTAATGTATGGCAATCTTTCAGCCATTTCCCTGTGCTGTATTATCCTATTTTGGGGTGTACAGAGGCTGTGCAAGAATCTCTGGATTTGGATGCCAGACCCCCCCCCCCCCACACACACACACTTTCCCTTTTTTCACCATCTTCTCTGTAATAAAATATTGATTTCATCTCCATCTCTCTCCTGTACAGGAAGGGGGGTGTTGTAAAGGAGAACATTATGCTGCAGATAGCAACAGCACTGATCAGCTAAGGAACAAATAAGCCTTCCAGCCCCAAAACAGATCCATCAGACACCTTCCCAAACCAACAGGATCTGACCACAAAAGGAGCTTGTTATCCTAGCCCTGCATTGTGCTTTGCTGAGGAAACCCTCATTTATCCATTCCATTCCTGCATCTCTGCCTTTCTTCCCACAGCCAAGAAGGATTTTGTCTACCACACAAGGATTTTTCAGCTGCTCCCTCCAAATCCCCATTTTTCTTGTATTTTGTTTGTATTATCATTTTTATGTATTTCTGCAACCAGTTTTCCTATGTGGATATGCAAGGTAGAAGAGAAAACAGCATAATCCCAACATGTCCAGAGCTTTAACCCAGCAGACTGACGGATCTGTATCTACAAACCCAGGTAAGTGCACAACCCACACATATTTGTGCACCTGGGAAGCTAATGCTAATACCGAACGGGTACCTAGACTTGTGAATGTGTTGGAATGGGGTGAGCTGCATTCAGATTGCTCTGTATCAGAACCACACTGTAGGCACCCCAGCAGCTGTTGCTTCTGCCAGTCTTTCCTGCCAGTATGGCCGTGGGGAGAATGTGTGGCTTTTTTATACAGCAGTGTTAAACCTGTGGCCCACTAGTTGATGTTGAGCTACAACTCCCAGCAGCTGTCAGGGTGTTGCTGAGAGTTGAAGTCTTATTACTACTTCTTAAGGGCCACAGGTTGCCTCCCTGTTATACATTATCTATAGATTCCTGTGCACAACTCAACCCATGATTTCTTTTTATTTGTCTAGTTGGGAAGTTTTGGGGTTAGGAGTTCTTCAATTTGGCAATGCCACCTGTTATTATCAGTCACTTTGCCTGATATTGGCGATGCAGTCAGAAAGCTGGACATTGCTTTCACCTATTTTTTCATTTTCAATTACTGCCTGCCTTACCTTCAATTACTTCCCTTTAACCTATAATGTGCCACATGCCAATAATGAGAAAAAATGCTGTGTGTTTTGGAGAGCTGTGCAATATGTTGGATTACTATACGTTATACACTGTATGCCCATCATACACATGGCCATGCAGGGAGTAGGAAACATGCCCCATTGTAAAAGGCCTTCCAATTAGGCCTAGAATCCTTCCCATGGGAGATATCATTGAAATGACAGGGTCCCCTGGGTAGGTGCAGAATGGTATTTAGGACAGTGTTAATGTGTAAAAGACATCTGTGTATCAGACAAGAGACGTGTGTGGTTCTGTTTTTGTTCAAAATTCCAACCCCCCTCCATATTGGGCAAATAATTACACCATCTCCACATCCCTTCTCATTCCTATGAATAAGAATGAACATATTTCATTCTAAAGAAAATCAGTCAGTATTCATTTTGAAAAAGACCTTTTCTGCACTTCTGCTTGCTATCTGATGACGGAAGTGCATAATATTATTTTGCCTGTAGAATTTCTTGTCGGTGAATTGATTAATTCGGTTTCCAACAATATTCCATTTTACACCTAAATAGATAATGGTCAGTAGATATGGACAGTGCATCCGTAGCACAGTAATTTTCATTATACATATAAAGTCCACATGTTTCATTATGCACTGCATTCTTATCTCTGCTGATATGTACTGTAAAAGCTCAAATGCTTTCACCTGCATTGTGCATGCACCACATTTAATCCCTATATGCATAAAGTAATAAGGCTCTAGGTAATATCCTTTAGAATTCACTTAAACCACAATTATCTGTACTGTTTATTCTCCATAATATCTCTGTTTATATGTTTTTTTATAGGGAACTACAACTCCCAGCATCTTAGCAGGGGGATACTGGGATTTGCTGTTCTGTAATAGCTAAAGGCCCAGGGATGCCTGTCATTGGTCTAAAGTTAAATGGAACGCATGATTCAATTCAATTAATTGGAAACATAATGGGCAAGTAGATACCACTCTAAGAATTTAGTGTTTTAAATAAAGAGTAATAAACCCCCATGGGTATGTAAAATAAGAGGAATTCTATATACAGGTCAAACCCCATATTACTGGTTAAATAAAAATGCAACAATGCCTATAGAACATCCTTGGTCTTTAATAAATTCATGGTTCTCTGATCATGCCCTCGTGTCTTTTTTTTTCCACAAATACCGGCACTTGCACAAGTCAGACAAATTTTGTACATAGTAGTGTTTTGGTTTTCAAATGGTGAACAGAGTGAGTATCACTCGTCTGCATGATGCAAGGTCTTATAGATGGTACTCCCTAGCATGTAATAGAATCAGAGTTATAGACTTCTCTTTTTTTGCTAATATATAAACATGTCATAATGATGCATTGCATATTGTCGCGTGCCTTTAAACTTTATTTATTTGAATATCCTCGTGCTTTGTAATGCTAATTATGTGAGAAATGTTGGCATTATCTCTTTAGAAGTCTGTCATATGGCTGTACTATAGGCAGACTGGATTATAATTTACTGTGGATCCCAACATCACTGAGTGTGTTGAGCCACTGACAGTATTGGGCTGTGCGTGTATAATCTTCTGGTTATGATGTGCATGCTATTAATAGCTTTGGGAATCCATGTTTAATGCTACTTTAACACTTTCATCTGAGGCTCTTGTGCATAATCAAATCAGACAAAGTACAACCATATAGGATTGAATTATTGCTTCCTACCGGAGTAGCCCATTTATCTGCTCAGCCGCCATCATATATTTCAAAAGAGTCAGTCATTCCCAAATCACATATCACATTTTGGAAAATTATTTAACTTTTGTGGAAAGAACGAAGGACAATGTTCCTGCTTATCTCCCAGAACCACAATAAAGCAGCTGTAGGTAGGATGAGTGGGTCAAAGTAGGTAAAGTATGGCAAGATGGCGACAGTAAACCAAGATGGTGAAAGGCAATATGGTGGCCAGAACTCTCTATATAAGCGTTGCCTTACCTGCAACATTTCCGTTGTAGTTGAAGTAGTTACACAATAGCTCCTCAGGTTGGAGTACCTACTTTAAAAAACAAGGCTCTTTTGCCCCAGGCTCAACATTGCACCCCAGATTTGCACAGTTACAGAGGCACATGGAGCACAGAATATCAGGCTGACCTGTTGCACTAAGACTATTAAAAGCAGAAGCACAGTAGTGATTGACAATTCTGTTCTATTTAAGAAATTCCTTAGCAGCTGAGGGATTTTGCTGGACGTTGGGTGAATAGATTTTGATATTATGAAGGACCAGAAAGAAAACAGACTGATGGTTTACTTAAGGTTGACTACCTTAACCTCTAAATTAAAATAACTTACATATAAGGGCTAGAATGATCTATTTGCATTTTATAAACATGAACGAATGCACAAGAGAAAAGGGGGGAAAATAACCTGTTCATTGTAGTAATAAACCCTTCGCTTAGTAAAAAGCTGTAGTTGGCAAGATGTTTCTGCAGTGTCAGTGACCTGTGGCCCCAACCCTAAATTGGCATTACTGAAGGAATCGGCAATGCTTGAGCAGGATAAATGCTTTTTATTAAAAGATGGAGAGATGGGTAAGGTATCAAGCACAGCAGGCACTTGCTCCTTTCTAATTTACTCCGTTTCAGAACAGGTGCATAGCAAGCACATCTTTTCATAACTATTCCAAAACAATAAATCATTATATAGATCTATATAGATAGATATGTGCAGAGAAATGATTAAAAAAAATTCTTTGCACTATAAATGTATATCTTGACCATGCAGGCAGGAGTGCTGTAAATATACTCTAGGAAGGGCCTGTGTCTGTAGGATACTGCACATAGTAAGCAGAATTGTCAACAATGACAACATAAGGCCTGTTTAACCTATAACCTCCATCTGGGTGGAACTACAACTCAAATTGTCACCTCGATTATCTTGGGGCATGAGTTGAACAAATGAAGGGCCTGGACAAGTGAAGGGCTTGGGGATGGCCTCTCATAATATTTTTTTTTTTTTTTTTTTTTAAATTTGTTTTTATTAACTTTTTTCAAAAAGACATACAAAGTACAGAAGAAAAGAGAGTCTTACAATTGTCTACCAAAGGTTACATAGTAGGTACTACAAAACAATATACATGCATTAGCTTCAAGAGGAGCAATATCACCATGCCTAAGTCAATGCTTGAAATGAGTGAGTAGCAGTGTCAGGCAACTCAAGCCAAGGGCCCCATATCTTTAGGAATTTTTCCGGGCACCCTCTAGCCAAATACACTGCCTTCTGCAGGGGGAGAATTTCGTTTATCAGTCGTTTCCATCGACTTAAAGAGGGAGGGGAAGTATCCTTCCAAGTCAACAAGATGGCTTTCTTAGCATAATAAAGTAATTGCAAATAAAACAATCTCTGGCACTGGGGGAAAGTAAGTGGTTCAGTGTGACCCATTAGGCATAGCTCCGGGGAGCGAATATTCGGTAAGTCAAAACTAGACTGAATAAAATCTAGTACTCTCCCCAGTAACCTTGAATACTAGGGCATTCCCAAAACACATGGAAGAGAGTACCAACCTCTACCCCACATTTGTAGCAGGTGTCTGGCGTTCCCGGGTAGATCTTGGCAAGCCGTTGGGGAGTAAGATACACCCTGTTGAAAAATTTTAACTGTATCAGTCTATCCCTATTAGACATGAAAAGTTCTGGAATCTGCTCTATGACACCCGTCCAGGCCTCCTCATCCAGACCTGGGATATCCACTTCCCATTTTAGGCGTAAACGGTCTATATGTGAGCCCAAGGATTTCTGTAAAATAGCATAAAACCAAGATATGGCTTTTTGCAGCCCTGGCTGCCTGAGGTATCGTTCCAACGAGCATTGGTTTAAGTTTAAAGGACGAACCCGAAACTGGGCCTGGAAGGCATGACTCAATTGCAGATAGCGAAATATCATATTAGTAGGGAGCTGGTGCTCTGTTCTCAAGGTCTGGAAGGGTTTAAGCTGCCCTCTCTCTACAATTTGGGTCAAGTATTTGATTCCCAGAGACGCCCAAAGCCCAGAATCGGGAAGCCCCCTAAAGTGCTGGAGGTTGGGATTTTCCCATAAGGGGGTGCCAGGTGACCAGGTGTCTTGGTGGGGGTACATGTGCTTAATATATAGATTAAAAATTTTCATCACTGGGGTCATAGATGAAGTCTGAGGAAAAACAGAGTTCCCTCCTCTGTACAAATGATTTGCCAGAGCCTCAAGTGAGGTGGCACATGCCGCTTCCGCCAAAAGGGCATGATTATTCAAATCAAACGTCAGCCACCAGTGGGCATAAACCAGTTGTGAGGCGTGGTAATAGAGTAAAAATTTGGCAACGCCAGGCCTCCCCCTGATACAGGGGCCTGGAGGGTTGTCAAACTGATGCGGGGGGCTCGATTCTCCCAGAGAAAGGAGCTGGTGATTTTGTCCAGTTGTTTAAACCAGCTTTGGGGTATATATGCTGGGGCATTATGAAGCTTATACAAGAATTTAGGCAGGAATACCATCTTAACAAGGTTCGCCCTTCCCACTAGGGAAAGCGGAAGGTTGGCCCAGGTGGTGGTTTTCCTGCGGTACTCTTGTAAGACAGGGTCTAAGTTGTTAGATATGTATTCTTTGGGGTCTCTATGAATAATCACACCTAGGTACTTAAAGGAGCAAGTCCATTGCAGTGGGGAAGGAGTTCGAGCCAGGGGAGGTATCTGATCTATTGGAAATATTGTAGATTTCTCCCAATTTACCCTAAGCCCAGAGTGAACACCGAACTGGTCAACCACTTGCAGGAGCCTAGTTAGCGAGGCCCCCGGATCTGCCAGGTATACCAGCATATCATCGGCATACAAGGACACCTTCTCCTCCAGCTGACCTAATCTAAGACCCACTATGCCCGGATCTCTGCGAATCCGAATGGCCAGTGGTTCTATCGCTAACGCGAACAAAAGGGGGGAAAGAGGGCAGCCCTGTCTTGTGCCTCGATGAAGCTCAAACGGGTCCGAGAGGTAGTTGTTGACTTTTACCTGCCCTGTCGGGGATTTATACAGAGCTTTTATCCACATGACAAATCTGTCACCCAGACCAAAGCGGGCCAGGACCTCCCACAGATAAGGCCACTGGACAGTATCAAAGGCCTTGGCCGTGTCTAATGAGACCACAACCCTCTCGCCCCCATTGTCATGGTTGGCTTGAATATTTGTATACAGACGCCTAATATTGATATCTGTCGCTCTACCTGGCATGAAGCCCGTCTGATCCGGGCAAATCAGATGTTCTATTACCCCTTTAAGCCTGGTAGCCAGGACCTTGGCAAATATCTTAATGTCTGCGTTCAGCAACGAAATGGGACGATATGAGTCACACAAGTGGCTGGGTCTGCCCTGTTTTAAGATCACAGTTATTGTTGCTAGAGAACAGGAGAGCGGGATACTGCCAGACTCAGCACAATCATTAAAAAGTGAGGCCAGGATAGGGGCCAACAGAGTAGCATTCGCCTTGTACCACTCTATTGGAATTCCGTCCGGGCCGGGGGCTTTATTATTAGGGAAATTAGTTATTGCGTCTTTAATCTCGTCGGCCGAAATAGGGAAAACTAAGGAATCCATTTGCGCACCAGTTAGTTTGGGAAGGGTGTCAGTTCCAAAAATTCTTCCAAAGTGGCCCTGTCATAGCAACCTGATTGATATAAATCTCTATAAAAAATCCCAAAGGCATTCGCTATTGCTTTAGCGTCTAAGAGCTCCTCCCCGGAGGGTGCAATCAATCTAGGTATGACTGTCAGCTGCATGGGGTCCTTCGCTAATAGCGCCAGCAATTTACCGCTCTTATCCCCTCTATCATACCAGGCAGCCCGCCTATTCACTTCAAACTGGGAGTATTTCTCGGTAAGCAAAAGGTCTATAGATCTTTGCGCTGCTGCTAAGGCTTGTCTGTGTGAGGGGCTATCACCCAGCGTCAAGTTGTACTCGGCTTCCGACAGGTCCGTCTTGGCCCTCTCTATGTCCCCTTCTATTCTAGTACGCTCCCCCTTAATGAGTGAAATATAAGCACCCCTAGTCCATGCTTTACATGAGTCCCAAACTGTTTCTGCTGCCGCAGTACCAGCATTCAATTCCCAAAATTCTTTCAGCTGGGGCTGGAAACTCTCAAGTACACTAAGGTTGTGAACCCATTTTGGGGCCAAACGCCAAGGGGAAGTCTGCTCAGGGCCGGGGAGTTGGAGGGATAATTGTAGGGGTGCGTGATCAGAACACACCCGGGGTAGGAAATCTACAGTCATAATAAGGCGGAGTGCCTCTTGATTAACTAGGGCAAGGTCAATGCGGGATAATGCTGAGGTTGCAACAGTGAAGCAGGAGTACTGCTTAACGTTGGGGTGTTTGCACCTCCATGCATCAAGTAGTCCCGCACCTGCTATCCAGTTTGGAAAACTTGAGGAATCCTGGGCTAAAGGCCTGAGCCTGTCCATGGAAGAATCAGGGACTGCATTGAAATCCCCTAACCATACAGTCGGGAATTGCCCCAAATTAGCAACATGCATTAGTATCTCATCGAGAAGGAGTACAGTGAACGGGGGAGGGACATACACATTGATGATTATTAGGCATTGATTCAACAACAGGCACTTTAGGATTACATATCTACCTTTCGTGTCAGTTCGCAGGTCTTCTACCCCCAGACCTAGCCCCTTCCTAGTGAAAATTGCCACTCCTCTGGAATGCGAGGAGTATTCGGCATGATAAAGGCTGCCCACCCAAGCCCGTCTCAGTGCCAATACTCTTCGCCCCGTGAGATGAGTCTCTTGGAGCATACAGATATCTGCCCTTGTTTTTTTAAGATAGTCTAAAATAATAGAGCGTTTGATGCGGTCATTCACACCACGCGTGTTCCATGACACTATTTGTATCGTTTTTGGTCTAGACGCCATGACTATCCGTCCCACAGGGACCCAACCATAATCTTCAGGAAGAGACCTTGGCCAAGCTTGAAGCCCTGAGTAAATGTTGCAGGTAGAATTGTAAGACATAATAGCAAGAAAAACATACAAAACATGTAGACAGTAAGAAGCCCAACTTGAGTCAACAAGTTATCCCCCACCCGGTACCCCCCCCAACCCGGGGATACATCAGTCCCTAAACAGAATATAACTTTAACCCCTAGGGGATGTGAACCAGTATGTCCCCCTAACTGCAGTAATGCCCTGTAGGGCCGTAAGAAGTGCTGCGCAAAAGCTCCATCTAACCAGTTATAATGATGGCAAGTGTCCAACGTAATTCAACCAAAAGTGGTCTCACCTTTCGGTATAGGAGGAGAAATAGAATATCAAAATACAACATAGTATGCAAGCAACGAAGATGCAATGAGTCAAAGAGATTGTCTGTTGGTGGTGAAGGAATCCAAATGCACCGCAGAATAAGTCATAAGCAGATGACTGGACCCGGACACACAAGGGAAGCATACAGAAAAAGACAGAAAAATTTCCAAACAGATGGTTGGCATGTAACACAGTATACGACCTGATAGAAAGCCTTCCACCGAGCTATGGATCAGGACGTCTGGGAGAGGAAGGTCGATGCTCTAACCACTGGATGATGTCGCCTGGGGCGTCAAAAAAAAGAGCTTTTTCCCCATCCAGGATCCTCATTTTGGCAGGGTAAAGCATGGCATATTTAATCCCCCGCTCTCTCAATCTGCGGCGAGCCTCAGTGAACGTACCCCTTTTTTTCTGGATCGCAAGGGAAAAATCTGGATACAGAGAAACTCTCGCATTTTGAAAGGTAATGTCGCCTTTTTCTCTAGCAGCTCTCAATGCGGCATCCCGATCTCTGTAATTAAGCAACTTGAGGATCAGAGGCCTCGGTGGTGCTCCCGGAGGCAGTCGTCTGGCAGGGACCCGGTGCGCTCTTTCAACCACGAAGTGTTGGGAAAAGGTGGAGGGGCCCAACGTGTCTTGAAGCCATCTTTCAATGAAGTCTTCGGTTTTTGCCCCCTCACAACCTTCAGGCAGGCCCACTATTCTGAGGTTAGATCTACGGTTGCGGTTCTCCAGGTCGTCCACTCTAGAGGCCATAATCGTATGTTCCCTCTGAAGGAGTTGTACTTGTTGGGCGAGTGGACCCACCTCGTCCTCCAGCAGCCCAGTCCTGCGTTCCACCTCCGACGTGCGCTCTCGGACTGCCTGCAGGTCCTGCCTTAGGAGAGAAAGGTCAACACGCACCTCTTCAATTTTTGAAGTGAGGGTGGAGCTGGTAGCTGCGAGTTTGGTGGTAAGGACCTCTTTGGAGTCTGCGATTGCCTGCAGTAGGAGTTGAGTGTCTTGAGCCGCCGGCCCTGGATCAAGCGGAGCAACCACTGCTAAACCTTCTAGCTCGTCAGGATGAGCCGTGTCGTCACCCTGATGTGACTCTCGTGAAGCTTTAGTGGGTTTAGTATATCCATCAATCCGCTTCTGTGCAGCCTTTTTTTTCTCCATCTCTCCTCTGCAGGGACACCTTCTCTAGTGGGTTGCTTGTAGACAGGACCCGCAATAACCGATGGGTCAGGCAGCTCTTGCCCAGGATAATATCAGGGGTATGGAGCTAAGGCACAGCACCTTTGATTATTTCATTGTTGCAGTCACACTGCCCCCTTCAATGTGTGATCTCAGCTTGTATAGGACAGAACGCTAGTGGTAGGGTCCAGGCTATTAGATATGGCAGCCAAGTGAGCTCCCTCTGCAGGGCTGGGATGTGTAGGGCCTGATGCTCCACCCCTGCTGGGCTGTTGCACTATATGTTGGAGGGCCCAAACTGCTGACACAGCCGTGCATGGGCTGCTGCAGGCTGTAGAAGGATCCCCAGGGCTCCAGCACCACTCACCCCACTGTCCAGAGTCCCCACTATATCCTCTGCGACGTCCCCTAGGTGTTAAGAGGGGAACCGCGCTGGTGGTAGGGCCGCGGGCGGGTACCGCGATCACGCGAGGCCGCGGCTTCAGGCCCAGCGCTAGGCCGCAAACAGATCTCCTCGCCGACAAGCACTGGGTGATGCAGGCCTGCAGGCAACGGCTTCCGGATGGCTCCCCCACTCTCCCAAAGCGTACCGGATAGTTGTATATGGGCGCAGTGGGGAGGAAGAGACATAGGCAGGACTGGAGCCCCGGGAGCGCCTCAGATTGCGGCCATCAAGCTGCGTGGTTGGCCACGCCCCCCCTCTCATAATATTTTTAAGAATAATTTTAATTTATACAAGCCAAGCTATGCCATATTTATATACAAAATATTTATATGTGCACACCATATAATAGCATAGTATAATATATGTTATTTGATATGTTATTGAGCAGCTATATGCTTACATAATATGCATTGCCATCTTTATGATCCCACCTGGCCCTCTTTGGATCCTGTAAAAGTAGGACAAGTTGCCACGCCCTGCTACATTCTGAACAATGATGAATAATTACTTTTCAGGGCCCAGAAATAAATGAGCCAGAGCCCTGTACACAGTGATGGCATACGAATAGGGCCCCAGGTTTGAAATAATTGTGGGATCCTGTGTCCAGAGTACAATGCAGCCTGATAATTCTTCCATGTTATGGATGTAATTGGCCCATGAAATTGCCTGGAGCTCAGTGCATCAGCTGCATATTGTCTCTTTCTTGGGGAAAGGGCAGCAAAAGTGTCATAGTATGTATTATAAGGCAAGTTAGTGTCAGTAACAGTTTCAATGAGGACTTTCCAATCTACAGCCTCCAGGCAAAGTCTGTTGGGGGATTTTGCAGTTCATCAAAAGTTTCAGGCTGGGAAGCCTGGCTTAATATAAACAAAATTTTGAGTATTTGGAAAAAATGGAGTCTATGGGAGATGGCCATTCTGTAATTCAGAGCTTTCTGGATAACGGGTTTTTGGATATCGAATCCCATACCTGTATATGAATTGCTATTAAAAGCAGTGTTTGGCCGTCCCTCTCTATTCTCTGACCTGATGGCTCAGACTGTTGATAAATGGTAAGACAAGGCAGACCTGTCTTTACTGGGGAACTAAGACATTAGCAACATTGTTTAAAAAGTAGCAACCAGGAGTTTATTGAAACCTTTCAATGGTAATTGTGATTACAAATAACTTTAAAAGCAGTGGTTTTGGAAAGTTGCTTGGAATTATGGTTTCTTTTATTAAGCAAATTTTTATTTTGGGTTTGACTTGTCCTTTAATAAATATTCCGTCTAATTTTTTGTAGGTCTTTTGCCACAGATTTCACATTGTGCCCAATTATTTAAGAACTGTATGCAAAAAGCAGTGACAACGGGCCAGTAGTCAATTATGTGGGTGCAACTGAAGATTTTGTGTGCTCCACAATATCTTGTGTGCACTGGTGGAATAATTGTGTGCAAGTGCATGAGCGCAGGACTGGACTGGGATTCAAAGTAGGCCCTGGCATTTCAAGTACACAGAGGCCCAAACAGCCCCCAGCAGCCCTCTAAATAGTGACTGTCTATGGCTTCTTACAGCAGCCCCTCTGGCATTTGCCAGAACCCACAGATTGCCAGTCCGGGCCTGCATGAGTGCACTGTATAGAGCAAGGTGCATTAAGCCTTCTCTTCAGGGGCTGACAAGTCTGACAAGCAGCTTTGCGATCCAAGAATTGGTTTTGAAATAGTTTATGCACCTTGTTTGATTGTAGTAAGAAATTTCACTATATGGGAGCCACCTAAACCAAATGGGGAGCCAGTTTTTTTGTGTTAATTCATAGGTTATATATTCATGTCTTAAGTGAATGATAGGCAAGCCCATAATGGCTGCACATATATCTTGAATTTTGTCGCATATTTATATACATGAATGCTCATGCATAATACATAACCTGCACACAGAGTTATCAAGTAGTGTATATATATATATATATATATATATATATATATATATATATATATATATATATAATATATATATATATATATATATATATATATACTCATGCATAATACATAAGTTATAACGTAATACTGCATATTTATTTTATCTGATTGGTTCCACAAATTCAAAATATTTAAATAAATGTAAGGCAATATCAATACAATGTCATAGGCACAAAACATGGTGCAGAAAATTCATAACTGCATCAATAAATCAGTTGCCTTTTATAGGTGAATGCGGGGGAGGGATTAAATCTATTTATCTACCGACAAAAGAAACCTGGATTGCACCCAAAATGTTCCGCTATTACATTTAAAACAGTAGGAGTAAAAAAAGCTTTGTGTATGGGGGGAAGTCATTTTGACTTATTCTACGTCTGTCGCCACTTTAATTGTGGTAAAAAAATCATCTGAAACATGAAACAATGTTCATGAAAGATAGAATTTGTTCACATTTTATGGTCCAGCATGTGCCCTAAATTTGTATTCTGATACGTCTTGAAATTATTTCCACCATACACATACGATCCATTAACTGGAGACCCGTTATCCAGAAAGCTCCAAATTACGGGAAGGCCAGCTCCCATAGATTAAATTTTATCCAAATAATTAGAAGTATTTCCTTTTTCTAGGTAATAATCAAAAAAGTACCTTGTATTTGATTCAAACTAAGATATAATCAATCCTTATTTGATGCTTAACTAACCTGCTGGGTTTATTTAATATTTAAATGTTTTTTTAGTAGACTGTTCACCTTTAAGTTAACTTTTATAATGATGTAGAGAGTGATATTCTGAGACAATTTGCAACTGGTTTTCATTTTTTATTGTTTGTGGCTTTAAAGTTATTTAGCTTTTTATTCAGCAACGCTCTAGTTTGCAATTTCAGCAATCTGATTGCTAGGGTGCAAATTACCCTAGCACCCATGCACTGATTTAAATAAGAGACTGGAATATGATTGGGAGAGGACCTGATATTAAAGATGAGTCATAAAAAGTAGCAATAACAATACATTTGTAGCTTTACATAGCATTTGTCTTTAGATGGGGTCAGTGACCCTTATCTGAAAGCTGGAAAGAGTCAGAAAAAAAGGAAAATAATTGAAAAACTATAAAATAAATAAGAATGAAGAGCAATTGAAAATTTGCTTATAATTGGCCATTCTATAACAAATTAAAAGTTTACCTTAAAGGTGAACTACCATTTTAAGGTATGCAAATCCAACTAATGCAAAGATACTTGATCAGAATACATCCTTCAAAAAAGTGCTTGTTATTAATTGATTGATAAATATGTTACCCATTATTCTGCAGGCTGAATGATGGGAGTTTGGATGTAGGGTTTGACGCCTGTCTGGAGAACATCACCTTTTGGGGTGGCACGCTTTATCATATGTCCTGGGGATACTGTATGGGTTCTGCACTTCTGATGATGCAGTAGATTAAGGGGATTATTTACTAAAACTCAAATTAATTATATTAATTAAACGTTGTGAGCATCAATTTGTTTCGTATGATTGACGTTCCAAAAACTCGATTTTATCTAATTTTCACTGCGAAAATTCAACTTTTTCGGATTATCGGTCGAAAACCCCAACTTTTTCAGATTATCCAGCACAGATCACTATGTCAAGAAACAACTTCAGGGACATCTGACAACTTCTTTGTGACCTCGACAGGTTTGAAATGGCATATTTTTTTAGCAGCTTTGGGGTATGATAAATCATGTGCTCAGCAATGTTCCTTCAGTGAGTAATAAGTTTGGTTGGCTATACACCTTGCAAAAACTAATCTATTTCCAAAGATAGTTTTGGTGTTTTTTTTCTAAACTAACTCAACTGAACTAAAAAGTGTTGCTGTGTTCTGATTTCCCCACTGCTGTCCAGGATTATCATTATCAGAGAGTGGCTACCCTATTTGCATGCTGATTCACACAATTCCCGACTATCTTTGCAGAATCATCAAAGCGTTCCATTGCAGTTGTAGCACAGTAGGCCTGCCTTCCATACTGGTGTGTGCATTCAATTCCTCTGGGACAGAAATCTAATGGCTAGGCATGTGTTCTTTTGCATATTCAAGATCTCTGCATTGTGTGCATATGTACCGCGTGCATTGTAGCATGACTAAAATATGATGTTGTAGATGCCTTCTTCGTCGAGAGGTGATTTATTTGTCCCAGTAAGGATTATTCACTACTGCAACCGTATCATTTTATTAATTGCCTTGGCGTTATTTGATGGGTTGGCAGCATACAAGGACTATTTGCGACATTCAGCATTAACATTAGAAAAAAAGCAAATCTTCATTGAAAATTACAAATCATCTATGTTATATAAATATAGTATTGTAGGTTGTGTATACGCTAAAGGAACCTGGCCACATACAATACATATTTAGTGCATGGATGTAACTTGGAGCCCCCAGTGCTGATGGGGTTAATATAATGTACGCCAAGCCTCTTTTGCTGTGAATAATGGTGGTGGTGGAGCTTCTGGTAGCTGTGAAAGCCAAAGAACAAGCTGTATTTGCCTCCCACACAAGCCTTCCTGCATTCTAAGTTAGCCCTTCTACGCTATCTCCATAGAAACTCAATGCTGAGGCACAGGAAGCTCTGCAGGTCTTCTCTGCTCTTTATATGCTCAGAAAGCAGCCGGTGGGAGCAAACAAAGCTATGGCAGAGGAGGGAAAAAGTGAGAGAAGGATGATGGAAGACAAAAATTAATACATTATGCATTTCGTGGGGAGTTGTATTGGCAGCAGAAAGATGAAGGTGGTCATTCTTGAAACATGTTGTAAGGCCACATCTTGACTGTGTGCTGGGATGTCTTGTTCATGCCTGTTGTTCCTCACTGGGGTTGATGGTCTTTTGAATGAGTTTATTCTTTGAGCCAGAAATAAAGAAAAAAATTGTCTTGCTAACATGCAGTGAATAAAAAACTGTTTTATAAAATGTTGAAATAAACTATATATGACAAAAATCACTTGTTTCTACACACTGCGCTATTCATTACAGGGGGTTATATTAAGTGAAAGATGCTTGGTAATTGTGTCATCTGCTGAGCACAGATGTATGTAAATGCCTAAATGAACTGTTGGTGTTTTGAGATAAAAATGACAATTTATTGGGAGAAGACTGAATTATGTTCAGTAGCACATATACTTATACACACACTTATCTTATTGCAGTGGCTTTTGGTAAGAATCAGTATTCAGGTAGTTAGACTGGAACTTGTGGAAAACTGCAGCTTTGCAAAAAAAATGACGGCACTTTTCTTTGGCCATAACTCAGCAGTAACTGGTTCCTATGAGGCCAAACTCTCTCTTTCAGACATTTAGATTATGGGCTGGCATGTGAGACGATCTTATTGTAGGACCCACCAAGTATATCACCCTCAGTATCCAAGTATATCACCCTCAGTATGTCTGTGCCCCAGGCAGCAGAAGGCAGATGGTGTGATGAGTAATTGAAGGGGGCTGCCAGCCAACATTTTGAGAGTTGGGTGCTGTATAACTGTAGGAGCAGTGTGAAACTGGCAGGTGAACTAGCAGATATAAAGAATATAGGGTGCCTTCAGAGTGTGAGTAAGATACAAGCTGGATGAAAATTATGGCAGATTTACTGCATTTTAACCATGGGTATAGACCTTTATGTTTATTTAGTGAAACTATTCCACATTGACTTAGCTTGTATAAAAGTGAAATTTAGCTGTAGGCACTTGGTACTAGTGTTGTTTTAACTCCCCCTGAGCATTTCCAGGGCAGGAATACCAAACTTGCCTGAACCGTGACTTGCAGATTCACGAGGGCTTTCAGCTTCATTTCCTTGCTGCAACAATGTTGTATCCTTACTTCATACGTTTGCACATATCAGTTGACATGTGGTTCTTAAGGGTCCTCTCATCCGTAGATGCACCAACACATCAGAGGAATGATGGCCCCTCTCCCAGCTTTCAAATGACCTAAACGGATAGCAGTCTGCTTCTAAAGTAACTGAAGCCCGAAGAAGCCCCCTGTCTCTGTCCTGCTGTATTTTTGGTGCCTTCGACACTGCAGATATTGGTGTTTTATAAAAGGACTACGAAAAATAACTAAGGGCATTGTACTAGTCACGTGGCAGCTACTAATGTCTGCCTTAAAGAAATCAGTAACATCAAATTTGTGTTATAAAGTAATAAAAATATAACCACTATTTAATATATATGCCTGTATTATGCCTATAGCCTATAGCCTTTTTTTCCACCATTGCTACACAAGCAGCTTGTTTATATGAACTATATTAGTGTTATTGAAGTAAACAGATCAGTTTTACCAGTGCAGGGCAACAGTACATGATATTTTCATTACTTTAAACACTTTAATATGTTGGTGTTACTGTTCCTTTAATGCCATGTGCTTATGAAACAAAATGTGACCCAGGCATTGCTTGATTTTGTTTTAATTGCTTCCCAACTGATGACTGCATTTACTTTCCAACGTATTGAGTTAAAATAATGCTTTCAATTTAGTCAGACCTGGTGTAAATCAGTGCGTAGGGCTAGATCAGCTTTAGCCTTGTTGCTTTTATTTATTTACATTAAGTGCATTACCCTTTAGGTATAAGCACTAGCAATGTTACTTTGGCTATTACCTTTAAACACATTATCCAATTATTATGTTTTTCCTGAAATGTTTTTATTTATTTTCTTGTGTTATACAGGTAAGATAAATTATAACAAAATTATAACAAATAAGGTAAAGTAAAGTAACAATATCAATGTCAAGTACAAATTAAAATATTAGAAAGCAGAGTTGGTAATTAACAATTTTTGTTCTTACCAAAGTGACCATCAAAACAGAGCAGGTATTCCTCTATCCATGAGTATTTGAACCATTTTATAGATTTGCATTTCTGCAGGAGGTGGGATGAGACATAAAGTTTTGTAGTTATAATAAAGGGCTTGTAAATATTTTGTTGAAGTAATGACTCCTGGGGGGTCCTGTTGAGATTTGTTGTTGGAGATATTCCACATTCATTAATTGTTGTTCCGCTTCTTGGAAAAGTTCGGTTCCTCTCAGTAGTTCCGTTTCATACCAAGTGGTATGTTGGAAAGTTTTTATAGTTAACAATTTTATAGGTGGTGGAAGAGTGTTTATATGGGCGCAAAAACCCTCCCCCCTCCCCTGTGTTGCCCCCCCTCCCTCCTCCACCCTGGCCTACCTGTCCCCCGGGCAAATGCCCCTAACTTGTTACTCACCTCTCTGCGCAGGTCCTGTCCATGGAGCTCACAGGGGCCATCTTCTCCCAAGCGTTTTTGGCGCATGCGCAGTAGGAGCATTTACTGGTACGGATCTACTGCGCATGCGCCAAAAGTCACAAAGTGAAATCGGAAAACTTCGTGACTTTTTGCGCATGCGCAGTAGATCTGTACCTGGTAAATGCTCCTACTGCGCATGCTCCAAAAACGCCGGTCAAAGCAGGAAGAAGACCGCTTGGGAGAAGATGGCGCCTGTGAGCTCCGTGGACAGGACCTGCGCAGAGGGGTGAGTAACAAGTTAGGGGCATTTGCTTGGCTGGACAGGTAGGCCAGGGGGGAGGAGGGAGAGGGGCAACACAGGGGAGGGGGGAGGGTTTTTGCGCCCAGGGAATTTCCTTCTCCTTTAAGCCATAGCGAGTCTATAGAGTTGTTTTTATCTTTTTTCCGTTAATTTAGTCAGTTGTTGTGTGATGAAATGTGTAAGTTGTATCCAATGTGTAAGTTGTATCCAATTATTACAAACATGATCCTGTAAAAATCTAGAAGCAATTAGTTCAGTGGTGCACCCATTCATAGGTTTCCTAAAACCTTATGGGACCCATTGCTAAATGATGTCAATTGAAAATAATGTATCAACATGCTTTGGAATCTGCAATAAATGAGAGATTTTTAAATAATTGATACCATAATCAACATTTCTTTGTTTTCTCTTCAGCATGGTTGCTATTTACATAAGTTTTGATCACTAACATAACTAAAGACCCGTAAGCTTTGTTATACAGGCATGGGTTCTGTTATCCAGAAAGCTCTGAATTACAGAAAGTCTCCAATAGACTCCATTTTATCTAAATAATCCAAAGTTTTAGAAAATGATTTCCCTTTTCTCTGTAATAATAAAACAGTATCTTGTACTTGACCCAAACTAAGATATAATTAATCTTTATTGGAAGCAATAATTAATTGTAAGCAATTCTGGGGCTGGGACTGTCGGATCAAGTGTTTCCAGTGAAGAGGCAGACTGGTGCTGGCATACACAGTGCTCCTTAAGCAAAGATAGGGCTGGCACTCAAGGGAGCTGCTTGGTAGTAAACCAGCCTATGGCCAAGACCAGCAGCAAAAATGAAACCTTGATGATTCCCTATTTCATTCCATGCTCCTTTAATTATTATTACAGTGTCAGGGGATGCGCTATGTTTTCATTTTCTGCATGAGCTGAATCATTAATTGCAGCTGTTTTAATCTTTTTTATTGGGCCTTGTCACACTCCCATCCCATTACTAACCAGAACGCAAATTCTCATATATATAGCTATTTATTTTATACCTTACTTTGCACAGTAATGTTCCCTGCATGTCAGCGCAAATGATAGACATGGTGCTGAAATATCTGTGGCACAAGTTAAGCGTAAGTTTGCTATCGGTAAACTCTGAATCAGATCAGTTTTAGGGCAGTGTTATATCTCTGCAGAAGACTGCTGTGGAACATTATGTACATATAAATACAAAGCAAGGGGTGCTATAATGGCCCAAAGTGCAGTACCAGGATAAATTCGGTGCTCTTTATGTTCACTTATTGTTTACAAGAACACATCCACCAGGCACAGTGAATGAACTGCAAGCTCTGCAGCTCTCTGTCCACACTTAGAGAAATAATAGGTAGAAAATTAGACAAAAGTCCATCAAATTCAGCATTTCCAAATCATTATAAAAACTGACCAATAAGTAACGCGAACAAACAAACAAACAAACAAACAAACCATAGCATCTCAGCCCACAGGGGGAAAATGCTTTCCTTATCCAAAAATACAGTCAGTGACCAGAGGCTTGGCAAGTTGCTTCTTTAATTTCCTAGGTAGTTGTATACTAACACATTTCTTTCCAATATCACTTGCTTCATATAAATATGTATTATGGAATTGTAAAAGAATATGGCATCTTCAAAATGAATGCTGAATGGCAGCCAGGGTTGCTAGAGCCAACTAGAACAGGAGATCAGCTCAAGGCCAAGAAACATGATTCTTTAGTTTTTGATATGCACAAGTCGGCTCAGGACCCTAGAAAGATACTGTTCATCTTAGGCAACTCCCAGTATCAGTCCTGCTAGACCTGTCACAGTTTCTGGTCTTCTGATCCTGAAATTATAGTAACATCGTGTATAGTAATATTACTACTAAGTATCAGTTGCCAGAAAATGCTATTGTTACAGAATACATCTGGCAACATTGACACCCACATGATTCTCAGTCCCAGTTTATTGTTTTCATATTGCTAAGGCTGTTAGTATATCTTATGGAGTGTCCATAATGGGGTGTCTCTCTATGCTTTGTAATTATAATTAGTTCATTTACATGCAAAAGCCCTAATTTGAGCTGTGGGTGAAGTTATTTCCTGAAGACCAAACTATAGTTCCAGCACTTTTTAAACTTTTCATTTGGTCTTCATTTTTTTATTTTTGAACTATACTCCCTTCTCATATCGTTTTCCATGCAAACTTCTCAATCACTACCAGGTTGCTGGGGTTAATAATGCATGTATACCTGATGGTAGTATAAGGGGGGTAATGTAATAACTGGCACACAGTTTGCTCCAAGTTTGATAGCCCACAGCATCCAATATGATGTTTGTTTTGAACAGAACACCAATAACCAAACCAAATTATTTGTTGGTACGGGCTACTAGAACTGGAGCAAATGTAACTACATTACTCTTTATATTCCAAAAACAAATCCATCTCCATATATTTGTATGTCATACAAAAGTAACATTTTAGGGTAAACTGCTGTTTAATAGGCAAATACAACAAGTAATACAAGTTTTCCTGCTCCTCACCATTCACTAAATATTAAAGTATGAACAGAGAGGAAATCTTTAGCCCTGCTTAATAAAGTAGTCAGGGTTGTGTGTGTTAAATCCTGCCCGTTACCACCTAAATACCAGCTTTTATACTGCGAATACGAATACATTCCTATTAACAGACAATCAAGCTTGCTAATTATGTTATTGCTTGTATAGTTCCTGTGTGGGATTTATTCTGGGGTTTACCAGGTGTGAGAAATTTACAGAGAGAACACTTAACAGATGTTATGTATTGAATACTCATTTTATAGGAGAATAATAAGGAGTTCAAGCAGTATTTAACCCTCAGAGAAAACTGCTAGTTTGTAAGCAGTAACGGCTGGGACCTCCGAATATTTTGTTCCAATTTGTTCTGTGCGTGTGCGCATTCCTCCCTGTGACATACTGCAGGTTCTTGCATTTATGAACATCTGCTTATGCACACAGGAACACACAAAAATGTATTATCTCCTTTAAGCCTGTCCTACACCTAAATAATAAATCATAAATAAAATACATTTTCTTTTCTGAAAACAGACTTGGATTATCAGGGCTGAACTATGCAGCTCATGGATGCTGTATCTGTTAAGTTTAAGTGCCCTTTGGTATAAAAAAATAACCTCTCTCCAGCATCTAGCTAATAATAACAGAGCTCAAGGAAATTTTTAGTGGGAACCACAGAATCATACTCGATGTAGGACATATATATATATATACAAACAATGCAGTTTACAGTCCAATGAGCAAATCAGATCACTAATTATAGCTTTCTACCCTTATTAACACTAAGGATGATCGGAACAAAAGATGTGCAGCAACTTCTAAAGAGTCATAGGTTGCTAATGCTTTGATAACTGTCTTTCTTTGGATGCTAAATATATACATTAATGACCCTGAATTAACCAGTGTTGCCCTTCTTTATTTTGAACATTAGTACATCTTGTGATTTCAATACAGAAAAGGGGTAAGGTGAAAAGGTTTTAAAAAAAACCCAGGTGCTGCCATGGAATTTGCAACTTTTGGCAATAAGCATAACTTTTAATAATCAATCACAATAAGCAATCCCAAAGTGGCAAATGATAAGTACATTTTTTTTGCACCTGTAGTGCTGTGTTCTGCATCTTGCCCCTGATTTTCATTAGAGTGCAAGAAGCAAATGTTAGCCCTTATCATTGGAAGGGCTGGCTTCAAGCACTTTATTCATGGGCACTAAGGCAGGGGTGCCCAAAAGGTCGATTGGGATCTAGCAGTAGACCTTTACCTGGTGATCAGTAAATCTCAAGGCATTGTCAACAAACAGCTTGTCTAAATCACCCTTCTGTTTTATTCTTTTCATTCAGATATTTCTTTTCATTGAGGTCACTTACGAAATAGTTGATTGTTAATTTTAGCAATAAACATTTTCTCATAAATCAAAACAAGTAATATTTTCCATGGAACAGAATTGTGTATTTGTATGAAGTGTGAATTAGGTGTACATAATAGCTGAGTTAATAAGTTAATAAGGTTGATAATTATGGCTGCTACTGAGGCGACTACAGGATGAGGGAACATTATCATTTCAGTTTGAAAATGCTTAGTTAGTTATAATGTACATAGTAAGAAATGGCAAAGAGGCAATTCGTTTTGTGGGTTCAAAGAGAAGTTAGAGAATGATATTGAATAAGATTTTAGATATGATTTGGATTTGGATGGGAATAGAAATGCTTGGGTGAAATCAATAGATCTTATTGAAATAGCGAGTATATAAATAAAACACAAGTACAGAGTATACTGGCTTCAGTTGGAATATAGCAGGAAGACACTGATACAAACAATACCAAAGAGGTTGTTATTGAACAGATCTTTTGACTACTGTAGGCTTATTATTAACAAGAACATTAAGGGGGAACCAAATCTGTTAGACTCTGAGCGATGTGTGACTGACTGAGAGTGTCAAAGGCATTAGGGAGAAGCAATCAAGGAGAAGCAATGTGCTTTTTATAGTAAACACAGTCCAAGTGTCTGACTGCTTTTTTAATTGAAGTCTCAGTAAATTCATTTATTGGAAAACCCCTGATTTGTTGCCAGCCCTTGTAGTCTGAATAAACAGTTGCAAATAAATTATTAGATATTGTCTGAGTATTGATGTTGGCTATAGGAGAACGCGAGTCACACAAAAAGTACCATATGCAGCTTTAGTTCCCTTGATACTATCCTGAAGGAGATAAGGATTTTCATGTTTACACAAATATAAAGGAATACCAAAGCATAATATTTTCGACATTGCTTGCTCTTGCTCATATAGGGGGCCAAGATTTGGGAGCACAATGCAGGCAAAGGGAGATCTTGACATACTTAGTGCCCTGAACATGGGGTCAGACTAGGAAGCTGTGTCCTATCTGTATACATAGAACATACTGTAGATTAGAATGAAAGTGCAGCTTAAAGGAGAAGGAAAGTTGTTTACCACTTGGGGGTGCCAAATGTTAGGCACCCCCAAGTAAATGTATTTACTTACCTGAATCCCCGGGCCAGTGCTCCTCTCTGCATCGGCCTGGAGTTATTCCAGCGTGCACCACGGATCACTTCTCTTCCGGCTTCTTTCTTCAAATTTCCTGTGGCAGATGCATGCGCAGTAGAATGGAAACTCCGGCTTTTTAGTTAAAGTTTGTTTTTTCACTCTAATGCGCATGTGCAGCCGCGAGAAGAAAGAAGAAGCCGGAAGAGGATCGCTCCATGGTGCTTGCTGGAATAACTCTGAGCCGAAGCAGTTTTCTGCTGATAGGAGACATTTTGCGAGTATTTAGGGTAAACACAGCTAGGATGGCATCAGTCTTAGCTTAGTTTAGCCATCCCTTCTGATCCCCATTTTTCCTTTAAGGGAGCTGATAATGACACAAATCTGAAGAAAGCATTTTTTAGAGTGAGTGGCAGCAGTTAACCATTTTAAACTGGTTGAAGAAAGTCATTTGTAAAAAAAACGATGCCAAAGGCAGGGAAGCATAAGAGCCCCTGAAGGCAAAGGAGCAAGTGTACTGCAGGGAGAAATGTGTATCAGTTGTCAGCGCTGTCATAGATAATTTGTCACATGCTTAACCCATGATTTACATCTTGTAGATGTCTTTGTTTCTTTCTTGGTGCATTAGGAATAAATCTAAGTAACTTGACAAAGGGCTGGAAATAGGTCTGAAACGTTGTGTATGTTTGTAACAGGTCATGAAGCCGTGTCTTCAATAAAGGCTTTTTAAACATTTGAATTACTGCATGGTGCTGTGTCATAAATTGGATTTCTGGAAACTCGGTGGGGAAGTGGACCACTGGACACGCGCACTGCTGATATAAATGAAAGGTGAAAAGTGGTGAGTGCTGACTAAAAGACTAGCATTATGAATAAAAACATTAGGGACAGTCCAAGGTATGGAATCTAGAGAAAATGCAGATTTTCCAGGCTACTGTAAGCAAGCATAGATTCTTTATACATAGAGATGATGTGCTATATACATGGGCACTAATGACCTATGCATACCCAAAACTGTAAATGAGAAAGCAGCTCATACAGTGTCAGCAACTGTCTTTCAATTGTCATTTTGACCTTGACTGTTGGTAGATTAATGGTTGATTTATAGGGGGCACGCAAGGTTTATTTTTAGGGAATGTACAAACTGCATATGAGCATATAGTAACTGGACCCCTTCAGCTCTTGCATTTGCAAATTCTGGCTTTGCAAGCTTCACCTTGCAGCATAATTGTGTCCTCCTAGAACTAAAAGTAAGCTACAAGGGGCTGGGAAGGAGGATAGAGAGTAGCAAGGGAATTTGTTAGCGAAGTGCAGAGTAATTGCAGAATGACGGTGATTCCGGAGCCCTGAGTTGATGGCAGGTCAGACCTAGCAGTCATGTAACACACACATTTGGAATATATATAGCTGCTATAGCCACTGCATTAGCTGTAACTGAGCACTAATAAGCTGCACTCCATACTAAAAATAGAAGATAAATTAGACTTTTAAAAATAGGGTATATTTTGTATTAGTTAGTAGACCCTTCAGAATGACTGTGGTATTAGAAGGGTGCAAGGGTGAACTGCAAATTCTATTGTATATTATAAAACAAATGGAAGCAAGCCTAGATGTGCTCCATTACCTATAATATCTGGGACAGAGAAAAGATGGCCGGGATTTATAGAGGCATTCTTTTCAGTACTGTCTCCGCTATTTCTCCACAGCAGTGGCCGGAACAAGAGATCTTGTTTTATATGAATAAAATGTACCATTTATTCTTATCATCGAGGATGGCTGAGCAGGGCAGGGAATTTCGATATGGGTCAAGGAATGTCTTATTAACTGGCCAAGTAACACAGGCTGCAGTTACCACATGCTGCCCGGCATAAACCTTAATGGATTCCTTATTAGAATACAAAGTAGTTTTGTTTCAAGGAACTTATTGAACATTATATTAAAGATTGGCATAATTTTGCAGCTCTTTCTTTGTTCATTGTTCCAGTTTAAAAAATATGAACATTATGCTGCTATTAAAGGCCATGTACTACTTACAAATAATGATTCTGTGGCAGATTAGTTAAATTAATTTGTGGGGTTAAGGGTTGGAGCACACGAAGTGGTGGTGGCAGTTTCCAATGCAGTATATTTTTACCCATAATGCCATACTTGTATGTCTTCCCAAAATGACTGGGATCCAGTTAATCTTTACTTGCTTTAATATGAGTGTACATATATATTTAGGGGCAGATTTATCAAAGGTCGAGGTGAATTTTCAAATGAAACAAAAAATCGAATTTCAAGCTATTTTTTGTGTACTTCGACTAGGGAATAGTCCAAATTCTATTTGAATTTGAAAAAAATTTGAATATCCAAAATTTATCATGTAATGTCTCTTTAAAAATGTAATTTCGACCATTCGCCATCTAAAACCTGCCTAATTGCTGTTCTAGCCGATGGGGGACCTCCTAGAACCTATTTGGAGTCAATTGGTGATCTGTGAAAAACTTCGAATCGAATTAGATCGAATGCGCTATTCCTTAGATTGGTACGATTCGAATTCTGCCGAATACAGACCTATTAGATCGGAAATGGACCTATTCGACCAAAAAAAAACTTCGGCTTAATTTCAGTTTGTCTTTTTGAATTCGAATTTCGAAATTTGATAAATATGCCCCATAAATGTGATTTTATCTCATATATGTGGATACTTGCCTTATTATGAATATTTTTATGTGAACTTCCGCCATGATGTGCTTTTAATATGATGTGTAATCACAATAGTTCCTAAACTGCCTTTTGGGCTTTTAATCTGAGTTTTAATCATAGTATCTTTTAGTTGTATTTTGTGTATTTATTATGTGTGAGGACCCTATGGCCCATTATATTTTTCACATTGGGAGGCCTATTCAAATTGAAAAAACTCAAAAACTCATCAAACGTTAATGTGTTTATTTTTTAAAAAAATAGAATTGAAAAAACTCGAAAACGAGAGAAAAAACTTGAAAGCAGCAAATTCACATTGTACTCATAATTTCCAATGGGTCTACCAAATCTCAAAAAAAAAAAAAAAAAAAAAGATTATAATTGAAAAACTTGCCTAAAACTTGCCTAGGAAAACTCCTGTTAACTTCGACAGGAACTTTGATAAATCTGCCCCATAGTCCCTCATAGTCACATATACAGTAAATATAGGTTTATATTACAGAAGTTTGTAACCCCCCATTCGATTCTGTGTCTTTAATGCAATCATTTTTCACAGTGATGTGTAATCCATTGTTGGTGTAATTAATATACGTAAGTTTCTATAATGTTGTGTGAGCATTTTCTATATTTTCAAAGTGGTTTATTATCCCTGCTCCATGTGTACCGAATTAATTTTTATCAACGTGACACAAATTGGGAGAAAACACTCAATTTTCAAAAAACTAAAAACTCCAAAAGCATCAGCAAGTATTATATGGGAGTCTGAGAATTTTGTGGAGAGGTTGAGCTTCAGGAACTTTTGTGTGTGTTTTTTTTTTTTAAACTCAATTTTTTTTAACTCAATAGCTATAGCGACTATTTTGGATTCGGCCAAATACCGAACCGCATCCGAACCCTAATTTGCATATGTAAATTAGGGGTGGAAAGGGGAAAACATTTTTTACTTCCTTGTTTTGAGACAAAAAGTCACGCGATTTCCCTCCCTGCCCTAATTTGCATATGTAAATTAGGGTTCGGATTTGGTTCGGCCGGGCAGAAGGATTCAGCCGAATCCGAATCCTGCTGAAAAAGGCCGAATCCTGGCCTGAATCCCGAAACTAGTCCTGGATTCGGTGCATCCATAATTGCAAAAACTGTCTTTTCAGCGATAAACATACCCTCTGATGTTTCATAATTTGAAATACCCTTTAAGCCAGGGATTCCCCAACTGCCCCCTGAAGGGGCTCAGAGCAGTACTGGGGAGATTTACACTGAAGACCTATTAGGTTGAGAATTGGGAAAAAATATCATCCTGACCAAAGGTCATAGCTTCAAGTGGAGTTTGAATCATGAAAGTTTTTTTTTTCAGAATATAAAACACTTGCCAGTTTTACTGACATAATTTCAGCAAAAGTCTAATAATAAATCAGGCCCTTTGCCATTGGGCATTTTTTTACACTTTGCACACGGTGCTTCTTTTTGGAGTGCAGAGAGCTGCGATATGCCCCTTGGACTGTTAGGCGGCACAAAGGTGTCCCACCACCTATCCCCTAACTTGAGCATCATTTGTTCACTGCTTGGTGTGCGCTCCTTAGTGCTCACTTAAAAAGCACTTACATCAGGGTATAGTAAATTGCCACAATTGTCTACAATAAAAGCAAAAGCAATTAATTGCATAAAATTCGTGTTTGTGTTCAGGGACTGACTTTGTTTTGCCAAGGATTTTCCTGAAGACAATCCTTGGAAGATCACGAATAAGTCCCTCTGTGTTTTATTCCAGAAATGAAGTTATACCTTGAGCTGATTGAGATTAGAATCTGTGAGCGTTTATTCTAGAACTGTTATGTATCAAAGACATCCAGATGTATGCCATGACTATTTGCTATTGGTGCTAAAGGACTGTATTCCCTATATTCATCTTGCATTCTCTGTAATGAATATGAAGCAGGAGTTTAAACTGGATCACTGGGGAAAGTACTTTCATCATGGGAATGTTCATTCTCTTCTTCACTTCTTCCTAAGTAATTACCTTCCAAAAAAATACCATAGTACAGGTATGGGACCTGTTATCCAGAATGCTCGGGACCTGGGTTTTTCCGGATAATGGATCTTTCCGTAATTTGGGTCTTTATGCCTTAAGTCTACTAGAAATTCACTTAAACATTTAGGGGCACATTTACTATGGGTCGAATATCGAGGGTTAATTTGACCATCGAAGTTAAATCCTTCGACTTCGAATATCGAAGTCAAAGGATTTACCGCAATTTGTTCGATTTTAACCCATTGATCAAATGATTTTTCTTCGATCAGAAATTGCTAGGAAAGCGTATGGGGACCTTCCCCATTGGCTAACATTGGTGCTCGGTAGGTTTTAGGTGGCGAAGTAGGTGGTCGAAGTTTTTTTTAAAGAGACAGTACTTCGGCTATCGAATGGTCGCATAGTCGATGGATTTGTAGTTTGAATCGTTTGATTCGAAGCCGTGGTCGAAGTAGCCAATTCGATGGTTGAAGTAGCCAAAAAAATACTTCGAAATTCGAAGTTTTTTTCATTGTAATCCTTCACTCGAGCTAAGTAAATGTGCCCCTTAATAAACCCAATAAGCTGGTTTTGCTTCCAATAAGGATTAATTATATCTTAGTTGGGATCAAGGACAAGGTACTGTTTTATTATTACAGAGAAAAAGGAAATCATTTTTAAAAATTTGGATTATTTGGAAAAAATGCAGTCTATGGGAGACAGCCATTCCGTAATTCGGAGCTTTCTGGATATCGGGATCCTATACCTGTAATAGCCTGAGAAGAGGTGCAGGGAGGAGAACAAAAGGGAAAAGCTGTAGGCCCTAATTGAGAAACAATACATAAATATAGCCAAGCTGTATAACCTATGTTCCCAAGCCTACTGTTTTGAATTCATTTGTTGTAAAAGCCATCTCTAAATTAAATTAATGTGAAACTAGCAATTCCTACAATGTATACAATAACACATACACAATTTAATACAATTATACATTTTTTAAAGGTAAAGGCCATGTGACTGTTGGTTAATCAACAGTTTCATTGAAAAAATAAAAATGAATCTCTGATAAAAAAAAGAAAAATGTTTGACTGTCGTCAGTGATAGCTTATTTTAATAAAAATAGACATTAAGCTGAAGGCCTCAAGTCCCTACTATAAATATTGCCGTAGCAACCTGCAGAAACTCTTTCCCCCCCCCTTTCTTCTTCACTTTAGCAGTTATAATTTAATTTGAAGGCCTCAAACCACTATTATCACCATAGAAACGTACAGAATGTTGTATTTATTTATTTCTTTCTTCTGGGCTTTCAGAATGTAAATTAAAGGCCTTAAACCCACTGCTACTAACATCACTATAGCAACCAGCAGAGACTGCATTTAAGTCAGAGAATTTTTTTTTCTCTTTTTCTGCCATTGAGTTCTATATATTTAAAATCTAAAGGGTTCCAATTAATTCTTCTTGCCAGCATAGATTTTGATTTTCATGCTTTATTTTCACGGTTAAATATTTTTCATTTCCAAAGCTCACAAAGTCAGGATCACAGTTAAAGGGCAGCTTTATCCAGATGCAGTTTAATAGGGGTTCAGCAAAATATATGCTGGTGAGAACGGAGGAAACAAGTGCCCCAGGTATGGCAGCATGTATGGGATTGCTTGATCTTGCAGCATGTATGGGATTGCTTGATCTGGCCAGCAGCAGAAGGCTTTTGGTAAAACATATCAAAAGGTGGAGAAGTATAGAGACCTGCTTGTTAACACCTGCCTTGAACCTGTCAATATTTTCTGGACTCATCTGTTTCTTTATCACCAGCGGTGTCTTTTATCCCTGACTACATTTGCATATTTCCATTCTTTGTTATAATTGTACTTATCTGCAATCTGAGTTGATGCACTAGGTGTCACTTTGAATACATTTAATATTCTGTTCATTCGCTGGAGTTTAGCATTCAATATTTTGTGTTTGCTAAAAGGGTCAGTAATTTTCTGCATAGACGCTCGCACAGCTTTAAAGGAACTTGTGTCTGTGAACTATATTAGAGCCTAATAATTAAGCATGCAGCCTTCTCTGGTGGTTGAAATATAATTTCCAGAACACCTGAGATGTAAAGTGCCGCTCTTTCTGCCCCTACCATAATTCTTATTTTATTATTAATGTTACTTTTTTGTTTATTTTTTACAAAACTTGTCCTAAGCAAACCAAGTAATACTTATGCTTTCTGTCAATCACACTGGGTTGTGGGTCGCACAATCCTTTAGTAGGCAGGGGCATGTTTACAGTTTGTTCTCCAATTGTTGGGGCAAGTTAAAAAAATAAAAATGTGGTTGGTTCTTCCTTTCTCATAACAATCTCCTTATACATACATCTTTGGAGTTAAATGGAATTAGGAGAAAACACTTAAATACAATTTTATCTATTAAAGGCCTTCAGATACATACAAATGTAACAGCTCTTGGAAGAAAGTTGTGTAATGCGGTTTTGTCAGCAGTTGTGTTCCATGGTAAGGATTGTGGTTAAATCCAAAGTGCCCCTGCACTTAAATGTGTATATCTTATATGCGTGTATATCAAAGCTAGTGGGTATTAGACTCCATTATTCCCTTGCATCTTACTAGGAACAAAATGCCATCTACACCAGGTATCTCATTTCCCTGCATCGCTGATAGCAAAACGGATATACATATAGGGGCGGGATTGATCACAAGAGAAAGTGAAAAGGATGGGTAGATAAAAAATAGGTTGATATAATAGATGCAGAATGCAAAAGAGGAAACTGTTCTGCCATGATCAATATATAGGCATTGATAAACAATGTTTTCTTTTCATGTACAGGGGGTAGGATAATGGTGATTAATCAAGTTGGTGTTAGTGCGAAGGCTATATGGAACTCACCCAGGTGTCTAGATGGGCCTGAGTTGTGTTGCTTCTTTAAAACTACAGCAATTGCTAGAACGATACAATCATTTCCAGTTGGATGCTATTGATATTCAGACGGCCGTTATAATATGGTTCAGCAATTTTTATGAGGGTTTCATAAGGCCTTGATTTGTTTGAACTACAGTTGATAGAACAACTTCTACATTTGACCCAGGAGATCAAATTTTGCATTTCTTCCCTAAAGGGTTGAAACTGGGAGGAAATGGAATAGATGGCGTGTGACATTTTTCTATTAATCTAACTTTGTAAACTCCTTTTACAAGGAGGTTAAGAGCTTTCTTAAATAATAATAAGAATAAAAATATCTGTAAACTTTCAGGATTTTACCCTTAGCAAAGTCTTAACAAAAACGTTCTGAGTATGAGAGACTGATATAGCTGCCCTGCTCATCCACCTTAATCTTGCTATCATTGACCACAACAGCATTCTATTATTACTTTCTGTCCAATCCCCTTCTACTAGCCTCATCTAGCATGTTCCAGTATGATGCAAATAAAGCTTCTAATCTCCACCACCCGTGGTGTGCCCATATGCCACGGTATCACCAATGCTTCAATGCATGTCTATGAGCTTCCTAATCATCAAAATGAGGAGATTAAAGGCACTACTGTCAACACTCAAATCAGTTACATACTCAAACTGTGAGCTAGGCTGGAATTGCTATTAGGGCATAAAATGTACAGACTTGTCTAGTTGAAGCCTTTGTTTTGTCAGCCGCCCATCTATTTTTTGTTACAGAAAAGTGAGAGCCATGGTACCGGTCATTTTTAGATGGCAAATATAATCTCACCCACCAGTCCTCTAGGAGCAATTCATAGTTAACCCCATACTGCACCCTAACAGACCTTTAAATTGGCCCCCAGCTTACTGCTCCAGGCTCTCTAAGTAGGGGCAGCACTGTTTGGAAAGCATCGCAATAATATATTAAATCCTGAATGACCTTGCCAAGCTGGCATAGTGATTGTACTAAACTATCCCATTTTATCTATATTGTGTTGTAGCTTGGCATGCCCTCTTTTATTTGGCATGTTAATGTATTTCCAGAATGACCAAACCTGTAATTACAGCACCTGTAAGCTTCAGAAATACATTGTTCTGTACTATGTATAATTAAACTGTAAATTACTTGTCTATTCTTGGTATGGAAAAATTACATATACAATTGATAGCTAAGCAGGTCAGTAATGCCCTTGGTTAAAAAGTTTGTTTCTAACGGAGGCCTGCAGTGCACACTGGCATACCATACTGCTGTCTTGACTAGTATAAAAAGTGTTAAACATTATGCTATGCCCCAGATCATATGAGTTTAACGTCAACTATGTCTCCTGTCAAGAAGTGATCTGTAGAATTTTAGGTGACAAGTTGTTCCAAGACAATGATGCTCGTCTATTGTGACAGTGTCAGTCCTTGCTTGCATGACCTATCTGTTCTGCATACTCTCACATAGCTCAGTTTAGTCTATTTTCAGTTTTTGCCTTTAGCAAGTGTGTCCCTTGGGGCATTAATCATATAAGCTGCCTACACCCTACATCTTGGTGTGTTCCTTACCTAACTACATCTCTCTCCATTGAAGTGAGCAGCAATTCTGCACCATTTATCGCAATAGACAGAAAACATCATTTCTTTTCCCTTAGCTGTGATTTTTTTTCCAAAACTCTGTAGAAAATGTTGTAAATTGACAGCTTTGGGTAAACTAACCCTCCATTACTGAGAAATTAAATGGTTTCTGCTCACCCTGCTGAATTTCTGTATTAACAGGGTAAGGGTCCTCCCCAACATGTTTTACCAGAATAATTCAGAACCTTGAATTTACTTAGTATGAGCCCAGAGAATGTGTTAATGTGACAAGCCGACAATGACAAAGAAAGACTTTGCTGTGAGATCATCAGAGTTGGGCATCCACCATCTTGACTTTACAATAGATTCCTAAATCAGAAGAGAGCATTGTTTTCCCAGTTTTGTTCTAATTTCTTCTATAACTATTTGCCATAACTCACATTTTCACTGCTATCTATAACACACCGCTAAACTTCACTATCTTACAGTGTGCGTTACAGTATTTAAGCTTTCTAAACAAATTCCTACAGCTACTTACTTGTGTTACTGAATACTATAGCATGTAATTGCTATTTTTTGCAGCCCTTTTTAAACTTGTCTTTACTTTAAGAGGTGAACTCCTAGATTGTCAGAGGGGACAATCATTTATGCATCTGCAAATTTGCAGCGGATATGGGAAAGAATAATAAATATTCTCATGGACATATGAAATCAGCAGATACTTTCTGGATACCGTGTCATAGGAGGTCATATTGATGATGTTACTGATTAGTATGGAGTTACTGGTGATGTATGGAGGTATTAAGTAGACTGTGTTGATGTTTGCATAAGGAGTCAGCCTTGATGATGTACTGACATCATTATGGAAGTACAAAGGAGAGGTTGATGATGTTTCTGGCATCAGTATGGAGGTAGTAAGGAGGCCATGTTGATGATATTACTGGCATGAGTATGGAGGCATAAGGAGGTCATAATAATTATGTTACTGACATCACTGTGGAAAGGGGTACATTTTCCCTGATGCAAAGTGAAAACCTTGCCTAAGTTGGCACTTTACCAGGGGCAGCAAAAAGCCATCCCTGGTAACTTGTTTTTCCCAGAAATTTGCTCTTTAAAATGCCATATTGAGTATATTACTGACAAGAATATAAAGGTACTATGGAGGGCGTGTTGATGATATTACTGGCAAGTATTAAGGCCAGGTGGATCATGTTTCAGACATGAGTATTTAGGTATTAAGGAGGCCAGCTTGATCATGTTACTGAAATCACTATAGAAGAATTGTTTGATTCTGCCATGGTTTCCACAGCATCTCTGCCATGGTTTCCTCAGCATCTCTTTATTTACTATCTCCATACTGATGTCAGAAACATCATCAACTTCTCCTTTGTATTTATAATGATGTCAAGTGATGCAAGTGATGTACAGTGTCAGACCTTTGATCCCTCCAAATGTTGCTGATCATTGGCTTCCATCATCCTAAACTACATTAGCAGTTGAGTATGATAAGAGTTGTAGTTTATTTCAGTAGTTACAGTATACTGTTTACCCAGAGAGCTCCAAAGTATGGCAGTGCCATTTCACTTAGGGGCAGATTTATCAAAATGTGAGATTAGCGCTCACCAAAGAAAATATATACAGTGTATCAATGGGTGGAATTTACACCATTTGATAAATACGCTTCTAAATATCCCATAAGGATGAATAGAAAGTAGGGGGATTTTTCTCTGGTGAGCTCTAATCTCACATTTTGATTAATCTGTCCCTTAGGGGCCGATTCACTAACTTCGAGTGAAGGATTCGAAGTAAAAAAACTTCGAATTTCGAAGTTTTTTTTGGGCTACTTCGACCATCGAATGGGTTACTTCGACCTTCGACTACGACTACGACTTTGAATCGAAGGATTCGAACTAAAAATCGTTCGACTATTCGACCATTCGATAGTCGAAGTACTGTCTCTTTAAAAAAAACTTCGACCCCCTAGTTCGCCATCTAAAAGCTACTGAAGTCAATGTTAGCCTATGGGGATGGTCCCCATAGGCTTGGCTAATTTTTTTGATCGAAGGATATTCCTTCGATCGTTGGATTTAAATCCTTCGAATCGTTCGATACGAAGGATTTAATCGTTCGATCGAAGGAATAATCTTTTGATCGTACCATCGCACTATTTGCGCTAAATCCTTCGACTTCGATATTCGAAGTCGAAGGATTTCAATTCCCAGTCGAATATCGAGGGTTAATTAACCCTCGATATTCGACCCTTAGTGAATCAGCCCTTAGTGTCACATTTTTCAAATTTGTTTTTCCTCTTGAGTATTAAAACAGTGCTTTGTTTGAGGTGTCATATACAGTATGCAGGCATGAATCCATACTGATGCAAAAATACTTATGTTATACTGTTTTTAGTAGTATGGCATGGCCCTCCATGATTGAAAGATCCTTTTATATGAAGCACTCTGCATTACAGATCATGCACTTGGACACAAATTTAAAGTACAAAAGTATACAGGGTAATGGTAAAATATATGTAAATGCATATTAAGTCAATTATGTCATTGTTTTTGATGATGCCTAAATGAATTCAAAATATTGTAGGTATGACTTATCTATAACAGCTATTAAACGTGCAGCAGGCCATAAACTCTTTGCTTTTCATTGGGCTTCTGGTTCTTTGACAGTAAAAGGGTAAAATGCTCACTCTGATGACATCTGTTTTGTAAACTAAAGGGCACTAAAAGTAGACCCCATTGAATTATTAAGGGGGAATTAATCTGTGCAGGAGAGTAAATTCACTAAAGTTTAATGGTGTGTGTAATCGGATGATTCCAGTGATGTGTACAACTGCAAGTGATGTACAGTGCTAAAATGGCTAATTCAAGGGAGAGATTCAGCACCTTACTGGCACTCTGTGGGCAGATACTGTTGCCTTTTGGGGACAGGCAATGCATTTAAGGTTTTGTTCATAGTGGGAGGCTGGCATTCAGCAAAATCTGCACAGAAAATGTTCTATCATTTTGGCATGTATATAGTAACTACTGCACGGTCTCCATGGTAAGATGATAATAAAGAATTCTGGTTGGAAGCTGAATCATCTTGTCATTACAGTGTGCTGAGCAGAGGACAGGGGGCGGGCAGCTGTGCCTTTCTAAACTGCCATTGTTCACCCTAGTAAGCTCATGTATAATTATACACCGTGATTGCAGACCCTTGGATGGCTTGTCACAGAACTGCAAGCTCAGAAATGCATTCACATTGAGCTCGCCCACATACGAGTATTCACAGATATTCATGCATTGAGCAGAGAAGGCAAGCATATGACTACATATACATTGGAAAAGCGAATACCCTATAAGCGGATGTCAGGTTTATTGATCTAAATTGAAAACAGGTGCATTCTGCAGGGGCCACAAGCCTGTATTTGTACAGTGTGACATGTAGCTACTTTCCTAAAAGGGGGGTGTAGTTGTAGAGTCTTCAAGCTGCCGCCTTCTGCAACAGTTAAATGTAGCACATTCATGTCATCATGCAATTTATTTAAGTCAGCCATACTCTGAAAGGCCTATTTCTCAAAGGTTGGACTTTAGTGGTTTTAGAAGTTTTTGAAACCATGACGAAACTCACTTTCTCTAAAACCACGAATGTCATGACATTTATTAAAAGACCGAATACAAATACCTCTAAAACCTCAAAAAAAAAGCTTTTCAGACCACTCCTAGTGAAAAAAAAATCTGAAAACCTCTAAAAGTTCAAATTGATTTAATATAGTCCAATAGGATCAGAGCAGTTGCCACTGACTACTATAGAACCCCGACAACTTTTACCTGGCAAAGTTTTATATTAGATGCTTTCATGGTTTTTACACGTATTAAATATCTAATTTTTAGAAAAGTAAAAAAATTGGAAAACCACATATTTTTAGAGATTCGTAAAAAAAAAAATGCAGGCTGTAACAAGTCTTCTTGACCTAGGGCTTTCTAGCTTTGAACTGCAACTCCCACGAGCCAATAGAGTTGTTGATAGCGGGGTTGTTTTTTAAGTACAAGGTCCTTTGTTCAGGTTCATGTTGTGCATTGCATGAGAATGTGTGGTAGCCCAGCCTGTCATTAATCAATATCTCTTATGTCCTTCTTACAGTGCAGTCCTGCATATATATACCTGCTGGAGAGGCATGGGTTGGTTGTATTTACTGGCTCTAGATGTTGGGTTGGATTTTAATGAATGTTATGTAAAAGGGTGCATAACACATTATTAAAAAATGGGTTAAGTGCCCTTTAACATAAAGTGTGTGCAGATTCTATAATATTTGACCCTCCCTCACTTCACCTGAGGAAGGACTGTAGGGGTTGAAACATGTTGTGAACCTCATCTGTCAATAAAGATTAATTGGCATGATGACCCATTGAGCTCCTCAGTGGTCTGATCATGTGTAACTAGAACTGTAACCCCAAGCACATATTGGTCCCCTTCCACTCAGTAAGGTGCAACTCACATCACGCTCCACTTCACCGCGTAGTAGTGAAAGCTAAGAGGGAGAACAGACTGATTATACAGAAGTTGTATAATAACAAATACATTATTATATAGCAATGTATTCTCATTAGTCAATCCTCTAAACAATGCATGGGAGCCTAGAGCTTATTTCATCCCTGGCTGGGTGTGTTATATCAACTCTTTTTCTTGTGATGACAAAAAAGGAGAAAGGGGTCATAAACAAAACGTAAAACGTAACAACCGATAAACAAACGTATCACTTAAATGGATACAACTGTACAGAGCGAGTAGGGCAAGACTTGTGGAAAGCTATAGAAAATGGAAATTAGCTGTCACTGTACTATAGATACATATCACTGTGTCTGGTGGGAAGGACCAGCCTTGTTCTTCATGAATATTAAAGTGTTTGTCGGCTTTTCTCTAATGCCATATGTGAAGGAAAAGCTCATAAAGCAAGTGAGGGGGGGGGATAATGTGACTCATGCATATGTGTGTGTGGGGGTTGTTGTGTGTTTGTTTTGCACAATAAAATGTATAGGAAGAAGATAATATAAGAAGCTAATTGCCCAGTCCTCCTTTTGAAACTATCATTCTGTTTGTCTTCAGAGAGGTCCATCCTTGCATGCAATGCATTTTCTCTGCTGTTGGAAATTGCGCATGCTGTCTTGTTTGTATGGTAACAGGCATGTATGGGATCCACCTTTTACTGCACAAACAGTTAGGGGCCGATTCACTTAGGGGCCGATTCATTAACTTCGAGTGAAGGATTCGAAGTTAAAAAACTTCGAATTTCGAAGTTTTTTTTGGGCTACTTCAACCATCGAATGGGCTACTTCGACCTTCGACTTCGACTACGACTTCGAATCGACCATTCGATAGTCGAAGTACTGTCTCTTTAAAAAAAACTTCGACCCCCTAGTTCGCCATCTAAAAGCTACTGAAGTCAATGTTAGCCTATGGGGAAGGTCCCCATAGGCTTGGCTAACCTTTTTTGATCGAAGGATATTCCTTCGATCGTTGGATTTAAATCCTTGGAATCGTTCGATTCTAAGGATTTAATCGTTCGATCTAAGGAATTATCCTTCGATCGTTCGATCAAACTATCTGCGCTAAATCCTTCGACTTCGATATTCGAAGTCGGAGGATTTTAATTCCTAGTCGAATATCAAGGGTTAATTAACCCTCGATATTCGACCCTTAGTGAATCGGCCCCTAAGGGTCGAATATCGAGGGTTAATTAACCCTCGATATTCGACTAGGAATTAAAATCATTCGACTTCGAATATCGAAGTCAAAGGATTTAGCTCAGATAGTTCGATCGAATGATCGAAGGATTATTCCTTCGATCGAACGATAAAATCCTTCGAATCGAACGATTCAAAGGATTTTAATCCAACGATCGAAGGAATGTCCTTCGATCAAAAAAAGTTAGCCAAGCCTATGGGGACCTTCCCCATAGGCTAACATTGACTTCGGTAGCTTTTAGATGGCGAACTAGGGGGTCAAAGTTTTTTTAAAGAGACAGTACTTCGACTATCGAATGGTCGAATAGTCGAATGATTTTTACTTCGAATAGTTCGATTCAAAGTCGTAGTCGAAGGTCGAAGTAGCCCATTCGATGGTCGAAGTAGCCCAAAAAAAACGTAGAAATTCGAAGTTTTTTACCTTCGAATCCTTCACTCGAAGTTAGTGAATCGGCCCCTTAGTGTGTTTTTGTGTGTGTTATACATTTTCTGTCCAAAATTCACCCCGTGTGTGGTGATGGTCACATCCCAATTATACATCATACAAATACACAAAAAGCAGCAGCACCAGAGTGGGCCCTGGGGTTTCTCAATTAGAAAAAAATGCAGACTGCCCAACTACCAGGAAGGAAATAGATTGCAAGTATGAAACGGTACAAATGATTTTGACTTAAAACTAAATTGCTTTATATCACATTATACAATGAGTTCTACTGATAAAAGTGTCAATGTAGTCAAATCAGTCAAAGTTTGCCGAGACCTGGCAAAATCCCATTACCTCCTCTGCAATTACTTTTGGGCCAAATGATATTTGTCATCAATATTTTACTACCTGTAGATTATTCTGACTTAGTAGTTGAAATCCTATTGAAATAACAGGATTTCATTAACATCTTACTACTTACTATACTCATTTTCCATTATGACGCTTGCAGCTTAAAGGGGAACGCCACCCAAAAACTGCTTTTGTATGAGAAAAGATGTTCAGTAAAATGAATTGTAATTGCTATGAAGAGTAGTATCTGGCTGGTTCTTCTGGTACTTCTGGTTCTGAAGCAATGTAGCAGAAGCCAGCTGATTAAAATTAATAAAATGAGTTGTGAGAAACCAAGTTAGGGTGAGCCCCTCTTCATTACATTAAACTACCATATAATTATTATTTTTTTCATAAATATTCAATTATTTACTTTTTCATTTTATGGTGAAAAGCAGCACAGTATTTGGGAAGGAGACTTAATTTTGGTGAATGAGTGTCCTGAAATCAATGCCCTCTAATACATCTCTGTGGTGTGCTACTAGTGTTGATGTGGATAGAGATGGCTAGCACTCTGAAGGGACAGTTATTTGGTCCTCTAAGGATCTCTTCTAGTTCACGTCATTAGGTACAGTAATGTTTAAATGTACATTGTTTTTAAATCAAAGGGCAGGTAGTAACATTCTGTGCTCTTTTGCATTCGGAAGGGCAGACTTCAGTTTTCTTACAAACAAAGCTAATGAGTTTTGGAATGTCAGCCAATCAGATGTTCGCTTTCATAATTGTGCCTGCACACGACAGGAGCAGCAGCTAACAGCTGATTGGTTGTTATGGCTTAAATGTAACGTCCCTTCCATCAGCATACATTTCCTTTATTCTCCAATAACAGGTCCTTTGAGCATGATTCAGATACAAAATGCAGAGCCAATGCAAAATATGATATTTTAAATCTATTTTTGCATTGCATTTGAGCTTACGTTGTAATGTTCAAAAAAATACTGATTTAAGGCAGAGTTACAAGGTGGCCATGTGGACATTCACAAGATTTAACACAGTGGTAGCCAGAATCAGCAGTGTCTAATAACATAATTGCTTTTCTTCAGATTGCCTGTTTATTTTGTGTGGTCTTAGAAAAAGTCAGCATAGCCAGCGCAGCCTTAGTTATAGGGCCAATGAGCATCACAGTCCTGCGCTCCACCAAGGTCTTGCTTTGTTTATTTTTGGAATGTTTGCTTTAAAAGTGTGAGTATATATGTAAGAATATGTGTGCTTACTACAGGGAGGTCAGAAAAACTAAGAATATGGTGATTGGGGAAAATGCAGCCACAAATCACTTTTTTGTGACAATAAGCCAGTAATACAAACAGATTTATTAGTGTATATTTATAATGGGCAGCAAGGGGAAATCGTCCATAACTGGTTTCACACAGTGTTGGACTGGGACACCAGGGATCCACCAAAAAACCTTAGACCAGGGGCCCACCAAAAGTTTTTAGACCAGTGGCTCACTCTCAGTACTATTTTTTTTCTCTACTCACTCAACCTCTATTCTCCTAGTCTCTTTTCTTTACATACTATAATTTATTATTCCACCTATTTAGCCTTTGTCCTCATAGAAATAGGGAATGGCCATAAAATACAAAAGTTTAGCAGCATGAGGGCCCACTGACACCTGGGCCCACCGGGAGTTTTCCTGGTATCCCGGTGAGCCAGTCCGACACTGGTTTCACTAGAACTAATGTGCAACAACTATAGAATATCTTGTGGTACAACAGTATTCCATTAAACTGCTGATTTGTTTTAGTGTGTTCAAGAAAAGATTTAGGGGATTATTTACTAAAATTCCAAGTAATCTCAGTTTTTATGAAAACAAAGTCGACCAAACTTCCTTTCACGAATTGAACTCATTTATCAATAATTTTTCTAGAAAAAGCGTCAAAATGCTGCACCACAATCGAGTGTCAATTCATGTCGTTCAAGTGACGATCCTAAAACTTGACTTTATCGAATTGTTGCTGCGAAAACCCAGACTTTATCAGATTATACAGTGCAGATCACGATGACAGGAACCAACTTTAGGGACATCTGTCATTGACTTCTACATGACCTTGACAGGTTTGAGATGGACTGTTTCAGGATTCAGATTTTTAGCAGCTTTGAGGTATAATAAATCTCCAAAAATTCAAGTTTTTCTTACACGAAAAATTCAAGTTTTCCCTTTAAAAACCTTGACCTGATAAATAAAGTTTTAATAAATGGGCCCCTTAATACTCTGTAATGTGTCCCCCCAAAAAGTATTAATGATATTTTATATTGCATTGTGATAAGTATTTTTTGTATTTGCTTTGGGTGTATTCAACATGTAACCCTGCACTACATTTCTCAGCATTCCACTGAGAGCTGAATGCACATAACAAATGTCACTTGAGTATACTTCCCAACTGTCCCGTTTTATCACAGGACAGTCCAAATTTTGACAGCTCAGCCTGCAGTCCCAGTTTCTCTTTGATTTCCTGTACTGACTCCAGAAAAAGATAAAATGTTTCTAAAATATAATTAAATAAGACCCTTATTGGCAGAGGGCCCAGCATACTCAGCACCTGCACTATTTAAAGGAGAACTAAACCCTAATTGTGATAAATCCCCATTGGCCCCCTCCGTTGGCCCCTCTCCCTGCCTCCCCCCTGCACAGTCGTACCCCTGAATTCTTTCCCCTCTAGAAATAGAGACCACAAATGTAGAGAGAGCTCACGGGTGGCATCTCCTTCTCTTCTGTAATCTTCGTGAAGTGAGCGGCGTAATGGCACATGCGCAGTTGGAGCAAACTTCCAGTTCCCGATTACTTTGCATGCACCGAAAGAGACAGAAAGGGGAGAAAGAAGACACGAAGATTACCGAAGAGAAGAAGAGGGCGCGTGAGCTCCACTGCGCTCACTCTGCATGTGCGGTTGCTATTTCTAGAGGGGAAAGAATTCAGAGTTAGACTGTGCAGGGAGGAGGCAGGGAAGGGGACCAGTGGAGGGGAGCCAATAGGGTCTTATCACAATGGGGGGTTTAATTCTCCTTTAGGACAAGCAAAGGTACAATTGTAACTATTTACAATTTCTCTTGGAAAAAAATGTGACAGCTTAAAGGGCAATTCGCCTTCTTTACCAAAACTGTAATAACCCATAAAACATGGCCCTAAAACCCCCAGAAATGTGTTCAGACTTTCCATTACCTGCCAAACTTTGTAAAATTATGGGGTGTGGCCACAAAATGGGCAGGGTCAAAAATGTCGCCATGCTATATGTGGCAGAACTTTTTGTCCCTCTTTCCAATTTTCGAACGTTAGGAGGTGTGCTTGAAGATTTCACTACTAGAATAGCGCAGTATTTAAATGTAAGTAAATTGCCCTTGACTAGAATTACCCTCATTTCGCTCATACTGAGATATCCCCATACAAAACAAAGTATGTACACCTCTTGCAATTGAAGTGGCATGTGATTTGTGCAGACTTGTAGCAGTGGCCATAGCCAGTGACAGTAGGACCAGTTCCATTAGGAGGGGGGACGTTCAATTGTGACTATTTGTAGCCCACATCTACTGAAGGTTTCTTGTTCTTTAGGGTTCAAGCTTCCAGTTTGGGGTACAATATTTGTGGTAACAGTATGCAGAATTCACCCCCAGGGAAAGCAGCCTTTCAGACTGGAACTCCATAGCAAAACAGTTGCTGTACTGTAATTCCAAGCACCCCTTAAACGTTGATGGGGGGTTGGCTAGGGGGTTGCAGAGGGAGGTTGAATGTTGTAGTTTAGCCACTGCAGGAGGGAAAGGAGTATCTCTGTTATAGATGAGTGCATATTGTAGACATAAAGTTAAATGGATCAGAAAAAACAAATGGTATTTTAGCTTGCACCCATTTTGCAAACGTTTTGAAAGCTTAATGCATAATCTCAGATAACTTTCCCAAAGCTGTGCCCTTGAGGATTGTTTTATCCAGCATCTCATATCTGTGGCTTACATTACATTCCCATCATGTGCGTTCCTCTGCTCTCTATCCTACACGTTATTATCAGTTTGTACATGCTCCAGACCATTATTTATTTATACAGTTGATACAAATGGCTTCCTCTCATCACACTGCTCAGCTCTCTTCAATCTCACTTACCTGATCATCACTTCAGCTCTGTCCTTCAACGTCTTCTTTTTTCACATTCCCATAAATCAAACCTCTTTGTTCTGCTTTCACAGAGCAGGCTCCAGAGAAATGTAATTTAGAGGCAGGTGTAAATATTTCTGCAGGCCAACGGATGGGGGGGGAGGATTGTTAATACAAATGGCACAGGCCAATACAAACAATGATCTGGCTTAGCAGAAGGCTTTTCATGTTGGGAAAGGTGAATCAGTGAGACATGACGATTGGTGCTTAGATGGAAGGTCTGATTTGGTACTTATGATAACATTACCGATACACGTTTCTGTTTATGTTTTCACCACCACTACCATGAGCACTGGGGAATGATGCATTAGAAGAGGATGCCATGTTGGCAAGTAATACATTTTGCCCTTCTGATAATCACTGGTTAAAAAAATGATATCACAGGCTTAATGTTACCATGACGTACAGATGAAATGATATCCCTGTTCTGCTCTAATCAATGGGCTTCATCTCTGTTTATTTTCCAGTAGGGCTTGACCTTCCTAGGATATTGAGTTTAACTGGTGCAAATTAAACTAATGGAGATACTTAATAGACTCAAGATGAAGGCAGTGAATGTCTGCCTTTTTGCTTTAATTTACAGCAGTGCTGTACAGGCTGTAAGCAGGACTTTATGTGGTGGCAGATGCCTGCCCGAAAGAAGCTCTACTTGAATTTGCTTCTCCTGCAAATTTCACTGCACAGCGCCTTCCCTCCTAAAGATGGCGAAAAAAGCAGATCTTTCAACTATATGCCGACCTCGAGGTAGGTATATATAACTGATCCAATTGTTTGGCCCTTGGCTTTGGCCTCTACCCTATGGGTAAACCTGAACTTCAAGCAGAGATGATGTTTTGTGAACCAATTGTGAATCAATTGACATTATTATCCAAGTTTCACTCAGATCTCTGTTGAACAAAACCCAACTACAACCAATGGCAGGGGATGCTGGAACTTGCAACATGTGTAGTTCTGCATCTCGGTCTTGATGCTAATCTATTTAGATGTTTCTCTTAAATCACTACCAAAATGCTCATTCTCCCAAGGTTTTGTCTTGGAGAGGCACATTCATGCTTATGTTACTTGCAAATGAGGTAACTTCATAGGCATTATATTTAGCCCATTCTGTAGATCATCTAGTGCATGCATTTGATGCCACATGTGTTATTATTGTGCACATAAGTAAGCCAGAACTCAGGAAGTAGAATAACTTCAAGGACAAGTGGTTTTATAACCTAAAGACAAAAAAACATTGTGACTGTTGTTTTTATAATATACACATGTGTTGGACATAGAAAGGACTGTATTCAAACACTATATCTTAGAGAACATTTGTTAGTATAAGGAACAAAGGGCACAGGAATGCCAAAATGTGATTGTCTTGTTCTGCAGTGGAATTAATAGTAATGGCACATGGCAATTTCAAGTATTTTGTCGCTTGAGTGTATGTAGTGTATGAGGAACATGGACAGTATTCTGAGCCACCCCAACTTGAATGGGAATCTCCTACAGTTGTTTGGTGCTGTCAAGAGACAATCACTTATTACTTGGAAATGTGCCATTGCTCCCACGGAACTACAAAACTCAAAAGGCAACAAAACACTCATAATCACCTTTCGTGCCATTGCGCTAACAAGGCTATCTTTTGTGGGATTCGTCTAAAATATCATACCTGCAAATGAATGCTGTATATTTTGAGCCAAATGAAATAGGTGAAATTTACAGATGCAACTTAGACATAGAGGGGTGCAAAATTGCCTACATGCTACCCCAACCCTTATCTCATGAACAGTGCTGCTAAACACTGGCTTTATATTTCATTGTTTTTTTTTACAATGCTTGATGTTGTATCAGCACTTAATTATGGCCAGAATGGACACAGCTGCATCTATCATAAATTTGCACTCATTTGTAAATTTGACAACCGAAGCATTCCTAGGCTAAGCAGCAGTATGCCACAAAGCACAGATGCAGAGACGGCAGGATACTCTATAAAACATAACTTAAGATTCATAGATTCCTTATACTTTGGCTCATGCTCTTGAAAGGGGCAATTATTATCAATTATCTGATTTTGTTGAATAAAGACATTAGAATGAAATAGTATATAAGCTAATACAGGTAAGGAATCCGTTACGAAATGGCCATCTCCTATAGACTCCATAGACTATTTTATTCAAATAATACACATTTTCTTTTTCTCTGTACTAATAAAACAGTACCTTGTACTTGATCCAAACTAAGATATAATTAATCCTTACTGGAAGCAAACCAGCCTATTGGATTTATTTAATGTTTACGTGATTTTCTAATAGACTTAATGTATGAATATCCAAATTACACAAAAATCTGTTATCCAGAAAACCCCAGGTCCTGAGCATTGTGGATTAAAGGTCCCATACCTGTAATATAACCTAGTGCTGGAGAAAAGTCAGATAGCCAATAGTTTGGGACTGCAACTAGGGTAAACAACCTGGTGTTTTTCTTTATAACTCTCAAGACCCTTCCAGATACTCTTTTCTTTTTTATGGAGTTCATTTATTAGACTTTTGAGGATTGTCTTTCCCGCTTAATAATAAATATGAGCCTATGCATACAAATGCTCATCACTATTATATTTATGAGACTTCTATCATTTAGCTGAAGATTAGTGATCTCATTTTGCTAACAAACATGATAAAGAGTAAGTTTATATTGAAATCTTACATATTACCTCTGCTTTTACTGTAAGATGTTATAATAAAACTCAAGGTCTTGTCTTCCCTATGCTTTGTATGGAATGACAGTCTCCTAATAGATGTTCTCCGGTAATAAATCTCTTTGGGACACATCTAGCAGGGAGCAATAACATAAGAATGGTTTATAGCTGGTGTGGACCCTGCCGGCAGTAACTTTTGAATGATGCACTAAGCTCCATTTGCTTTCTATTTCTACAGCACACATACTTAATTGTTCTAGTGATTTTTGTTAATGTTACTTACCGTATATACTCGAGTATAAGCCGACCCGAGTATAAGCCGAGGTACCTAATTTTACCTACGAAAACTGGGAAAACTTATTGACTCTAGTATAAGCCTAGACACAACTACAGCCCTGTCTCCCAGCAGCGCACATTCTGCCAAAGCGACCCCCCCATCGATCAACCGGACTTCTTTGCAAAGTTGATGGTGACAGAGAATTGACAAACGGATTACTGTGTGCATTGTCCCACTGTCCCACTACCATGTGCAGAGGGTGCTGTGTGATATTGCCATCACTGTTAATCTTTCGTATAACCAACAGAGGGCGCTGTGTGATATTGCAGTCACTGTTAATCTTTCATATAACCAACAGAGGGCACTGTGTGATATTGCAGTCACTGTTATTCTTCCATATAACCAACAGATGGCGCTGTGTGATATTGCAGTCACTGTTATTCTTTCATATAACCAACAGAGGGTGCTGTGTGATATTGCAGTCACTGTTATTCTTTCATATAACCAACAGAGGGCGCACTGTTATTCTTTCATATAACCAACAGAGGGTGCTGTGTGATATTGCAGTCACTGTTATTCTTTAATATAACCAACAGAGGGCGCTGTGTGATATTGCAGTCACTGTTAATCTTTCATATAACCAACAGAGGGCGCACTGTTATTCTTTCATACAACCAACAGATGGCGCTATGTGATATTGCAGTCACTGTTATTCTTTCATATAACCAACAGATGGCGCTGTGTGATATTGCAGTCACTGTTATTCTTTCATATACCCAACAGAGGGCGCACTGTTATTCTTTCATATAACCAACAGAGGGCATTGTGGGATATTGCAGTCTCTCCCCAAGTGTACTGTTGGTATAGGAATGATTAAAAGTGACTGCAATCTCAGCCACTCCGGTCGGGTACCGCTGACCCGAGTATTAGCTGAGGTAGACTTTTTCAGCACATTTTGGATGCTGAAAAACTCATCTTATACTCGGGTAGTACACACATTTAAAACAATAGGGGTGTTTATTTTATGCCCATGCATACTGACCTTGTTCTATCTATCTATCTATCTATCTATCTATCATATATCTATCTATCTATCTATCTATCTATCATATATATATATCTATCTATCTATCTATCATATATATATATATATATATATATATATATATATATATATATATATATATATATATATATATATATATAATTTATCTCTATCTATCAACTATCTATCATCTATCTGTCTATCTAATCTATCTATCTATCTATCTATCTATCTATCTATCCACCATGTCTCTTTGTTCACAACTGCAAATTAAACTGGAATGGTTGGTTTGCACAATTATGATATTTGTTACCTGGAATGCTGAAATTGGTTCTGACACCTTACACATTGAGCACCAAGGGGACAAACACACGTGTCACGTAGGCCACCCCTAGAATCCCTCTATTTTGGGCATCATTCAAGATGTGCCAGGGAACACAGCACAAGGCAATGCTTAACGCCGGCTTAGAGCATACTTGCATCAACCCAGCAGCACTGCCTCACACCTGCAGCAATTCACACTATCCGCAATGGAAACTAATTTTGGGGCTTATTATAACCGCAATAGATTAGGCCAAATCTGGGAGTTGCCTCCAAAGTTTAACCTTGGTCTGTAATTGGTCTGTAATTTTGTTGTTTTTGTCTCTTAGGTCCTCCAGTAATGGATAATACAAAAATAGACTTCAGCAGTTTTAATAGAAAATAGAATTTACTCGTCCCAATCATCCGTACCAGAGATTATTTAAAAAAGTCACAGGCTGTTCCTTGGTTACAGGGACATTTGAAAAACAGGAACAGCAGGAATTTTATTAAGTTTCCTGGAGGCAAAGTATAGATAATACGTAGGTTTGAAGTACAGAAACCTTTTTAGTCTTGAGCAATGTCTATTTTGTTAATGTAGATTTTCTTTTTCTATTTACAGAAATTTAGCTTCAAGGTGCAGAGTGAACTTTGTTTGAGTAAAACCTTTTGGGGCTTTGAATTAAACAGGCAGATAACAGATGTAACAGAATGTGTGGCCAATATCATACATCACCCGTTTAAAGTATTTTTGACACTGAATCTAAAAAAATCTAAAAGCCAGCTAATGATAAGTGGTTTTGAACCATGAAACTCGTTAAGCCACATTCATGTCTCATGGAGTTGCCATACTGATTTTTTAATGAGAAGAATAAAGGATATTTTAACTGCATCTGAAGACTGCCATGCTGTACTTTGTTGATATTCAGATTCTGATGTGGTGCATTTCTGCTGTACCATTTTTTTAAAGTGACTTTAATGCCTGGCACCCTCTTTATTAAGACAATTGTCCATTCCTTTCTGTCAGTTCACAGACCTGATGTTGCTTAAGAAACTATTTGCTGTTACTTAGTTGCTGTCTCTTAATTTTAATGTGTAGTACAGGTATGGAATCAATTATGTGGAAACCCATTATCCAGAAAGCTCAAAATGTTGGGAAGGCCATCTCCCATAGACTCAATTTTAATCAAATTCAAAATTTTTAAAATGGTTTCCTTTTTTCTGTAATAATAAAACAGTACCTTGCACATGGTCCCAACTGAGATATAATTCATCTTTATTGGAAGTAAAACAAATCTATTGGATTTAATTAATGTTAAGTTATTTTTTAAGTAGACTTATTGTATGGATATTCAAATTACTGAAAGATCCCTTATCCAGAAAAACCCAAGAACCAAACATTTTGAATATAAATGATATTGTATGAATGCAATAGAATTATGTGTCATATCAGTAATTGAAATATCTAATATGAGTTTACTCACTTTAAAGCAATAGAATTGAATAGAAAGAAAGAAGCAGGTAACAGAATAGCATTACTGCTATCTTGAGTACTTCTTGTCTTTTGCTTTTCATGAACTCCACAACTAGGCTAGCTATGTATACTGGGAGCTGTAGTTCAAAGGCAGTTTATTGCATATTAGATAACCTTGCTCGGGTGAAATAAATATTGGTTCAGAGAGAAAGAGGATTATAGCTGTAACATTGCAGAGATGCCAAGGGTTGTCTGACGATAGATTTATGCAAGTTATCTTGCTGGGTGTTTATATTGGATGATGCTTCTTCTGAAACCTTTAATAAATAAGATGGGAGAAGGCGACTGTTTAAAAGAAAGAGCTATTATCCTTGAAGCCTTGTGAATGTCTGAAAAGTGCCTTTAACACACGCGTCTAGCTTTTTTTGTGCAAGCAAAGTTACTTACATGTATTTAAAAAGAAATAATGCTTTACTTCTTTCGAAAAAAGTTTATGACAGGTTTTTAAGACTTTTCATTTTCACAGTACTTTTTTCTTCCTTGGGCACTGTGATGTTCATACAGTTTATAATGCAGATCCGCTGTATTGTTTGAGAGAACACAAACCCTTTTTTGTTTGTCTTTTTTTAACATGGAGAATACAATACTTGAAGCTACTATATATCTTTTAAATAGAATTCACGCTGTGCATCTTTCAGGAGGTAAAGATAATACAGTGCCAAGTGATCAGAGTGAAGACTTGATTCTCTCCTCAGTGTGCTGGGTTTCATGAAGAGTGTGATTGTGAAGGTGGCGTGCCGTGCTATATTTTCCTCTCGCAGATTAGGGATTTTGATCTGCCAGCATTAACTGTTCGTGCTGGGAAGTGTTCTTCATCAACGTTCTGAGCATTTACTTTTAGCGTTTCAGTCCATTGTATTCAATGTGCTGAGAGTTTTGTAGCTCATGAACCAGGTATTTAGTTGCTAATGCTGCTATCATGCTGTGAATAGACTTAGGAGGGAATGCCAAATACGGATACGGGATATGATTAGTGATGAGTGAAATTCTAACCAAGTTTTGCTGCAAAAATTATGCCCATAAAAATGTATTTGTCGCCCATATATTTCAATGTATTTTGGCTAATTTTCATTTTCGCTAATGGTTGGCAAAGCGAAACAGGTCAGATTTGCCCTTCACTAAATATGATATTTGTAAGACAGGTATTCTGAAAGCTAATCCGAAACCCAACAATGCCATATCCCATGCTGCAAGATTTAAACTAATTATTTGACTGATTTGCTGTTTTCTTTCTAAGGAGGCAGTACTTTGTGTTATTAGGCTAGTGTTTATCCATAATCATGGAAAACAATTCTATTGGGTATTTTTAACGCTTTTACAGCATTGCTTCTCATTGTGAAAAGACCTTTCATCCAGGAAACTTCATTTCCAAAGCATTTTGGATAATGGCTTTCATGCTTGGGAGAGTTGCTATGTATTGGGGATATTGATTGTTAGGGGGGGTAGAACTTGTTATACCACTGCTGCCTGAAAATTCAGTGCAGGTGGGGTGGGTACTGATGTATACTCCTCTAATTTTATTTAGAATTTGTAAAACTGAACCATTGGACCCCATCATCAGTTTTTAAAGGGGAACTATTGCAAAAATGAAAATGTAATATAAGCTACAGCATACTGAAATAAGAAACTTTCTAAATACAACCAATTTAAAATTCTGAACTGTTTCTGAAATAATCAAGTTTATCTTCACTAATCCTCTCTCAGCATCTGTTCTTTGCATTCTATCTTCATGTAGGAGTTAGATCCAATATGTCTTATAGAGGGGCTTCTTTTGCTTAGAAGATGTATTAGAGCTCACTCTATTAAATTCACCTGCATGCAGGATTTGTGCAAAAGGCAGAAATTTTGTTAGATTTAGTTTCCACTGGAATCATTTATTTGAGTGAGCTCTAATACATCTGCTAGGAAAGGAAGCCCCCCTTATAAGATGTATTGGATCTAACTGTCAATGAATATCTGACACCCAACTGCTGCAAGAAGACAGAATGAAGAGAAACAGATGCTGAGAGAGGAATAGTAAAGATAAACTTGATTATTTCAGAAACGATGCATAATATCAAGTTGATTGTATTTCGAAAGTTTATTATTTCAGTATGCTGAAGCTTAAATTAAATTTTCATTTTTGCAATTGTTTCCCTTTAAATATTTTTGGAACTTTTCTTATAACCTTCTATATAAAGCTGTAAAGGTAGCATCCAAGTGCACAGGTGAACAACCATATAATATTCTACGGGAAAATAAAGTCTTGACTCTAAATTATGGATATGACTGGTCTACATAGTTAAGGCTAGAAAGGCTGGCTGGCTTTTTTAGAGCTCAGTGTTGGCTTAATTAAGAATATTTTAGAAAGAGCTGGACATAGAATGAGCAGCAATTCTTGATTAAGCCAGAATAATACAGCATTTTGCACCAAGAATAGAAAAAGCTGCATAAACTGGTGCAAAGTATAGGTCCAACTCCAAGTTGCTTTATCTTCCCCTTAACAAAGGCTGTTCCATACATATGTCATAACAGATTTTTCCTGCTGTTTCCAGTTCATAATCAGTACAAGGTCAGTGCTGCAAGCACATATAGGCTACCTTAGGAAGCAAATAGCAAAGGTCTCTAGTCTTGGGAGTGAGGTGGGCCATGCTTTGAGTACTGCCAGCTTTACTTCTCTACTGACCAAAAACTTTTCCCCCATACTTAAATTAGGGTAAACATGTTTTTCTGCAGAGATGATCTGTGTATTCTCACACTTGTTTAATTTATTAAGGCAGGCTTATATTCACATCCCTCAATAAGAGATTTGTCAATGCATTTTATGTGCAAGTAGAGCTGAATCTATAAGTGTTGCTATTTTTAACTTACATTTTATACATTGATCAATGATGGAAATGTGGGTAGAACTCAATACCTGTGTGAATACATGTCTTTCAATGTACAAAATAGATGTACAAGCATTAAAGAAACAAATAATATTAAAGAACCGTTTACCACTCATTCAAAACCTGTTATGTGCAAATTGTGCTATAGAGCTAAGCCTGCAGCTTCAATGAGCAGCTTCCCAATCGCTCCCTAGACTCGTGCTCTATTAGGACACTGTCCACTTTAGCAAGCCTCTAAATATTGCCGAAATAGGCAGCCCACTGAGGGTCCTTCCGTGAGAAGCCTTTATCCCAGTCTGCTATCCACAGGACATTCTAGTATTGCTGCCAAGAAGTAGCATAAAAACATTAAGAGAATGGAAGTAAAAATCCATGGGACAGAATTAGTATACATTATGGGTAATATTTTAAGGCAACTAGAGAATCTGGTAGTTTGCACAAATCAAGTTTTCTTTATAACCAACTAAGGGGCTTATTTACTTTATGAAGAGTAATGTATCATTGGAAATTCAATAATTTTCCATTTGTTTTTTTGTATTTTGCATGTATTTTTTCCAGTTTTATGTGTTGACAATCATTTGTATATTTTACTGCACGCTATAGTTTTTTGCCTGTATATTATTCTGCCAGCCCATTACATTTTTCTGCAGTGTTTTCTTATCCTGTATAGAGAAAACATATTGCAACCCGAAGGCAGACAAAATCAATGCTAATGTATCTTTTTTTTGTGAATATTCAGGGCATTTCCAAAAATAAGGGGCATATTTATCAAGGGTCGAATTTCAAATTGAAGAAAATTCGAGATTCGAATTCAAAAAGACCAATAGAAATTTATTCAAAGTATTTTTGGGTCGAATAGGTCTGTTTTCGATCAAATAAGTCCATACTCGGCCGAACTCGAATCATTTGAATAAGGAACAGCCCATTCGATCTAATTCAGTTTGAAATTTTTCCCCAAAAAAACTTTGATTTTTCAAAGTCCACCAATTGACTCCAAATAGGTTCTAGGAGGTATCCCATAGGCTAAAATAGCAATTTGGCAGGTTTTAGATGGTGAATGGTTGAATTTTTTGCAAATTCAAATCTAATTTGGACTATTCCCTAGTCGAAGTACACATAAATAGCTCGAAATTTTAATTTTTTCAATTCAAAAATTCACCTTCCTGCACTATGCAGTTCATCCTGCCGTAATTGTCATTGTAAAGTAGAATGCAAATTAGTAAGCCAACTGTACTCACATTAAGGTATATATGTTGTTTTTGTATACAAACTCTGAATCCCTGATTGCATGCACCCCACTGTCAGATTAGATGGACTTGGTATGTATAATGGCATGTGACTTTTGTACATTCTCCACTGTGCCACATGGACCAACTCTAGGGAATCCATGTAACATGCTGAGAACAGAGACACGATATGGCCATCTACAATTTACTCACTACATTTCATTATTGCTAAGCATAGCTAATTGTGCTTTTGGGCATGCATCAGCAGCTGCTTGGACAGTAATGGAATTTACTAAACCAAAATGTGTGTGTTTTCTATATATGTAAATAAATATAAATACTTTAATGGAGATAAATGCCTATTATGTTACACAAGAGGCATCTGTATTACTATAATGGTAACCTTATAAACAAGAACTTCACAAAATCTGAGAGAACCATTTATAATGTACAGTGAACAGAACCATCCCCGTGGGGCAAAAAACCTCAGCCCTTAACAATGTAATGGCAAGAATAAACTGAAATTTTCCTGCAAAAATGTGCTTAGTACAGGGACTACAGGTGCAGGCATAGATATGTGGTATCTCTCTCCTGGAGAGTGACATTTTTAGCCTTGTTCATCTAGCTGAGCACCCCAAATAACCTTCTGGCTTTTTAAAACCCTCTTATAACAAGAGGGTACTTATTGAAAAAAAATATTAAAAGGTGCAAAGTTGTGGTCTTGTCTTCTATAGCTATACCATTCACAGGGTAGCATTTGTCATTCACCTTTTTGAAATTAAAAATAACATTGGTCAGTTTTAGACCTTTCTTACTGTCATCTTTTTTAACATTTGGGGGCACAGTTACTCGAGTGAAGGAATAGAATTTCGAAATATTTTTTTGGCTACTTCGACCATCGAATTGGCTACTTTGACTACAACTTCGACTTCGAATCGAACGATTCAAACTAAAAATCGTTCGACTATTTGACCATTCGATAGTCGAAGTACTGTCTCTTTAAAAAAAACTTCGACCACCTACTTCGCCACCTAAAACCTACTGAGCATCAATGTTAGCCTACGGGGAAGGTCCCCATAGGCTTTCCTAGCTTTTTTTGATCGAAGGAAAATCGTTTGATCGATGGACTAAAATGCTTCGAATTGAACGATTTTTCCTTCAATCGTACGAACGAACGAAGGAAATGCGGTAAATCCTTCGACTTCGATAGTCGAAGTCGAAGGATTTTACTTAGATGGTCGAATATTGAGGGTTAATTAACCCTCGATATTCGACCCTAAGTAAATGTGCCCCTAGCTATTGCCCCCCAGGAGTGATGAAGCCATATGGCTGCTGCTTAATCCCATTCCACTCTTCCTTTCTTTGTATCCTGCTGATAATTTATATTCCATGTTATGTTATTGTGTGCTCAGAGCATTTGTTATTTTCACAATCTCATTTAAATAAAGGCTGCAGTACTTCTGTGTCAACCCATTCTCTGTAGATATCTATCGAACAGCAAATTCTGTTTCTGGCTAGTGAAGTGAGAAGTCCCTCTCTAAAGTCTCTGCGGGTGGCATATGATATCAGTGCCAGGCCAAGTAGAGAGGACGTCCAAGGCCAGTCCCCTTCCTTCCGCTTATCAACTCACTTTCATGCATCATCTCCTGCACTCCCGGTAACACCCAACCGCTGCGCCCAAGTCACATGTCTCTTCAGGCTGCCCCTAGTTCCAGCCCTGAACAATATGGTAGTTCTCACACATAACCCACTATAGCAGGATTTCCCATACTTTACAAATGTGGGGGTCTACTTTTAGTGATGTTGTCCCATTATGATCTACATCCATAAAGCATTGTTAGTATTCTGTTTCATGTATAAAATATTACTTAAATACGGATTTATGTGAAAATGTTTATTGCTAAATTGAACAACTATTTCTCATGTGACATTAACATAATAAATATCTGGAACAGGAGGGTGATTTAGACAAGCTGTTTGTTGACAGTGTCTTGAGATCTACTGATCACCAGCTAAAGGTTTACTGGTAGATCCCAATCTACCTTTTGGGCACCCCTGCACCAGGTCCGGACTGAGAATTAAAATAGGCCCTGGCATTTCAGGTACACAGAGGCCCCATGAGCGACACAGAGGCCCAAACAGCCTTCCCCAGCCCACTAAATACAGACTTTTTATGGCACCTTATAGCAACCCCTCTGGCATTTGCCCACAGATTGCCAGTCTGGGCCTGCCATCAGGTTTACATAACACAGACATCAAGCTGACTCACACTTATGCACACTAAACTGTAACAAATTAGATAAGATATACATGCAAGTAATGTTTTATCTATTAACAGAAAGGGACATTAAGTCCTGAGGTGCACTGTTTCCCTTTTAATAACTAAATTCCAATTTTGCAGTTAAAGGAGAAGTAAAGTTAAAATTAGTGGAGGTACTAAGTTATTAGGAACCCTACAGTGATTCTGTGTGCTTACCTCCTACTCAAGGTTCCCCAAAAAATGCACCAGCCCGATGTACTGTTTTCTGTGCTTGATTTTCCAGACCTCCGCTGGTCTTGGGCGAGCGCATGTGCAGTACAAAAAACTTTCTGAGATTTCTGCCCTGATCATTTACCCTTATACAGTTGGCAAAACGGAAACCTAGTAGCCCCCAAAAATGTCAGTGTGTAAACTGTATACAGGGGCAGTGTGTTTTTTGAGGATTGTGGACCCTGGTAGCAGGTAAGAGACTAGAATCAGTTGGGATGCATAACAACTTGGGACCTGCCACCCAGTGATTTCAACTTCCTACTCCCTTAACGCCATGGTTTTAAGATTAAAGCTTGCTCTGCTTTTTATGTTGCAGGAAAATTGATTGTATATGTATTTGCTAACTATTTTAGAAACACCTTCACTTGTTTGTCTACATAAACGCAACTAAATAGTTATATATGTTTTCCATTTATAAAAATGATTGAATTATGACCTGTTATATTTCAGCAAATATCAGAGCTATTGTTTTGTGCTGCCGTTCATCACGACAAGGTTATGTTTTCCCTTTAAAGTGGTCACTAAGACAGTTGATGAAGTGGATAGTATGAAGCATCTTCCAGCAGGCAATCTTCCCAAGTCATTTATTGCCACACCAAATAACACTGACACTCAGCAAGTAAATCAATTTGAGACATCTCTGTAGACACCATATTATATAAAAAGTCCATTCATTACCAGATGGGATTAAACACAGCGCACACTGCTCATCATTGTTCTTAACCCTGGAGATCATTGTTATTTGCTGCAAAGCATTTGCAAGGCTTTATAAAATGCTATCACTTGCATAACACTCCATGTACACTATGCTGTGTGACCTACAGGGAGGCTTCTTCACACAAAAGAGTGTGGATCAATGCCCCACTGAGTAGAACTAATAGCTCTAAATGGGTCTGTAATGTAATTTAAAAACAAATGTTAGCACGAAAGTACAACTGAACACAGTCAAAACCAAATCGTGCTGTTATACCTTGATTAAAAACAACTGCCACCTTTTCCCTTTAGGTGAGAGTGGCAGAACTTTAATCAGTGAGTTTGCTATATCTGCTCTTCATTATTTGCATCACCAGTTTAGTGGTTCAACTCATATTTATGCCTTCACTTCAGCCTTCAGCTTTGCAGTTATGCTAGTATCAGAACTCCATTTATAATTTATAGTATTATGTTACAAAAGTGACATCACTAACATATTAAAGGAATATTGTATTTCAAGGGATTCAGAAGGTGACTGAGCAAGTGTGTTCCATGGAATGGAAGAATCAAGGATCCTTCTATGTAATGGAAAGCATTTTCACAGGGCAGTGTCCTGAATTAGATAGATCCAGTGTTTTCTGTGCTAAGTAGAGTCTGTGCTACTAAAACATATTAGGCCTCCATTATAAAACTTATTTTCAAATGCCAATTGCTTTCTATTTTTAAAGGTTTTATTGATGATTTCAGCCCCCCTGAAGTTTTCCAATGGCAGTATAGTAAGCCAAACTGCAGACTTATACAGATATAGTTTGATACATTAGTTGATATACTGGCCAACAGATGGGCAGATGTGGCACCAGCCTCTACTGAGCATGCTCCCTTTACTAAAGTCTGCAACTGGTACAACATAAATGTATCTATTAATAAATCGAATTATAACAGTTTAGAAGGTTGTCCACCTAGTTAACAGAGTTTATATGAGAGGGAAGCAAATAATAATATAATAGGTAGTTAGTAGGTGGTTATATACTTAAATACCCCATGCACTTTCTTTCAGTTATAAACATTTAACATGTAGCCAAAATGCACAAAGATAGCCTCCTCTTCTGCATGGAGATACATTGGCGCTGAGTGCAAGAAAACTGTGCTTTGAAATATTGCATCTAGCATCATGCCTTCCAATGGAAAATGAGGCACTATATCTGTTTAGCATTCCCACTGAGCTTATATGGAAGCTTATAGATTAGTCCTTGAGAGTTCATGTCATTTATTAGGAAGTGTATATAGACATCCTGGCATCACACAAATATTTGGAGTTAATTCTGTAACTTCTGGGGTGTTTAGAATTATTGCACATTGCCTGCTGTAAATATCTACAGTTTATCTATCCGAGACCTCGTTGCCGGTTTACATTTTCATTTAGCCTTCAGTGGCTTTGACTTCTTGTACTGCAGTCTTGGTTACCAATATGATTTTCAAGCTCAGAACTGAATATGTCCCATGGTAAACAGTCCACTGAGCAGATCATTTGGTGCAGGGTGTGGAGTGTGATGTCAAATTAATCCTGTGGATTTGTGGGATTGACCGACATGGTTAGTAGAATAAATAACAAAATTACTTGTAATTTCTACAAAACTAGAAACTAATTCTTCTCTGTGATTGTGGCAGGAGACCAGTAGAAGACACTACTGTTATCCAATAACTGGTAACAGAGATAGCTGTTAATATATATGAAATAGTAGAGTTTAATGTGTTTAATTTTAATCAATAATTAATTGAATTAATAATAGTTGGTAAATTTAACTAGAAAAGCTATTTTTGACCATGTCTGACCATGTTTAGCACGTCTGGCTCATGTGTAGTAAGCTAGGACAATACTGCCAACATTTAACATTGAATTAAAAGGATCAGTCCTCGACCATGATGACTTTTTGTAGCATGGACAACACATCATTCTTGTACATTTAGAAACATGAACATGTCACCTTTTCCCACCAAAATAGTTGTGCATCAAGAGGAAAAACAATTTATATAAACTAGAATATGTAATAGTTTCAGCTCACAATAAACCAGCTTTAATATTTCATGATTAATTATTACTAAAGTAACTTAAAGGGATACTGTCATGGGAAAACATGTTTTTTTCCAAAACGCATCAGTTAATAGTGATGCTCCAGCAGAATTCTGCACTGAAATCCATTTTTCAAAAGAGCAAACAGATTTTTTTATATTCAATTTTGAAATCTGACATAGAGCTAGACATATTGTCAGTTTCCCAACTGTCCCCAGTCATGTGACTTGTACTCTGATAAACTTCAGTCACTCTTTACTGCTGTACTGCAAGTTGGATGATATCACCTACCCCCCCAGCAGCTTAACAAAATAACTATGGCAAGGTAACCAGATAGCAGCTCCCTATACAAGATAACAGCTCCCTGGTAGATCTCAAAACAACACTCAATAGTAAAAGCCAAGTCCCACTGAGACTCCTTAAATTCCATTAAGTAGGAGAGATAACAGCCTGCCAGAAAGTAGTTCCATCCTAAAGTACAGGCACAAGTCACATGACTGGGGGCAGCTGGGAAACTGACAGTATGTCTTGCCCCATGTCAGATTTCAAAATTGAATATAAAAAAATCTGTTTGCTCTTTTGAGAATTGCAGCACTATTAACTGATGTGTTTTGAAAAAAAAAACATGTTTTCCCATGACAGTATCCCTTTAATCTCTTGGTTTGCTCCAAATTCCATCCTTGTAGGAGTTTTATTTCACACTACAGCTTATTTTAAAATTTGCACAGAGCCATCAATGACACGTACAGATGAAAGAGACACTAACACTGCAGCTAGAAAATACAAGTATTATGTTTTGTAATAATGGACAGGTTTAGATAACTATACCTTCAAAATAAATTTTTATCATTCACAAAGAATTCTTCAATCGTGCACCTTTACATCTGACCAGTTCTGCATTTGATATTATTTAAAGTCTTTTAGGGAAAGCTCCTTCCCATGAACATTCCCATGTGAGTCTCTGTATAGCACCTCTGTACTGTTACTGATGCTTCTAATTTCACTTCAGATAACTATGGTATGTAAGTTAAGAAGGGTTCCCCAAAGTCTTGAATTCAGGCAGTTGCATCTGGAAGCCTGTTTTGTTAACAGGGACTTTTTGATAGTTTATAATTGCATAGCATTGCAGACAAGGTTTTGCATCAGCAGTAAAATATAGTAAAGGTATGGGATCTGTTATCCGGAAACCCGTTATCAAGAAAGCTCCGAATAACCCAACTAAGATATTATTATTATTTATCCTTATTGGAGGTAAATCCAGCCAATTCGTTTTATTTAATGTTTACATGATTTTCTAGTAGACAAAGTATGAAAATCCAAATTACAGAAAGATCCATTATCTGGAAAACCCCAAGTCCAGAAAACAGACCTGTAATAAAGGGACTAGCAATTTCATCTGACCATCAATTCCATTTAGTGCAGAGCATTCTCTCTCAAAAAAGATAGGTGGCCTACAAGAAAATAAATGATTGGAAAAACTGTGAATGTTGATGTGTGGAATCAGGAGGTAACCAAAGTAGTTCATGTTTTCATTGACCCAACAGATCTAAATAGCTCTTGCTTATATATGGAGATGGAGCGGTTGTATAGGAGATTCATTTCAATACTAGTTTAACCACCAAAATATATACGGGTATGGGAGCCAATATCCAGAAAACCATTATCCAGAATTCTCTGAATTATAGTCAGTCCAAGTCCCATAGACTCCATTTTATCCAAAGATTCAAATATTTTTTAAAAAGTTTACCTTTTCTGTGCAATAATAAAAGTGTGGTGTTGAGGTTGTGTAATTTTGTGGGTGTTAATTTTTCTTGCAGGAATACCCATTCTGTCATGTCTCCAGAATTCTTTGCAGTTTCTGGACCTTCTTGTGATAAAGTACAACTAGTGTATTCATCTGGCTGCTGATAGCTACAGTTGCCTTGCCCATTTCTCTTCTTGGTCATGTCAGGAAATTACAGCTCATTCGCTGTCCTATATAATAATTGTCATGAAAAGAACTGCACATATGTGTGCAAATTGCAGTGTGGCAATTATATTAAGCTCTGTGTGATCTATAGTAATGATTAGCTTGTTATTCTGTGCTCATATATCAGTGCTGGTTGAGAAAAGCAGAACATCAGCATCTGCTGAAGAGATGACTTTTAATTCACATCCAATCCACCTGAATCCATCTTTCACTCAAACATAGACAATTTCAATGTCACTTTAAAATATCCTCTATTAGTTAAGAAAACAAAGGCAATTCCATTTTTTGGACAGAATTAAATATTTTTTATTAATTATAAAGAAAGGGATAAGCTGGCATGACAAATACAAAATTAAAGGCCTTTTAAATGCTGGCACTGCTCCTCTGCTCAACAGATTTTCAGCATGTTCTTTGTCTGTCTTCATGAGGCAGGTGTCAGGGAATGTTAAATATTTGAAACCTTTGTGTTCTGGAAAACATATAGGGGCAAATTTACTTATGGTCGAATATCGAGGGTTAATTAACCCTCGTTATTTGACTGCCGAATGGAAATCCTTCGACTTCAAATATTGAAGTCGAAGGATTTACCGCAATTCGTTCGATCGAACGATTAAATCCTTCGAAGGATTTTAATCCAAACGATTTTTCTTCGACCCAAAAAAGATTGCTAAGCCTATGGTGACCTTCCCCATAGGCTAACATTGACTTCGGTAGGTTTTAGGTGACGAACTAGGGGGTTGAAGTTTTTTTTTAAAGAGACAGTACTTTGACTATCGAATGGTAGAATAGTCGAACGATTTTTAGTTCAAAACGTTCGATTCGAAATCGTAGTCAAAGGTCGAAGTAGCCCATTTGATGGTCGAAGTAGCCAAAAAAACATTCAAAATAAGTTTTTTTTTTATTCTATTCCTTCATTTGAACTAAGTAAATGGGCCCCATAATCTACAGCGCTGCATTGTGCCAATAATACTGATTCTACTGTTTCAGGTTGACAGATACTGAACTAACTGCTGATCATATTGGCGAATGTATATTCACATATAGGAAGTATATGGCAAGGACACCTATTGTGCTGAGAAATGATCTCCTTTTTATAACTAATACAAATATATTGGTATGTAAAAATACCATTTTGGTAATAATATCTAGGAATGTATTTGGCTCATCATGGCTTGTTAATAAAAAGGTCCACATTGTTAACATGTTTAGGAACCTTTGGCGGAGCTACTAAAATGGACTGCTGTGATGCTGCAGAGTAATTCTTTTATTGGCTGTGAGGGTGGGTGCGCAAGTGTCACCTTCATTAATGCTCATCCACGGACAGCTAATTTTATAAGTGGAAGCTTCTCAAAATAGCAGGCTAATTGTTCATGTTTTCACTTACTAGTAGCCACAATTTTAGTTGTATGAAGTATGTACTTATTTAATGCCTGCTGCTTGTGGCATATATTACAGTAAGTTAAAAATCCATATAGTAAAAGGGAAATAATTAAAGTAATTTTTTGCCACTAGTAGTGGTAGTAAAGAAGATTGTATAAAAACTGAAGTTGAAGGTGAATGGCTTTCCATTTAACCACACAATTTGCTGTTTGACTTATGTTTCAAACTGTTGGCTCTTGGATGCCAGTGTGAAAGCAATACAGTCATTAAGTTTATTGAAATATGTAATATGCAAAGTGTAGAGAGGTGGGAGTTTATAGACATGAGGTTTAGGGCTTCCTTGGACGTGGAATGGAAAGTGAAATGTTCTGTTAAATATGCCGTGGGTTCTAAGACAAGGTGCCATTACTTTTTGCTGGCACTTCCATTTATCCTACTCTGTTGTGTGGGGGACACATCGTGCACTTATTTGCATCTCACTTGGAGCAGTTTTAAACTTAAGGGAGTTTAGAAACATTTTATTCATTGTGAGGGCACAACAACTATTATATCTGTAAAAGTGATTGGATGTAGGAGCAAGCATCTTCTTTTCTTTTATCATAACATTCAGATCTGTCTGATAATCCTTCCTTACTCATGTACAGGTATATGGAAAGGCATTCGGTCAGGCAACCACTCAGATCCTGCCTCATATGCCTTTTTATAATAGAAGCACATAGTTCCTTCAGCATTCTAGTAATATTTTATTGTAGTCTAAATACAAATGCAATAACTGCAGATAGATTTAGTAACTAGATGTTAGTATTAGAAGCAGCAGTATCCAGTCCTGTGCTGAGTACACTAGATGGCATTGTTTGGTCCCGTTATAGGCTGAATATTGTCAGCGTATGTGAAAAGACTCTTTCCTTCAAGTACATATTTAATCAGTATTTTGTTTCATAATTTCCTTAGGTGTCCAGACAGAATAATTGTCATAAGGGTAATTCTAGAGAACTGAAATTAGACTGAGCTGTAGATCACAGGAAATCATATCTAAAGAGGAACTGTCATTTTTGCAGACATGTGTAAAAGTATCATATGAAGGAAATTAATAAAACAGATAAGAGCATGGAACACAAAATCAATATCCTTATAGGATGTAAGCAATTGTTTATCTGTGATTAATTACATGAAGATAAGGATCTTTACTGACGACCAGCAGTAAGGCTGACCATTGCACCATCCAAAAATACTTAAGCACATACCTTATAGGGGTTACATTGACCTTCATTTACCCTTTGTATTTGTCAAGCAGAAATTTTAAAAGGTGAATATGTAATCTTTTTCTTGAATTGTTTTTTCTAGCTTCTGTAAAGGTGTGCTTCTCTTTCTTTTTTAGCAAACTGCCTGGCCAAATCTTTAATTATTTTTTAGCCCTCCTGTACTATGATAATCCTTTTCCAGTAAGCTATATTAAGGGATATGGCCAAATACAGAAATCCAGAACGGCTTTTTTGTAGGTGTAACAGGAATAGCCTGTACAGACAATTAATATATGACTGTTCCAGCATACAGTAGATATTCCCCTAATTTTTTCTCAGTTGAATCAGTTCTAAAGTCATTAACTATAAAAATACTTTTATTTTATAAACCCAGTTATTAAAGGGATACTGTCATGGGGGAACGTATTTTTTTCAAAACACATCAGTTAATAGTGCTACTCCAGCAGAATTCTGCACTGAAATCCATTTTTCAAAAGAGCAAACAGATTTATTTATATTTAATTTTGAAATAGGAGAGATAACAGCCTGCCATAAAGTAGGTCCATCCTAAAGTGCAGGCGGAAATCACATGACTGGGGCAGCTGAGAAACTGACAATATGTCAAGCCCCATGTCAGATTTCAAAATTGAATATAAAAAAATCTGTTTGCTCTTTTGAGAATTGGATTACAGTGCAGAAGTCTGCTGGAGTAGCACTATTAACTGATGCTTTTTGTTAAACTCAATAGATATCGCATCAGGCATAGGACATACATACAAAACTTACAATGCTGCAATAGGAAAACGGACAGAACCAATAATTCATAAATGGGTGATCATATTGCTTCAGAATATTACCATAATTTTTATAACAATAATTAGAATGATAATAAACCCTAAATAGCATATCCACAAACTGAGGTCAGACTTTTGCTTTGATCAGTTGCAAGGCATATACTGTATTGGCTTCCAACATGGTCTTTCTTGAAAGAGATGGCAGCCAATTGGCCTGTTTATGGGTACAATACAATGCCAATCAATAATCGATATCTGATCAGATTTTGAATGGTTGAAAATTCATGATGCTGATGTGGATATGGGTCGACAGGTCTACACAGAACCCTTGTTTTGGTTTACCCCAATTTGTATGACCATTGGACAGGCAAAATAGGGCAAAGGATTTGCTCATTTGGTGACCTGGCCAGTCAAGAGTATCTTGTATAATCCAATAAAAGCAAATGTCTAGTTGACACAGGTGCAAAACTGCATTTCTTATTATGAATTCCCTGACGTAGTGTTTCCTTGACGTAAGAGTATAGAGGACCCTGTGGTTGTCCTTACTTGATAAATACATTTACAATATTGGGTAATGTAGTCCATAAATACATTTTGTAGTGGTGCAGTTGGCACAGTTCACTAGAAAAAAAACATCATTTTAGTGAAAGGGCAGATGATCCATGGGGTTTTCTGATGGTGATCAAATAGTAACAAATTAAAGCATGCTGATGACAGATGGTCTGATGAAACCAATTTCAGCTTCGTTTGTGTTATTTTCTCCCTGTATTTTGTTTTAAAGGTAAAAGAACGGAGCAGCTAAATGGGTGATTGGTTTTGATCCGGCATCAAATTCTGACTTTGATCCCCTCCCTTCCTCTATAAGACACTAATGGCTATTTTGCATGGCTGTTAATAGCATTTGCTGGTGTTTCTGTAGTATTAACCTGCAGCTGACCTTTGGGAATGAGGGCTAAGCAAGCTCAATATCTGATATACCCTTTCCATTCTCACTCTACCGTGAAAAGAGCCGAAATTCTCCTCACTCTTAACTTTTTAAACATGCCAGACATTGAATAAAATAATGCTTTATTGCTACCCCAAAATGTTTCAGGATCAGCAGCCAACAAATGATAAATATGCATGCACACACTTCCAGCATCTTCCAAAGGGCAGCGCGTCTGGAATCTTATTACCATGGCTGTTCAACTTATAATTAAATACAGTAAATTCACTTTATATTTAGCTGGTATTTTAGACTGCCCCGGTCAAACAATATATTATTATTATTATTATTCCAAATTTGTTTTTTTAGCACGAGGCACTAGAATAGTGCTTGCGCAGTTTCTGTGCCCCATGTTTTCACCATGTTACCTTACTGCTTTTAACTAGATATAAAAATAATATTGCAGTTGCCATTCTAATAGACGTTCTCCGTGCAAAACCTCTCCCTTTCTGTATGCAGATAGAGAATTATGTTGCTAAGCAACAACCGCAATTCTGACCTCCACAAACTGCACAGTAACGTCATGCACACCATATTCAGGTTCCTACGGTATAGAGAAAGGCACAGTGGTCCATTTGAGCCATGTGGGCTCTTTATATATTAACAGACGTCTGTAGCTCTGCGTGTCTCCAGGGTTCCACATGTTTAAAGAGCAGCAGAATGTATCTGCCATGAGAGGAGTCATTCATTGTCTTGTCACTTCTTGTCATTATTTATAACTTTCCTATTCCATCATAACACTTTATAGTTGATTAAAAGGTCAGTGGGTTCATATTTCGGCTATTTGAAGGCAATTAGAGCATGACAAGTATGTTTAAGGACTGCTTGCGCAGTCTGAAGGATGACTGGTATAGCACTGGATGTGGCATAAAATGAGAGGGTCTGCAGACAAGAAATGAGAACAGAGCATTATGCCTAGGTCCGGATGGTCATTTTCAAGTACACGGAGGCCCAAACAGCCACCCACCAGCCCAATACATAGTTAGTGTCTATGGTAGTGGTCCCAAACCAGTAGCTCTAGAGCAGTGTGTTGCTCTCTGACCCCTTGGATGTTGTTCTCAGTGGCCTCAGAGCAGGTGCTTATTTTTAAATTAGTGGCTTGAAGGCAAATTTAGCAACTTTACGGATCTGGACACACACAATTTTTCTGCAGTTGAGGAAGTTCCCCTTTCTTTATTTTAACACCACCAAAGAAACAAAGAAAGGGGCACTTCCCCAACTGCAGAAAAATTGTGTGTGTGCGGATCCTTGAACTAAGGTTGCTGTTGCTGTGGGACCAGCACCACCTATGTAAGTTAATGCATGAGTATGGTTGATCTAAAACATAGTTTTGGAGGCAAATTTGTCATGCCTGTGTTGCTCCCCAACTCCTTTTACATCTGAATGTTTCTCACAGGTAAACACAAAGTTGGGAACACCTAATCTATGGCTTCTTACGTCTTATATTTGCCAGAATCAGCAGATTGCCAGTTAAGGCCTGTTCCCAGCTGTATAGGCATAACAATGAACCCAAAACAAATTAAATGTGTAACTTTGTGAAGAAATCCTGGAATAATTGCTCTGCTGGGATTCATTCTTCATCCTAGTCTAACTATAATGCCGAGTGCTATCACCTAAATTGCTTCTTCCATGTGGTCTACAGCATAGTTTCCAATAAAAAAAGCCTAGTACACATACTACAAGCATGGGTATAACGTGATCCTGAGTGCAAGCTTTAATGCATTCCCTTACGGCACTATAGAATCATGAGTGGAGCATGTTTTTCTAAGTAGCTTAGTACAATCATGATTACAACATGTTTTCCCTAATTGCTCAGTACAGCCACGAGTAAAAAAATAGGTTCCTTGTCACCCAGAACAAGCATGAGTATAACATGTTTCCCCTTGTAGTTCAGTACAGACACAGTCATGGGTACCCAATGCATTCCCTTGTGGCTCCATACATGTATACATGCAACATGTATCCCTGAGGATATGTGTTCCCTTGTGGCTGAGTACATCCAAGAGTGCAATAAGTTTTCCTTTGTAGCTAAGTACAACAAATAGCACTTGTGGTTGTACTCAGCCACGAGAGATGGTGTATTCTTGGGGGCAAATTTACTAAAGGGCGAAGTGACTAACGCTGGCGTAATTTCACTAGCGAAAGAGATAGACTCTAGCGGTACTTTGCTCCCTAACGCCAGGCGAATTTGCGCTCTGGCGAAGGGATGTAACTGCACAAATTTACTAACTTGCGGATTTTACTGAACGTTACCTCTTGCGCCAGACTTGCCTTTGCCACCTCAGACCAGGCGAAGTGCAATAGAGTAGATAGGAGTTCTTCAAAAAATGGTTGAAAATTTTTCTAAGTCCCAAAAAACGCTGGCGTCTTTTCCTTCTTACAGGGTGATAGGCTGCAAAAGATCGTAACTTTTTTTTGGGGGTACCCAGCTTCCCCCCTACATTTCCTAACATATGGCACATAAACTATACAGTGGGCTCATGTGTAGGGCAATATAACAACTCTGTTTTCTTTTATCAAGGTTTCCCAGGCTTCTGTAATGTAATGTATTTGCTGCCAACGCTAGTGCAACTTCGCTTTGCTTGCCGCAGTAACGCTAGCGCAACTTCGCATTTTAGTGAATTAGCATTACCGTGGCGAATCTACCCCTGGCGAAGTATTGCGATGTGAGTGAAGCCATCGCTGGCGCATTTTTGGAGGTTAGTAAATTTGCCCCTTGGTACTCAGCCACAAGGTTGTACTGAGTTGAGTATGTATTGAGTAGAATGATGAGTGTTGTATGTTTTCGCTATAAAACACCATCTCTTTTGGCTGTGTACAACCACAAGTATTATATGTTTTCCCTTGTGGCTGATTACAGACAAGAATACACCTTCTCTTGTGGCTGAGTACAACCCAGAGTGCTAAATGTGTTTCCTTGTGGCTAAGTATAAGCCTGATTTAACCCTGTCCTCATGTTTGGTAATCCCTGTCCCACACTCCTCATCCTGCATATTGCAAGTATTGTGTATAACTGTTTGCAATTGAATGTAAGTGTATGTGGCATATCTGATACCAAGATATTACTTTGGTCCTTCTTCTCTTTCCTGACTTTTTCAGGGTTGGCATGTAATGTCAGGCTGTACTCTACTGTAATTGTATTGTATTGTAGTACAATAGCTCCGGTTTTAGTACAGGTGCAAGTTTAAATTCTCTTCTTGCATATTCTAAACAATATTAATTTCTAAAGTTACTAAGTAAATTGTATATATATATATATATATATATATATATATATATATATATATATATATATATATATATATATATATATATATATATACTGTATATATATATATATATATATATATATATATATATTTGTTTATTTTTCCATTTTGGCTCTAGACTGCCAATCTCCAGGGGCGTTCCTGCCATTTGGGCACCTTGCCTCAGATGGCAGCTCCCCAGAAGTTACCAGGAGCGGCAAAAAAACGCTCCTGGTAACTTTAAGAGCTGAATTTCCGCTTATTAAACCAGAAATTCTGCTTTTCTAGCACAGAGAGCGCAATTTAGCTCTCTGCGCTAGCGATGCGGCTTCACCCCCGTAGGCGATTGTAAGGTACAGCGCGATGGGCGGGGGGGGATGGTGCAGCATTTCGGACACCGCCTCAGGCATCATAATAGCCTGAAATGGCCCTCCCAATCCCTGCTAACTTTCTTTTAAAAATCTCAGAGATTTTCATTTCATAAAAACAGTGTCATTCTGATGTTATTAAAGGCATTATTTGATTTGAGGAGATTTCAGTGAATAAATGAGATGGGATTAATTTATATTAAATTACTTTTTATTAATATACAGATGAAGTGCTAAGCAGTGATACATATGAGCACAATCACATTTTCATAATTCAAACACCCTTAACTGTTTCCAAGCCCAACCAGTGGGAGGGGCCTTAGTTTAAGTGGGATTAAGAAAGCCTTTTGACTACTTGACTGATGGCCCCATTGGTCAGCCCGAAACACATTCTTTCATTTTCTTCATTTTCTGTGAACATTCCTATCTGTGTCTACTCATTCAGTATATATATAGTGTACATCTATATTGTACCTTTCATTCATTATGTTTTTAAAAAAAAATAAACATACATTAAAAGTATGATGGTACAGTAGGCCTGCCTATTTAGTATTCTGATGCAGTGTATAGGGAAATGTGGAGATAAACCATAAGGGGAAGCGTTTATACTCCACTTAAATCTATCCCTGTTTGAATTATCCTAATAGAATAATACTTAAGTGTATGGGAGTCGGCAGTGGCAAACCACTTTACACTATTTCTGATTATAGCTGTGATTTCCAGTGCGCAATATCAGTGATTGAAGCTATCATTTCTAAAGACTATGGCTGCAAAGGTCATAACTGATGTTACTACTTTAAAGCAGAGTTCAGAAATGAGAGTCTAAATTCCTGGCTAGGTTAATTGCCTATAGGCGGCATAGCAAACTCACATGGTGGCACCAGTCATTAATCTGAGCATAGGGATTTGCTAAGAGTTAATACTCTTTGGGGGTAATGTAACATGTTTCGCTAGCGCAAAAAACCTGCGCCTCTGTGACTGATTGCAGACCTCAACGACTTTATTGCAAAGTTTGCAAATATAGTTTTTGTGAACGTTCACAGTGTATGTAATAAAATTTCGCAAACACAAAACCTTTTTTGCAATAAAATATTTAATGAAACTCCAGAGCAGGTGCTAACGTGAAACCTTTGATTAGCGAAAATGTGCAATGTAATAATCGCCAGGGACTGATTTTACATTGCGAGCAGTGCTAAACATTAATTAATTAATAACACTTGTGACTTTTAATTACATTCCCCCTTTATGCTTCAGCATTTCCCCAGTGACATGGCATTATTGCTGGGCAATTCCTGCCCGAGTGTACATCTGTGCGGCTGCAGGCTGGCTACAAGCATAGAGAGCATAGAGGCAACTTCTGAAATTACACAAAATATTTTTAGAGCAAAAAAAACCCCTCTCTGGGGTAAATTCCTCATTATAGTCATTGCTGCAATCATATGTGCAATCTATGTGAGGCTGTGGGAGTATTGCTACCTAAAAATGATCAAGCTCATGCAGTTTATTACATGGCCGTGCATTCTGTAGATAGAACCCCTAACCTCTTTAGAGGCAGTAAAGATTTGTATTATTCGTGAAGCCTTTGAACTGCACTGAGGTTTTTTCTTGCTGGTCACATCATTACCTGCGGTTTCAAGGTATGAAACCAAATAGTCAGAGCACAAATAATTGGCTTGGCAGGGTGCTTGTTCCTATTAAAATTCTCCTTCATACTGCAAAAGCAAGGGAAAGGATGAATATGAGCTATGAGATTTAAATTATGAAAGTAGACTGTCAAGGTTGGGGTTATTTTCTCTGCAGAAAGAAGACGGTTGTGAGGGGACATGATTATTCTTTACAAGTACATTAGAGGGCATTATAGACAGATAGCCAGGGATCTTTTTTTCCCATAAAGATCATTACGTCACCAGAGGCCACCCCTTTAGACTAGAAGAACAAAACTGTCATTTGAAGCAACGTAGGGGGTTCTTCACAGTGAGGACAGCGAGGTTGTGGAATGCACTGCCGGGTGATGTTGTGATGGCTGATTCAGTTAATGCCTTTAAAGGGATACTGTCATGGGAAAAAATGTTTTTTTCAAAATGAATCAGTTAATAGTGCTGCTCCAGCAGAATTCTGCACTGAAATCCATTTCTCAAAAGAGCAAACAGATTTTTTTATATTCAATTTTGAAATCTGACATGGGGCTAGACATTTTGTCAATTTCCCAGCTGCCCCAAGTCATGTGACTTGTGCTCTGATAAACTTCAATCACTCTTTACTGCTGTACTGCAAGTTAGAGTGATATCAACCCCCTCCCTTTTTCCCCCCAGCAGCCAAACAAAAGAACAATGGGAAGGTAACCAGATAGCAGCTCCCTCACACAAGATAACAGCTGCCTGGCAGATCTAAGAACAGCACTCAATAGTAAAAACCCATGTCCCACTGAGACACATTCAGTTACATTGAGAAGGAAAAACAGCAGCCTGCCAGAAAGCATTTCTCTCCTAAAGTGCAGGCACAAGTCACATGACTGGGGGCAGCTGGGAAATTTACAAAATGTCTAGCCCCATGTCAGATTTTAAAATTGAATATAAAAAAATCTATTTGCTCTTTTGAGATATGGATTTCAGTGCAGAATTCTGCTGGAGCAGCACTATTAACTGATGTGTTTTGGAAAAAAAAAAATTACCATGACAGTATCCCTTTAAGAGTGGCTTGGATGATTTCCTGGTCAAGCATAATATCCATGGCTGTTGTGATACTAAAATCTAAAATTAATATAGATCTGGGTATATATAGTTTCAGTGAGCGTATGGAGGGGTCAGTCTGAGTGAGAGTATGTATGTATGTATGTACACTGGGTTTCATTTGGAGGGGTTTAACTTGATGGTCTTAACTATGTAAGTGAATCTTAGTGGCAGTTTCCAATGGGTGGGGTGCTGTTATACAGAATGGAGGCTAAGCCAGTATGCCAGCTTTATTTAACTACAGCACAACATTTATTTGTCCCTCCCGCTTCAGTTATAATGCTCCTGTCTGTTCCTAATTCCATTATGGTTAATACAACTTCTAGATGTTCTTTATTTCATATCTTTAACTCTTATAAATCTATGGGAAAAATTCACAACCTAAGTGTATCTGTTACTATGGAAGAATTTAGACTACTAAATTATTTTGAAGACTTTGTGTACTTTGCCTTAATGCTACTTGAATGTATTTAGAGGGACACTTCTAAATTAGTACCAGAACTTGATTCCTTACTTAGATCTAATCTGAAGTCTGCGATGAATATTAATTTATCTCACCACAGATATTGGACATTATTCCTTGTGCCTCCTCCTGTGCACTGACTGTGGGTGGTGAATAAGGTATTGTTGCTTTTCCTAGCTGTGCCCCATGTCTGCCTATGAACAAGCAATGAAGCAGCCCTGTCCCCTACTCATCCTGGCACATCGAAGAATAGTAAATAGGTTTTTTGTGCTCACTTTCCCTTCTTCCCATATTCTGCTTAATGTCTCCTTTCCAGACCTATCTAATTGCTTTTTACAAATAGGTTTGAGCTCAAAGATTTCACAGAGGAACTAAAAATCTCAAGGACTGTACAAATGACACAAGATCATCTCTTGAGATTAGACAAAAGGAAAGTTTTATCTTCAGCCGAGTAAATGGTTCTTACTTCCTAGCATTAAGGGCACCCTGATGTCTATTTTGGAAGGGAATGGAGTGGTGTACACATTAGCTATGTCTCAATTAGCTGCACATCTTTTCAGAAGGGGCACACACTGCTATTGCAGTTAAAACTGGAATCTGAGAAATATTTGGGCAGTGGAATTCAATTTTTGTTTTTCAATATGAAACTCAATGGTTAATTAGAAGAACTCTTGCTTGCAGTCATCTTGATCAATGTTACAGGGCTGTAACAATCAAACATTAAACTCCAGGGGCCTGTCTCTGCAGTCTTGTAAGCAAGGTGTTGTGAGTGTTTAGCAAAGCACTTAACTGGATATTTCAAGGAATTTTTTCCCTGCCTCAAACAGTCAAAGGCTTTGCTGTTCCCTATGGTCGTTCGATTGAATGCCTGCACTCTAAACCATTGTAGAAATATGTGGTTTCAGACCATATATGCAGCATTACATTCAACATTTATAAGGCCAGTATGTGCAGAGGCACCCAACACCCCACCTGCCATCTCTTATCTACTGTAATGCAAACTGCCTGAAAATGCCAGCTTTCACATCATGGAAGGTTGTAAGGGCAGTTTATGTGCTTCACCCTGGGTGAAAATACCCTGTGTTCTTACAACAATCACTAAAATATATAATGAGTTTACTATGGTATTGTTCCTTAGATCATATAAAGGTATTTTTGGCTTAGTGGGTTTAGGCTGACTGACCATTATTACCTTCTGGTAAGGTGTTACAAGAAGCCAGTAGGGTTCATGGTCTAGCAACAAAAGAACTTGGGGCATCAGAGTGGTCAGAAAATTTTTTTAGAAGCAGGAACATTTAATTCAAAATCCTCCTCACTCGTTCTATTTTAAACTGCATTAAGATGCAGCCATTTAAGAGCAGCTGGATTGGTGCTGGCTGCCTGTTCCTAATTATACCGACACTATCTTTTTAACAGAATAAACCTTTGGGCAATGCAAAGGTGCATATTTGTGAGGAAGGTTCTTAGACTGCCAGGTGGCGCAGCCACTCATTCATTTGTACTGAATGCCTTTATGAGAACTGAGACGCTGAAAGTTAAACAAATTCACATCCATCAGGAATAATTTGGGTTTCGCTAAATTTCCAGCCCTCCCCCTTAGCTGTAATGATAATAAGGAATAGAGGCAGAGCTGGGAAAGTGATAGTTATTGCTCAATATAGCAGAGAGGATTTTGTCCTTGTGCAGATTGCTGCATGCTAACGGCTGTTAGCCGTGGGCGACTCCAATCTGTGCATCATCACAGATTCCAATGTAAGTGCCTGTAATTCTGTGGAAAGCATCCATGCCCCTAACACGACACACACATCCATCCTGAGCAGCAGCACTTGAGCTTACTGGGGAGGCAGCCGTGGGCTCTAATCTGTGCCATAATATACCTAATTAAATCATAGTGTCAGAAGTGAATGATCCAGCATAGTATCCGGCCCCTGTAGCCAGGGCTACAGTTAGAGATGAGAGTGAAAATTTTTATAAATCAGGGGTGTCCAAATGGTATTACTTTGCCTGTTTGGAACTACAACTCCCAGAATCCCGAGATTCTGGGAGTTGCCTGGGTGAAACCATTTTTTTTTATCTACAGGGATTTCTGCCAAAAAGATTTGTGATTTATTAGAGAACAGTTCAGAATCATACAGAGTGCTATTTCAGCAACTGAAACTGTTTTAAGTGCTGACCAAGCGTCAGTGCATATTTCCACTGGTCACAAGATCTGCGTGAGCATCTGTATGGAGGTGACAACAACACTCAGTCACAAATTTTGGCAACAAAAGTTGAGCATTCACATAGCCAAGTTGATTGAGGGATCTCCAAATTAGATTTAGCATATGCAAAGGCATTGTGTAATGGAACAAATGTAAATGCACAACTTTATTTATGGTGCAGGGTTTTCCATTGCTTGTATAATGCTATTTTAAATTTCATATCCACAAGGGCAATACTGATTGGTGGCATCAAAATATATTCCTTTTCTTGGAACAGACAGAACATGGCCCCAAAGCAAATGCTTGGGTAGTTAATGACAACACATAGCCAGGCACACCATATCACACAAGCAGATGTAATTATTTATTGTTATTATTCTTATATAGCGTCAACTTATTCTGCAGCACCTTCATTCAGCATGGATTGATGGTGGTTGTTAATCAAATCTTACAATATAATGCAAACCTCTCACAATAGAATGATGTTGTGTTTGTTTGACAAAGCTAATCTTAACTGGTTACACTTGGGTTAACTCTTGGAAAAGACAGCAGGCTGACTGTGTGTGTCATTACTGTAAATAAAATTGGCCTCATATGAAAATGACCAGCCTCCACTAGTCTCATCTGCCTCTGATCTGGAAGGAAAATACAGACTTGTATGAAAAGTTCCTCCCTGTGTCTCCGTTTTAACAGCAGTTACATAGTTAAATCGGTTCAAAAAAGACAAAGTCCATCAAGTTCAACCCTCCTAAATGAAACCCAGCATCCATACACACACCCCTCTATACCCTCACATAAATTATATATACCCATAACTATACTGACTATAGAATTTCATTTGAGGGAAATATGTACATATGTAGCCTCCTAAGGATGCCTGTTGTTTTTCCTTTTCTTGCCATTCTTGCCTTCATACAATAAAATGTGCAGTGTAGATAATGTTGCTTCTTGGAAGAGTGTTGTAGCATTGACCATGCAATTTAGTAGCGTCTTTTGTGTCACTGCAGCTGTAGAGCAAGGTAAGGAAAACTTGGTTTGTACATAGCCAATTCACCATGAAGTCTCAGGTTCATTAGGGTAGTGACACACGTGGAGATTTGTGGAGATGTAGTTGCCCGGCCACAAATCGCCTCTTCTTCAGGTGACTAATTTCCCCGAACTGCCGCCTACAATCTAAATCGCCGGCGGGATGGCACTCAGAGTGCTTCACTTTCTCACGCGACTTCGGAAAACAAGGCACTCCGAGTGCAGTTCGGGTAGATTAGTCGCCCCAAGAAGAGCCAATTTGTTTGTGGGCGAATAACCTTCCCGAATCTCCACGTGTGTCTCTGCCCCACATGGAGGCCAAACAGCCCCCCACCAGCCCAATAAATTGTAACTTGGCAACTTATAGCAGCTCCTCTGGCATTTCTTAGAACCCACAGAATGCCAGTCTGGCCTGGCTGGATAACTTTATACTCTGGCACCAGGTCATGGGCTTTTGTGTTACTTTGTTAGTGGGTTCACAGACAACCCTACAACCATTTATTATGCCCTCTACATGTGTTTGCTCCGTTACAGTCAAAAGCCCCTAATTCTAATTGTTAACATATATTGTGATTACTTTGTGCATAAAGACCACAATATTATAACATTATATCAGATATTAGAAAACATGTTTATGGTCCCAATAAAGACCTTCTGTCATGCAGGCTGACTTCTGATGTCCTTTTCAACTAGTAGCAGGGGTACATTACCCATGTGTCATATTTGCAACAAAACGCATGCCAGGAATTTGAATCTACTACAACTGTGAAACTATCAGCAGCACAAAGATTTTTAAAGTTTATCTGCAGCTTGATTTTTTTACTTCCTTTGACAAGTGACTATTTTCTCAGTAGGTTAAATGTTGGTAATTACAACCCATTCCGTGTTTTGTCTGTATGAAAGCATACATAAGCAGCATTTTGTCACGAGGCAATAAATCAGTAGTCCAGAGAAAACTCACTTTCCAGCTTAGCTCTCTAACTGCACTTTAGGTTGTGAGTAATGGCTGTGCTGCATGCTAATCCTGCGGTCATTCCGCTTATGTTGACCTCATGCAGTTATGTTGTCCTGGACTTTGGCCAGAAAATAATGTACATAAAAAGTACAATTTCATATATTTAACTTCCTTTAACAGTATACGTCTTCAGTTCATACTCACCTGTACATTTTTCCAGAGTTCATAGAGGGCATCCTTTGGGATTCAATAAAGAAGAATTTTTATTTTTTTCAGTGTTTTTACAAAATTGTAAAGTTGTGCAATTCTGGAGGCAGTTATATGCAGATTAAAAACATAAGAAATAATAGTTGCACGTATTGATGCCATTCAGTAAAGGTACTTGGGTCTTAACCCGCTCCTAGTGTATATTTATATTAATTGCCATTGCACACACCCCGTAGGTACAGCAGACTGTATTTTTAATGCCGAGGTCTGGAAAACGTTGGACTCCTTTCTGTCTAATTCTGTCAATTGTACCCATTTTTATACATCAGACACAATTGTTCTGGGTGCAATGTAGTGGTCAACTACACTATTACTGGAATTGTGGTGAAAATGCTGTGTTTTGGGTAAAAACATGGCAAATTGCATTCCAAACTATACTTTGCACTCTGCACTTGCTAATGACACCTACTGATATATAAAATGCTGGATGTCTTTTTTGACCCTTAGCGGCAGATTTATTAAGGATTTAGTATAAGTATGTTCCATGAAAATTTGAGTTTTCAAGGTTTTTTTTTTTTGGTCAAAAATAATTTTTCAGGTTAAAAAAAATAAACTTGATTTTTTCGAGATTTATTATACCCTGGAAATAGGTTGAATGTGAAAATATGTCATCTCAAACCTGCCAAGGTCATGTAGGAGTCAATGGCAGAGGTCCCTTGAACCATTTGAAGAAGTTAATAGCCTTCATGATGTTCGCGTTGTTTTCGCGTGTTTTGCCTGAAAACTCAATTAAGCGATTCGAGTTTTTCTCTGACGAAATATTGATTAATTAAAGCAGTGATCCCCAACCATTAGCTTGTGAGCAACATGTTGCTCACCAATCCCTTGGATGTTGCTCTCAGTGTCCTCAAAGCAGGTGCTTTTTTTTTTAATTCCAGGCTTGGAAGAAAGTTTTAATTGCATAAAAAAAAGTATAGTGCCAAGTAGAGCCTCTTGTAGGCTGCCAGTCCACATAGGGGCTACCAAATAGCCAATCACAGCCCTTATTTGGCACCCCAATGGACTTTTTCATGCTTATGTTGCTCCCCAACTCTTTTTACATTTGAATGTGGCTCACGGTTAAAAAAGGTTGGGGACCCCTGAATTAGAGTGTTTGGGTTTCACAGCTCAAACTCGCTGATTCAAGTTTTTCCATTAAAGTTTTTTCTTAAATAAGAAACCATTCAAGCCGTGAGTTCATTCGAGGTGTAAAAAAACTCGAGCTTTGTTTATAACCCGCTAAGTGTAAGAATGTGACTTGTGATGGCTCCACTAGGCCAGGGACTGAGGTGAATGATGAACATTCTAGGTAAATATACGTAAAGTGATAGTAATGATATAAGGTGGCTGAAAGTAATGCATACACAGGTATGAGATCCATTATCAGGAAACCTATTATCCAGAAAGTTCTGGGACTGTCTCCCGTAGTCTCATAGACATCCAAATAATTAACATTTTTTACAAAGATTTCCTTTTTCTCTGTAATAATAAAACAGTACCTTGTACTGGATCCAACCTAAGATATAGATAACCCTTATTGAAGGCAAAACAAGCTATTGGGTTTATTTAATGATTTTTTAGTAGTCTTAAGGTATGAAGATCCAAATTACAGAAAGCCCCAAGCATTCTGGATAACATTCTGGATAACAGGTCTCCATATCTGTAGTACATTTATGATCTGGAGATGGACATTTGCTCCCTTAAAGGGGTTGTTCACCTTTAAATAATCGTTTAGTATAATGTAGAGACTGATATTCTGAGATGATTTGCAATTTGTTATTTAGTTTATTCAGCAGCTCTCCAGTTTCACCTTTAAGCAATCTGATTGATAGGGTCCAATTACCCTAGCAACCATGTATTCATTTGAATAAGAGACTGGAATATGAATAGGAGAGGCCTGAATAGAAAGATGGGTAATAAAAAGTAGCAATAGCAATACATTTGTAGCTGTACAAAGCATTTATTTTTTAGATGGGGTCAGTGACCCCCATTTGAAAGCTGGAAAGAAACAAAAGAGCAAATTTAAATAATGAAGACCAATTGCAATGTTGCTAGGAAATGGACATTCTATAACATACTAAACGTTACATTAAAGGATTCATTCCAGAGCTTAGTCAAGGTTTCCTGATTCATTTAGACTGCAATTTTCCTTGGATCAACTGAGAGCGCAGGAGGAGAGTGGAGTGTTAAATATGATAAACTGGATTTTTTTTTCTGCCCAAACTACCATACTGTTAATTGTGCAATGCTTTTTATTAATGGATCGTTTGCAGCATGTTAGACCTTTAACCATCCCAGCTCCCCCACCAACATTTGGGATTCTGGGAGTTGTAGTGCAAGAAGAGCTGGAGTGACACATGTTGGTTATGCCTGATTTCACTGTTACATACTAGAAAACTAGAAATTAGAAACCCCAGTCTTAAAAAATAGATGAAAGATCCTGGGAGTTGTAATTGTTTAACAGCTGTATGACCACAGCTTGTTGGAGCTCCTTGTGTTAAACCACAATAGAGAGCTGCAGGTTCCACCTTAATAAAACAGCAGTATCTTGGGATATGCAGTAGGGCTTCGCTTACTGATAGGCAGTGCTCTCCACAGCACATTTGTGCACAGTAGGTTCTAAACGTTGCAAGATTTCCATAATGCTCAGAAAAGGATGGTTTCTTTGCCTGGCAGGGCGCCCAAGTCCATTAATATTCACCAGCGATGCTGGGCTTAAATTGAGCCCAGAGTGGATATCGACTCAGCATGTTGGGTGCTGGAGTCTCTCGATCACTCTAAGGAGGCCTTTCACATTTTTATGTAGATCACATAATATCTGTGCTGGGTAGAAAAAGGAAAGGAACTGTCTCTGCTCCGCTACAAAACTCTTGCAAGGTTAGAAGAGGCTCAGAAGTGTGACTCTACTTTATCAGTTTTTTTTTTAAATTCACAATAACGTTGCTGAGTGTCTGTTTTATAGTATTTTACTAGATTCACTCAGAAAAAATCCTATAAGGAATGAAGGGTGTCATCCCACATTGCTCTGAACTGCGCTGTCAACTCTTCTGCTATTAATCAGTTTGAAGCAGATATGCTATACTCTAACTGTAACGTCAAGCATCCTCATGCAGCCAGAGAAGAAACCATTCCACTCTGCAGGGGTATACACACTACAGATTTTGTTTCATGATGCCCTTGAAATAGTTTTGCATATACTATATATATATATATATATATATATATATATATATAAGTCCACAGTGCCTGCACTCAATCTGATGAATGAAGCCAGAGGTGCACGATCCAAAATAGAATAATATATGAACAGAAGATCAGCACTCTCTGTAATTTGGTGAAACTGTGTTGGTTTATTTCACAAAATATCACATCTTATCCGACGTTTTGGTCCCACATGGCCTCTGTCAGGAATCAAACGGTTGTGCTGTTTAATTACAAAGTTCCCTGTGGGGGACCGAAACGTTGAGCAAAATAAACCTTCCTTTGGAAGATTGATTCAGCAAGTCCTGTGAGTGCCGTTCTTCTGCATTGCTTGTGTTATTTCTTAGCTCAGGCACCAAGGTGAAACAACTGTCTATGGTGTGCACCTTATGGGGCAGATTTACTAAAGGGCGAAGTGACTAATGCTATCGAAACTTCGCCAGCGTTACGTCTTTCAGGCACTTTGATGATTTACTAACGGGTGCAGGCGTAACTTCGCTAGCGAAAGAGACAGACGATATTGATCATTCGCACTCTATCGCCAGGCGAATTTTCGCTCTGGCGAATGGACATTACTCCGCAAATTCACTAAGATGCGATTTTACTGAACGTTACCTCTTTCGCCAGACTTGCCTTCGCCAGCTCAGACCAGGCGAAGTGCATTGGAGTGCATAGGACTTCCTCAATTTTAGTGGAAAAAAGTCTCAAAAAACGCTGGCGTCTTTTCCTTTTTTGAGTGATAGCCTGCAAAATTCCATAAAAAATTATTTGGGTTCCCCCAAACATTTTCTAACATATGGAACAGAAACTACAATGGGCATTGTGTAGGGCATTATAACAACTCCTCTATTTTCTTTATTAAGGTTCCGTGGACTTGTGTAATTTAATGTATTTGCTGCAACATATACGTCCATGCAACGTTATAATTTCCCGCCATATGCAAATTAGCCAACACTAACGCATCTTCCGTTTGATTGCCGAAGTAACAATAGTGAAACTTCGCCAGCATTCGGTGCCCTGGTAGCAACTTTGCATTTTAGTAAATCAGCGTTGTCCTAGTGAATAACAATGGCATAGTTTTTGAATAATTTGCTTTCTTTTGACTTTTTCCAGCTTTCAAATGGGGGTCACTGACCCCATCTAATAAACAAATGGGGGTATATTTATCAAAGAGTGAAGTTAAAGATTGCCACAGTTTACTAGAGTGAAAATTCTGCTACTCTTCCATTCTATGGGATTTTTAAAAGAGTATTTATCAATGGGTGAAGTGAAAGTTCATCCTTTGATAAATCCTCCTTTCAAAATCCCATAGAAATGAATGGAGAGTGGTGGAATTTCACTCTAGAGGACTGTGGTGATCTCTAACTTCACTCTTTGATAAATATACCCCATGATATTTAAGACATCACATTTATTGTTATTGCTACTTTTTATTACTTATCTTTCTATGTAGGCGCTAATTTGAACCCTAACAACCAGATTGCAATAGGTAATTTTGACTTTAGAAACCAGATTGCTGAGATTGCAAACTGGAGAGATGCTGAATATAAAGCTAAAAAAAAAATATCAACCAACAAATAATACAAGATTAAAACCAATTGCAAATGCCTACATCATACTAACAGTCAATTTCAGGGTGAATAACCCCTTTAAAAACATGGACATGATTTTAAACATCCTCAGTCTGTCCATTCTCAGCATGCCACCCTACCATCAGACTATTGTAGTTAATAGATATATGTAGAGAGAATTATCTTTCTAAATAGAACTCCTAACATTCATCTATAATAAGGCCACTTAAGGTTGATGGCACATGAGGAGATTTATCACTACCATGGGTGACAAATCTCCCAAAAAATACTTTCTATGGGATAACACTGAGATCACCGTAAGTAACGCTTATTACTTGCACTGTTGGTAACTCATGTGTCTTCCGGTGTCTCCTGAAATTTCCTCTTGAGGCAACCTAAAGGAACAGTTTAGTGTAAAAAACTGGGTTAATAGAATAGTCTGTGCAAAATAAAAAATGTTTCTAATATAGTTAGCCAAAAATGTGATCTACAAAGGCTGGAGTGAGCGGATGTCTAGCAGAACAGAACAGCTCTCTAACTCTGAGTTAGTCAGCGACTAAAAGGGGGGCCACATGGCACACAACTGTTCAGTGAGTTTGTAATTGATCCTTAGCATGCAGCTCAGATTCAAAAGCAACAGATATGATCCATGTGCCCCCCCCCCCTCAAGTCACTGATTGGATATTGCCTGGTAATCAATCAGTGGAAACCAAGAGAGCTGCAAGGCAAGTAGTGTTCTAGTTGTTCTGTTAGACATCCAGTCACTCCAGCCTTTATACATTACATTTTTTGCCTAACCAACTATATTGAAAAATGTTTATTTTGTACAGCCTATCTATTTACCCAGTTTTCTTTTATACTAAACAATTCATTTAAGGCAACTCTAGAAGATTGAAGCAACACAATCTCCTTGTGGCTCATTGCCCTTAACCATGGGAAAATGCCTCCCATCTGTAGTTACTGTAGTTGTAGTTGCCTATCCTTTAGGCTCTCAGTACTGCAGAGCTCTCCTCTCTGGTTTTTCCATTAACAAGGTTGGGATACAAAGTGAAGAAAGTTGAGCACAATTTGCATGATCAAACCACCCTTCTGTATTTGTACACAAGAATGAGGTAAAGCTGCCTAAAATTATATTTAATAGGGCAGCGCTTCATTTGGGAAAGTGCAGCAAAGAAGAGGGCATTTAAAAAAAGCATCCTTGACAAAACCAAATGATGACAGTTTCTGAAAAAATAAAGTGTTGATAGTTTCCCATTAAGCTTCTCTCCTACGGCTCAGTAATCACATCTGAATGATGTGTCGCTTGACCAGCTATAAGAACTCTCTAACTGGCTCAGTAATAGAGGCTTGCAATTCCTCTTTTTTTTGTAATGACTTACTCCAAATCGACCCCTAAGTCGATTAGAAGTGAGGGATTTTTTTGTGTGGGGTATAAATGGTGTCAGCCATGACAATGGCTTATTATGTTTATTCTTTTACTTTTTACTAAAAATATGACCAAATGCTCCTTTGAGTAATGACCGCTACTACAATTCAAGGTCAAAATATTACAACCATAGAAGAGAATTGTTTAGCCCAGCTCTAATTCTGAGCAGTATCCTTCACTTTTTCAGCAGCCCATTAGATTTAACTAACTGGAAGGCTAACTGCACGTCGTTCCATGTTGGATCTCAAAAGTGGTATAACTAGATCTTACTGGGCCCCACTGCAAAATCACTTTTAACTTTGAGAATCAGACATTTTTTATAAAACTGCTGTCGTAGCCCCTGGGCCCCCAGCAATTGCAGAGTCTGCTTACCCCTGGATGTCTACATACTAGTGTAGCCACAGACTGGCTTGATTAGCTGCTCCATGGTAGCTCCCTACTAACAGCATGTGTAATCCAAAATACATTTGTTTTTTAATTCCTTGCTCTAGGATTTTCCATGATATCTGCTGTTTCTGGTTGTCTCTTGTGGAACTTACCTCCTGAGGAAAAGTACAGTATTCATTGTGTCCCATAGAAGAACCAAGCTATATCAGAACCAAGCTGTATCAGACTATATCTGATACACACTATTTATTTTTATCTGTGATTTTTCTTTGCCATAAATATGGTGTAACTTTGCAGTCCCAGTCACAAAATTACACGTGTAAAAAAAATATTGGAGTGTGTTGTATTCGTGCCTGAGATCTATTTTTGCCTGTTTGGCTGCAGAATTAGCAGCATGTATAGGATTTTACTGCAGTGGTGTGGTTTATTGTGTGCTCCTGTGGGTCATGGTTTGGAACTGCAGAATCTGTACCTGCTCTGGGTGTAAATGGAGTTCTCCCGCAGTACAGCTAGGAGATGCTGAAATCTCTAAAATTACTATGCGCCGTCATTCACTTAACTTCCAGCCCCTATCAGTCTGGCATTATCAATGTCTGTATGGTAGAAAATTTGAGAAATGGAGGCCATTCCAGCATGTTAATGCACTAAGCGCATGTTTAGGAGGTCAGATTCTGGATATACCCATATGCAGACAGTGCAGACATCTTTTCAAGCATTCTTGGAGTGTGCCTAGTCCGATGCACTCTGCTAATGTACTGTGAAAAAATGTTCAGATCAGTGACAGACCCCTGCCATTTACCCATCATTAACTCCAAGCAGAGATGTGGGTGAGGGAGGACAACAGACATGTCCCTAATCATAACATGCATTAAAATTGTGTATTACCAAACTGACAGTAATACCCTGTATAGAGGTGAGTGACTAAACCAGCAGCCCTAATGTAATAAATCACTCTAATTGGATTTTGTATTGAAATCTAGCTGTGCAAATGGCAAGGGTCAGAGTTAGGAATCTTTTTATAGTGGGTCTATAGCTGGCACATGGGGGGTTGTATTCTTCTTTCAATTTGGAGGCAAATTAATTATTTTCTTTATCAAACTAGTTCCTTTAATAGAAAATGAAAGTAGACTTTATTTAGAATCAGTGAAAAACATAATTATTTTGGTTGCTACATCTTGGAGAAGACATTTACAAACGTATAACCTTGAAACAGAATATTTGACCAAGCAATGTCTGTCCCTTATTTACATGCAAGAATTTTAAAGGAGAAGCAAAGGCTTGGTGCACTTCGCGGTGCCAAATGTTAGGCACCCCCAAGTGATTGTATTGACCCGGAATGGTGCTCCTATCAGCTGAAAACTGCACCGGCCCGTGGTTATACCAGGGAGCACCACGGAGCGATCTTCTTCCATCTTCCGACTTCTTCACGTGACTGAGCATGTGCAGTAGAACGAAAATCCAAACTTTAACAAAAGTCGGCTATTTCGTTCAACTGCGCATGCATTTGGCCCGGGAAATTTGAAGAAAGAAGAAGACGGAAGACGATCACTCCGTGGTGCTCATTGTTATTACCTGGGCTGGTGCAATTTTCTGCTGATAGGAGCACCGGCCCGGGGTTTCAGTTAAGTCAATACAATCACTTGGGGGTGAATAACATTTGGCACTCCCAAGTGCACCAAGTTTTTCCTTCTCCTTTAAAGGAAAACTATACTCCCTAAATGAATACTTAACAAAGTGATATATCATATTAAAGGAACAGTAACGTCAAAAAATAAAAGTGTTTTAAAGTAATGAAAATATAATGCAGTGTTGCCCTGAACTGGTAAAACTGTTGTGTTTACTTAAGAAACACTACTATTGTTGATATAAATAAGCTGCTGTGTAGCAATGGGGGCAGCCATTCAAAGGAGAAAAAGCTCAAGTTACACAGCAGATAGCAGATAAGCTCTGTCTGTTTAATGGTGTTATCTGTTATCCATTCGTTAACCTGTGCCATTTAGCCGTTTTTCAATTTCCACCATTGCTCCACAGCAGCTTGTTTATATGAACTATAGTAGTGTTTCTGAAGCAAACAGATCAGTTTTACTAGTGCAGGGCAACAGTTCATGATATTTTCATTACTTTAAAACACTTACATTTTTTGGTGTTATTGTTCCTGTAAGAGGCATATTTAAGAATCTTACCCAACTGGAATATAGTGATCAGTAAATATTGCCATTTTACATCTCTTACCTTGAGCACCATTTTGTGATGGTCTGTGAGCTGCCTCAGAGATCACATGACCAGAAATACTGCAGCTCTTACTGTAACAGGAAGAAGTGTGGAAGCAAAAGACAGAACTACTGTCCGCTAATTTGCTCATGTGACCTAACATGTATGGTTTATTTGTGTGCACCATGAGTCGTAGAAACCGGTTGGAGGCCCTTGGTTCTTAAAATGGCAATTTTCTACTTAGGATTTCCAAATGGTGCATATACTAAAAAAGTATATTATTATGAAAATGGTTTATTTACATGAAGCAGGGTTTTACATATGAGCTATTTTATGCAATATCTTGTTATAGAGACCTATATTGTTTGAGGGTATAGTTTTTCTTTAACCTCTGTGCCTTTTCAGTGATATCCCACTCACTGAATTTGTTTGGTCAACTGTAGCTTGAGGTCTGAAGGATACATAAATGTTTGTCAGATAGTATGTCTGCTAATCGCTCCCAAGATGGAGGCATACTCAGCATGTGGCATGCTGGTGTGGATGAAATACACTTGAAGGAATGCATTGAGGGTCTGTTGAAACTATGACCCGGGGCATTCAGTCTGGATTCAGCTTGCAAAACATCTTCTATTGCCAAATCTGTTTGGTTCTTCTGTGGTTCTGTATCAAGAGGATTAGTGACTGTTGTTCCGCGACAGGAATCATACAGCAAACGGTAATTCTATGTGACAAAACACAAGTGCAATCTGCATTAAAGTCTCTAGGTAACTTCATGCCTTACAAAATACATTGTGCACCTGAAATTGCATGGTTCATGCTGTTTGGAAGCTGGCTGTTTCAAACATCTGTGTTTGTTGAAATGCTGAGTTGTTAGGAGAGCCTTTGCTTATTTTACTTGACATCGGAATTAGGGTTTTGTTTTTATGTATAATATTATATTCCACCTTTAATAGTGGCGCAAAACTGCACCTAGGTGCCTCTTTATCAAACTGTGGGAAATAGTTTATGCCAGAGAAACGACGTGAACAGTGATGTAAAGTAAATGGGGTATTTTTTTTAAAAAGAATCATCCATTAATTTGTAGTAAATTAATGTTGTATTTCTAAAGATGGATATTTTAGTTGTTGGCTATTTCAAGTCAATGGCAAAAATTTAGATGGCAAGTAAATTCTGACACAAGAAGCTGTACTGTATTAAAAGCATTTTAATACAGTACAGAGCAATTTATAAGTGGCTGCTAATTTTTATGCAGAATTTTACACTGGACTTTGTGGTTGGTTAAAATCAATACACAACTTGATAAATACACCATATTTGACGTGGCAATCCAGCAGCTCAAATGGCAATGCCTGGTACATTTGATCCTCATCTTTTTATACTCCTTTTTTTAGACCCCCTAATGCCTTGATGTTTTCACGAAAAAACTGCACTGATATATGAGAAATGAAATGTACGCATGAGGAGAAAACCCAGAAGATATTGCATGATCTGCAGTGTGTAACTAGCTATTGCTACATTATACAGTGGAGCCTTTCAGACACTCTTTTGTTGTAAGGGGCAGTCCTCACCCATCAAAAAAAAAATAATAATAATTTCTTGATTTATCATTGACATGTATGTAACTGTCTCCTTAATTTCTCATGTTTTTTTTTTTTAAAAAAAATGGCCTCTTCATTTTATTTCTGACCTTCCTTTGCCCTTCAGGAGCCCTTGTTCATCAGGTTTTTGCATGTCCCCTTGCAGCATATTTTCCAGACAATACTCAACACAGACTAAAACACGAAATAAATAAAAATCTAATTTTACTGTACGGCCTCCACCACCCAAACCCATCCTTCTATATTTGCAGTTTTTGACCTGCACGCATCTTGCCGTCATATAGCCTCTTCTTACTCTCGATTTCAAGGTGTCCCATCATCAAATCAGATTTAAGAGCTTCTATCAATGAGGATATGGCAGAAGTAATTCTGTTTCTAAGAACAATACTTTAGTTATTTACCAGCTGTATTTAACAGCTATTCTACAGCTCTATCAATTAATATATAAGTTGTTTTAGGTATTTTGTTTTATGTAGTTTAAATTTGATTTTTGTTTACAATAACCTAATGATGCTTGTTTATAATTTTGAGCTTTGGCAGTGATAAAACGCCTAGTACTGTATGTTGTGTACTTAACATGGAAAATACATTAGTACAGGGCTGTCCAACTGGCGACCCGTGGGCCGCATTCGGCCTGCGACCTCCCCTTATGTGGCCCTCCACATCAAAGTCTGCCTGCTGTGTCTGTTTACCATATGTAAATTTTAAAAGGTATCACTACAGAGATTAACTGGCCCCTGCATTGTATAAACCTCAAATTCAGACTAGTCCCCTGTATTGTTCACACCTGTAATCCCACTGCATTGTTCACACTTGTGACACCTCTATTGTTCACTACCCTAAAACTCTGTACTGTTCACACCTGAGACCCAGACTAAAACTGCCCACATTGTTCACCTGTCCACACTTTAGTCAAAATGCTAATGGGCCACCAGCACTGTGTCACTGTATGTAGTACAAATTAGACTGATAGCTTTCCCTGTTCTGCCTTCCATATGCTCCCTGTGTGTGTCATACTTTGGTATTTGTTCTGGGGGTTTGTTAGCATTTGAAAATTATTGTTAGTGTTTAATCATATGCTGGGGTACTGTATTATACACAGGAGAGGAGGAGGCATATGGATTTATGGGTGTGTCTTATATGACTTAGCTTTTTTCCCATATGAGTGACATCCTTGCCAGGGAGGCACAAGGTAGTTTGGCACCCTAGGCAAGTGCCCCCCTGTCCTGCATTACCATTTCCCTCCTTACCATGATGGTTTTAAAATAAAGAGAGCAAGAAAGTGTACAACACTTTTTCATGTTTATTACTGCCCCCTGTACCTGTACCAGCAAGCTCAGCAGCCATCCATCATACAGCCCTCCTGCAGCCATCATATTGCCCCCAATCTTTACCTGTGTCAGCAGTAGCCAAAAATAAATCTGATCACATCATATTGCCCCCAAGTATTTATGTACCTGTGCCAGCGCACAGCCCAGCAGCAACAGCAAATAAATGGGCCCCAAATCTGTACCTGGCTGTGCCAGCAGGAAGCTTCACACTTTACAGTAAATGAAAGAATGTCTTCAGTTCAGTGCAACACCACACCAAGCAGCCCCCCAGCTCTCTGCCTCTCTCTGTCATCCAACACATCAGTGACGTCATTGACGCGTGTATGCACATCACGGTGCACCGCACAGAAGGAGCTATTACTTGCCGGCAAGAGAGAGAAGGGGAAGGAGATGGATTCCACCCAACTGGGTGACTCTGATTACTGAAACAAATTATTAAATAAACGCTTGAAAAAAGTGCGCCCTTCAATGATGGCACTCTAGACAGTCGCCTACTCTGCCTACCCCTAGTTCCGGCCCTGATCTCTGCAGTGAGCACCAACCATTTGGTTTTTTGGTGTGCTATTAATGTGGACATGGTCTTGCGGTAATATGGGTGTGGTTTAAAGTGAGTGTGGTCTAAAACGGGGAGTGGCTAACACTGGCTTCCGTTATCGGCCCTCCACCATGTAGATTAGAAAAATTCCGTCCCTCGGTACCATAGAAGTTGGACAGCACTGCATTAGTATATTAAAAGAACATTAACCCCAAAATGTGGAAGTGTTTTAAAGTAATTAACATATAGAGGTACATTTATTAATAATTTCAAATTCATGTGACCTATATGTAGATGAACTCGGCAGGCTTAAATTCTTAAAGGGCCAGAGTGTGATAAATCTCAAAATTCGGATAATTCACAATTTGAATTTGAGAGTTTTGACAATAAAAAAAATTAGAAAATTAGAATTTTCAATTTGACCCTTAATAAATCTGCCCCATAATATATTGTTAGCATGTACTGTTAAAAGCTGTGCATTTGCACAGGTTACATAACAAATAACAGATAAAACACCATTGTATTGGACAGGGCTTATCTGTTATGTGTTATGTAACCTGTGCCTTTTCTCCTTTGTTCCATCTTGAAGAGCTGCCCCCATGGCTACACAGCAGTTTGTTTATATAAACTATAGTAGTCTTTCAGAAGCAAACATGCTAGCATACCAGTGCAGGGCAACAACACATTATATTTGTATTACTTTGATACACTTTAAGCTTTTTGTGCTACTGTTCCTTTAAAAACAGAGGAGTCTGAGTCGGAGGTAACATAAAATCAGGAGTCGGAGTTGAAGGATTTATGTACCAACTCCACAGCTCTGTGGGGCACTAGCCCAGTCCGCCAATTTTATAAAGGTAAAGTCTGTATTAAGTAAACCGACAATCCTGTTTGAAGCATAATGTTTACAAAAGAAAACTGTATTTTATATCTTTGAATATCTTAAATGTAAGATTTACTGAGACTGCTTCCCATTTATATGTCTATGGGTGACTTGGATTGTTATAAACAGAATACTGTTATTATTTTATCATCCGGCACTATTTTGTTGGAATGTGGGAGAAGAATGTAATGTATTTTCAGTAGAATGCCACTTGAAGGTGTGTAAATTTTTTATTGATATAGCAGTACTTCTTAGTTTTGTACACTTAAACAAGGGACAGGGAACAAGAAAAAGTTTAATGTAAATGAAGTAAAATAAATCATTTAAATTATAATAAAATATAATTTTGAAGTCAAGAGGAAAGAGGCCCTAGCCTTGTAAAGCTTTTAGCTTTTTAACTGTATAATACTTTATGTACTATTGTGATCTTATGTCCCAAATATACCAATTCCTGTCTTTTCTTTTTCTTCTTTTTATTGAATTTTTGCAATAAATTAAATTGACTTGACTGTTTTACAATCATACAGATATATCTATGCAAATCCATGTAAATAATGTTCAAAAATTTCATATGAACAATAAACAAGAAGTGTTAAACAATTAGACCTGCTCTCTTCTTTCAATTAAAAGCTTGGCAAAATATGTTTTAAGAATCCAACTAGAATTCATTTGTGGATATAAATCAACAATTATGTGAATGGCTTAGCCTCTATATTATATTACTAACTTTTCAATCAACTTTCCCCATAAGTTTATGGAAAAATTTCCATTTGTTGTCATCTAGAGTTGCAATATAAATTGACCATCTAATTTTATTTCTTTGAGATAAATCATCGACTCTGAATCGAATAACTTCTTGAATACATAAATTCTCTAAATATAAAAGTACATATTTCAAATTTGGGGGCTTCGACCTAATCCAGCATGACCTGTGTAATATTTTTGCTGTAGGGTTAGCAGAATGGCCGACATCAATAAATTGCAAATCACCCAAGAGAAGGTCCAAGAAAGAAGAGGATGCAGAAAGGCTACCCCCCCTATTGGGTTGGGGTTACAGAAATTGTTTAACCTGCACAACTCACCTTGTTATTTACCCAGTATCCCCTTTGCTGGGTAGTTTGCAGGTCAACAACAGCTGGGGCCTCCAGCAAAACCCCCTCTGCCATACCCTAAACTGTCTCAGACCAGAAGGAACTGAACAGACAAATTCATTAGGGAATATTAAAATCTTAATAAATAGGTTGTAGTAAACTAACACCAAGGAAAAGAGGAAACAACTACTATTGTGCTTTGAAATAAATAATGACTAAATCTCAAGTTTGGCTGGGTTTGAGGTGGACTCTAGAGAGCTGGGGTCAAGGCTGTGGAAGTGAGAAATAGACAAAGGTGGAAGTGGTTAATTAGGTACAAGGGTGTGGGTCACCGGTAGGTGAGGTTGCAGCAGAAACGTAAAAGGCATGCATGATTTGACTGGCCAGTGTTCATAACATGAAAACCATGAGCCCTAACATGCCTCCTTTCGGATCCTCTGGAGATGTTACCATGCTTTAGCAGTATTCCTGGAACAGAGATTGTGAATCATTTTTTTAATACGTGATTTGCTGCTCACTGACCAAATTGGACAGGTGCATGTTAGCCCCTATATGCCCAGCTTAATTCTGCAGTCTGGTGAGATGGTACCACATATTCAGGAGTTGAACAGGAGTGAAATAACCATGCCTGTTATTTAGTAGAAAGGTGTATGGGACAGATGATTAATTTCATAGGTTCAATGAATTATTACACAGATTATGATTTGCAAACAGTACAGTCTGCCTCCCTGCTCTGCTGAGCAATGAATACCCTAGAGTAGGGCACGATAAGCAGCGTCAGCTCTTTGCACTTATCATTCTTTGTTTATTAAAAGGCAACAGACCTTTGCATTAAAGTAATACGTAAATGCTTTAAATAAATGGGCACCACCTTATTTTTTTTTTTACATGTTCTGTGCTGTGGTAGTAGTCCCAAAGATTTGCATAGTGCATGCTAAATGAACAGAGACTTGGCTGCTTGAGGATTTTGTGAGTTCCAGGCAAATCATTCCAGCTACCCCAGATTGCCTTGGGAAGGTGGGTAGAAAAACACAAAGTTAAGGTCAACCGTAGATGCAAAGATTTTTCTTTGATGAACGATTTAGTGCAATCCAACCAATCCGTCAAATTATCGTGAGGTTAATGGGAATCGAAAGATCCTGCATCTAACGATTTTTTATCCGACATCGGTCTTGAAATTGATCGGCCAGGTTAGAACATTTTCATCGGTCACAGTGAAATGTATCCATTGTCCAATTGTTTGCAGGGCCAAGCGGGCAGCTACCCTCAGTTTTCCTGGCTTCAGCTAGACAACATTGCTTGAAATGGTCTTTTTAGTTGATGGACAAATCGTACATTTAAACAATCGTTTCAAGTTAAGCTTGGTCTAACGATAACGATCTTTTAAAAATCTTTACATCTATGGCCAGCTTAAGTGGAGGTATGTTTAGTTCAGAAAGATCATAACCCTGTCTCACTAGTTAAGCTTGCTGATATTTTACTTTCCAGCTCTATGGGAGACGTAAACCCCTATTTCAAATATGTATATTTGCTAAATACCAAAAGCTTGTTAGTAAATCCTAAATAAATACAGCCTGTACTATGATATAGATTGACTGATAGATGCATACGACATATTTACTGTGAGAACGTGTGAATATTTGCAACGTTGCCAAAGTTCACATCAGTTTGTTAGGTGTAGTTTCCCAACACATATTATATTTACTAAAAAGAACACTGTTGTAAGAGAAATGTGGTGAATTGTCTCCTGTCATACATTCTCAAGTGCATTTTCCCTTATAATTGTAGTGAGGATAATTCTCTAGGGAATTTAAACCACAAAGCAATGACCTATATGGACTATTAGCATGGAGGCAGCGAAGTTTATATAACGAGATGCAAAAGTGACTGTTCTATCTCTATTATGGCAGTTCTCCAGCCTCAACCTGGAGAATTTTCTCTAGGCGAAAGTTTATTTTTGTGCTTCTGGTGAAATTTCACTTGACAAAAATATGTGAATTTGCAACAGTGTGAAATTCATTCTCTTAAACTTGTATATTGGTGATATTGTGGCAAATTTGTATTTTTGGTGAAAATACTAAAAACTTCAACTGCCTGAGGCAGTAGCCCCAATGCCACTCCCCTCACCCACTCAGCGCTTACAGCTTTATTATAGGAATGGGTCAGTGGGGGGCATCACAAATGCTGTTGCACTCTCTGCACTAGAAGAGCAGATTTCTATTTTTAAAAAGCAGAATTTTTGCCGCCATTTGTTACTGGATGCTCACTGCTGCCTGTGTCCTATAGATATAGTTAGACAGATACAAACAGACCATTTGATAAGTGGGGGGAGAATAAAATTTTGCACCAGAATTGTACACTCATCTACCCATACACAGGATTTATTACAGCACTTAATAAATTGTAAATGTATGTCGTAGAGTTACACGGTATGTTGTAGAGATAAAGTGGAAATGTTTGGTATAGTGTACATTCTAATACTGCTTTTGTGGACACCTTTCTAAATATTCCCTTTAGTGTAAAATCCATTAGTTGGATTTGTATGCCTTTTCCACTTTGTTTCATTTATATTATAAAGCATATTGCTTCAGATTTAACTGCTGACCAGGGAGGAAATGTGCAGCAGTTCTTTGGGAAGCCTATTATCTGGCCTTCTATAATTAGAGGTGTTTATTATGCTGGATTTGCTATAGAAAAATCATCATTTGCCTTAAAGGGGTAGGTGTGGGTTAATCTATATACTGTAAATGAACTGATGTGCATACATATGGATGGAAATATGGAAAAAGGCTTATTTTGTCCTCAGTCCTGTTCCTCAGTGGAAGTCTGTGACTTGATGGAGTCGAAGTTAATCTCTGCAGCAGCCATTCTTTGTGCATGTTCATTCCAGGGGCAGTATATTTCCTTTTCAGCATGAGCTCAATGAATAGGGCTTATCCGGAGCACACTCTGCCACTTGTGTTAATTAAGAAATGTCTGTGATTTTTGTTATTTCTTCAACTAAACTAGGATGTTAGGACATCTTGTCTCATTTTCACAGTTTCTCAAAGAGAAATGGGAAATTAATTTGCCAGTATAACAAACTGCTCCTTAACTCAAAGCTTAAGCAAGGCTGCAGCTTAGGGTTTGTTTATATGGCTCTTGCTGTCTTCCTTTAAATCATTTTCATTGTTTTCAGGGGAACACAGCAATTTTTTATTAATGCTTTATAATGGAAAAAACAGTAAAATATGGATTTTTTTTTCAATTTAAAGAGTAGGCAGAATACATTTTCCACACAAGTCTTTGTATTAATTCTCAAATTCTCAAAAAATATTGTAGGTGTATGCTGTCCCATGAAGCCACATACACATACGATTTTGGTGGTCACTCTGCTTTCCTGGGTCTGTAGCATGGACTCCAATCAAACTCCATGCTCTATGCTGTCAGTTTCTGAAGAAATTCAGCTATGCTTCTGCTGGTGGGTTTTAGCTTTTATTTTAGTACAGTTCTGCCCTCTAATTTTTTGTGTCATATAGACATGCAAGTTAAGGAGCAGAAGATAGTACAGGCCACAGAGTGCAGCATTTGCCAGTACGCAAGTGCTTATAAGAAAAATATACCCCTCAAACAATGTAGGTCTCTATAAAAATATATTGCTTAAAACAGCTCATATGTAAAACCCTGCTTCATGTAAATAAACCATTATCATAATAATATACTTTTTAAGTAGTATGTGCCATTGGGTAATCATAAATAGAAAATTGCCATTTTAAAAAATAAGGGCAGCCCTCTGGAATCATATGATTCACTGTGCACACAAACAAATCAAACAAACCATACATGTTTAGTCACATGAGCCAATTAACAGACAGAATTATGTCTTTTGTTCCACACTTCTTCCTGTTACAGTTAGAGCTGCAGTATTTCTGGTCAGGTGATATCTGAGGCAGCACACAGACCATCACGAAATGGTGGTTCAAGGCAAGAGATGTTAATGGGCAATATTTACTTGAATATATATTCCAGTTTGATAAGATTCTTTATTATGCCACTTCATTTGATATAAACTATATGTTGCTCAAGTATTCATTTTGGGGGTATAGTTTTCTTGTAAGTGATTACTTAGGGGAGATCTATAAATTACCTCTAAGAGTGCCTCCTGCCTGGACTTGGACTGCCCCCAGTAGTGATGTGCCCAACCCTAATCTGTCTGCACCCTGCCTGACCCATAATGACATTATTTATACACTCACACCGGACTTTGCCATCTCTGGTGTCACCAAAGGGATTGGGGCAGAATGAGTATATGACTATGATGACTGCAGGTGGCCACCAGGGCAGTTTTGAGCAGCTGGGTGGACTGAGTTTGACCAACAAACACCTGTAACACACTAAAGATGTGTAGAGCCAGCCTGAACCTGATGGGTTCCTGCCTGGCCTGCACATCACTAGTCCACAGAGGTTAGAGAAGAGCACTACATCTAGATCAGTGATCCCAACCAGGGACTCGTGAGCAACATGTTGCTCACCAACACCTTGGATGTTGCTCCCAGTGGCCTCAAATTAAGTGCAAACAGAGCCTCCTGTAGGCTGACTGTTCATATAGGGGCTACGGAATAGCCAATCGCAGCTCTTAGGAACTTTTTTTGTGTTATGTTTTTTTATACTAATACTGAAATATTGTGTATGCGTGTATATATATATATATATATATATATATATATATATATATATATATATATATATATATATATAACGAAAAAACAATACTATATGTATAGTTTAAAGAGATATTGACACCGGAATTGAAATCTTTTTCTCAACACCTATGGTAACATTGTCTTTGCATACCACATATAATTGCCATAAAGTTATTTGCCTGATGCTTTTACATTACAAAACTGATCATACACCATATATGTGCAGCAGTAGTCCGTTAGTATAAGGAATTCTAACTGACTTCAATGAATTACTTACAAAAGATACCCTATCAGTGAAAACATGACCTATAGGTAACGTTTAATGTACATTAATATTTTAAAGAGTAGTTTTTTAGTGTCACTATCTCTTTAACCAGTCATTATGGCTCAGTCTCAGATATAATAGCATTTTTTATTGTTAATTAGTTAATTATTGGCCAAATGGGAACCATATCTATGTGGAAGGGAAATCCAGCATGCTGTGACTTTTGAGGGAATGTTAAAGATGGACAGAATTAGAAGAGCTAATATTCAGTGTTAAATAGTGTGTCCAATCCTTTAATTGCTTGGCGAGCTTCCTTTATTAGTTTAAACATATTAACACGGGGCCATGAGAAATGTCTGCTACAATTAAATGCGCCTGTTGCACATTAGTGGTAAATGAATACTAATGAGACCTGACCATGTATGATCGGATGGTGCTTATGTTCTAGAAGTCATTCCTCAGCAGTGATGTGGGCTGTGCAGGAACTTACTAATGATTTGGGATATATCCCACAATATACATTGTTACAGACTCTTGTTTTTTTTTTACAACTCTTTCTTTACTGGACACATTATGACATTCACTGAAGTCTAAGGGCAGGACTACACGACCGATTCCGCTGCGATCCAACGCGCTGCGCAAAAACGTAGGCGTCACGTCAGATGCAATGGAAATAAGGTAAGTAATGCCAGTCATCTAGAATTCATTGGTAAGCTGGCACAAAGACTGGACTTCACTCCAAAATAAGATACAAATTAAAAGTTTTATTACGCAAAAAGTAACATCTCAGAGGGTGGCCTAACTAATGCCAGTGTCGGATCGTGTCGCATTGTTGATGCGACACAACTGTCGGATGCAGACGCAGCGTGCAGTGTCTGCATCTGACAGTTATGTCGCGTTGCATCAACAATGCGACACAATCCGACAATTGAATTACTTACCTTATTTCCGTCGCATCCGACGTGACGCCTGCGTTTTTGTGCGGTGGATCGCGGCGGAATTGCCCGTGTAGTCCTGCCCTAACACTCGTCTGTTCATAAAAGATGACACTGACCCCCATCTAAAAGCAAAAGCTCAGTACAAATGTATTGTTATTGCTACGTTTTATTACTCATCTTTCTACTCATGGCCTCTCCTATTAATATTCCAGTCCCTTATTCAGATAAATGCATGGTTACTAGAGTAATTTGGACCCTAGCCACCAGATTGCTAAAATTGTAAACTGAAGAGCTGTTGAATAAAAAGCTCTCTACATCATACTAAAAGTTAATCAAAGGTAAACAACCCCTTTAAGCATAGGCAGATTTTCTATAAGGCTAGGGAAGGCTAAGCCTCCCCAAACCTGTCTGACACTTTTATTAGTGTAAAGTAATAAATAAAAATTTAAAAAAACGGAGGAAAACAACATTTAAAACCCTTTTCCCTGACCTTTGCTGACTGTGTGGTGAGAAGCATGGGAGGAGTTTGCCGGGCCCCCTGTATTTTCTGGCCGTGTCACTGCAGTGCAATCAGGCATCTTCGTTCATTTAGGCAAGCTTGCATGCTGATTGGTTTGCCCTGAGAGTTTAAGTCCCGGTACTACTTTTGAGCAATTTGATTGGCTTGAAGGTTAGCTTTGAGCCTCCCTCCAACCAATCCAATTCCTGCACTTAGACTTTGAGGGCAAAACCAGCAGCATGGAGAGGAGATGTCACAGAGATTTATTACATTTCTGCTACTGACACAGGTAATCAGCCCTACACCCCACTCCACTGTTAGTTCTATAAATAATGCCAGTTTTAGACCTTAAGGAGGCAAATGCTTTGATAATCTTGTTTATATGTGTTTGCGGCATTCTAACTTTTCCCACCATACCAGCATTAACCCTTCTCATGCCATAGCAAACCCTCCCCATGTGGATTAAACATTGGTTTAAATTCATATTAAAAGCTATAAATACAAGATAGCTGCTAAAAGGGTAGAGTGATAGGTATGTACAGCAGATTAACACATATGGGCAAGATAAGGGTTAATGCTGAATGCAGTATTCATTCATCCTGATCTGTGGAGAATATATAGTGAATAAAGTACCCCCTCTTGTAAAATATAAGGATATTATAAGTCAGCGAGGAGTTTCATGACCATGTTTTTATACAGGTCATGGAACTCCAAGGTAACTTCTAATATCCTCATATTTTGCAACTGGGGGTACTTTATTTATTATAATACACAAGTTTCAGTGAGTCATGTGACAGAAATGACATCAGAACTCACCGTTTATAACTGATGACATCAGAACTCACCGTTTATAAGGATATAATTTACAAGATATTCATGGCTTTTGTGTATTATACATGAAATTACCTTATACATGTACTGAGTCTCTTTTACAAGAAACTATAACTTAACCTATAATTTTACTGAGGTACTTCATACAGATGGCATTAGCATTGGATTTATCCTTCATTGCTTTCTGGTGGCATGATAAATACAATTTGCACAGCATTTATGTTACCCAGTGTTCAGGGGGGCTAGATCCATCTAACCCTAATGTTTCTGCATCCATTAGATAATGTGCCTGGTGTACCATTATGTGTGTCACTGCCTACTGCTACTCACTATATATAATATGCCTGTTATGAAATTATCCACTGGGATTATTCACTGGATTGGATCAGTTGGTTGGGAAGTCAGTCAGGCAAATTTCATTTATATAAAAGGTTAAAATGATAGATGTGCCTTATTATTGTGCTTCTATACCAGTGCACAAATGTACTCGGCGTGTAAGCACTGCCTCTCAAAGTATGTAATGTACTTGGGGTGCCATTACCCACTTTTTCCAACGTTTTCCAATTTTTCGAGATGTATTATACCCAGAGGCTGCAAAAAGTCTGAAGATATTGTCTGACTTTACGGACTTCGGATCCGAAAAAATATGGATTTTTCACATGACAATCCAAAAAGATGCTGTTTTCGTGCGACAATCCAAAAAAGGTTTTTGTTGATCTGATTTTTTCATGGTTTATTATTGATAAATAAGGGTAAATCATGCATTCCTGTTTAGTCAGACTTTTTTTTTTTTTTTTTTTTAAATCCAAAAATTTGGATTTTGATAAATAACCCCCTTATTGTCTGCCCTTCAGTGAGTGCTACCATGCCACTTTATATGCACGTTGGGCAACAAAACACCACAGAATATTTTCTGATTGCCCATAATACAGTTATTCCTGCACAGGTAGTAGTAAATCAGAGGGTATTTATTAGGGATGCACCAAATCCACTATTTTGAATCCTTTGGGAAAGATTAGCCCGAATACGGAACCGAATCTGAATCCTAATTTGCATAAGCAAATTAGAGGTGGGAAGGGGAAACCATTTCATTTTGTGACAAAAAGTCACACGATTTCCCTCCCCGTCCCTAATTTGCATATGCAAATTATGATTTGGTTCCCCCGGGCAGAAGAATTCGGCCGAATGTAAATCCTGCAGAAAAAGGCCGAATCCTGGATTCGGTGCATCCCTAGTATTTATTAACTGAAGTGAGTGGGAATTGTGAGTGGTTATTGGGTTGATAATCATTATACAAATCCCCTTGTAAGTTAGTCTGTGTATGGTCAACTTTAGCCTCCCCAAATAAAAAAGTCACCCTCCGCCTATGCCTTTAAGGCTAAACTATGTGAGAATGCATTTGAACGAATGTAGCCTTTTGTCCATTCTGTAAGAAATATCAATTGCTGTATATTGTTCACTACATCATGCAGTTAAATAAAGAAACTTAAAGATAGTAATAGGGGTACAAATTATTTGCTTTAACAAGTCAGGGGTCTCATCTAATAACTACAATTTGTGAACTCTTCGATTAATTGATGATCATCATGAAATTGCATTAACTGTATATAAATATATATATATATATATATATATATATATATATATATATATATAAATAATTTGTCATACAGAACCGCACTCCAAAGTCTCTTTAGTGAGTCAAATCACCTTTATTAGTATGTGTGTCCAACGTTTTGGCCCCCCTTGGGGCCTTTTTCAAGGATGCCCAAGGGGGGGCCGAAACGTTGGACACACAAGCTAATAAAGGTGATTTGACTCACTAAAGAGACTTTGGAGAGCGGTTCTGTATAACAAATTAAGTACAACCTTTTTGAACCTGCACCCACAAATACATTGCAAATCCGGATCAGAGTGCGGCTGCCTGAAAGTTTGTATATGTATATATATCTATATATAGCGTCCACTACTCGTAAGAGAAGTGTTTGGTGCCTGGGTGCTGTCAGCAAAGTAAGTAAGATATCCTGTAAAAAGGTGAGCACTCACAGGTCTTAAGATGCAAAAAAATCGGTGAAATTTATTGAAAATAAATAACTGACGTTTCGGCTACTCCTATAGCCTTTCTCAAAGTGCAACACATAGTGAAGACCAAACATTTAAACCCCAAGTGGCGGGAAAACAAACGTGATGAAGTTATCAGGTGTCAAGGGGCGTGGAAAAGAGTATACAGCACAAATTTTTTTTTTAAAAAAAGCCTGAACATACAATAAAAATAGAATAAAAATAAAATAATATTGCCCACATGCAATCAGTAGTCTCATATAGAAATTACATGGTTATTAAGTGCAAAAAAAATGCATAATCTCAAAACACAACATAATAGATGAGTGATCATTAACATAGTGTGATCCCACACTGTTCCGCAAGCTGGGCGTCACATCCAGTTGAAAGATACAAATTAAAAAGTTCAAGTCAGGTGTTCTGGTTATCAATGTTACTTAATCGCCAAGCAGGGACAGATTGTTACAATGTAGTAAGTTGCAATCCCAGTGCTTCGGTACAACTGATATTTCAAGCAAACATTATAGGACTTACTGTCAGTATCGGGTACCGAACAGAGACAGGGGAAGACAATCACTTTGTGACAACATCCATATCTGTAGCATGGAGGATGCAATGGCTAGAGTCACAAAAACGGGTTCCGTGTACTTCAGTGCTGGTTGAGCTTTGCTGTCTTCCAAATCAAGCCCTGCAGGTTTTGGGAAGACAAGGCCTGTGGGCGTGTCCCTCAGCTCTGGGGCGTGGGCGTGTCAGTGGTCCATCAATCAGCATGGCCTTGTTGTTAAGGGCTGCTCGCATGGCAACCGTTGATTCTGAACTTGGCATAGAGGCTGTTGCGATATATTAAATTTGAATGCTTGTAAATAGAGGTGACCAGAAACAGTAGCAAAAGTAAAGGAATAGAAGAAGAAAAGTTAGAGGAGTTAGAACATGAAATACGAGATATAGCAGGGAGAGAGCAGCGTTGTTTTATTACGCAATATGGCGTGTGTTAATAAAGGCAGAAGGGCACCAGTTATCCCATAGAGGACTTTGTCCGAAATGAAGGGCATCACTGCCATGTTTGGAATGTCACACTTGGTATGGAGCTTGGTAGACCACCCGTCTATCGCAGGGGTACATAACACACAGCCCACAGTCATATGTGTTGGATTCAATGGGCAGCGAGAAAAGTTATATTGGTAGAACATAAAACCCGTCCATAAGCCAATGCACAATATAGTATAGCTTTACATAGATTCGGGGTGGAGAAAGACACAACAAGGCCATGCTGATTGATGGACGACTGACATGCCCACGCCCCAGAGCTGAGGGACACACCCACCGGCAGGGCCATGCTGATTGATGGACCACTGACACGCCCATGCCCCAGAGCTGAGGGACACGCCCACCGGCCTTGTCTTCCCGGCACCTGCAGGGCTTGATTTGGAAGACAGCAAAGCTCAACCAGCACTGAAGTACACGGAAACCGTTTTTGTGACTCTAGCCATTGCATCCTCCATGCTACAGATATGGATGTTGTCGCAGAGTGATTGTCTTCCCGTCTCTGTTCGGCACCCGATACTGACAGTAAGTCCTATAATGTTTGTTTGAAATATCAGTTGTACCGAAGCACTGGAATTGCAACTTACTACATTGTCCCTGCTTGGCGATTAAGTAACATTAATAACCAGAACACCTGACTTGAACTTTTTACTTTGTATCTTTCAACTGGATGTGACGCCCAGCTTGTGGAACAGTGTGGGGATCACAATATGTTAATGATCACTCATCTATTATGTTGTGTTTTGAGATTATGCATTTATTTGCACTTAATAACCATGTCATTTCTATATGAGACTACTGATTGCATGTGGGCAATATTATTTTATTTTTATTCTATTTTTATTCTATGTTCAGGCTTTTTTTAAATTTTTTTGTGCTGTATAGTCTTTTCCACACCCCTTGACACCTGATGACTTCATCACGTTTGTTTTCCCGCCACTTGGGGTTTAAATGTTTGGTCTTCACTGTGTGTTGCACTTTGAGAAAGGCTATAGGATTAGCCGAAACGTCAGTTATTTATTTTCAATAAATTTCACTGATTTTTTGCATCTTAAGACCTGTGAGTGCTCGCCTTTTTCCAGGATATAGATATATAGATATATATATATATATATATATATATATATATATATATATATATATATATATATATATAGTACAGTTAGAAGAACTTGATTGATGAGCCACAGTGCCAGTGACTAGACATTGTTAGATGCTAAAGACTGTTTGGCACCCAGGTTATCACTTTTTGAGAGGTTGTAGTTTGCGTTGAGACATAATTGCATTATTTGCAGTATTTCCCATCCTTGTATTCTTTTAATACATTCAATGATCAAGATACACATTTTTAAGTGGGGATTTATCTTTATCTCCTGCTGTAGCTTTACTTAACTTACAGTACATACGTATTTAATGCCTAACCATTTTCAAATACTTTAGTAATTGCTGAAGTGTTGATAGCAAGTAGATTTGCCATAGCAAAGTAATTGAAAATTACCTAATCCACCTCATATTCAAGAAGTGAAAGAAAGTCTCAGGATTAAAATGTACACAGCAAGGGGAAAAATACAAATCTTTAACAGAAACTGGGAAAATGGGACAAACAAACCTTATAATGTACAAGTAATAGTTATATTTTTCTCAAATTTTGTAATAGGATATGCAGACCTGTATTTAGGTTTCTGTTGTAATAACAATATAACTATGAAAGGGGAGACGCCTTATTTGATGAACCAATGAACATTTCTGTGAATTCTGTTTTTATTCTGATAAAACAATAAAAACTAACTTGGTTGAAAAAATACATTCACTAATCGGAGTTTGTACTGCTTCAGCTAACTATTCTAGTCTCTCCCATTGTTCTTTATTAATCTTTTGCATACTCTATTGGCTTCTGCATTACCCCTATAAACAACTCATACACTTAGGGGGTTATTTACTAAACTCCAAATGCAAAAATCACGGAAAATTGGTGATTTCTTTTAATAAAATCTGACTTTTAAAAAAATCGAAAATTTTTAAACCGAGTTGATGGAAAAGTCGCATCTCAGACCTGTTGATGTTGCATATAAGTCGATGGAAGAAGTCCCAATGATTTTTTGATGTGCGCTGAGTTTCGTGCAATGCCCCAAATGTTTGTTTGTTTTTGACAAAAATCTGAGTTTTCGGATGAAAAATCTGAAAAAATCTTGAAAATCGGATGAAAAATCTGAAAAAATGACGAAAATCTGATTTTTTTTCCGGCAAAGCAAATTTTCAGGAAAATGTAATAATAAATAAGAGTAAAAAACATGAGCAGATTTGATCGGAGTTTGAATATTGAGATAAATCAGTAAAAAAAGTAACTCGCTAAGACATTCAAATAAGGGTTGTTGAGTTTGATCCTATAAGTGTAATACAATACTAATTCTTATTGTGCAACTCATATCCAAACTTAGTTGAGGATTGAGGCATACGACTCTTTCTTTTGAACATAGACTTTCAATTTCTGCTCACCGGGTGTTGCTGAACTGCAACTGGACTGTTATCGAGCTCTGCAGGACTCAGCACTGGGTCCATGAATTACATAGTTGTCTGCATTGTTAGCCATTGTTTGCAAACAGCATTATCAGTAGGCTTTTGGAACAACAATTGTATGTTTAGTCATTTATTAAAATTGTTGAAAATCGATAATACAGAATATTTTTCTTGGGTCCTGTAACATGCTAGCTGCTATTCAGCTATAAAAACAGTGACCGGATTTCCAGCATTTAATAACATTTCTGCATACCTGAGTACAGAAAGAGCAAGTTAATTCAGTGCCGCCACGTCCTGTAGAAATTATAAATAACGCTGCATGTCTGTTCCTTTGCGCATAAAAGCACAGTTGTTATTATTCTAAAAGCTTACTGGTAATGCTATTTGCTAACAGTGGCAAACTTTGCAGCCACCCATGTAAAAGTCAAGCTCTCAGTCCCGCGTCCTGCAGTTCACTATGGAAGGAGTGGGAGGCTGCTGATGTTAGAAGAACAGGCTGCTATTCTCTCTGAGTTTCCCTGTGTATGGAGTGGGAGCAGATAAACATGCAGCCACAAAATAAACCGCACTTTTCTAGTTCCCTGTGTAGAGAGTGGGTGCAAGGAAAGTAGATTGCTATCAAAAAATGTCAAGGTTAATGAACACACGGTGCAAATTCACTCACACTTTGCGCACTGCTAATACAAGTTTTAATATAATTAAATCAATTTTATTGCGTTTCAGCCTGCAATAAGTGTCTCAATCCAATTAGATTACTAGGTGCAATGTGACCCATTTGCTGAAAAATACATATGTTCATAAAATATTACTGTGGATTTTTTGTCTGTTTCTATCAATTATTTTACTTTTCTTATTATTTTCTTATTTTTTAAACACGTAAATTAACCTTTTCTATTCTTTTCCTTTTTTAATTCTTTTCCTTTTTATATTGTTAGTAATTGAATTTTTCCTCCATCCCTTTTCTCTTTTTAAATACATTTTCTTTTACACCTTGACCTGGTTCTCCCTCAAGCTGTTATGTATGTTTATGTTTTCTTCCTCATTACCCTCCTCTCTTACAACAGTAATCACATTGCATTGCTCTCAACTTGTCTCCCCTCTCACTTGTGAGCTCCCTTTTGGCTGCTTTCTGTTCTGCTTGACTTTGTACCTTTACTATGGGTACCAGTATTTGCCAGTGGTTAGGCAAAATATGCAAACTGGTCTGCTTGACCCCATAGGGAAGTCAGAATCTTTTTTCTTTTACTTGTGAATGTGTGAATATATGTTTGACTTTCACTTTCCCTTTTGTTATCAATTTGTGTCCTGTTTTTCTTCTGATCGCCTTCATTCTCTTTCTTTTATTTCTACTAGGGATGCACCGAATCCACTATTTTTTTAAACACTGACTTGAAGAAATCCTACAGAAACCACTAACATATTTTCTTTTTTTATTGCTTCAAGAAAAATGTGTGTCCACTTATAAGCATTCAGTGCTTTCCTATGGTCTTATTCACTCTAATAATTGCGGCTATATATAGCCAGTTCAACTAAATGCTTGACTAGCAGAATTCTCAGGAGTGTATGCTTCACACTAGCTATTGTGACTACAAACTCACTAACTCCAGCAGCTACTAGTAGTAATCGAATCTGAGCTGAAAATACAATACATTTCGATTAGATTCTAATATGATGCTCTTAAGAATTTATTTACTAAAATCCAATTTTGTCTCATTATTTAAATAAAAAAATGACAACCAAACACCCATACTTAATTTTACCTTATTTATTATTAAAAAGCACAATTTAAATCTATTTGGGTAAAAACCCGACAAAATAGAGCGAAAACCTTAATTGTGTTATTTTTTTCTGGGGTATTTCCCAGATAGCTCAATTTTTTTTCTGGATTTTTCTTGAAAGCCCGTATTTTGCGGATTATTTGCCCAAAAAGCCGTAAATGGGCGGACCCGATAGGTCTGAGATGGCGGATTTTCAGATTCTGACTTTTTGCAGCATCAGGCCTTAGTAAATCTCAAAAAATTTGAGTTTTAAAAAAAAAAATAATTAGCTTTTGCCCAAAAAAGTCCAATCAAATTAATTCTGAGTTCATCAAATAACCCCATTAATGTTTTATTGTATAACAGTTGCAAATTGCAGTATATCCTGTATATTGTGGACACTATGTAAATAAGATGTATTGATAAATAATTATGTGAAACTTCATACCAACCATTGTATTGTGAAACAGATATTTTAGTCTGTTAGAAAAACAAAAGAAAGGGTAGATACTCATTTTCTGTATGTGGGAAATGTCACTTATTACAAAGTAGAATAAACAAAATGTCAGGCTCTCAACAAAGAAAGAAGGAGCACAAAGGAAACAACAGCATACATTATCTATGTCACACTTTCCTATTTACATAGCTGTCTCTTAATATAAATTATATATTCTGTTTGTGTAGTGGAAAATGTATCCCCTTACTGAAAATAGAAATTACCACTGCAGGTTGTAAAGATTCATGTGAGTATGAGCTCATGGTGCTGCAACTGCATCACTGGAATACTGTAGCTGTTTTACGTCTCTACATGTGAAGTAATATACTTTAACAATACAAGTTTAATAAATGCTAATAACGGAGACAAGAATTGCTTCTGGTCTACAACAGTCCAATCGGTCAGAACAACCAATAGAATCATTGCTTTCAAATAGCACACCAGTAAACACTAAATGGCATATTTATTATGTGGTGTTACAAACGGTGTTAATAAACCACTCATCACCAGGCTTTGTCGTGTAAAAAACAGCGTCAATTTATTACATTTTTTTTCTTAGTGACTTCCGCCGGAAGCAATGTTAAATAACGGCGGCAAACCTGGCGTTCTCCTGGCATAAAATAAAATAAACCTTGAGAAATTCACCATTTATTTTACACATCTTTTTACACATCTTTTTTGGCAAATTTCATTTTACACAGCATAATAAATATGCTCCTAAACTAAGCAGGGCTCTGCACAACTTGTTTTCCAAAAATGTAGGGACACTGTGTAAAATATAAATAAAAGGAGAATGGGAAATAGTGCAAAAACAACATATCAAAGTGAGGAATAGTATTGTTTTCTGAAAATAATATGTTTGTTTTGACTTGATTGATGCCAGCAGCACATTTCAAAAAGTTGGGACAGGAGCAACAAAAGATAAGAAAAAGCATCCCAGAAGTAAAGATGGGGAGGGTTACACCAGTCTGTTAAATACTATGCAGGAAAATATTGTTGTCATTTAAGAAAAAGAATAACATTGCCTAATGTGAAATTGGAAAGAATTTCCATAATCTTCAGTACATAATAGCATTAAAAGGTTCAGATAATCTGGAGAAATCTCTGTACACAAGGGACAAGGTAGAAATGATCTGATGCCCCTGATCTTCGGGCCCCATTAAAACAGTCAGAATTCTGTAGTATAAATCACTGCATGGTCTCAGGAATACATCTAAAAACCATTGCTGCATCCACAAATTCAAGTTAAAAACTCTGCCATGCAATGAAGATATCATATGTAAACACGATCCAGAAACAGCTCTTCCTTCTATGGGTCCAAGCTCACTTTAGATGGACTGAGCGAACTGTAAAACTGTCTTGTGGTCTTTTTTTTGGTGCAGTGTGCAGCTTCTTCGCTTCCTGTATATAAAATGTATTAGCAGCAACAATACAACTTTTGAATTTAGCTGACAACTGGTTGTTCCTCACTCATGTTGTTTCCAAGGCTGGCCTAGCTTACACAGGGCCTTGAACTATTGTAGAAACTCCCTCCATTAGGAGTGCTAAGTAGGAAGGAGTCAGATCTTGCTACAAGGCACAAACACTCACAATGGGCATCAAACAGCTCCAGTTAGCATATGACATAGATACTGAGGCCACTGAAGCTCAGCCACTGACATTTTTTATATAAATACTCAACTAGGTCTCTCATACCATCTCTACACTGGTATCTCGACACTAGCAGAAAATGAGCACCCACATGCAGAAGGATAAGATTTTTTTTACCATACAGAGTTCATCTGAGAAAAGACCGAAATATATGTGTGCCCCTGTTTGTAACAGTGCAACGTGTATTCTCACTTAGGGGACCTTTTCATTTATTCATTCTGAACAAAATGCACATCTTGTTTTCTCTTTCTTCTACTTGAGTATCTTCTAAAGGCCTTGATTTCGGATTGACTGCAAGTGCTTTGAGAAGAAAATATATAATTAGTTTTGGTTAAGAATTGAATAATGGTCCCATTTACTTTATTCCTTGCCCATTTTTCTCTCCATTTTTGTAGTATTCCACTTGTGTGTTTCCTTAGCTCACACAACTCTGGGTTTGTAATGTGTTTGCAGTCAGTAGATGGTGATGCTTGTTAACAAACCAGGTTTTGAATGGTAGTGTTAGGGAATTGCAATAACGCAGTCCAAGGCTGAATTATATATCACAGGTACAGCCAGTACTAATGTACAGGAATATGAAACAGGAGCTTGAGTGCTAATGCATTTGTCATGTACAGTGTCAGTCAAATTATTGTTTTCTATATTAATAGTTATTGCGCAACAAAAACACAAATTGGGATTGTTGGCAGCATTTAAAAAAGGGGTTTAGCTGTCAGTACAGTATCTTCAGAATTCATTCCCACTCTGAGTACAGTGAACGGTACCACTGGCTATTGCTCAACTAAAGTTACACTAATAATGCCATTATTGTTAGGCCCATATTGCATTCTAATGACTGATAATTGGCTGTGCTAGTTCCAATTCAGAAACTATCCTCTCATCATGTCTTATTTCCTTCTTTTCCAGGGAGTGTAAGAGTTGAAGATGAGGCCTACAGAAGCCTGCTACTACTTAAAAATCAGCTTGATTATCCTTTTTTATATGGGTTGCTATGCCCAGAAACATCCCAACATGGACATTGCTGTCATTTTGGTGGGCACAACGGACGAGATAGCCATCAAAGATGTACACGAGAAAGATGACTTCCATCACCTGTCTGTGACACCAAGGGTGGCGCTAGTCACCATGAATGAGTCTGATCCTAAAAGTATAATTACACGTATCTGTCACCTCATGTCTGACAAGAATGTTCAAGGGGTCGTGTTCGCTGATGACACTGATCAGGAGGCTATAGCTCAGATATTGGACTTTATTTCTGTGCAGACACTTACTCCCATCCTGGGTATTCATGGTGGATCTTCGATGATCATGGCTGATAAGGTAAATATTCATATTCATTTACCTATCATCAGATATAATGTCTTAATGGTTATCCCTTTGCCTAAATGATTCTTTGTAGTTAGTGCCACCCCTCCTGCATACTGTACATGAGTGGCACATGGACTGGATATGAGTGTCACGTGGCAGCTCGTTTTCCTGTGTATCTCTCATGACACATAAATAGGCTATAGTTAAGTGTAGGCTTGAGTTTCACCAGTGTGGTTGTGTATAGCAATACAGTATACAGTATTAACTTATTTAGGGTTGTCCAAGATGCAGTCAGGAGGTGCTTTTGGTTGTCAGTGGATGCCGGTAGGGACACTAACAGCAGGATAGTTGAAAGTCACCTTAACAATAATGGTAACCCAACACTACACACAGCCCTGAGTTTTGTTTACAAATAAATTAAGATGTTTTATATATTCTTTGCTGATTCATTTGTAGAGTAGAATTTACAAATGAATGCCCCTTAGAACCTTAGAACTTTTTTACCAAAAAAGTGCCCCTTAGAACCCTGTAAACCGTGCACCTGCATCTTGCCTTTGCTTAGTGTGATTTTTGCTCTGCACTTTGTGCCACATTGACAATGCAATTGAAGGTGCAAAGCTCATCACTGACAAGCACAAGTGAGCCCTCTGTGTAACTTGTACTATAAGCAGGAGGTAAATTGAGGGCCTTGCATGCACTGGCTTCTGCATTTTGAATAACATGCACACTAGTGGTTTGCTTGGGGCTATCCATGTGCTACCCACCTACTGCCTTTCTTTATACAGTGCTGCCATTCTGGGTGTGCAATGAACTGCAGTTATGGAATTTCAATTGGCCAAAGTCCAAAAGTGTATGAGGCAGAGTTTGCTGTGTTCATATAACATTTTTTATGATATGAGACGGCAGTGCAATGCTGCATTCTCATGTCTTGCGGAAACATGAGAAAACTGAGTGAAAGTTTATTTACTGCACTGAATTTGTCACTGGTTTGGTGTTATAAATAACATCAGTTATTATAACACACACCTTGGACTATTTGTAAAGATGGACTTAAAAGAACACCGTTTACTGGAATTGTCTCAGCAGGGGTCCAGATTCTTCACCATCTTCCTTTTCCATCTCTGTATAACCTCACATGCTCATATATCTTTCAATAAAAATAGATTGCTTTCTGACACCAATACTTTTGTGCTTGGGGATCTACAGTACATAGATTGCTGCCTGACCCTAGCACTATATAAAGGGTGACCTTTTCATAGTAGAATGGAAGAAAGCTGTAATAAAAGCACATGTATTAGATTACAGCCTGAATAAATAACAGTCAGAATGATGTTTTATAATCTAATGATTTTAAATGAAGATGAAATTGATAAATGTGAGAGTGCAATAACCGATCTATATAGGCATCAGAGTAATAACTATAGACAAATACCTTTATAGAATAGTTACTGCAATCCACTCTCATTATGCACTTGTACAGTGGTTCATAAGCTGTAGTGCTGGCCCCCCAAAGGGGTCCCAAAGCAGTGGTTGAGTGAGCCTAGCCGTTCTGTTCTCTTAGATACCTCTGGAAGTCCAGTCTAAAGTTTAATTAACTTGAGCTTATCGTATTTTTACTTACCCAGTTCTGTATAAATGACCTTTTCATTTGTGTGTATCTTCCTTGAACTAAGGAAGGCCTTTACTAAATGCTAGACCTGAAAAAGGGGACTTAAGAAAAAAAAAATCTCCAAAAATCTCTGTGCCTACATATACTAATACATATGGAACCCCTGTAATTCATGTGGAGCCTCCTTTCAAATTATAAGAAAGGAACTGAAGTATGGAAGTTCTTGATGAACTTTCAAAAACTATGGTGTAAATAATGGCACGGGATGCACTTTCTCTCCTACCTCTCCATCTAAACCTGACCAGAAAAAAATGTTTGAAATATATACAGTAGTCAAAAATTATACTTTCCCAAGAAGTTCAACTTTTTGTCCAAGTGAATTCCACCTAACTTCTAACTGAAAACAAGACATCAACTGGCCAGGAGCAGATTTTGATGCATATTATTATATTTATTTGGAAGAACATTTGAGTAAAAGGCATGTCCCAAGCAACAATTAAGCAGATATTTGAACAAAATGTAATAGAATTAAATTTCTGTCCATAAAAGAAAAGTAAATTTTAAATTTGTTATACACTACAACTTAACGCTGGTTTATAAAAATAAATCTAGTTATTTGCAGATCTTATCTATTTATCCAGGTGGCCCCTTGCAGTTTATAAAAGTGCACAGAAATTTGTTAGGCACCCGTTAGTAATTTTAATTGCTTTACTTATAGTAGAAGAGCTTGGGCTCTTCTTTTTTTAAAATGGCATGGGCACGGAGTAATTTATGGCAGGACGTGACTGCCATCTTCCTTGACCTTCCCAGGAATCTGCCATACCAGATTAGGCTTGGCAAATGTGCAGACCCTTGGGGAAAGTTCTGCACATGTACTAAGTCTGTCCTGGCTCAGGTGATTCAAGCAGTTAATGTTACTGGAGTTGCTTAACAATCACTTTTATTTCACTTTTATTATCAGTTCATTTTTATGAGATACGGACACTGAGGATCTGGGGGTCTTCCCAATGCAAGTTTATATTTTAATAGTGCAAAAGTTGTAGTAAGTGGAAAATGTTGTGTATTTTAGGATTACAAACAGGTGGTTGTTGGGTATCTTCCTTTTAGGGATGCATCGAATCCTGGATTTGGTTTGGAATTCGGATGAATACACAAACCTGGCTGAACCAAATCTGAACCCTGTGTATGACTGCAAAAAAATTAGCTGTTTTGTACGCATGCATGTTAGGCGCACGCTTTGGACACACAGAGTTTTTCCGCCTGTGTGCCGGCTTTTACGGCACAGATGAAGGGTTCAGATTTGGTTTGGTATTCTGACGAATCCATAACCCTAGATTTGGGAATTCATCCAAACTTTAAAAAGCAGGGTTGGGTGCATCCCATAAATGATTGCCTAGTTACATAATGTGGTTATTCTAGAAAACACAATTCAAAGGTCTAAATAAACAGGGCATATCACAAAGAGCATAGACACACTTAGCCATGTTTGTAGTCATGTTGATAAATGACCTTCAGGTTTACTAACACACAGCAACCAACTGAGTTTTTGTGTCAACAGGCCACCCACCTAAAGCTGCCACCCTAGCCAGCCCATGGGTGCATATTAATACAACCCTGCCAGTACATACTATCTGCTAAATTGTTGCTGTGGTTTGCAGGTAGTAGACCAGCCTGACGTCAAGAGCTCTATATAAGGGAGGCAAACTGGCAAAGTATACAAAGACAGGAATTAGAAATGGGCAGTTGTTCCATGTCCTTGGGCTGTCTATGGTACTTTGATGACAAAAGGCACTTATGCATAGACTTTTGTGTATCTGCTGTAGCCAAATCTAGTCACATGAAGTATACTCGGAGCCAAGTCACCTCAGATCACAAAAGTATGGATGGAAGATCCTTGGTTTGCACCTACAGTATACAGTAGGTTCATAGGTTGTCATATCACAGCACAAATTCAGAAGATGGATGCCATAATTATATGTGGTTACTTTCAAGCTTTATATCCTATTTCAAAGCTCCCTTTATTCTCTTGACGGCAGCACTCTGGTGGATAGGATATTGATCACTACCATCCTGTTGGATACAAATATTGTATAAAATATAACTTAATATACCAGTATAGCGAATTCCTCTTTAATGAATCTGTCCTTTGAAAATTAGAGTAGATCCTGCTGATCTCAGCAGATATGCTGTTTAGGTATTTGTTATCAGACTGAAATTCAAGTCAGCATATTTTATTTAAAAAAAAAAAATTATATATATATATATATATATATATATATATATATATATATATATATATATAAAATTTATGGCACTGGAAGAATGCTCTAAAAACTCTCGAAAAATAGTGATTCTCACATTTTGCAAAAACTTGTACAACTAATGAGTGCAAGCAATGATTAAAGTATATTCTTCAAATACCAGATTTTCAGATACTTTGACAATCTGTAAATACTGACAAAAAATATGTAATCCACAGTTCACAGGTTATGATGGGCACCTGTGTATATTGGAAACCCAATAGGAAGTGTAATGCTCCTGCACTTTAACCTGCTTTTTGTAAAGACCCAACCGTAACCTTGGTTCCAATCTCCTCCTCATCCTAAATGTAGGAAACTGATGAACAGCTATTCAGCCTACTTTTTCCTACAGGATTGCCACTTACAACTTTCAATTCATTAAAATGCATGAGTTAAATAATGTTGCAGTTGTTTACATTTATGAATTAAAGTAAAACATAAAAGACAGAGGGGTAGAATACAAAGGACACAGAGAACTTTGTGGGAACTTTGTTTTTATAGTCTCGTGTCTTTATGAGCCCCTGATTATTGATCAGATCCCTAGACAGCCCATGTCAATATATATGAGTTTGCACAACAGTTTGCCCTTGGTCACTAGCTGTGTCCATGTAGAAAGGAACAGGAAAAATCTGGGGGTTTCCACCTTTGTTTTATGTGCATAATACATGGAGGCACTTTGTATTTTAGAGGGTCTTTATGGTCAGCATGCCCCAGTTGGCATACATTTGCTGCAAACACATGCAGAAGATTCAGTTGTGTTTTATTTCTGCAATTCTGTGCACTCAGAATATGTCAGCTAATATATACACATTGGATTTACATCTGTGGAGCTGCAGTTCTGTACTAGTAAGATTCGTTTTGGTTTATAGAACCTGAAATGCAGGAATTTGACTTTCTCTTCTCGGACTCAATCACAAATGTTGGTTTTGCTTTGCTTGGTCTACTGTGTGCAGCAGCTCATTTCTAGACCTTGCAATCTAGTGTCTTCCATGCTTACAAAATGCAGTGTTTATACACAGAGGAAGAGAAGGTCATGTCGACTGACAAAGAATGGTATTTATTTATTGTGCATGCTGCTCAGCAGCTGTCAGAGATTTTTATTTTAAGAGCCGGACTTTGTCACCAGCTGTTTCTGCAAAGTCAAATTCAACATCACTTGTAGATATCCATGTATCAGATACCTGGAGCAAGCCTGTAGTCCATGCAAAGGAGGCCTCTTTAATCGAGAACTAAACTCTAAAAATGAATATGGCTAAACATGCCATATTTTGACCTTATTGCACCAGCCTAAAGTTTCAGCTTCTCAATAGCAGCAATGATCCAGGATTAGAAACCTGTCACAGGGGTCACCATCTTGGAAAGTGTCTGCGACACTCACATGCTCAGTGGGCTCTGCGCATGCTCAGTACACATATTCTATGTGTACTGTATATTTTGAGTCTATTCCTAAACTCAGTAAGTGACAGCAGCACGGAGCATGTGCAGTTAATCAGCAAAAAAGAGGATGGGGAGCTACTGAGGCATCTTTGGAGGCACAGATCTAATCAACATGAGGGTGCCAAGTCTTGTGCCAGGTCTTGCAGGTGCTCAGTGAAGCAGCACAGTAGTAACTTATTTTACTATTCTTTCATTTGGTTGCACATTAAGGACTACCCTGGGAAAATGAGCCTGAGCCGCAAATGGAGTATAATACTGTATATATATATATATATATATATATATATATATATATATATATATATATATATATATATATATATATATATATATATATATATATATATATATATATATATAGTGAATAAAGTACGCCCTCTTGTAAAATATAAGGATATTATAAGTTACCGAGGAGTTTCATGACCATATAAAAACACGAGGCCGATGGCCGAGTGTTTTTATACAGGTCATGAAACTCCGAGGTAACTTCTAATATCCTCATATTTTACAACTGGGGGTACTTTATTTATTATACACAAATTTCAATGAGTCATGTGACAGAAATGACATCAGAACTCACCGTTTATAACTGATGACATCAGAACTCACCGTTTATAAGGATATAATTTACAGGATATTCATGGCTTTTGTGTATTATATATAGATATAGATATAGATATAGATATAGATATAGATATAGATATATATATATATATATATATATATATATATTATAGTTTTAATGAGTGCAATATATGTTTATTTGCTACAGTATGGTGGTTCTGTACAAGAAAACAAGCATACTGTATATTCAGCCTTTCTGACAGTTAGGAGGACTGCTAGTGCATGGTGCCTCTGTTCCTCCTGACTGCTTTATTATCAACAATATTTGTAGGAGTTGAAGCTCAAAATGAATTACTTTTCCTTTTTTTGTTTCATCTTAATAGCATGATATATTTTCCAAAATTAATTAATGGTCTACTGATTCTTACAATAGCCCGGAGTTGTACATTCTCATTGAATTTGTGTTTCGGAGTTATGTTGGCAAAATCTAATTAATATATCAAGGTAATGAGAAGATCGACATATCCAATAAAAAGCAGGTCACCGATAATCAACCCTCCTTTGAATGAATTAATTTCACTGCAAATTTACTTGGAACATATGCAATGGTTAGATAATTGAACCTATCTTTGTTGCCCAGAACCCTCTCTGTTTAGGTCACTAATAATCTTATACCCTATTAATAAATGGTGTTAACTTCCATTTATTTCCCTTATGGATTTGAAGCTTATTGTGTGCAGAGAACATTGTGCCCTGCCCATTTACTCATTTACATATATGCTATAGCTGACCTCTCTCTTTGACTTTTTCATGCATAGAAATATAACTGTGCAGTTAGTGGTTAAATTCAGTCAATATTCCAAAGGTTACATACAAGCTTCTTCTCATGTATAGATGGTGTGAACTTTAGGGCTACCTCCAGGCCCGGACTGGCAATCTGTGGGTCCTGGCAAATGCCAGAGGGGCTGCTATCAGGTGCCATAGAAAGTCACTATTTAGTGGGCTGGTGGGGGCTGTTTTGGCCTCTCTATGGGCTGATTGGGCCTCTAAGTACCTGAAATGCCAGGGATTATTTTAATTCTCAGTCCGGACTTGGCTACCTCTGTATAAATATTGAGCATAATGACATTGTAGTGATGCTATTCCTGCATTTACAATGAACTGGTACAAGAGTTGAAGAGTTGCCCTTGGACAGTGCTACTGCGTACTGCACCCTAAAAATCTTGCTCAAGGCTCATACCCTGCCTGTTTACAGTGTTGTTACAGTGAGTGCAGGCAGGTTCGCATACAAGGTGAAGTGCAACTGTTTTCACAGGAAGTGCTTTTTGCACTTTACATCTCCATTTGTAAACACACCCATGTGCCTGACCATACATTGAGCTAGGGTCTCGCACATTACTTTCTGTAAAAAGCAGAATAAAAAAAAAAAATGAGTATAGGATTATGGAATACTTCAGTGCTCTTTTTCTTTCAGGTTTTGTCAAAATTTTGAGGCAAGTGTACACAAGCCAGATCAGTGGGTAGGCAGAAGTGTCTTGGACACAATTGGAGGGAAGACACGTTTTATTTGAGAGTGGCAAGGGTGGCACAACTGTCGGGGATCGGATGATATACGAGTGTAGTTGGCAGTGGATGAGGATGGTGGGTGTGCAAATGAGCAGGGGGGGTATGAAAGAGCAGAGTATGAACAAGAATAGGGGCAGTTGTTAGGGTCCCAGGCCAAGTAGTTGCCTTGGGTGTCAATTCTACTTGGCCTGGTACTGAGCGCTCAAATCAAATTGTGGTGCACACTAAGAAAACACATATGTAGTATGCAGTTCTTAAAAGTAAACTAGAGGAAAATTATATAACCAGATAAATCTTCAAAATAATAAAAGGGATTAACTGTTCTCTAAAACAAGTACTATTGCATAAAGTAGTATGACTTTGGAAAAAAATGATGTACTTAATTTGAAGACTTTATAAGGACTTATACATTTTCCCATGCTAATGATTTGATGGTCTATTCTCTGCCTGGCAAAACGAAATCAGTTGAATGTTTCTTCATGGCCCACAATCTACATACAGTATAAGGTTCAGATATTACCATTAGTCATGTAAGACTGTTATCTGAAATTTGTATCTGAAAGGTTCATATATACAGCACAGCTGACTGGAGAAATATATTCTAAATTTAATTTGGAAGAAAGTGTTAGATGGGAAAGATTAACTTCTATGAATATATGAATTAATTATTTGTGGTCCTCTGAACAATAAAGTAGTACAGTTGTATTTAAAAATGAAACAATACAATAAGTAGAATAGGGTCCAATCTGAGGGGATAGGACAAATATTACTGTTATTTGCATAACCCATCTCTACTCTTGCATTTTTCCCACTTTCTTTAAAGTTCTTTCCTGCCCTAGTTATCTACCCATTTCTCTCTCTCTCTCTCTCTCTCTCTCTCTCTCTCTCTCTCTCTCTCTCTCTCTCTCTCTCTCTCTCTCTCTCTCTCTCTCTCTCTCTCTCTCTCTCTCTTCCTTAAGCTTTGTCCCCCCCTTCCCAAAATCCATCACGTTGCTCCCCCTTGTTTTGGCACATTTCAGCTCGAGCTACTCTTTCATCTCATTCACTGAACTCAGCTAATAATTAGGTTTCAGTTACTCAGCTTTGTTCAAGCGAAAGAGGTTTGATTTCTGGGAAAAAAAATCTTATCTGAAATTAGGAATTTGAAGTTTATCTTTTAATTATGGGAAAATGTGCTAATTGTTCCTGATTTAAATATTTCAGTATTACAGTTGATTGTGTCTTTCTGGATAATTGTATTACTATTCCATTATGCATTATATTTCAAGGTTCATGCTGATTACATACCTAGAAGTTTCATGATCTATGGCAGTAGTTCCCAAACTGGCTTCCTTGAGGGGGCCTGGAGCAGTGTTTGGGAGTTCAATTAAAATAAGATTTAGAATGCTTATTGCTAAATCTTGCACAAATACTCCTGTCTGTCCCTTCACCTCCTGTGAGTATAGGCAAGAACAGGGAAATCCGTATGTGCAGGATCTTAAATGTAGAAACCTGATACCAAATTATGGAAAGGCCATGTTCCATTGACTATATTTTAAGAAAATTATTTTATTTATTAAACATGATTTCCTTTCTGTTCCTTATGTTATAAAACAGCACATCGTAGTTGATGCCAAATCATTCCTATTGTGTTTATTTAATGTTTTTGTATGTTTTTTGCAATAGCCTTAAGGTATAGTGATCTAAATTACAGTAAAACACCCATATGCAGAAAAGCACAGGTCCCAAAGATTTCAGATATTCAGATAATAGAGCTTGTACGTGTGTGTAAATATATTATTGTAGATTATTATTTTGAGAGTTTTCAAATAAATCCTTTAGACATCTTTTGTTTGGGATAAACATATAATTATTTTATACTTGTGGGAAAAAATGTTTTCTTGTAGGAAAACCACTTTACTAGAACACCCATAATGAGTTGGCTTCTTCCAGGGTCAGCTGGGTATTGGTCATGTATTATTAGGGTATAGATATGCAATACATATTTCATTTTACCTTTTAAAAAATAATTGTAAGACCTTCAGCTCGACTCCCAAATACAGTTTGGACTCCAGTCCATAAAAATAGACATTATAAGAATGGAAAGGATTTGGAGATGAGCAGCTGAATTATTAAAGGCAACCGAAGATTTTAGCTATGAAGAAATATGAGATAAAACTGGGATATTTATAATGGAAAAGAAGTGCATAGCAAGGGATTTAATGGACTCACAAAATTATATTAAATGTCAATACAGCAAGATTTATTTAACTTTATTGAACCAGGGAGACATCTGCTCTCTAATTTTGGAACAAAGAAGCAAATTTAATGTTTCTGCAAGAAAATAAAATACCTTCAGAAACATTTTACTTTACTTTCACTTTTTTCAAAACTAATAAACACTGACAGACCTTGTCCCTTTGTGTCCTCTAGGAAGAGTTAACTGAGCCCTGAGCTTCACCGTCACCTTTAACTGCACTGTAGTTGGGGAGGAGGGCGTTCAACTTTAAATCTCTTAGGTCAACCATATTGCAGTGGCACATTTTCTTCACGAAGTATAAAAGTGGGCCTCCTAGGACTCACTAGAGAACCCAGGGTCAGACTGGTACCGGAAGAAAGCACAGTGGTCCCCAGGTCCTCTTGGGCATGGTGATGGCAGGTTGCTGTTGGCAGGTAATTGGACATATAGGACACCGAATTCCAGGCTTCTGGTGGGCCAATCTGACACAGAGAATTTGGCAACCAGTCTGACCATTAGATGTAGGACATGTTAAATAGACTGGCTGTTAAATGGTTTAGTGGTAGCAATAAAAAGATGACTTGATTGAATCTTATCTATGGTGGGACTTTATTGAATCTTATCAATGCATATAACCTAGCTGAATTGGCTATTTGGTACTTCTGGCCAATACCAGATAAAAGACAATACTATTTATAGTCTCAGTCCCTTGCCCTGAATTTCTGTCTAATGCACAAAAATGGATACACTCCATTGGGCAGCAGGGTAATTTCTAGGTTGATGTGCTTTCATTGATTTATCTACAAGTAGACGTCACTTGACATACAAGAAGAAAAAGAATGATGATATTCTGATTTGCGAAGAAATACATGGGACTTTCCGGCAGTAATGCCTCATTACATTCACTAGTCAGATGTCTATAAGGCTATTGACTCCAAAACATCTCTAATGCCTACCTGTCAATCACTGTTATACTCTATGAATGGAATTATTGATGCCAAGAGGTTTTGAAGTATCTGAGATCTTGATACAAAAGAAGCAGTAGAAATTTAAGATCTAATCTTGTTTTGAGATTTATGCCAACAAAATGAATGTGCTTCCCAGCAAAACAGCTGCCAGCCTGTCCTTATAAGTTTATAAATTATTTAACGGAGAATAATCATATCCAGTTTAATGTTGCAGTGCTGATATCATCCCAGAGCTTTGTCTCACGTGTGCACCTCCAGTGGGAGCCACGCCAGAGAGGTGTATAGGCAGTAAAATATACCACACCAATGCTTGCTGCTGTTTGTTACTCAGTAGAGGAAATAAATCCTGAAATGATTTTGGCAAAACTGCTGCATCTTACATGCCTCCCGCCCATATAGAGTGGTAATTTGTTTGTAAAAATAGTTAGTGGCTTCCAGATCACTTTCTTTGGTGTACCTGTGTATGTATAGTAATGGGAGAAACTCCTTTTTCCAGTTTTCATCAATACCGTTAGCAATGACTAACATGAACCCGTGTGTGGTTTCAAATCTGGCAAGAATGGCAGGAAAATTCAATGTTTGCGGGTGGTTATTGTAGAGAAGCAGAAATTCACTCCATTCCCTTGTGATGAATGGTCTTATTACCTTCACACTCCCAACAGATGCCCTGAAACCTAAGGACAGCAAGCTTGGCTTCTCTACAGAGATTCAGAAAAACAATTCTTTAGGTTTTTAGGACAGTAAGATATTAATTTTTGGCTTAATTTTTAAAGGGGTGTTTCATCTTTAAGTTAACTTTAAGTATGTTATAGAATGGCTAATAATAAGCAACTTTTCATTTGACCTTCAATTTTTCTTTTGTATAGTTTTAGAAGGATTTACCTTCACTCTTTCCAGCTTTCAAATGGGGTCACTGACCCCATGTAAAAAGCAAATGCTCTGTAAGGCTACAACTTTTATTAATATTGCTACTTTTTATTACTCATCTTTCTATTTAGACTTCTCCTATTCATATTCCAGTCTCTCATTAAAATCAATGCATGGTTGCTAGGGTAATTTGGATCCTAGCAACCAGATTACAAACCAGAGAGCTGTTGAATAAAAAGGTAAATCAATTTAAAACCACAAATAATAAACAATGAAACCCAAGATCATCCTCTACAATACATCATATTAAAGTTAACTCAAAGATGAACAACCCCTTTAAACACTCGGGCTAGCAAGTGCATTTCCCTATAGTAACTGTTAAGATATGTATTAATGGATGTGCTCTCATACAGATCCTATACTAATCTGATACTGATACAGTGTCATGTAACATGTATCTTTGTCTGCTAATGCAGAAGTGTTAATAAAGTTATGTCTTCTTGAAGCACTGGAAGGATGGTGTCTGCGTGCAGTTACTCCTCTGTCTAATAGAAAGCTGCAGGCTCATATGAGATTGAGCTACAGGTTATCCCATCTCTTAAGGAGAATGGCAGCAGTTATCAGATTTTTGCTTTACATTTTCTTCCCCACAGTTGATGACACGTTACATTCACAACCATATGCTGATTGGTTGCCATGGGAAACTGCATTAGAACGATTTGAGACCGTGTGTGTATATAGTCAACCCCTCTGGTTGTGACCAAAATGGCTGAAAAATACCTAAAAACGCTCATATTCCAAATCTTATCAAACCAAGCAACATATTTTGAGGCCCAAAGAGTTTTAATGTTTGTTGGGGTGAAATAAGTCCTCCTGCTACCAATACGCTGTCAGACCATTTAACAATAAAATATCCTAACTGGTAATGAGTGTACAAATGCTTTCTTCTTCTATAGAAGGTCTCAAATGGTGATATGTGTGAATGAGAAAAGTCTGTGCGAAAAATATTATGAAAGTGATGCGTTTTTGGTTAAAAATGTGATTTCTTTCGTTCTCTATCTGCTAATTGAATAGATTGTTATCATACTGGCAGGAAACACTGATTGGGTTACCATGGAAACTCCACTTTCTCAAGAAGACAGGCTGGGGGTAGGAATGGAGTGGGCGACCTTCAGAAGCATTAAAAAAAAAAAAAAGCTGGAAAAACAGGTGGGAAATTGTGACACTAGCCAAAAGATTGTGATGCAGGAGGGCAGATGAATGTGTGTGCCTGTGCGTGGGGGGAGTAAAGACTAAGGCAGCGCTCGAAACATCTTCTGACGTACAAGGAAATCCCAGCAACAGGACAATATTAGGCACTGCAATTAGGCTACAGCGCCTTTCTATTTTTGTTCTTGCTCTGAGATCTGACTCTGCTCGTGTCACATTGTCTGTTCACATCTTGGCAACCCTTCACTGAAAGCAACTTCATTGGTGGCGTTCCACATGAACATGGCCAGGACTAGAACAGTGAATGTGGATGGTGTCCTAGACCCATTTGCCATCTAGTAATGAAATGCAAGGTGCTACTATAAACACAGATCTTGTGATGTATCCTTGAATCTCACAATATCATGGAAATGCAGGAAGGGATTGTTACTGCAGCCCCTCTGTTGTTAGTATGATACATCTTTCTGCTGTTATAGCTCCACTGGCATCCGGTCCATCCTTACTCCTAACTACCTCTTGTAACATCTCCTTACAACATACCTCCCAACATTTTGGAAGTAAAAAGAGGGACAAAAAAATTTCTTTGCACGTAGCGCAGCAAAAAATTTGGACCATGCCCCTTTCTGTGGCCAGAAACCCCCTAATTACCATGTTCATTTTACAAGAATTGGCAGGTTATGAAAGTCTGAAAATATTTCTCCTTCTCTAAACTGTTTTTTTGTGTCTCAAAATTGTTACAAAGTATCTTATTTGCACCTGTTAGTTGTTATGTGCTCTCTGCTAAAAGCCAATTAAGTTAGAAACTGTTTCTTTTTCTGACTGTTCAGTGCAGAGAAAATAGGGACTTTCCAGTACAAATGAGGGACTGCAGGTTGAGCTGTCAAAAGAGGGACTGTCCCTCTGAAAAAGGGACAGTTGGGAGGTATGCCTTACAATAGGGCCACGTCAGCCAAGGCGTTTTCTACTCTGCTGTATTTCAGTCAAGGGGAGAAAATGCCAAGCTACTCACTGTGCATTGACAGGCATAGCATTGGTCTGTGTACAGACAGGACTGGTTTTGTCATGAAAACATGCATTTTTACCACTGATATCTGGTCGATGTTGTGTCTGTCACAGTGATGTCAGGGAGGAAGTGGATTGCCATCAAATTGCTGCATTCATTGCTCTACTTGCAGCTGACTTTAAAAAGCTAATTGCTGATTGGTTGCTATAGGTAACTGCCCATGGGCAAATTTGCCCAGTGTTGATAAATGAGCCCCAAGCTTGTCTAACTTGGACCTTTGGGGTAAAATCTTCAGCTTCTCCTACAGCTACCATATGTATCCCCCATGGTCCTGCTCATTCCAACTTCCCCTTACATTATTTAAGCCACACTCTGCAATCAGGTCCAGTTTTAGACCAGGACAGGGAGTCCCCTGGGATACACTTGAATAGAGTTCTTGGACAGGAAAATATCCTTCTGAAAGAAAAACACAGGTAGAAGAAGGCTTTAAAGGGTTTCCCTGGCCTACATTGTTGTGCATATCTTACTGGTTTTTAAGTGATCCCATTGGCGCTGTCAGTTTGTTTGTCAGGCAGTACAGGAGAGGGGAATGTGTGAAATACGTAACACAAATTAATTTATGCTTTTGATGTGCAACTTGTGAGCAGTAAGTAACAGGTTTCTGTGAAACTCAAGGAAATTAATCACTCAGCTGGCAAAACATCACTAAACTAATTGATTGAGAATTCAAGATAAGACAAGCCCACAATGCTGGGGATAGTGGTGAGGGCAGGACATCACATTAACAACAACAGTACCATAGAGAATAATTAACAGGTTTGGTACTATGGGGAAACAATGTTTCAATAATGCATAATAATGTGATATATTGAACAGGATACAATTCTAGATAAATTCCCGACTGGCTTGAGAATACCAGTGTAGGATTCAAGGATATTTCATTTAGGCTTTCTAAAGCTAATACCATGCTGCTGTTTGTTTTAACACAGGCTAGCAGTTCTTCACGGCTCACTTTTATAAGTATGTGTTAAAATGAAAGCTGTATAGGCTTACTTGTATACACAGCACTATACATTCAATCAATACATAAAAGAACAGGCTATTCTGTATTGGTTATTGATTGTTTAAAGGAGAAGGAAAATAGACAAAAATCCATAGTTCATTGTGCCATAGAATATACATTCAGCCTCACTCATAGACTTCCTATGTGCTGCTTAGTCTGCCAGCATTCAGCCAGCTTCTCTCAATGCAAATAAGCAGTGGACTGATTGTTGCTTTAACTACATTCACCCACTGGACCTGAGCCACCATCATTTTATTTCATCAAATTCCATGTGTTTTTTTCTTGATATTGTATGAATGATACACTGGTACATGGGGGGAGTTAAGCGTTTGGGGGAAATGACATGCAAAAGAATAAAGATGGGTCTTGCAATCTCTTTCAGATGGGCAGCTCTTTATCCCAGCATGTTAAAGTAAACCACTGGATTCTGATGAACAAATATAGCTCTTTGCTTGTGTGTATTAGGATAAACATATAGAGGCTATCTTGCATTGGTACCTTTCCTTCTCCTTTAATAAAGTATGTTCAATGTATACAGCCATTTATTGTATAGTGGTGCAGAATATGTTGGTGCACTATACATACGTTATAATAATGATGATAAGAATAAATAAATCCATAAGTGCCATAGGAGATAGGAGGTCCATGCTCTATAGAACTTAGAACCTATACATACCCTTTAGTACTATTTAAAGGGGTGGTTTACCTTTAAGTTAACTTGGCTAATTTTAAGCAACTTTTCAATTGGCCTTCATGTTTTCTCTTTTATAGTTTTTGAGTGATTCGCCTTCTTCTTCTGACTCTTTCCAGGTTTCAAATGGCTCACTGACCCCATCTAAAAAACAAATGCTCTGTAAGGCTACAAACATATTGTTATTGCTACTTTTTATTACTAGGGAAATTGGAACACTAGCAACCAGATTGCTGAAATTACACACTTGAATGCTGCTGAATAAAAAGTGAAATAACTCAAAAAGTACAAATAATAAAAAATGAAAACTAATTGCAAAATTTCTCCAAATACCAGTCTCTACATCATACTAAAAGTTAATGTAAAAGCGAATAACCCCTTTACTATAGCTAGGTGGAAGGGCAGCTTAACAGAACTAGAGACCTTACCTGTCACTCAGTCCAGCCGGGAGCCATTGCTGCAAAGAGATTCAGGAGTCACTGCTGTTGTTGCCATTCTAGAGCAGGATTATGGGTTCAGACAGTTTTCTGTGTGATGTAATAATTGATTTATCATAATCTGGACATCAGAGACGTGTATTATATTTTATAATTGGATGTCAGACATAAAGTGGAATAATCATCTGGCCTGTTCTTGTCTTTCCCAAGGTTGCAAAAAGCACCAAAGTGCCTTTGTGTATGGGTGCAGTCATAGCGTACCCTTGCCAAGGGTGTTAGACATACACTGGGACCCTCTCGTGTGGGCTGCAGCAATGCCCTTTTCAGGGCGGGGGTATAGGACATATATACGTGGTCCTCTGAATGGTAGTTATGCCATTGAGAAGAGGATCTATCATGTGTTGGTTGTGTGTAATGAATGTATTTTCTCAACTTGGATTTTATGCATATTTTCTACGTATGGGTGCCTTAGTGACATCTATTTTATAGTATGGGCATAGAGACACACAATGTTACAAATCTGCCTGGAGGCACTTATATTAGTTGCTTCTGATTTACTGCAGCCTGATTTAAAGTGGACCTGTCACCCAGACACAAAAAGCTGTATAATAAAAGTCTTATTCAAATTAAACATGAAATCAAATTTCTATTTTTTATTAAAGCACTCATAGCTGTTGTAAGCTCATTTAAAAATCTCAGCTGTCAATCAAATATTGTCTGCCCCTCCTCTATGCCTTAGGCATAGAGGTGGGGCAGACAGTTACTTTCACTTTCTATTCAGTACTTCCTAGATGTCACTGCTCTCCACACATTCCCTGTTCTTTTAACCATTTAATTGTGTAGCCAGGGCATGGGGATGGACATCAGGTCCCCCATTTTGGTGCACAAACTCTGAGATGATGCAAGGCTTGCCTTAATAACAGTGTCCACAAAATGGCTCCTGCCTGCTTGCTATAATTATGAATTCCCAGACTGAAGGACACAAGATTCAAATAATTTATATAGTGTAATTAAAGTTAATTTGACTTATGTGATAAAATAGGATTTTGAATAATTTTTCTGGGTGACAGGCCCCCTTTAAGGGATACAAGAGAGGGTTTTTGCTGGCACTCAGCACATACAGGGTTAAGTCAATAGTTCTGCTAAAGGTAGCCTACTTTGAGTCAGAATTGTTCATATGCCTCCGGGCACTTATATAATGTTTTGCATCCCTCTGCCCTTATTGTGAAACACCTGTCATGGAGGCATTCATGTGTAATTAACATGCATACAATAAATGTACCCATACCGTCATTTATTTTCAAGAAAATACATTCAATTAGATATAAGCATTGATGCAGTAAAATATCAAGAATGGACCCCATAATGTATTTGTCTTCTCTTAAATAGGATCTGTCATCCTATTGGCTTATAATAAAAATGACCCTGGTGGGTGTGATAGACACCTGTTCCTCCAATAAAAGAATAATAATAATGCTGTAACACTGGGGGCTGGCAGGTACCCTTCCATTCATATAGAAACACACTTTCCCTGCTGTCACAGTTAAATAGACTATTCAGGACATGGCAAATGCATGCTGGAGCTTTGACTTTATATATAGGTTTTGGTTTCCATCTGTGCCCCTTTTGCTTATACCCAAGCGATAGCTAAGGCCACATAATAAAAACCTTCAGAGTAGGACTGTTGAAAGTGATTTGGCAATTAAAGGGGTATTTCACCATCACCCATAGTATGCCACAATAAGGGGTAGATTTATCAAAGGTCGAGATGAATTTTCGAATGAAAAAAATTTGAATTTCGAGCTATTTTTTGTGTACTTCGACTAGGGAATAGTCCAAATTTGAATTTGAAAAAAATTCGAAATTCAATATCTAAATTTATCATGTACTGTCTCTTTAAAAATTCGACTTTGACCATTCGCCATCTAAAACCTGCTGAAATGCTGTTTTAGCCTATGGGGGCCTCCTAGAACCTATCTGGAGTCAATTGGTGGACTTTGAATGTTTTTTTTGGGGAAAACTTTGAATCGAATTCGATCGAATTCGATATTCCTTCGATTTGTGCAATTCGAATTCATCCGAATACGGACCTATCCGATCGAAAACGGACATATTCGACCAAAAAACTTCGACTTCATTTCGGTTGGTCTTTTTGAATTCGAATTTCGATGTTTTTTTCCCATTCGAAATTCAACCCTTGATAAATATGCCCCTAAGTGATATATTTCTGGTGCTTTGTAAGTTATTCAGTTTTTTCTCCCTAAAATATAAGTTTTAAGATTGCATTTTCTTTTCCATTGTTTTCTAGCAGCAGCTCAGCACAGTGTACAGTTTTGAATATAAGTTGCTGCTATTTCTGTCCACTCAGTAACAGTCTTTAAGAGACAGTACACCACCCTGAGTTCAGTCAAAAGGGTTTGCATTGAACATACTTTTTTTCCTGTTGTTTTAATCATGAAAATCTATGTTTTTGTAGTTTTTTTTTGCAAAACAGGGCGAACAGGGAAATTAAAGCTACTCCAAGTTTGCTCCTTTTGAGGCAGATAATCAATACAGTCACATGATAGAGTGAAGGGGGTTGTATACGGGTAATCTAATTATCTACCTCTCAAGGACCAAACATGGAGTAGCAATTTGCCCTGTGTAGCTCCAGAAATAATTAACCTAAAAAAATTAAGAGCAATTGTTCACCCTCTTGGTGAGGCCTGGAGCTGTGGTATATACCGAAAAAAATAGACTATATAATTGGCCATTTTCAACACGTGATTTCCTTACATAAAATCAAAAGTAGTAGTAGGACATTTATGAGCCCTGGGACTAATTAAAGAGTACTTACTAATAGAATGCTGCCACTTATTAAAACATGGCTGCCCTTGTCTCACACTCATAGCTCTACTCCATAATAGTATGATGCATTGGAAGGTGATAGAGAACCAGTCTAGGATCTAAAGCCAATCAGACCCCTAACCTCAGGAGAAGACATAATGCATCGCACTACTACATGGTTTATTATTCTAATGGCATAGTGGGTACATTTGACTGGCCCCCAGCTACCTTGCTTTGAGTTAAATTCATTATACCTGAAAACTTACACTAAAGCATAGAGCTGGCTGCAGGGAAGAAAGGGAGGCAGTCAAAATGTGCACATTGATGCATAATGACACATTTCCTGTATTTTATATGAACATTTTATTATTTTTTTTACCAGAAAGTCTCTTAGAAACAAAAGGTTCAAAAGTGCCAGCAAACGGTGTAGGACCAGGTTCCCTAGTGAAAATGAAGCTGACACTGCACGGCTGCTGAGCATGAACGTGGTCATTTGCAACCTCTATCTGCACTGTACATATATGTAAATGCATTCTTTGCAACCATGTCATGTTCTCAGTTGATCAATCTATGCCAACGATGATAAACTTGCTGGCAATCGTAGGTCACATTATCAGGAGGACTGTGACAGTTGGACTTATGTGAGTTATGTGAGTTTTATTTCTTTTGACATTTGCAGCAGAGACTTTATTGCACATAGCCCTGTTCCTCCTGTTTGTAGAATCAGCACAGCATTGGAATCCACTTGTATTAATTATTTGTAGCCAGATTCTGAACTTCAAAGAAAATGCAGAGCCATCCACGTAAATATTGGATTTTGGTGTTCGAGAACGCCTTTCAGCTGGGTGAGAAAGGTCACGTCACCGTTCATGGTACTATACTGATCCATCAGCCTGGCCAATATATCTTTCTAGTACTTCATATTGCAACCTAATGAGCTTTGGAGTGATTTCTACTGTGATTTGGTTAAGGTTTGGCAACAACCGTGCTTTAAAAGCACCCAGGTCAACTTTCTGCAAAACTTACAGCTGAGAATTAAACAATTAATTCTAATTACCATCAGATGAATATGCTCAGATGTGTTCCCTCAAAAAACGTACCTGATACATTATCCTGAGGATTGAGCTTTACAAATACTGCACCTTAATAAATACTTAAGATAAGGCAATCAAGCCCTATAGAGCTGTACCCCCACCATTGCTGCCGTGAATTCCCCAGTTTATTCATGCACTCAATCAAACTTTGGGGATTTGATTTATTATTGGTGGCAGACATACATAGGCTGGTGCTGGCACACTGTGGTAGCTGTGTCATGTATGAAAATGACACTCATGGACCGATATACAGGTATAGAATCTGTTATTCAGAATGACTTTATCCAGAAAGCTCTGAATTATGGGAAGCCCATTCTTCCATAGACTTTTAATCAAAGAATTCGCCATTTTTAAAATGATTTCCTTTTTCTCTGTAATAATAAAACAGTTCCTTGTACTTGATCCAAACTAAGATATAATTAATCCTTATTGTAGACAAAACAATCCTATTGGGCTTATTTAATAGTTAATTGATTTCTTTTTTTTTTTTTATAGTAGGTTTAATGTATGGAAATCCAAATAACGGAAAGACCAGAAAACTCCAGATCCCCAGCATTCTGGATAACGGGTCTGATACCTGTACTAAAGATTGAATATTGATTTACAGGAGTGCAGTTTTGTGAAATTTTTTCATAATTGTTTCCATGACTGTGGAAAGCATATATCTTTACCTAGGGATTTCATGTGGGAGAGACAGACACTTAGGGGCAGATTTATCAGTTTCCCGTGAGTTTTTAAAAACTCCCGTAAACTGCCATTAACTAAAAATTTGACCAATCTTATTTTATTTAAAAAAAATTGAATTTTTCAAACTCGAGTGAATAGGATCGACCCGAAAACTCGAATAGAATCAAATTCGATTTGCGTTTTAAAAACTTGATTCGAGTTTTTTTTCCGAAGAAAATTAGAATGTCAGGAAGGCTGCAAACAACTCGGCAGGTTTTAGGTGGCGAAAAGTCAAATTTGAGTTCTTAAAGGGCCAGTGTATGATAAATCTCGAAAATCGAATTTTCAAAAATACTCGAATCTATTTTTTTTTTATACGGTTTTCTTTATTGAATTTTCATTAACCTGTATAGAAGAAAGAAGAAGAAGAAGAGAGAAAAAAGAAAGAAGGGCAAGATGATCATTTGTATCCCTGTTAGGTAAAACATATCCTGTATCTGTTCAAACACAGTCAAGGTACCGTACCCATTTTAGGATCCTCCAGCCATTTGTCCCACAGTTTGCAAAAATTTTTCGGGGCATCCACAGGCAGCATATGTCAACTTTTGCCTAGGGAGGGTGTCATCAACTAGTTTTATCCAGAAGCTAAGTGTAGGAGGTTCTGAAGCTTTCCAAGTCAGTAAGATGGTTTCCCTGGCATAATGGAAGAGCTGCTGTAAGCACAGTCTATCACTGAAGGGGAAGTCCTTCAAGTAATACTCAAATCAAATTTTAACTTTTTTTTATTCCCTAGTCGTATTTGACAGTTTTGGCCATTAAAAAAACTTGAAAATTTGAATTAGAAATTAGAATTTTTACTTGATAAATCTGCCCCTTAGAGGCACATATATCAATGGTAGAATTTCGAATTCATGAGTTTTTTTTTAAAACTCCCTTAAATTCGAATATATTCAAAATTTGACTGGGGAGTTATTTGATAAAAAAATAGAATATCTAAAATGTGGACTAATTTAGAATCAAATTTGACAAAACTCGATTCGAGTTTTTTCTCTGAAAAAAACTTGAATGTCAGGAAGGCTACAAACATCTCCAAATTGGTCACTGGACCTTTCCCATTGACTAATACATGGATTCAGCAGGTTTTAGGTGGCGAATAGTCTAATTCAAATTCTTAAAGGGCCAGAGTATGATAAATCTCGAAAATCAAATTTGAATTCTTTCTAAAAAACTTATTTTTAGCATTTGGATAATTCCCTAGTCGAATTTGACACTTTTGACCATAAAAAAAATTCTAAAATTCAAATTTTCAAATTGACCCTTAATAAATCTGCCCCTTAATGGTTATTGATATATATCAAAAGGAGAAAATAATGCTTGCCAAAGTTAAGCAGATGGAAACTTTCAATTCATCTAAATTCACATATAAGTGATTAGAGAGCGGTGAAATGTCTCTGTGGCAAACTATTGTAAGCTTTATTTTCACCATTTGTGATTGTGAAAGGCAGTGTTGGTGTCCAGTGTATTTGGCATGCCCCAAATTTAAAACATTATTCATGAATGAATGAAGTTCAGATGAAATGCAGGGGAACATTTTTTTGTGTAGCACATCTACAAACCCTAGTTTTTAGCTCCTCTGTATGTCTTGTGTGTGAGTTAAATAAATAAATAAATATAAGATCTGTACTTGTGTTTGCCACTCTGTCACTGTCTTAGGAGGAACTGCACTTTCTTTAGATGTCTTTCTCTGCCACTGTGACATGAAGCCTCATCTCTTTGATAGCCCTTCGATATATGATTTAGCACCACAGAACAAGGTCAATACAGCGTTTGCCTCCTATAATCCTGAGGGCACCCTTTCATGCAGCAGCTCCGCAGGAGATAAATTGAAGTGTCTTACCAGACTGATAAAAGGGCCATTTGTTAAAGTGCCACTTAGAACCATTTAGGTGGGGTTGAAATGTATGCAGATTTCACAAGAAGGGCAATCATAGAGCGTAATTACGAAGAAGGAGAAGATTGCAGGATACAGGAATATGCAATATGTGATAACACAGACCATGCTAAGCCTGAAACCAAAATGAAACCAGAATGAAAACTGAGGGTGCAGGGTCCAATAGTCTTGTGAGATGGTTCTGCATGTTTGCTGCATAATATGATGTACAGTGGAGTGACACTGGGAGAGACCTGAATGGAGGGAAGGTTTCTCAGAATACTTATGCACTATTCATAGAAATAAGTGTGGGTAGTAATAAACATAAGGGATTAAATCTTATTAATAGTCATTATACAAGAGGGGTGTTAACCCTGCAGTCCTCCAGCTGTTGCTTAGTTACTGCTCCCAATAGGCTAGGACAGAGGGTCACATTATATTTTTTACATCTGTTTGTTTTTGTAAATACAGTAGAGATGTTCAATCTCCCATTGCCAAGCAAAAATTCAGGGAAAATGTCCCTTTTCACAGTACTATTTTGATATACCATCCCTTGTTAAGACAGCAAGTTGATTTAGATGTGTCACAGTCACGTTATATTGCCCCTCGCAGCTGCCCTTAAAAACCTGAAAGAAATTCTAGCCTGTTTATTGTCTCATTTCCATATCTCTCTTAACTGTAATCTCCCTGAAATGATGTTTTATGGGACAGATCATATTTCCAGTGTTTAGATAAAATCTAATTCAGATAATATACTAGAGAGCAGCGTTTGATTTATACTTTACCCGCTAGATATGCTACAGGTTCTCTAATAACTTTACAGATATTAAACACATCCAGACTCGGGTTTTTTAATGTTTTGGCATTCTTCCACTTTTAGCAGCAGCGATTGTACATTTTATTGGAGTCTATTCACTAGATATTTTCCTTCTGTATTAGAAGTGAGTAGTATTAGAGATGTGCTGAGAGAACAGACTGTGGTTCTTAATGGGAACGAAGTTCTAAGTACAGTCCTTTATTAATGGGGGATTTTTGACTACAAAACTTAAATTCCATATCTCCATCCCCTACCCCTTTTCCCATAGTTTTAACAACTGCCTTTTCAGTTAATCCTTTGCTGGAATAAATATTAGACAGCCTGTTTAGACTTTCAGTCACTTCTCTTAGATATTACCCCCAGGTATTGTTTGCTTATTATAAATTTTTTATTCAGTTATTAAGTTATTAGCAATTATGTTTATATATGATTACTCCTTTAACTACAGCTAAATATTGGTTTTATTGCCAATCTGTTTATTTGTTTTTTATGAAATGGCACAACCCTGCAAACTATGATCTGTTTCAGTAGTGAGATATTTGCTGGCAAAATAAAGGGTTGTTCCTTGTTTTTTAAAAATTGCCATTCTTACTTCGCAAAAGAGGAATAAAAATTTCCTATTGGATCTGTATTAAACCGGAGTTTTATCTGAAGCAGAGTTTAGCTTTTCTGTATAATTCAGAGGAAAGTAACAATGAAACTATATCCAGGATGCCTAGCTTCCTGGATGGGTCTACGTTAGGCAAATCCTTAAGGGAGAAGATGCTAGAAATAAAGTTGGTAATACATTTGGCTGTAGGAAGCAATGGCAGTCAGCAGCTGTAAGGGCAAGAAAGGTTTTGAACTATAATAAAAGGGGTATAGATTTGCAGGAGGGAAGTTGGGATCAGCTTTAGAACAAGGTTGATCCAGTGACTGGTCTAGTTTTCATTTATGAGTTAGAAAGTATATTTCCCCCCTTCTGAGGCAAATTGTATGGCTTCAGATGGGGTTTTTCATATTCCTCTCGATCAGCTAGACGTTAGGCAGGTTTTATTTGGACGAAAAGCATAAAGTTGATGGATGTGGGTTTTTTTTCAAACTAATTAATATGTTACTTTGTAGCAGAAATGAACCAGACTGCTTGTTCACTCCATTCAGCCCCCAAATGGTATGTGTGTCATGAATGTGGTATATTTGGAAACAGTATATTTTGGAGAATTAATTTTCTGCTAAAAGAATTATTTTCCACTACAACATACTATACATTCCAAGGTAACAAAAATAAGTTTGCCTTACTGGATACGTTATTAAAAATAAAGAATCCAACAATCAAGAAATACAACACAGATTGTCACTTGGTAGAGCGAGGATTAAAGGACTAGATAAGATCTTTAAATGTACTGATGTATATATGCACAGATCATAATTCTCCGGGGTAAAGTATTCCTTGACCACGCCTGACCTTCCACAAATGATCAGACTATAGCTAGCTGTCTTATTTTGGGCCTATTATAAGAAGACCAGTTCAAAAGAAAATACAATTATGTTCAGAACAAAATGAAAGGAAAAGAGGAAGAGAATGACGACAAAGAAGATGGATAGATTCAAGCACAACAATCATGCATTTGCCAACTAAAAATCCTACCACCCCAAAACCTAGAAGGCAAGGCAACCAGGAGAAGCACTTACCCATATCATCAGCAGGAGACTGAATCAGTTTGTATTTAATGGTTGAGCCAGAATTGAGAATCGTTTCTATTGGCTTTCCTTGTTGTGGCAAACAGTAAACAGAATAGACCATATTGCCCTGACAGTGTTCCCTTATGTTTGGCTTGAAAACAGCAAGACCTAATCTGGCAATTGTGCTTCATTTAAATACATGTTTAGGTTTCACAGGAACTAATAATGATTACTGTATCATTGCACATTTGATCTCTTTCTTGGCTAAAGATGCTTAATGAATGAGTTGGCTGTGCATGTCTGAAATGATATTGTTTGATATTTATGAAATGTGCTAAGAGTAGAACATATTTAGGCTATTTTAGGCTAATTTATGTGCATCTCATTGGAAATTGGTTTGATTTAACCATTGCAAGACAAGTGAGTTTAAATGAGCCAATACATCTATAAACTTGTCAAAATTCTGTGCAGTCCATACAGTAATTCATGTGCCGTGCAACCTTCCACCATTTGTAAACTGCTGAATGAATTAATGATCTTTGTCAAACCCAGTTTTCTCACTTAAAATTTTAGCGCCTGTGAACTACAGTCCAACTCTTAATGGCCTTAATGTTCAGTGACTTGGCAGGTAAACTCCCTTTAGAAGGCAGCTGGAATGTGAACCAGCACAATTCTACATAAAAATGAATACATCCCAATTTAATATCATCTTGTCATAATATTATGTAGCTTTTTCCTGAACTGGAGCTCTGTGTGCATTAATCATGTTACCACTGAATTTGCTCTACTTTTCCCCCCATGAAAATACATATGCTAGGCTAACCAGGTTACATTTGCAATTCAATTTTTATAATTTAAAGATGAATATCTAGAGTACAAATTTGAATATGATACCTCTGCTAACATAGCAGTGCATATTAACTGTAGGAGAAATAATGGAATATAGCAGGCAAAACTGTCTTCCACCCTAAAGCTGCATTTGACCAATAACCTACTTTGGCATCAGGAGACACTGGGACATATAGTAAGTTTAAATAAAAACCTGGGGGGCCATAGCTCTGGGACGCTATGAATTTACTTATGTTTGATATTAGCAGTTATGGTCCCTTGTACCCTCTTCATCTTTTCATCTACAGGCCAGTGGCCCAAGAGAATGTCTGATTGGCCCATTAATGGTTGCCTTAATTCAGACTAATGGCTCACCAGACATTTTCTTTGCCTGAGTATTTGCTTAATATTTCCTACACCATCTACGGCTGATTGGAATAGCAACTACCTGTCACCCCTATGTAAAAAAAAATGTACACTCAAGCATTTTTGGGCAAAATCTACATGTAAAAGTGGTGACAAGGGGTTGCCGTTCACATTAATAGCAAGTTGCTCAGGCAGTTTTCGAAGCAAGCAACAAAACACAAGTGGAGGAAAAACCAAGTGTGCCAATAAGAATTGTATGGAAACAGTCTTCTATTGGGTACTGCAGTGACTCCCGAACTGTGAGACTGGTTCCCTTGGGGGTGTTTGGAGCAGTATTATGGCTCAAGGGAACGGGCATTACATTTTCCACATACACCTGAAAGTCCAGATTGAAGGTCATTTAGGGGGAGGTTTGGGGTGAATAAGTATTTGTTGTCTTATATATTATTGAAACTATGAGCAAATGACTGATACACCAATATTTTTATATGAGTGTACTAATTTCATGAGCTAAGGCAGGGGTCCTAACCTTTTTACTTGTGATCCACATTCAGGTGTGAAAAGAGTTGGGGAGCAATCCAAGCATAAAAAATGTTCCTGGGTGTTGCTAAATAAGTGCTGTGATTGGCTATTTCGTAGCTCCCATGTAGACTGGCAATCTACAGGAGGTACTGTTTGACAGTACATCTGGTTTTTATGCAACCAAAACTTGCTTCTAAACCAAAAATAAGCACCTACGTTTAGGGAGCAACATCCAAGGGGTTGGTGAGCAACTTGTTGCCCATGAGCCAGTGGTTGGGGGTCACTGAACTAATGTGCACCCCTGACCAAAGGCTGGACTCTCATGGAGGGCCCTGGCCAAAGGATGGACATTCAACTGGGGCTTGACCAGAGGGGTACTATAACAATGCAAATAGTCTGCTTTTAGTTTCAGAGCTGCTTTTGCAGCAATGCCATTTGCAGGGATTTTAGCTTTCTCTGCAGATATTTATTACTGCATGCTCCATCTAGTGGCAGAATCCAAAACCAATTAATATTAATCATTTTAGGTTTTGTACTGAGTTAAAACTATATCAATGAATACAATCAACCCTAAATACCTTTTGCTATAAAAATCAAATAATTAGTGTAAACAACAAAAAGGGATAGTGTTCCTTTAAAAGCAGCTGCTAGATTCTTGAGTATAAGATTTTAGTTCAGTATCCTGCAAGAAGCAAGTGAAGAGTCAGCACTGTTTTAATGTATTCACTAGCATTAAAATGCATGACGCAGTGTGGACCTTATATTAGGTTTGACCTCCCCTGCCAACTTGGGTGAACGCTCTAAGTAATTTCAGGAAAAAACAATTTCATATGATGAAACCTGTCCTGAGACAGCCCACATCAGTTTAATATTGAATTGTCTTGCTTCTCAGCTCATCCATTTTTCATGTACTTAAAAGCAAATCTAGTTTACATTATAAATACTATATTCAGACTAAAAAGACTAAAAAGCTTGTGATTTTTATTAAGTTCAGTTGCACGTTTGCACTTTGCACTATAGCTATATTGTGGTTGAACTATAACTGGTCTCGTTTCTAAATCTACCAAGTGAGAATAGATTCCTTGAACCAGACTACTGCAGTCGCTCATGCGGCTCTAGTTTCACTGTTGTGAGAGCGGCACTTATTCAAAAGAGAAGGCTTTTTGCAGCCTGTGAACATCAGGAGCTGTGTTTGGTGCAGCGGGGACAGGTCAGGGTCTGCATACAGAGTGTTCTCAGAACTGCAGTCAGACACAGCGCTTCAGGATTTGTGCATTTTAATTTATGAATCAATGAAGAGAGGGAGAGAGAACACAGTCCCAAGGCAGGGAGGAACACGTGTGCAGAATGTTCAGATCGCTGCTGTAATTGCCATGTTGTGGAAAGGTGACTGATCTGGTCAGAAACTACTCAGAAACTGATAGTATGTGAAAAGGCATCAGCTTGATTTATTAATAAACATACAACATCAGCATAAGTGCATTTAATTCAACCAGAGAATGTCTACAATTTTGATATAAGATAAATAAATAATTATTAACTGGTGAATGTCGTCCACAGTAGAATAACTCCATATAATTTGCAAAAGTGCAAAAGGTGCAAAAGTGAGTTCCATCAGTGCTTATGTGAAAAACACTTTGACCCAGGGTCTAGCTCCACTCTGCATCTCATGTCCGATAAAAAGTCCAAGGTAAGGTGCAGGGAAAATTGGCACAAATGTTTACTGTCTTTTGCTGCCTACCATAGGACAGGCTCTGTTTTGGAGTGTAGAGACCTGCAGCAGTTTTTCCTTGGGCAGGGTGCAAAAAACATTTTTGTCACAGCCTTGTTGCTGATATGGAGAATCACTGCTTAGCTGAACCAACGAATATGGTACACCCATCCTGTTATATAATTATGTAATTGTTTTTTAAGGAAGGTATGTTGTGGGCACATACTGTAAGTTATGCTAGGTATTGGAAACCTCCATAGTTCCGACTGTAATTTATCCACAACCACAATGCCAGAGGTTAACTGTGGCCTGTGCCATACTCTTACACACTGGTTTATTGTCATTAGGAAAATGAAGGGAAGACTAAAACTTTCCTTACTGTTTAGGTTGTTACCATAATACAGATGAAACCAGGTGAAGAAGGCAGGGGAAACTAGTGTATTAGCAACAGCTAGAGAGACATGATGACTGGAATTACCTTACCACATATTGCTACTATATAGAAAAAAAACCCACAGTCAGTATTGCAAATTCACACGGACACCAATACATGTAGGTGTAAATGTACCTGTGAAAGTGAGTTGAAGTCCAGTAATGCAGGGCTTGCGTAAAACCCTGGCTACTACTGCTTTATTTGTTCCCCAGTGGGAAAGAAAACACTTCACAGCTGTGCCATAAATGCAGACACCCACTGCCTGTGGTATTGAACAGCAAGAGGAGGAATTAGAGCAGTACATTATAAAATGCTGCCTGACACAGTCTTATTACGCTGCTGCTATGGCACGTTCAGGGGTTACTGAGAATCACTGGCACTTTCTAATTATAGGAGGCACAAATACAAAAGAAAGAAAGAAATGTGACAATATTGAGAAACATATAAAACATCAAATACTCTGTTAGGGCTGTGCTTGGGGTGTTGGATGGGACCCAAGCAAATCGGGTTTAGTAAGTTCTTTTATATAATGCTATCTTGGAGGAGAATTCTGAAAGTTGTAGATGAACAACAGCACAGATACAAGGTTTAGTGACACCCATGCCGTACAAAATATAACACAGCTATGGCTTCTTTCCTGAAATACTGCTATATCTCTATGAGAATACAGTGACAATTACTGGACATTTTTTATCCGGCATAGGAGGGAAATACGCGCCCCCTAAATGAGCACCAAGGGGCACACTCTTTTACCCTAGAGTGCTCTTGAACTTCCTTCCCTGGACTTGGAAATGAGTTTTCATGTCTCAAGGGCCCAATTTCTAGGTAATATCTCATCTTTGGTACACCCACCTCAACTTCATGGCCTGAATTGCTTTAGAAGCTTACAGTGTCAGGTTGATGCACAACTTCCATTTACATATATTAGTGCTGGAAGCTCAGGTGGCTGTACCATCTATATCTCCATTCTCAATAAAAATATTTTACATTTAGTTCTGGTGTTCACGTGGTCATGGTTTTTCCGAAATGTAAGATGTTTTGGATAATACCCTCTTTATGTCTTAGTTTTGTGTTTTATGTAATCTGTATGGTAATTATATACTCCCATTTATTGCACAGCACTAAGAAATGTGTTGGCATTTTATAAATACAACTTAATAATAATAGTAGTAATAATAACATGGAAAGGCAGGTGTAGGTATAGAGTTGAGCAGAATGGGCTCAGTTAGGCACATCCAATATATTACCCAATTCTGTTAAATCTGCTTCACTGAATACATTTTTCACCATGTAGTTTGAGGCTGTTTTGTCTGCACATACAAGCAAAAGCCATTGCTCCTATAAGTGTGCTGGAGGCTATTATTTCTATATTTTCCTGACAAGTGGTGCATCTTTAGTAGCCTTGCAGGTGTGGGTGGAGCGTTGTTGACACACACTGCTTAATTTGCCCCACATTATTTGGCTTAGAGGGAGAAAATGAAACTTAATTTATTCTTCTACCCAATCATTAACCATCATTTCTTGCTGCTGGGAAATGCTGCTTGTCTGTATAGATGTATTGCTTTCTCTAGCTTCAGACATTCTTCTTAGAATTTGATAGAACAACACTGAGCGACGGCATGATGTATGTGCTATACTTGTCTGTGGTTTCTGCAGGTACCATGATCTTGATGTGCCTTCTGCCAGTTCCGTGTGCACTTTCATTAGATAGATATTCATGTGCAAAACATAATAAAGCCCACATTGGCTCAGACCCCTGTCACCTTAGCCCTTGTTTTATCCATGAATAACAACTCAATGGCACATTTAGTAATACAGTACATCTTCTGCACATGGCTTTAATTGTCTTTGTATTACCACATTAGAGGGGAATGAAAGGCTTCTAACAGAAAATAAAATGAATATGAAGAAAGTCCTCTAATATGCAGTGTTCCTATTTACTTCTTTTCAATTGAGCCATTTTTGAGAAATAGAGCATCAATTCTCTGCAAGATGTTTTTTCCTGGCACAGTGCCGGTTTTGGTCAAATTAAGGGGTAAAGCAATATTTAATCAATGATTAGTGATGGGCGAATTTATTCGTCAGGCATGGATTTGCGACAAATTTCCACGTTTCCCGTCCTGTGAATGATTTTGCGAAACTGCAGCAAAAATTCGCCTGTGAAAAATCAACCACCTTACGAAAATTGTGGAGTGTCAAATTGACGCGCGCATAAAAATAGTCGCTCAACAAAATTATTCAGACACCCATTGACTTTAATGCATTTGGAAAAAATAGTCGCGCATATAAAATTGTCACATGTGTCAAAACAAATTTGACGCTCATTGACTTCACTGCGTTTCGCAAATTTTTTGCCGTTTTGCAAGTTTTTTTGATATTTTCATGAAGCGAAACGGGACAGATTTGCCCATTATTATCAAAGATGGTTCATGTTGCACATCCAGATACCTTATCATAATTGATCATAGCAATGTTTAGATGATGCCAAACTGGTCTGACCGAGAGACCTAAGTTGTAGTAAGTGTTTGAATATTAGGAAGCTGGAAGGTTGCCGATTCCCCCATCACTGAGCACCAGGAAACTCTGCTGGGGTTTGTGAGGTGTGCGGTTTCTCCAAATTGGCTTGGAGCTGGAAGGAGTGTGCCAGTGCATTATTTATGTGGCCATTCTTGCATGTGCACTCATGTGTTAAAGAAAATGAAAGATATGAAAAGGCACTCAGGAATACGTAGAACACAATCAGATACTAAACAGTGCAGCTAAGTAATTCCGAGAAAGCCCAGAAAAGAAATGCTCCGTTTACAAAGACCAACACAATTGCAGTGAAAAAGTAATTATAATGTCACATTAGGAAGGTCAGACTCACTGTAGTGGGCTACATCTCCCCAGATTCACAGCAAGCTTATGTTGTTTGGGCATTCTGGGAGAAGTAATTCACAATAGCTGGATAGCTGTGAGTTTAAAATCCTCTGCTGCTATATGTTGTACAATAACTGATATCGCTATGATAATTACAAGTCAGATACACAATGAAATCAGATACTACTACTCATTTAATAGAAACTCTTCCATTATTTAAAACTAGCATGGGAAAAAAGAAAATGTAATATAAACTTCATCATTCTGAAATAAGAAATTTGCTAAATATAATCTATTAAAATTAAAACTTGTTTCTAAAATAATCAGGTTATTCTTCACTGCACCATACCAGACCTCAATGAATCCTGAAAAATTAAGTAAAGTGGTTTGGCAATCACAAAGCTAAGCTTGTTAAGTACCCTGGGATGAAAACAATCCGGGCCTAGACCTTTGTTTATTTTTATATGTTCTAGTCTCATGTGTGAACCATGCATCATTTGTTGTATCCTAGAATTGGGACTATTAAGAAGGAAACCTTTATTAGTTGGTTCCTTGTTTCTGTATACAGATCAAAATACAGTTCATAATATCTGTTTTTTCTCTGTTCTCGTCAATTAGCTGACCCCCTTCCTTTAACATTAGGGGGCATATTTATCAAGGGTTGAATTTCGATTTCAAAAAGACCGACCGAAATGAAGTTGAAGTTTTTTTTTTGGTCGAATACGTCCGTTCGATCGAATAGGTTGGTATTCGGCCGAATTCGAATCATGCAAATCGAAGGAGTAGCGCATTTGAATGAATTCGATTCGAAATTTTTCCCCAAAAAAAGCTTTGATTTTTCAAAATACACCAATTGCCTCCAAATGGATTTTAGGAGGTCCCTCATAGGCTTAAACACCAATTTGGCAGGTTTTAGATGGCGAATGGTCAAAGTTGAATTTTTAAAGACACAGTACATGAAAAATATTTTTTTTTTTCAAATTCGAATCGAATTTGGACTATTTCCTAATCGAAGTACTCAAAAAAAATAGCTTGAAATTTGAATTTTTTTCATTTGAGAATTCACCTCGACTTTTGATAAATCTGCCCCTAAGGGTCCCACCTCATCCTGGTTAAATGTTTTAGTATTTACATATTTAAAAAATAATTTTGTATTATTTTTACTCCTTGCTGCAATATCCATTTCCATTACAATTTTAGCTTGTCTGCTTGCACCATTTTAGAGACATCCCAATTTTCTTCTGTTTTTAACCCTGTGAAAAGCCTTTCCCAGTTAATATGTGAAAGAGAAGACCCTAGTACATGAAGCCCTCTCTGATCTACAGTGTTGCAGGATCTTTGGCCTTTGTTTTTCACTTAAATGTGTCTTCCAACCTCTGAAACTGGTAAATGAGAATTTATGCTCTTTATCAGTTAAATTACTAATTCTTAATCCAAATGGCAAATGTAGCCATTAAAAGATGTATTTATTGGAAAACTGAAAATTCATAACATAAAAGCAATGTACATGACCTCATTATTCATGAATATACAGTATGCAAATATGTAATGAATTAACTATGATGATATGCACTGGTCTGTTTGCAAAAAATACAATGTATACTAAATATACTAAATAATATACAATGTATTGGCTTTTAAAATCATAGGATGTCCATACTTCTAAACTTTCCCTCAAAGTTTTTTGGCCCTCACTAACATCTAGAAATGTATCTTTAGTTTACTAAAAGAGATGGCATTCCTTCCATGGCCCAACTGTAAAACCTAAACATCTGCCGGGACCGCTCTCCATAAATAAATGTTATTTCCCACCCATTCACAACTGGAAAAAACTCCAACACAATACTACTGTCTGATCCTCTTTATGTCACATCCCTAAGAAAAGTTGATGGAATACAATATTTTATCCTGCAGAACATTCATGTAGGGAGTGGTATCTGTATAATCTTCTTCTAAAAGGCTGTAATGCTGGATGAAACATGCTGATCCGTTTTATAAGAAGGATTTAGAGATAGGATTGTACCTCCTTGTTATGCTTTCAGTGAATGGAAGTGGATGGATAGTGACAATTTCATAACAGCGCTTGCAGCATTATTAAAATAGATAGGTATCTATTTTAGATATATAAGCCAGCAATAAATACGTAGGATTTCTCTTTAACATCTTTTTGGGAGATGTATCGGAATCATAAAAGTTTCCTACAGTTCTCTTGCTCTACTGGTTCTTCTAGAGCCTTCATGGCTGTTGGATATGCAGTAAATGTATCTATGGCACTCAGTTCACATCGGTTTTAACATGGCTCAGTATACAACCAGCCATGTATTTTAAAATTGATAGGAACAGTTATTCATGGAAGATTCTTAAAGTATAATAAGACATCTGCAGGGCTTGTGTAATGTGATGTATTTACTGCAACATATACGTCCATTCAACTTTACTTCCCGCCTTATGCAAATCAGCCAACGATATCGCAACTTTGCTCTGCTTGCCGAATTAACAGTAGCGCAACTTTGCCAGCGTTCGGCGCCCTGAACGCAACTTCACGTGTTAGTGAATTATGGTTGTTTGGTCGAATTTGTGTTGGTGAAGTGTTGCGCTGCCTGTGAAGCCGTCGCTGACGAATTTTCGCCGCTTAGTAAATTTGCCCCTCGGAGACAGCTGAAGTGGGAATCTTACAAACCAGATGGGCAATGTAGTGCCTGTCTTTAAAATATGATCAGTTGTAAATATAATATTGGTTCTATCATGGATCAGCTGAATATAGATTTGCTTACCTAGACAATTGCTGTGTTGGCAACTTTCATTTGAAAACTATATATAAGATCCACGTATAAGAAGCATGTGTCAGCATTTATTAACAGAATTTTTTCTGAATTTTCAAAACTTTTACAATTTGAGAGAAATTATTGTAAAGCCATATTATTATTTCAAAGGAAATGGCTGTTACATAAATGAACACACTTGCTTTGCTTATTGATGACATAGATGTGGTTGCTGGGGAAATACAATTATGCAGTTAATGTCTGTAGGTAAACTTGATAAACTTTAGGAATCACATGGTCAGTATTAGTATTTCAATATGGGGGGGTTTGTGGATGCACACCTAAGGCCAATTTCAAAAAGTATAATTTCAAAAAGTATAAAGCCCTGTCTAAGTAATTCAAGTAAATATGCCAGTGCATGTAATTTTGAAACAGGGTTTTTTTGTTACAAAGTTATGATCATAATATTGATAAGCCACCATACCACGTCAAGGTAAAACCCCACATGGTGGTCCCTAACTTATTTATCTTTAATCATAGTAAACAAGGTACATTACCTCTCTGTAGTAACAATTCTTTGTGTAAACATCTCCTGTGCCTTGGTTTCAACTCTGTGCTAGATCCTCCCCCGCCAACTGCTGAGCGGCTTTTAAGAGGGAGAGACTGCCTTAACCAACGCCCATTTTAGAAAAGTAGAAGTCAGGTGTTGTAATTAAAATCAAGGTAGAGTGATATGTGCAGTTGCACAATAGTGTGTATACATGTGTAAGTGAAATGTGAAGGTATGTATGATAGTGGTAAGGGAAAGTGTATGTGTATTTGGGAGTATATGTGTAAGAAAGCATAGAATAAAGGGGACCACCATGTGGGGTTTTACCTTGACGTGGTATGGTGGCTTATCAATATTATGATCATAACTTTGTAACAAAAAAACCCTGTTTCAAAATTAAATGCACTGGCATATTTACTTGAATTACTTAGACAGGGCTTTATACTTTTTGAAATTATACTTTTTGAAATTGGCCTTAGGTGTGCATCCACAAACCCCCCCATATTGCAGTATTAGTATTTGACAAACAAGAAATGTTATTGTTCAAATGTTGCATCATTGAAGGGTTTAGTATTATGCCAGAGCCATTATAGAGGCTCATTATGTGTGTGTGTATGTGTGTTTTATTTTTGATGGGGCAATACTACTTTAAGTTGTGCCTCTAAAGGGCTCATTGGAAATTATAAATGAACAATAACTGGACAACAACAATATACAGTATACATCCCTGTTATAGACAGTATGAGTTAATAGAACAACAATTGTTCATCAAGTAATGCTGAGATAAAATGCACACAGGTCCTTTTTATATGCCAAAAGCATTCAGCTGTCTTTTATTCCAACAGAATAACATTTAGTTTGCCTTAGCACTGCTTGGCACACAGTGGAGCTATGGTATGCCACTGCCAGAGTCTGGCAATTCTGGGGTCCTAGGATACATTACAGCCAGTTTGTATGTCAAAACCATCCTTTGTTTACGTCTACAAAGGTTTTCATTCATCCAGGTCATGGTATCCTTTGTTTAACATTAATATGTGCCGAATACAAGATCCTGGTGATCCAGCAGCACAAATCTTCCATTTGGTGACTTATAAAATCCATTCTGAGTCCTGGACAGATCTGCCAAAACCATGTGATTTAGTTTAAAAACAGTGGTGACCATAATTGAGGACAACCCTATGGGGATTATGTCAGATGTCAGGAAGTTCAGAGAACATGTAAAGAAAGTGTTTAAAAACATCAGAGGGGACAGATACATTATTTAGGTCCTATAAATATTGCAAATAGAAAACGAGTGACTGCATATTCGTACATACCAATCCCAAATGTTTTGGATTATATAAATTGTAAAACAAATGTGGATTGAGTTGTTGATTGTTGCTCTATTAAAAATAGAAATCATTTAGATACAGGGGACACTGAAGATAAATGATGCTTAATAATTTCTTTTCTTTCAGTATACAATATGCTACAGAGAAGGCAATGTTAAAAGGACTCACTCTGTAGTAGTACAGATGGCTTAGCTCAAGCAAGTTTGCTGCAAGAGGATATGGTACAAATCTAAAAAGTAACTTTCTCCCCCATTGGCTTTACATTTTAGGCACAGTGCAAATTCACCTCACACATACCTCCCAACATTTTTTAAATAAAAAGTTGTCGCTGTCAGGTAACTTTTAGGCAGCAGAGGTGATGTGGTAGAGATGGGGGCAGAGGGTTTAGTACTTAAAGGGATACTGTCATGGGAAAACAGGTTTTTTTCAGAACGCATCAGTTAATAGTGCTGCTCCAGCAGAATTCTGCACTGAAATCCATTTTTTTAAAAGAGCAAACAGATTTTGTTACATTCAATTTTGAAATCTGACATGGGGCTAGACATATTGTCAGATTCCCAGCTGCCCCCAGTCATGTGACTTGTGCTCTGATAAACTTCAGTCACTCTTTACTGCTCTACTGCATGTTGGAGTGATATCACCCCCCCCCCAGCAGCCAAACAACAGAACAATGGGAAGGTAATGAGATAGCAGCTCCCTAACACAAGATAACAGCTGCCTGGTAGATCTAAAAACAACACTCAATAGTAAAAGCCAAGTCCCACTGATCCTGATTCAGTTACATTAATATGGTATGGAATACACGCCATTTGTTTGAGAGAATGCCAAAAGCACACTCTACCATACGGCGTGCTCTTGATAATCTGTAATTGAAAACACGTTTCTCTATGGCCCTTTGTGACCCTGGGTAAGGTCGCATTATGTTTTCAGTTAGGCCAAAGGCCTCATCACCCACAAAAACATAAGGCATGGAAGGTGCAGAAGTCCCAGGCAATGGTTTAGGAAGAGGTAGACAAAGTGTCCCTTCTGATAATCTGCGTCCCATTTCTGAATTCCGGAAAGCACTGGCATCACCAGTGCTTCCATAGGATCCCACATCAATTATAGTAAAGCAATAATTGGCATCAACAGTAGCTAGAAGAACAACTGAAAAGTATTTTTTGTAGTCAAAGTACTTTGAGACACTTTTGAAAGGCATTGTAACTCTGATGTGTTTTCCATCCAAGGCACCCAAACAATTAGGAAAGTTGGTTTTTTTTGAAGAAATCTTCTGCAATGTTAATCCATGCATTTTCATCTGGGGGTGGCATCACAATTCTTTGCAGCTCAGTCCAAATAAGCAGACAAGTTTCTCTTACAATTTTGCCTATAGTGCTTCGACCGATTAGGAATTGGAAATACAAAGAAGCAAACGACTGTCCAGTTGCTAAAAACCTGAAAAAAAAACAAAACAAAAGCATTACTTCTTTAATAAAAAAATATTACTATGATAGGACCTGTATTATTGCTAAAAGCCCCCATATATAACTATGACATACCTTTAAATCGCTTTAAATGCCCATATACCTGACATATATATATATATATATATATATATATATATATATATATATATATATATATATATATATATATATATATATATATATATATACCAAATTGCCCATACCAGTCAACTAAACCCATATATATATATTACAAAGATAGCAAGAAAGCATACAAACCTTAATGTTACGCACAGCCGCTCCTCTGGTGAAATTGAAACCCTCATCAATGTATGGGCACGACTCAGGCCTGGCTTTAAAATGTTCAGAAGTTCATCAAAACTTGATATAGACATTCTGAAAAACTTGTAAAATTTTTCTGGATAGTTGCGAAGTTCACCATATAATAACTGAAATTGTCCATTCTTTAACCGCTGATCTGTGATGGGATGTACCCAATATTTTCTAGCAGCAGCTCTTTCATGTCTTTCTTTCTGTAGCAAATAATAATAGAAGTATATAAGAAAAATTAAAATAGCCAAATCACTATTTTCCATTTTCAAAGAACCAGACAAAACACGCCGAGAAAACACGCCGAGAACAACACGCACAGATAACACTTCCGCCTGCTATCCCATGATGCACTACGGTGCATCCTGTGGGCGGAAGATAGTCCTGCAATGCATGGCGGGAAAGAAATTGCTCGGGAGACAAAATCGCTAGGAATATTCGCCTGTTAAAATACAGGCGACTAGTCGCTGCTACTCGCTTTTTAAAAACGCGGGCGACAAATCGTCCCCAAAACGCCCAGTGTGGCCTTAGGAGAAATAACAGCCTGCCAGAAAGTAGTTCCATCCGAAAGTGCAGGCACAAGTCACATGACTGGGGCAGCTGGTAAACTGACAATATGTCTAGTCCCATGTCAGATTTCAAAACTGAATATAAAATATATAAAAAAAAATATGTTTGCTCTTTTGAGAAATGGATTTCAGTGCAGAATTCTGCTGGAGCAGCACTATTAACTGATGATTTTTGGAAAAAACATGTTTTCCCATGAGAGTATCCCTTTAGAACTTGTCAGTTATAAGCCTGAAGTAATCAAATTCACTATCATGTTTTGGAGAATTGCAGTATGATTAGTCAACACCATGATTTTATGAACAACAAATCATGCCACGTGTAGTGATGGGCGAATTTGCGCCGTTTCGCTTCGCCGAAAAATTCGCGAATTTCGCGCGAAATTCGCGAAACGGCGAAAAATTCGCGAAACGGCGCCGGCGTCTCGTTTTTGACGCCGGCGTCCGTTTTTGACGCCGGCGCCCGTTTTTGACACCTGCGTCTGTTTTTCAAAAAAAAATTTTTTTGACGCAGGCGAATTTTTGCCGCGAATTTTCGCGGGCGTTTCGTGAATTTATTCGCTGGCGGCGAATCGCGCAAATTCGCCGCGAATTCGCGCCTGGCGAATAAATTCGCCCATCACTAGCCACGTGTCTCATACTGCTTTTTCATGATGCATTAAGTAAAAAGTTGGACAGTGGTGTTGCAGTAGATGTGGTCTACTCAGTTTTTCCAAAGGCCTTTAATACAGAGACACATAAACTTTTGCTTCGGAGAGTAGCTGTCAGTTGCACATTAGGGTTCTTAGTAGTCTGTCTCAGAGTTCTATATTGAGGACACAAGGCCATCCATTGAGATTAGAAGGAAACAGGTTTTATTAGGTTTTGTATTTATAATGGGGGTTGTGTTGAACTCCCGTGAATAAGTTGTGCTGGCATACAGTATCTAGATATTAGATAGTACTTTCATAATTAGGCAAATTACAATTTGCTTTGCCTTTATTTGTACAAGAGTTTTTTAATTTTCTCGGAAAAACGTGAATTAGCTGGACATCTGTCTTGTTACAGCCTCATCTACTCTATGTATAGCTTGGTATGAGCTCAATTTCTGCTTCAGGAGGCACTATGGAGAGTGAATACCAGCACAAAGTACTGCATAGGTTTCATATACCATGTAGCTGTGCTTGTATGGACATTTTCATGAGTTCCACGCTCTGATTGTTTCAGAAATAATGGCCAAGGCATTAGATGAACCAACAAAAACCCTCAGGGTTAGAGCCTTTTGAAGCACAGATGTGAATGTTTTATAAGCTATAATGTAACATTTCCTGGGATGGCTTGTGTGTAACGCAGTAATACAATATAGGACATATAATGGTTCATTCTTTGTGTGTATTCGAAGTAAAAAAAGAAGAGTAAAACTTTTACAATACAAGTAATAATCATTACCGCATAGAGTCTATACAAAATCTGTGAAGTTGTATGTATAAGGATGACTTAGTTTGCCTTTATACATGTGAGAATGAGGATTGGTTGCCAAGTGAATGTGTGTAGCTGTGTGTCAGTGAATTTGTGTATGTGCTGGCCATACACTATAAGATCCTCTCATTTGGCAACATCGCCAAACGAGCAGATCTTTTCCCCGATATGCCACTAATGGCAGGGCTATATCGGGGTAATCTGAACGGATTACGACGAGTGCAATGGGCTCCGACGGGTCGGTCGGGAGAAAAATCAAATCTTCCTGATCTATATCATGTCCAGATATCGATCGTAAAGACCCGTCGGAAACCTCCATACACGGACAGATTAGCTGTCAAATTGGTCTAAACGACCGATATCGGCAGCAATATCTGCCCGTGTATGGCCACCTTAAGTGTGAATTTGTGTAGAATTTCCTAAACAGGTATAACACCTGTTATCCAGAATGCTCAGGACCTGGGAGTTTTTCAGATAAAAGCTGTTTCTATAACTTGATTCACCATACTTTAAGTCTACTAAAAAAATATTTAAACATTAAATAAACCCAATAGGATTGTTTTGCCTCCAATAAGGATTAATTATATCTTAGTTGGGATCAAGTACAAGCTACTTTTTTTTATTATTGCAGGGAAAAGGCAAATCATGTTGAATTATTTGATGACAAGTCTTGAGTTTTCTGGATAACAGGTTTCCAGATAACAGATCCTGTACCAGTAAACCAGTGTAATTAGTGTTGATTTGTGCCAGTAAACTAGTGTAGATGTGAGTGTTTGAGAAATAACATGGAAGCTCAGCTCTCTGGAACTCAGGAGAGAGACAAGCCACAGGATAGTATTTTTGTTCAAACTGCAAAATATAGTCCTCTTGTGCAGAAAACTAGATAGATCATTTAAAGTGGCCCAGTCATACACCAAATCACCTTTAGGACATGAACGGGGTTAACTCTTAACCCCAAACAGTATATTCTCTTCTCAAGGTACCTTGGTGCTATTCTTAACTGGACTTTATATTTGCCTCTTTAAAAGTTCAATAAGGAACATTATCAACCAATATAAAACATAAGTGTTATAATACATACTACAATAAAAGCTGCCCTTTGCCATGGTTGCTTAACTTGAGAACTTTAAAACCATTGCTGAACCTTTGCAGGTGTGCTGATATTTGCTTCCAAGCAATAAATGCTCAAGGTGTGAATGGGAAAGCTGTGTTTACTGATAGGACACGATCTTCCATAGTCTCATCCAAGCTCTGCATATTAAGACTGCTGAATCATCTTGAGTAGAAAGGCCAGCAGCAATGTTCCCTCTAAGGTGTGTGCTCATGCGCACGCACACAACAAATTGTGCCGCACACAAAGAATGTTGTATTAATTCTGACCTGACCACCTGAGTTTTTTGTTTTTTTTTAAAGTTTTTAAAAAGTTTAAAATGTGTGCACAAATAATTTTTTTTTGTACACATAGCTTAGAAGGAATTACAGTAAACATTGGACAGCAGTGCTTCCAAGTGAAACAGATGAGAGGCATGGTTTGTGTAATGCAAATAGACATGGAATAATAATGTTTGAGAATGCTCAGCATGAAGATTCACAGCTTCCTTATACACAACATCCCAAGGGGAAGAAGACTGTGCTATATCTCCCACTGGAAGTTTTCAATAAAGAAGCATAACTTGCAACGTAATTAGCTGACCTTTTACAAGACTAGGACTAATGAAGCCTCAAAGTGAAGAGGAATGTGCAGTTTCTCTAATTTAGTGTCTGGGTACTACCTCCTTTTTTCAGGAACCTATTGTACAATGTCTCAAAGTTTAAGGATTCAAGAGTAAAAGAAACCATATTCATACGTGGACGTTATCTAGGACTTTGGGACCTTCTACAGGATTGCCCCTACCTTAAAGGGAAAATATATCACCAGCTCCCCTCCCTTTAGTCTCATAGAGTGCTCCAAACCCTCCCTCGTCTTGCTCAGTTGTGAAGTGATGGATTCTGGCTTTAAAGTCTCGCTACAAGACCCACTATGGAAAGCAGAGGGACTTCATTTCTCAAAATCCATCACTTTACAATGGAACAAATTGAGGGAGGGGTTGCAATAAACTTTCAGCCTAAGGGATGTGGGAAAATGGATACTGAAAGTATCAAAATTTGCTGTGGATTCAGGTAGTGTATGTCTGTTTTAAAACAAAAAATTAACAAAAAATTTGCATTTGTACACTCAGTATACTTTGTACTGAATAAATTAGTTATCCTTCTGTAATCGATTCATTTGACTCTGCCTTTCTGAGACCCCCTGGGCCGACCTTATCGATGATAATTACCCCATGCCATCTCCTGTTACCATGGGCGATCCTGGCCCCTCCGCCGCCTGAGGCAGCAGCAGTTGCTGCTGCCCCCCCTCCCCCGGAAATTCGCTCTTAAAGTACCAGGAGCAGCATTTTTGCCGCCCTTGGTACCTAGTTGGGCGCTGCCGCCTGAGGCAAGAGCCTCAACTCGCCTCATTGGCGAAGCACCCCTGCCTGTTACCATTTGTCCTTGGCAACAATTGTTTTCCATGGATGTGCTCTTTGTAAAGCTCATTAAACAATGTTTTTTGTAAAGTTGTAAACGTTATGTATTTTTTTTTCTTTTTTCAATCAAATGACCCTGACATATTTTTAAAAGCTGAGTGGTAACTTGGCCAAATGGACAAACAGGGGCTTGAACCCAGAGACCATCAGTTTTATTATATTCAGTCAAACACTGTATTATAATACATGCAGAATCTTTCATAAAGGGCAATTAAAGAATAAATATTGACTTGTTTGTGAGTATCTTATAACAAAGCTGGTATGTTGCTTCTCATGGTCCTGTTAGGTAGCAACTTTCAGGCACTCTGTCTCCCTTTATGGCAATTTGCTCTGATGTCCAGAGTATTTGTGTGCAAGACCATAAGAGAGCATAGGGCTTGAAAGAGGGAGAAGAGAGCCACACTATAGGAAACTTGATGGAAACTAGGTTTGAATGGGAGCCTTAAATTAAGACGCAGCTGATATCTGTTTCATAGGTATGACAGACCTCTGCCATGTGACAATTTATTATTATTATTAACATTTATTTATATAGCACCAGCATATTTCGCAGCGCTGTATACAATATAAGGGTATAGATAATGCATTTTTAATATCTTGCCAATTTAAGAAACTTTCTAAATATGATCAATTAAACAATCTTAGCCATTTCTAAAATAATGAAGTTTTGATTGACAGGTAACGCTGATGCATCATGTGCCATGGCTCCCTTTGCCTAGAGATAATGTATTAAAGTAACTTGGTTATCTCAGAACTGGTACAGAATTGATTATATTTAGAAAATTTCCAGTTTCCATGAGATAAAACTTATATTACATTTTTCTTTTTTATGATAAATGGTTTAATTGAGCCAGAGTGTTGCCTCAATTAGGATAAGCCTTATTTAAAAAATTGGGTCTCCACTGAGTTATGTTGCCGATATATATTAAAATAGTAGGTCATTTCGTTATGCGTAATGTCCACATTGTAGTCGAATGAATTCATTTTGACAATATGCAAGAAATAATGGTGGGGAAAGGGGATCTGCAGTGCACATTGCATATGAATGAGGAATATGCTATACTTATTAGGCAATGTAATTCTCTTGGGGCCTGGGATGGATCCCAGTGCTTTGCAGTGCCTAAAAGTTAGTGTAGCCAGCAGAATAACTAAACTGCCCAATGAGAATGTGACCTTGAAATAGTCTGCACAGACGCATGATATAAATCCACAAATTCTTTACTTGTCACATAGAAAGATTCGCATTGCTCACCAGGCGGCTGCATTTCTGGATAACGTGGTAAAAATAGATTTAATGCTTTTCCTTTTCTCTAGTTGGAATGTGTCCTTGTTGCTTTAATCAGCGACCCGGTGACCTTTTTGTTTTGAAATGTTTCCAGTTCATTAATGACATGGATCTCCTCGGAAGCTTTATTCCCATCACATAGCACTACTATTCCACACTCATTCCACACATTTCAAGCCGACTGCAACTTTATAACTACTTTAATAAGAAAAGTATGCTACCACTGGATGGCTCATCATATTTACTGGAACAAGGGCATCATTTTAATTTCTACTTCTGGGCCTCCTGGGCCTCAAGCTTTTGTTGTTTCTAATTTTTAATTTACAATCTAGCAACCATAGGTGTCCCTAGTGATTTACCTGCGGAAAGTCTAACAACTAGCTTTGCCACCTTTACTGGAAACAAATACCAGCCCTCCTATCTTTTTATGTTTCTTCCCTTTCAATTACACTGTCAACCATTGTTATTACCGGCCAAGCAGGTAAAATGCCGTCCATGGGGCAAACCCTATTAACAGTTTAGATTCTTAAAATGTATTTTACCTACAGTTATAAGGGGAAAGATAATAGGGGTCATTTACAATGCACACAATCTGCCATTTTTTTCTGGCACTTTGCCCACTGCGTCGGGCATTGTGTGAATGATCAGCATTAAAATATTGGCATACAGACACTCAAGGGTCACAAAAGTAAAAAGTGAAAGAGGTGCAGTCTTGTACTAATATGTTTGAACAAAACATTAAAGGGCAAGTCATCCCCAAAATAAAAATGTGCCTAATAAAAGGAAACATAATTCTAAGCAACTTTCCAATATACATTTATTACAAATATTTCACTGCTTTCAAAGTTATTTGTAAGAACATTTGCTATTGAAAGCAGCATTTGCTTAACTCCTGGACTGGTTATTACTTTTTAAACAATGTTGCATAAGTCTTAGTTCCCCAGTAAAGACAGGTCTGTTAATCAGACAGTCTGACATTGTATCAACAGTCTGAGCCATGAGGGCAGAGAATAGAAAGGGATTCAATAAGCAATGCATACAAACATAACTTAAAACCCATATAAAATTTGTAATGAATGTATATTGCAAATTTGCTAAGAAGTATGTTTTCTTTTATTAAGCAAAAAAATTTTTTTGGGTTTACATTGCCTTTAGTAACCTTGTTTACCAATGCTGTGTATGTGCGAGTGATGGAGCAATAAGGTGTGCAAAATGGTGTCCATAGTGGAAGCACCTGCACCCAGAGAATAACAGAATCTTTTCTTAAAGGAGAAACAAACCCTTGCTACTAAAACCCCCTACCCCACAACCCTACATAGATCCCCCTTCCTGCTCCCTTACAGCTTGGGTGTACCTTTGCTAAATGCCCCTAACTCTTTACTTACCCCTCGGTGCATATACTGTCCAGTGGAGTTCATGGGTGCCGATTGACAGCCGATTCGGTAATCTTTGGGTCTTCTTCCAGTGCTTCGGCAATTTCTGTGACTTTCGGCGCATGCGCAGTAGTCGCAAACAGAAAATTGCTTCAATATACAGATGCAGCACTTACTTCTCAAAGATTACTTAAGAGCAGAAGATGGCTGCCATGAACTCCGATACCGTGAATTTGCACTGAGGGGTAAGTAAAGAGTTAGGGGCATTTAGAAAAGGTACCACCTAGGCTGGTGGGGAGCAGGGAGGGGGTCTATCTAGGGCAGAGGTCCCCAACCAGTAGCGCGTGAGCAACTTGTTGCTCTCCAATCCCTTGGATGTTGCTCCCAGTGGCCTCAAAGCAGATGATTATTTTTGAATTCCAGGCTTGAGGCAAGTTTTGGTTGCATAAAAACCAGGTGCACTGCCAAACAGAGCCTCAATGTAGGTTGACAATCCACATAGGGGCTACCAAATGGCCAATCACAGCACTTATTTGGCACCCCAAGAACATTTTTCATGTTAGTGTTGCTCCCCAACTCATTTTACTTCTGAATGTTGCTCACAGGTTCAAAAGGTTGGGGATCCCTGATCTAGGGTATGGTAGTAGGGGATTTTAGTAGCAAGGTTTTACTTCTCCTTTAATTGCCTCCTCTCTGGTCACACCCATCCACTGTTTAATTCACCTCAAGCAGGGTCACCTCAGTAGTTTTGGAACCTTCCCGCACAGGATTGAATGGAGATCAATAAACCAGTCATACCCATACGCAGAGAAGTAATTACTGTTTGGACATTGGAACCAAAAGTAATTTTATGCATTGATTTCTAGGGTAGAAAAAATGACAGATGTGATATTAAGTCAAGCCAAATGTAGAGAAATATGAGATTTAAAGCCAGTTGATTGATAGGATTTCAGTGACCTCCTTTAGGGGTTAAATTAGCATAATATAGCAACAAAGCTCTTATAACCATTTAGGAGCCAATCATGTGCAGTATTGGGATGTCTAATTTATGGACATAGCTGGGTATTCATAGTATATGGATTTATTGGACATGGTATAGTCATGTTATGATACTGTAAACAGTGGATACAGAATAAATTTTGCCTCTGATGAAGTGATCCTAATACAAACGAGAACTATTTATAGTTTTAAATGGAAGAGAAACCTATTTACCGTAGCTGTTTAACAAAGTGCACAGCTAATTAAATGGCAAGTGATGCTTAAACAATCCAGCTCCGCTGAGAAGTCGCTTCTTGCATACAAAAGGGTAACACTGCATGAAGCAGCATTTGTGCTGAATAAAGGAGCATTATCCAACTTATGTTCTGGACACACTTGTACAATGCGGTTGTTCACTAGCATGTGACTCAGCAGGCATGTAACATAGTCCACATTGGGTGTATTCATCAGATTTGCAGTCATGGGATCTCATTTACCAATCCAATGATCACAAGTGCTGGAGCCATAAGGAGTGCAGAATTCTGTCCATCTACAAAGCGCTATTTGCGGTTTTGGTGGTCAGGCCCGGATTTCTGTCTTGGATGCCCGAGGCCGCCGGGGCCTAGTGCAACCCCTTCCCCCACCCATGAACATGCGTGCACTCACTCATGTGCCAGAGTGCTGATGATAAGTGCTTCTTAGAATGCAGCTGGGCGTCATGCCACCCCTACAGTCTTGCTGCCCTAGGCTCAGACCTTTGTGGCCTTGCCACAAATCTGGGCCTGTTGGAGGTGCATGCTGCACCCTGCAACTTTGGCCAGATTCAAGTCAAGTGTAGGCTGCCATAGGAAAGTGGTAAGGTGGTTCCCCAGCACCTTGCTATCCCTAGTGCTTATTCAGACCCACAAGATAACGGCCAATGCATGGTGATGCTAGAAGTATGTGATAAAGCATTAATCTATTTGTTCCAGTATAGTTCAGATGATTGTTCCATTGTAACCCCTGCAGTGGCTGGCATCACTTGTTGATATGCAACTTATATTGCATAGGGTTCAGTAGAACCGGGATATTTATCGTAGAGATAAATATTTATTTTGCTTCATTCTAATTATGTCCCTTGTACTGTCTCATTTTTCTAAGTTGCACTGTTGCAGCATTGACCATGTGGCCCTGAAGGGTTAATAATCCTGTATGTACACAGCCATTTTGAATTCCTACATCAGTCTCTGGTTGACAAAAGACACTGGAGGTTTTGCTTAAATACACTGATTTCTCCAAATTGGAGAATATTAATTATGGTAACTGCTATCCCAGAAGCCGACAACTCTGCATAGTAGAACAGGCAGGGACCATCAGCTCTCTCTTAATTAGGGAATGCCTGCCGTGCACAAGTCTGCCTCTTCACCTTCCCCTGGGATTTTCTCACTGGCAGAGCCATAGCATAGGACAGTATGCAGACTGCATCTATATTGTTTAACAAGGCAGAATCTACAGTCATATGAAAAAGTTTGGGAACCCCTCTCAGCCTGCATAATAATTTACTCCACAATCAACAAAAAAGATAACAGTGGTATGTCTTTCATTTCCCAGGAACATCTGAGTAATGGGGTGTTTTCTGAACAAAGATTTTTAGTGAAGCAGTATTCAGTTGTATGACTTTAAATCTAATTTTGCTCATTTGAATGCATGTAACTGCTCAATATTGATTACTGGCAACACCAAATTGGTTGGATTAGCTTGAACATCATAGGCCGTTGTGTCCAATCATGTGAAAAGGTATTTAAGGTGGCCAGTTGCAAGTTGTGTTTCTGTTTGACTCTCCTCTGAAGAGTGACAGCATGGGATCCTCAAAGCAACTCTCAAAAGATTGTTCAGTATCATGGTTTAGGGGAAGGCTACAAAAAGCTATAGCAGAGGTTTAAACTGTCAGTTTCAACTGTAAGGAATGTAATCAGGAAATGGAAGGCCACAGGCACAGTTGCTGTAAAACCCAGGTCTGGCAGGCCAAGAAAAATACAGGAGAGGCATATGCGGAGGATTATGAGAATGGTTACAGACAACCCAAAGATCACCTCCAAAGACCAGCAAGACCATCTTGCTACAGATGGTGTATCTGTACATCGTTCTACAATTCAGCGCAATTTGCACAAAGATCATGAGAAAAAAGCACTCACACCACAAACATTTGTTGTATGCAAAAGCTCATTTAGACAATTTTGGAACAATGTGCTTTGGACTGATGAGACAAAAATGTAGTTATTTGGTCATAACAAAAAGCGCTTTGCATGGCGGGAGAAGAACACCACATTCCAAGAAAAACACCTGCTGCCTACTGTCAAATTTGGTGGATGTTCTATCATGCTGTGGGGCTGTGTGGCTAGTATAAGGACTGGGGCCTTTGTTAAAGTCGAGGGTCGGATGAATTCAACCCAATATCAACAAATTCTTCAGGATTATGTTCTGGCAGCAGTCACAAAGTTGAAGTTATGCAGGGGTTGGATATTCCAACAAGACAATGACCCTAAACACACTTTGAAATCTACAAAGACATTTATGCAGAGGGAAAAGTACAATATTCTGGAATGGCCGTCACAGTCCCCCGACTTGAATATCATCGAAAATCTATGGGATAATTTGAAGCAGGCTGTCCATATGCTCGGCAGCCATCAAATTTAACTGAACTGGAGAGATTTTGTATGGATGAATGGTCAAAAATACCGCCATCCAGAATCCAGACACTCATTAAAGGCTAATATTTTGATTAAGCAAAAAAGTTCTCCGCACTGCCTATTTACTGTGAATGCATCAAATCCTTTTCTCGGTTACTGCTATCCCAGCTTCAATTAGTCAGTTAGTATAGTAAGAGGAGAGCACTCCAAAGTAGCAAAATGCTGTGATTTATTAAAGACTACTACAGACTACTACACTTAGTAGTCTTTAATAAATCACAGCATTTTGCTACTTTGGAGTGCTCTCCTCTTACTATACTAATTGACTCATTAAAGGCTAAAAGAGCTGCCTAGAGGCTGTTACATTTGCAAAAGGAGGCTCAACTAAGTAGTGATGTAATATCTCTGTTGGGGTGCCCAAATTTATAATTTAGTTATTATTGCATATATTGCATATTTTCTGTTAATCCAATAAACTTTATGTCCCCGCTGAAATACTACTGTTTCCATAAGGCATGTTATATATTAAAAGGAAGTTGCTACTTTGAAAGCTCAGCCAATGATAAACAAAACTCCAAAGAACTAAGAGGGGTTTCCAAACATTTTCCTATGACGGTATATAGCTATATTAAGAGGAAATGTGAATCTCAGCAAGTATGGCAGCTGCATGGCTACTTAGCAGAAGTGGTTAAAGCTAAATTAGTAAATTACTATTTGTAATTTACTGGCAGAACTACCGTATCCAACATATCAGCCCATTCACAAAATAGACAGTGTGCCACATTCCCATTATTCTGTTTATTTTAACAAACAGCCAAAAAGAAATACAGAGAAACTATGTCTCTTCTTCACGTACTCATTTGTTGAATACAGTCTGAATACATGTACAAAACAATGGCCATAAAGCATCTTCTTATGTAGGATCAGCACATTTTAGCTTGAAACAAAATGTTGACCGAGATGACTGCAGAGTTTAGGTGTAGTGCAAGTGCAGTGCAAATGAGAAGCAGTGCAGGAAAGGCAGGGTTACGTGCTAAGCCGAAGAGAACTTTAGCTGGTACCTTTATGAATAGTGTTGCTGATAGCTGGACCTGCTTTCCAGTTCAAATCTTCAATGTTCTTGTTTTGCTCACAGTGGGAGACATGAACCAAGTTCAATGCTCCTATGGATCTCACTCCTCAGGGTGCCTTTAGAAAGCTAGGATAATGCTCACCCTGTTGTGTCATAAAGATTTCCAATTTGGTAGAGCGGCATCAACCCAGAGAGAACATCCACTTCAGTCTATTGATGTACCTCGAAATAGAGTGACAGATAACATTAAAATGCCAATGTCTTTGGCTACATATATGTCATAATGCTCAACAGCAACACCTGCAGGAGAATAAAGAGCAGAGTGTACCTCGTCTTACACCAATACAAAGATAAAGGTAATAACTAGCGAGGGTGCCCCATTCAAAAGGCTTGCAATACAGTAGAAGTCAACCTGTTTCTATAAAAGATGAGGATTTGGTCACAAAATAAGAATGTAAGGGGGAATGGCTGGATATAGTGTAGGACAAAGAGAGCATTGGCCTCAGAATCACAGGAAGAATGCAGATACAATGTCTTACCTGCAGCTCTTCATCTAATGGTACATCCCAGCAGCCAACCAGAGGACTAATGGTATTACCCTTAAGAATATTTTGTGTGGCTACCCATAAATTCTTAAATTGGAACATTGTTCTCAGGAGACAGAAGGGCCATTAATTAAGATCTGCCTGGGCAGAAGTGCAAGATCACTAAGGGTTGCAAATGCTCATGCCGAAAGTGCTTCTACTTGGGGGTCTGGCTTTATTCTGCACCTTGTGCCAGAAACAGAAAAACAGGGGTGCAGAGCCTTGTCCTTGCCACATTCCCTTGGTGGTAAGTACAGGACCTGTTGAGGCCTGTGGCTGTTGCAGGGTAAGTTGTATTCATGAGGGAGGAAGGGGGATAGGCAATACCCTCCCTTTTCTTACCTGTTGGATAGTACTCACTATACGTACATGACAAGATGTGTGTATATATATATATATATATATATATATATATGTCCCAGCATCCTCAGGTAGTCAGCACATGTTTGAAGGTGCTAGAGGTTTCAGTTCCCATTAACAGGAGACGTTTGGTTTTCAAATTCTGTGATCTCGACCTTTAAATGATCTACTGGCAGGTTAGGTCCAGCGTTTGCAACTCGTATTTTTTGTTGTGAGTCAGTGGTAAGATGCTGCTCTCCTTCCATCATATTACTGCCAAGGCACTTACTTCAGCTTTTGGAAGCTACAGGGAGCTGAATTCACCAACGTTCTATCCTTTTAACCTGTTGACCCCAACGCTGTCTGCAGGTCTTAAAGATAAACAGTCGTGTAATGGAGCTCTCCATAGGGAAGGTTCTGCTTGGCAAATTCATGTACCTTAATAAGCTCAGCTTCTTAACCCCTTTCCCTGCCACTGCATCAGTATCACTTTGCACAGTAAGGGGTCTATTTATAAAGCTCTGTTAAATGATTTACGACCGCAAAAAAATGTAAAGAACGGTGTGAAGTAAATGGTGTATTTATGAATTTGTATTTGCGTTATGTGTGATTTTACACTTTACATCCTGATTCCGGAAATCTTCCAGGAAGGATATTTCTAGGAAATTGGCCACCTAATCAGCCAAGTAGGTTTTAGGTTGTAAGGAAATCTCTGGAGTCCATCATTGGGTATATTCTTTGCTAGAATGTTATTATTCTCTGAACATCAGCTGATGTAATCTGCTTTTTGGAAGCATCCCTGGTAAAAGTTCATTAAAAGAGAAGGAAAGGTTAAAATTAAGTAAGCTTCCTGTTTTCAGCATAAACCTTCAGGGCTAGGGCTTGAGCATGCTCAGTTTGCTCCTCTCTCTCCCTCCCTGCTGTAATCTAAATTAAGAGCTATGAGCAAGAATGGAGAGACACAGGCAGTAAGTGATGTCACACAAGCTAATATGTCAGCTGCTATCCTAAACAAACAGAGACAATGTCTACAGCAGATATGGAAAGGACTAAAGAACAAAAATGGTGTTCTAGTTTGCACTGTTTTGGCTAATCTATTGGCTATAAACTGCATTGGTAGCTTTCCTTCTACTTTAAAGTACATTCTTTTTCCACTGAGAGGTGTAACATATATGTACGGCTACCAGGCAATTTGACAGTAGCGCAGCAGCTTTAGGAAGATGCACTTTGGCACCTATATATAAAAATGAAAAGGAAACTCTACTGAACTGATTAGTAAGCTTACATTAAATCCATTTGCACAGGCTGCCAAATTCAAAACTGCCTGTCCAGATTTCCGACTTTTGAACGGTCAGCCAATTAATGGGTGCCATATCATAGTGCCACCCCTGACATCACAGGAGATCGGGCTGTTGCTGCAAGACCCTGAGAGAAGGAGGGAAAAACCGTGTGACTCTAAAACAATTTGGGATAGTTGATGTGGGAGAGTTGCTATTTTTATTATTTAATTTACCATGATCATAGATTAACCACCACTAAGAGGGTTATTTATCAAAGGCCAAGTTTGTGAGGTTTGTTATACCTCACATATCGCAGCTCAAATGTTTTCTGTTTTATGAAAAAATTGAAATGGCAAAAATTCAAATCCGTGAATTCGGAGTGAAAATCCTAAATACTTGAATTTATCGACTTTTTGGTAAAAAAAAAAAAAACTGGAATAATTTTTCCGAGCAAAACTCACTCACTACAAACATCCTCAGATGGTTCAAGGGACTTCTACCATTGACTTCTACATGACCTCAACAGGTTTTAGCTGAAGTGTTTTCTGATTCAAGCTATTTCTGTTTTTTTTTTTTTTTAAAACCCTGAAAAATATGAGGTTTTTTTTTTAACCCAAAAATTCCAGTTTTGAAAATACCCTTGAATTCTCAATTTTTTTCAGGTAAAAACAACTCTACCTTTAATAAATAAACCCTTAATGTTTTAGGGTAGGGATGGTTCTGATTTTGTTATACCAGAGCCCACACTTCAGATGGGGGTAACAATAATATTTTTTTAAAGAAAATGTCACCAGTGAGTGCTCTAGTGCAGGCCCCAGTTTGCCCATTATGTGCATGCAAATAATTTAAGATCAGTCAACACTTCCCCCAATCCTACACTTAGTATGAAGCAATTTTGAACCTTATTGCACCCAGAAATAATTCTGCACCTAATTTTTATCATATTTTCTATTGAATATTAAATTGCTAAAGAGAATTACAAAAACCAAGCTTAAAAAACATGGAAACCCATTATTGGTTCCTGACAAAACATGGAAACCCATTATTGGTTCCTGACACCTAGGTTAAAAAATCCCTTTTTAGGGTGTGTTTCTCTTGCTGCACTTTTTTTGTACAATTCACTTGGAGGAGAGCTCAAACCAGAGACTATTATAGAGGAGTGAAGGTTTTGCCAGTTCGACCACAGGAGAATGATACAGGAGAGGCCACTTCAGTTCCCCACCACAATAAACATTTCTTGCCTCTCGCAGGTCTTGTAGGGCTTTTACATTTTACAAACATTTATTTGCCATAAGTGGGGACTACATATTTTTTTTCAGGCAGAACAAGCAGTAATCATTGGAAAGCTGCAGAACAAATAAACTGCTCTTTGTTGTAAGCATTTGTTATTTCTGTCTCCTTGACAGAGGTGTTATAGCACAGAGTAGAGAAATTGGCATTTCTTTTGTAGCCTTCATTAAAATCACAGTTTGTATCTCATAGGAGACTTTTGTACAGCCTTTTCTTTCCTCCCCAGCACAATCTTGTCAAGATTTTACTTTTTAGGTCATTGAGACGGATGGCAAAAGAGAACAGTTCACCAGGGAACTAAAAGCAGGACAAATGGTAATGTAAGGAGTCCTTTATAGGACCTCAACATCTTGATACTTTTTCTCTGGTCAATGAGTGTTCCATGAGTTGTTTCAAGAGCTTTGATCCCCAGGGAAGGTCATAATAGAGTATTCTACTTAGAGAGCCACGAACAGACATTTCAACAGATCTTTATTTTTTAAAATGCAAAAGATATTTAATTAAAAAGAACTTCAAAATGTAAAAATTACTTTTGCATACCAAGTTTGTTTCACATGTAGGTTCAAACCTGTGTTTCAAATACACAAAAAAAAAACTGTATGTGTAAGAGCCCTAACTTGGGTGCATTGGTTGGCTTGAGTGATTTACTGTATGACCCTTGTGGATTCTTGTCTAACAAAGGCAAAAAACATGAGGGAATTCTTGTTTTTTGCAGTTCTTCCATGCAGCTTTTTCATTTTTGTTTTTCAGGGTTCACTGGCTATAGCAGCCTGTCATTTGATTAACAGACTGGAGGCTGTGATCATAAAAAATAAAGGTTTTTAAGGTTATATCCGCTGTCATATCTCTCCCAGTTCTCAGTACTATCCACAAGACAATGCAGAGCTTGCCAAGGAGCATTGACACCAGATGGTACACCAGAGAGATAGTTCCAGGATGCAGTAATATACATGTTATAAAGGTGTTTGGCTCTGTTACTCATCGTTTACTCATCGTTTATTGGATTTGGACGATACACCAAAATTACTATTTTCTGGAATTGTGCACCTTTCTTTTCCAAAATGGTTGCACCTGAGTCAATTGCCTCTACTGCCTACAACTAGCTCTAGACCCGAGACAAAGTAAACAATTTGGGTCATATAGTGGAAATGCCAGATTATGCACAGTCTTACCTAGTCGTAAACCATGTACAATGGTTGTAGTTTAGGCCCATTAGTACAAAGGCAGGCAGATGTTTGCAGGAATTGTCTCTGCAACAGAAATGAGTGCATGTTATATAATGCTGAGCAGGTTGCTGGGAACCCTGGGAAGTACTTGCTGAGTTTTACGTATGACTTTTCCCTGCAGATATAAAGCTAGAGTGGTTGTTGAGCTTCAGTGCAATATGGTTCAGTCTTTTGTTAGGAGTAGAGGTCGCCGCTCATTCTATGCTCGCAGTCAGCTGACATTTCTTCAAAGGTATATGTGGTGATTTGTATACGTGTTACATATTGATTTTCTGGTGCTTTTATCTATATTTATACATTTCAGTGATGGATTTTGTGAATGCTATACCCTGCATTTAAAATGAGTTGCTATGACAACACTATGATATGCAGGCATTTTGTACTGTCACATTACCAATCAATGAAGCAAGAGGTACATACCTGATCGTCCCAGTGGTAATTATAGCTCTTTATTTCCTTTCTGCCCATGTTCATTTTGTTATCGGCCCCATTCCTTTAAGGAAAAAGCAGAATGTGTGTCCAAATGGGAACACATGGGCTGTGCCGTGTTCCCAAACATTACAAAGAACTGAAAATTGGTTGCTAAGCAATCCATGAGGTTTTCTCCCACTTGCACAAAGAACTGACGTCTCCGACTTTATACGGACATACCCTTTAAAGACAAAACTGAGAGATATTCATAGGTCCCTAATTAGTGTGCTGTTGTGATCACTTTAATTGCAACCTCTTGTACACAGAGAAATTTCATGAAGAAGTCTGTGTTATTCTGGAAGAGTATTCTGCCGGGGGTGCTTCTTGTTCTGCACCCTTTTTAAAATAGAACCATCTTACAGTTGTATTAATTAAGTCTGAGAGCTCAAGCAGCACAAGAATATTTAATTATACAACAATACATCAACATATTAGACGGTACATTGTGTTCTAGATTGTTCCTCTCTTAGTTGGTATGTGACCAGATATGGGAGTGCTGCTCAGGCAGCTGTTACTTGCTAAGACATTTCATTGAGATCACACCATGTAACCCCAATACCATATAAAGTATAAAGAGGTTCTATATACCCGCAGTAACTTATCAGGTATCAAGAGAATACACAATCACACTGGGAAATTCTTTATCCAAAGCTGCATCTGATTATCATGTAATTTAGGCAATATGGCAAAATAAAGTTAGTTGTGAGCGATTTCCTCCATATTGGCATATAGGAAAATGTCAGGACTCCCCAGTTTCAACATTTATACAGAACATCGACTATGTAGCTTGGTGATGCTTTGTAATCTGGGTGCTGGTTAATAATCAGATGTCTCGTCCATCTTCCTTATTTAGGAAATGATAAATATATTGGTGACTGAACAAGTTAAGAGTTTCCTTTGAGCTTTAGAAAGAACCGGCAGAAAAAGTTGGCACAGTCTTTCTATTCATATTGCTCCTGCTCACTGTAATATTATGTTGTTGGCTGAATTTTGAAACAAATTACTTTGCAGTGTAAAAACTTTCTGCATTTATCTTCTGACCTGAACTGGTTCGTGAGCTAGAAACTCAAATTGTTTTCCTTGATATGTTCCCTTCCCTGTCCAGGAAACCCAAACACTTGGCAACTAACCATAACATCCAGCGATAGCATCTCCCATTTGGCTAATTAAGCTGTGCTAACTGAGCACACAGAGGGCATATACAGTTATCCAGGCTGAGACCATCTGCATTATTTCAATACCTTGTTTTTCCTAAAGATTGTCTTAAATTGGTAAAGAATATATGTGTCTATAAAAGGAAGCTTGAAATGTTATTAGAGATGCCGTTGGCACAATGTATTTTTGTGCAGAGACATTTGCAGGTCCAAGTAAGTACAGGTATGGGACCTTTTATCCAGAATGCTCGGGACCTGGGGTTTTCCGGATAACGGATCTTTCCATCATTTAGATCTTCCTACCTTAAGTCTACTAGAAAATCATTTAAACATTAAATAAACCCAACAGGCTGGTTTTGCTTCCAGTAAGGATTAATTATATCTTAGTTTTGATCAAGTAAAAGGTATGGTTTTATTATTACAGAGTAAAATAAAATAATTTTTAAAAATGTGGATTATTTGGATAAAATGGAGTCTATAAGAGATGGCCATTTTGTAATTTGGAGCTTTCCAGATAACAGGTTTCTGGATAACGGATCCCATACCTGTACTAAATATAATGTTTTTACTCAAAATTCTTGTACATACTTGAGAATATATTTGATACATACAGTATCGGATGGGCGAATTTGACCCGTTTCGCTTCGCCAAAAATTCGCCGCCGGCGAAATGTCGCAGACGCCCATTAAAGTCTATGGGCGTCAAAAAGATTTTGTCGCGCGGCGAAATTATTTTGTCGCGCGTCTTTTTTTTTTTTTTGACGCAAGTCTCCATACAAGTCTATGGGCGTCATTTTTTGGGCGAAACGAGGCGAAAAAATTCGCCCATCCCTATACAGTATGTGTATACTTTATATTTATAAAATGCCAGTTGGTTATCTGTTGATTACCTATTGCTGGATCAACATACACTTGCATACACGTATAAAATATTTACTTTTACTGTATTTAGGTGCTTCAATAATATATACTCGATAGTAAAAAGCACAGGATCTCCAGCATTACCGGTTTGGTGGTGCCTCAAGGCGACCTATCAGTAGGCTGAAAAAAGCTGCCTAATTGGCCCCTCCAGACCAAGATGGCAGCTTATTGGCCCATGTATGGGGCTTGTTGATGGCCTGCCCAACAAACATCTGGATGAAAACCAGTAAGGTGGGTTAGGTGAGTTGTTCAGTTGGCGAAAAATTTTCGGGGTGCATTGAAATCTATTGGTACAACATTTTTTGATGCACAACAAATTTTTTCACCCATTAGAATCTATGGCAGTAATTTTTGCAGCGAAATGTGGCGAAATATTTCGCTCATCACTAGTCTGCTTCTGTTCTATCAATATACTCACCAAACAGCAGGTACCATTAACTGGTGACTTTTTTAAAGGAGAAGGAAGGTTAAAACTAATTAAGCCTTATCAGAAAGGTCCACCTAGATATACCAGTAAACCCTCCCTTAAAGTAGTGCTGCTCTGAATCCTCTTTCAAAAGAAACACTTCATTTTTTCCTTCTATTATGTACACATGGGCTTCTGTATCAGACTTCCTGCCTTCAGCTTAAACCTCCTTGCCCTGGGCGTGAGCATGCTCAGTTTGCTTCTCTTCCCCACTTCCCTTCTCTGCTGTAATCTGAGCCCAGAGCTATAAGTGAGCAGGGAGAGACTCAGGGAGGAAGTGATGTCACACCAAGCTAATACTTCAGATGCTATCCTAAACAAATAGAGAGCTTCTAGAGCTCTTTACTCAGGTATGGCAAAACATTCTACAGAATAAATATAACATTCTTGCTTGCACTATTGCAGCTAATCTATTGGCAATAAAATGCCTCCATAGCTTTTCTTCTCCTTTAAAATCAAACATCTCATTGTGGCTGTGGGTTTCTAGCAAGGTTGCCATATAAAGTAGTGAGACCCTTAACATCTGAATTCAATCTGCCCAAATCCCTGTTTGTCTCAACAAATGCGACCCCTTTCTACAATTTCTAATAAAAATACTGTCCTTCCGTATGTTGCTGTTACTCGCTACTAAGCTAAACAATTGTTGCCAATTGACTGGTATATTTAGCTCTTATCTGCAAAAGGCATCAGCTGTATTTACAAGCATAGAATAGTAGCCTGGGAAATGTAACAGAGACCCCAATTTCCTGCCACACCTGCTGGACACATCTGGGGAAGATCTTATAGAATGAGAAAGTTCCTGCTTATGAATACATTTATACATTTGTAGACTTCCAGTTGCAGTGTCCACCCTCTCTAATGTATTATAGTGGTACTTCATACCTGTTACTTGTCTCATGTCTTTTCATTAATAGAAGCCTGTCCTTCTTCAAAATAACTTCAAGTATAAGATGTAACAGTGGGTAGATATTTAGCAACCCTGAGCAAGTGGCAACAGTCAGTCCCAACTTTCACCATTTGGGTAATGTGGGCTACTCCTGAGGCATAGAGGTGGGGCAGGCAGTATATGATTGACAGCTGAGATTTCTAAATTCCTTTATAACAGATATGGATTTGTTAATAAAAAAAATTGGTTGCATGTTAAATTTGAAAAGAACTTCTTTTTATACAGCTTATTATGTCTGGGTGATGGGTCCACTTTAATTTGAAGTCACAATGGGAAATTTTTTTAAATTCTGGTGTTAGATTCCCCAAACGACTATAGGCCCCAGCAAACTTATGGTAATCCACCAATGAGTATGTTGTAAATGAGGCTGGAGTCTAAGCTTGAGAAGATCAGCACAAGCAACACGTTTGATGTATTCCACCTTCTCCATATAATGCAGTGTGTTATGGGTCAGAAATAACATGCAGCGTTGTGTCACATTTCTACAGACCGATCAATATTGTTCCAAAAGCCTTGTTTTGTCTGTTTTGGCCACTTAAACCCTTAAACTGTGAGTAAACAAGTACTAAATGCATTACAGGCTTTCCCATTCCCCACCTTTTACTTGTCAGTGAGTTTTATTTATTGCTTGTGTTGGAAATTTTCACTTACTCATAACAGTGACAGGGAGATGAGGCTTCTCTCCCATTATCTGTCTCATTCACTGTTGCTCGGGTTTTATTCACCGACGCGTCTGGGGCTCATTACTCTGCAGTACAGCCTCATTCATCACTCTCAGCGCTGGTGTGATGTGTGTGCACACTGCATGGGGAATTCACCCACAAAACTACCTGCTGATTGCTGCAAAGTTCATTAAATTATCTGAGCTAAGATTAGATTTATACAAATCCACTTACTCTCATTTCTATCACAGGAACACAGAAAACTGCAAAGCAGCACCAGTTCCAATAACAGAAGCACCAGAATCACATTGGCACTGACCCTCACTGTCAGATCTCTCTCGTTGTTTATTGTGGATAAGCTCCTCTTCGTAGTTTAGACTAAAGGCACTTGGGCATATTCCAGACAGTATTTTTTTAGCCAGTGCAGAATCACTTGAATTCTGAACACAATTCATTACTTACATTTAGGTAAGTAATGAATTGTGTGTTTCTTTATGAAATCCTATGATGTACATGTATTCAATGCAATGGAATACGAGTTAATAGACTCCATTCTATCCTATAGTGACAGTACCCCCTGAGCCGCCAAATTCAGGCAAGGCACAGCGTTTACCACTGCATAGGATCACATTTAAATGGACATTTTTAAAAAAAAAAATGTAAATTTAAATTTATTTTTAATTGTTAGCTATGCATTTAGCTACAGAACCCTTCAGAAATTATTTTCTATATAGTACTAAATACTATATAGTTTCTATGTTGTATTACTGTGACCCCTCTTCTCCTTGGAGGTAGTCTTGGCTGCTTTCATACTGGGCAGAGCAGGGTTGGGTCTGTGAGGGGGTGGGTCCATGACATCAGAGGCGGAGCCATGATGCAAATGGAATTGGAGGCATGATGTTTAAGGGCACCACTAAGGGAATATAGTGGGTAGGGTGGGCTAGAGATAAAAAGGGAGCTGGAAGAGGGGATTGAACTCCCAGCTGGGTGTACCAGAAGGAAGTGTGCCAGTGGCATGTGGATTATTAATAGGCCTCCTCAGTCGTCCCCCCCCGTGGTGCAGGGTCTGCTGATAGGTAGTTATACTGTAGCAACATGCTGTGTCTCCAAGACATTATTGAACTGGGTATTGTAAGATAACATCAGCTGGAAAGACACACATGTCAGCATGTCAACTAAAAATGTATTAAAAAATGAAGATTATTTTAAGTAGAATCCATTTGGCTATGACCACGTTTGTCATGTGACACAGGCACCTTTTCTTACAGTAATGCAGTCAGTAAATTGTATTATTTAGGAGACTATTTAAGAAATTTTGACTGATAAAATGTCCCTCTTGTCAATGTTATTTATAACTCTCTAAAGATACTGAAACTTCCCTTACAAAAGGAGAAATGTAATTAAAGCAACATCCCAAGCAATTAATTTCAAACCTTTTTAAGCTGTTCAAATATACGTCAGTGTATAAATACCATTAGAACAAAATTGCAACGTGCTTATCATTCTTTGGGAATATATTTCTTGGATTAATAAGAGCTGGGGAGAAATATATTGTTGTTGCATTTTACTTGAAGTGCTTGCCTCATTTAATAACGAATATGTAGTCCATAGCTAAAGGTTTAACACTTGGTGCTCTGTCCATTTTCTTGGACTCGGTTCCTTTATTGATAATGCACAAACCTACAACAGGCACAGTTAGAGAGCTTTTTCCTTTAGGTTGGGAATAGTGGTGGTTCATGAAGGTTCATTTTGTACTGGGCACAGGAAGATGGCAGCGTTAAATGACAATGTTCTGATCAGAGCCTTGAGCTGAAGGTGGTGTTGGAGGAATCCTCCTATTTAGGAGTAGGTGGAGGGAGAGCCACAAGTGATTGGGGTACAAAAATGGAAATTGGAGAAATAGATAAGGGTTGGGTTCCATCGTCCCCCTATGCTGTGCTAATTCATGTGTACCTGGTTGAGCATATTTTGTGGGCACATATATAATGAAAAATAATTAATACCTAAAAATGTGTTTAAATGATGATTCAGGGTGCCTGTTTCTAAATCCATATGATGAAATAATTCACTAATTGCTTGAACCTATGCCCCATTTGCAAGCTTTTTCAAAAAATGTTTTAGGGTAAGATCACACTGGGAGATTTGGGGAAATTTAGTTTCTAATAGGACTAATCACCTCTTTTTTTGGGGCAACTAATCTCGCCGAACTGCTTCCCCCTGTCTTCCGCCTGCTAGAATGAAAAATCGACTGCTGCATGGTACTTGCGCTTTTCAAAGTCGCCCGAACTTGCCTCACGAGGAAACTAAGCGACTTCAGAAAATGAAGCACCATGAGTACCATACCGCCGGCGATTTTTCATTCTAGCAGGGGGAAGCAGTTCAGGGAGATTAGTCGCCCCAAAGAAAAGGCAATTTGTTGCCGGGGGACTTAATCTCCCTGAATCTCCCAGTGTGACCTTACCCTTAGAGAAAACTAGAGAGAACAAAGGAGCAGTCATGAAGTGTATATAGAAAAGCTCCAGAGGCAGATCTTTCCAGAATATATATATATATATATATATATATATATATATCTATATATATATATATCTATATATATATATATATATATATATATATATATATATATATATATATATATATATATATATATATATGAACATTACCTCGAATGGCTACTGGTTTAGCAGCACTGATAAAAAAAAAAATCACTATCACAAATTAGCCTACTGTCATGATACTGTCATGATATAGCCTACTACGGGCTGTTCAAATTATGGGAAGGCCATCTTCCATAGACTCAATTTTAATTCTAATTTTTAAAGATTATTTATTTTTCTGTGTAATAAAAAAACAGTACCTTGCATTTGGTCCTAAATAAGCTATTGACGGCAAAACAATCCTATTGGGTTTATTTAATGTGTAAATGATTTTTATCAGACTTATAGGGATGGTTCACATTATACTTACCTTTTAAGAATGTTATAGAATGACCAATTCTAAGCAACTTTTGAATTTGTCTTCATTATTTATTTGCCATCTTCTTTTAAACTTTTCCAGTTCTGAAAACGGGGGTCACTAAAAAACAAATGTTCTATAAAGGTAAACATTTATTATTATTATTGCTACTTTTTATTACTCATTTTTCTATTCAGTTCCTCTGCTATTCATATTCCAGTCTCTTATTCAAACCAATGCATAGTTGCTAGGGTAATTTGGACCCTAGCAACCAGATTGCTGAAATTACAAACTGGAGACGAGACTGAATAAAAAGCTAAATAACTCAAAATCCATAAATAATGAAAAAAAATAATGAAAACCAATTGCAAATAGTCTCAGAATATTACTAAAAGTGACACATACTAAAAGTTATCTCAAAGGTGAACAACCCCTTTATGGTCTGGTGATCCAAATTATGGAAAGCCCCTTATCCAGAAAACCCCAGGTCCCAAGCTTTCTGGATAACAGATCCTACACGTGTATCTACAAACTACTCTGTAAGCCAAATCATATGTGGTGCCCCAGGCAGTCATACCTATTAGGATTAAAGGAAAACTATACTCCCAAAATGAATACTTAATTAACAGAAAGTTTATAACAAATTAAGTGCCATACTAAAGAATCTTATCAAACTGGCTTATATATTTAAGTAAAAAAGTATATTGTTATGAAAATGGTTTATTTACATGAAGCAGGGTTTTACATATGAGCTGTTTTATACAATATATTTTGATAGAGACCTAAATTGTTCAGGGGGTATAGTTTTCCTTTAAGGAACTCTTCCATTATATAGAAATGCCACCTTGTTATCAGTTTTGCTAATTTGTTCCAAATCTTGGGAAACTTGGTCTATACTACAGCAATAATGCAATAATTTGCAGGGATTTGCATCCTTCTCATCTTTTATGAATTGCCTTAATTATTACTGAGAAATATTGATAAATATTTTTGCACAGGTATTGCTGTTAATAAAAGGTAATGGTTACTTTAAGAAACCCTGACAGAGAATAAAACACCAGGGAAAGGAAACTCTAGCTAATACACAGTATTCTCAATAAAAAATGACTTGATTAATGCAATGATTAAATTAGCTGCTCCAGAAACATTTTCATTTAAAACGTGAGAATAAAACAAGTTTATATGAAGACACTTAAAAATCCATTCAGAATGATTATATTAGCCAAACGCGGCACTGAGAAAGAGTGCAAAGCCGCAAAGAGGCGAGCACCACACAAACAGCTTGTTAATAACTTCCCTTCACGCCATAAAATAGATAGAAACCAACTGATAATTAAAGAATTGGGCATCTTCTGCCTACAAATAAGATGCACATTCTGCTGTTACTATTGTTTATGAAAAAGCTTTTAGCCTAATAGTTTTTTTCTTTAGAATATAGTAGTATTTGAATGGGACCATTAGCACTTAGTATAGGTATAGTACTGTTTGCCCTTCATCAGGGGTGTTAAACTTGCCACTCCAAAGTTAAGGCCACTGAGGGCTCTAGTGAAACAGTAGCTGGAGGGATACCAGTTGTAGTTTTGGTGATTAAAGGAGAAACCCTTAAAGGAGAATTAAAGCTTAACTAAAGAAATAGGACAGAAATGTTGTACATTATGTTTTGGGCTTCTATACCAGCCCAAGGCAACCACAGCCTTTTAGTAGTAAAGGTCTCCAAAGGTGTCCCAGTAGCTCCCCATTTTATTTTTTGCTGATTCACTGCACATGCTCTGTGCGACTGTCAGTTACCCGAGCTTAGGGACCAACTGTCAGGAGCGCAGAGGAGCACTCCTGCTCCCGTCTGCAGGGAATCCAAGATAGCAGCGCCCATGGTTGCTGCGTGGTTTTGGGCACCAGCGCGTTGCTGTGACATCACAACGCCACGTTTTGGCGCCAAATTCAACTTCAAAGGATGCCCAGGGTGCCTGTTCAATGCCCGACTATAGGATTTGTTTCAAGCATTCCTGGGTATTCCTAATCTTGTTTTTATTGCATTCCTGGACTTTTGACCCTGCCTGAACCTTGACCTTGCTAATTATCTGCCTGCCTTCTGACCTGCTGCCTGTATTTGACTATGCTTTGTTCCTGAACCCTTATCTGTACCGCAAACTTGGACTTTAACCAGAAGCTTCCTCCTAGGTCCAGACTTCTTCCGCTGGTAGCCCCCATGACACCAACGCACAGCATACATAATATGTATCATATACACAAGTTATAGTATTAGTCTGATTAGTAAATCATTCTTATTTTTGTTACATGGCAGCTCAGAAACCAGAAAAAATAGCATTCAAATTTAATTTAATCAGCATTGTAGCATCAGCTTTTATGACAGGCAAACCTAATTTTCTGCTTGATAATTTGTGATGACCCCTAAGCTTAGCTTTTCAACAACTGCTCAAAGCCCACTGAGCATGTGCAGACGCTCCTAACAAAATCCAAGATGGAAACTCCTGTGACAACTTTGAAGGCCTGGATCATTACTACTGTAGAGATGCTGAGCCTTTAGACTGGTTCAGTAAGTTCTGAATATACTGTAGTATACAGCACTTCTAGCCATATTTACTTTTAATAAGGTGTATTTCTCTTTTCTATAAATATTGTATTTTATATAATAAACAAAGAACTAACTAATTCAGTTTTATTGTTGCCAAGGTCAGTTGGATGGGATGAAAGATCACTTGTTAGGGAAAAAAGCCTATAATATAGGGATTTGCTATTTGTGCAGAACTACAGGCATCTCAGACATTATTACAGAAATCATAAATAAGCTATTTTTAATTTTTAATTCCAGATTCCCATTTAAGTTATTTAAAAAAAACTAAGATTTCTGTGTGGTAAATAATTGAGGTAACTACATTAAATATGTAATATAGCAACACTAAAATGTTGAGGTCTTCAATAGCAAAGCCTTTGCAGTTATCATCGAACAGAAACCCAGCATACAATTAGCCTGAAAAGTGCCAATATTCAGCATGAAGGTGCCTGCATCTGGGAGTCTGACTTCAGCTTGGGAAGTAAAATCATTCCATCAATAATTAATGGCGGTTGGCTCATGCTGTTTATGAAGCGGACATCGTGTACGAGTTGTTGTGTTATTTCAACCATGTTTGTATCTGGCCCTAGGTCAGCGGAATAAGTATGGAGCACTACAATGATTAAGCTATCAATCTAAGCTTTGCTGGGTGAGGCACAAGGAGATTTCATGCTGTTATACACAGGGCCTTTTGATTTGCTGCTACTTGTGACAAGCCATATGATATCATGATGAGCAGATATCAACCCAGACCACCCCAAATCAAACTCCAGTAACCACCAATGGGGGCCTCTTCCATGTCAGGGGACGAGGTGAGGGGTGACGTTACCAGACTGTAGTTTGGGGTGGCCTGAATTCCATATCTGCTTATGACATCACATGGTTTGTTGCAAGGAGCAGCCATCAAAAGGCCCTGTGTATTTCAACTTTAAATATCCTTATGCCTAAATAGTACTTTATACATTAAAGCTTAGATTGTTGTAGCATGGTGTGAACCTGATTTATTCATAAAATGTCTTTTTATATCTTTAGAAATAGATGTACAGTAAGGAGTTGCTGGAAAAAATTGTTTTTCATTCATTCATTCATTAATTGATTATTTTATTTTCATGGAAATTATCTCCCCAATCACTAGTACGTTTCTAGTGTCAGTGATTTGTTGTAAGATCAGAAAATATATAGTTGTGCCTGTGAATTAACAAGAGAACATTTACCATTCGGCATTTAAATTACCGCTGGCCTTGGTCCTTTCTTCACACCAGCTGGGCAAGAGTGTTTGAGTTAAAACAATACTTTATTTGCATCTGGGTTGGAAGGGAATATTGAATGGGGGGGGGGGTTGTTGGACCTTGTATGATTGTGGGGTGGGTCCAAGATACTGGGATGTTGCATAAGGATCCAATACTTGTTCTTATTCCATTATTGTTCTGCTCCCTCATTTTCTCTGCATCATCCTGCTCTGCTCCTTACAGATTTATACCTGGCTGCTGTTGGCTGCTATTCAATGGCATATGTTCAGCACTTGCTATTGTTACACTACATTTTTGGCCAACCAGTCTCACGTGTGGAACTGCTGGGACTCTGTACATGTTTATGTTTTCATTACAGGAACAGTTAAAACTCAATTCTAATTTATATTTTCATTCCTTGAACTGTCTCAACTTTATTAAATATTTCCCTAATTTAATTTATTATTATTAAGTTGCATATTATCAGCTATGTCTTAACAAAGTAGCTTTACGACTGGATAATCCGGCACAAATATGATGGTTGCATAAAATATTACTTGAATTAAAATGAACCTGAATATTACCATACCAATCCTCCCCCAAAATAAGTACCAATATTTCTTGACTCAGTTAAGGCTTTCCCCATAAGCAGCATCAGTAATAATCGATAACAAGCAGCTTGGCTACACTTGTCCTCCATTGTGAATGGCTGTTCCTAACCATAAGTACCTTAATATGCAGAAAGGAATATTTATTCCTATTAAAATGAAAGGGGAGGTGTCTGAATAAGCAAGAGCTAAAAACATTTGCCATCACTCACAGTACAAAGCAATTCTCTAAGTGCATTTATAAAATGACTAGAGTCGTATCTGTGTGTCAGATGTGGGTAGCCAATCACAAAAAGACAGATATGCTGAAGTTTTCGATCAGATCTCCCTAGCTGATAATTGGCTGTCATCCTACAGCACCAAGTGCATGGGTAAGCAGCTATTTGGAGTGGCTCGATGTCACAAGATTTTGGAAGAACTTTTATTAAAAGGCTAATTTCTTCCACTTTCTAGGTGTATAATGCAGTGTCAAATACTTGTTCTTAAAACTATAAGCTTCTTTAATTTTCAACATATCATTGTGACATTCGTACGTAAAGTCAGATTATTATATCATCTCCTTTCTTGAACAGAAACAAACAAAAAAACTTCAAATAAATAGCAAATGTTTAGAAAGGGAAATTTGAAGATGATCGTATACCTTTAAAGAAGCTCCCTTGACAAATTGTTCCCAATTCTGCTGCCTAGGAGTACATAAAGGGTTTATGTAAGGGATGGTGTTGTGCAGTGAGCCATGTGCATATGTAATAATATTTGTGCCCTGGCAAGGACGGAACTCCGCTGACATCATGCAAGGTATGAATTTGTAGGCACAAGCTGACTTTTGGCTCCACTCCCCCATGGCACACTGTGACACTACCGAGCTGTCTGATACTCTGTTGCGGCATTGGCTCTGTGATAAATGAGACCCACTTACCTCTGGAAAATATCTATAATCCTTAGCAGTGCTATTGATACTCTACAAGGTTATTGTGCAAATTAGAGAGAATAGGACTAGCCAAGAACATCTGTGTTTTGGCTGCAAATAGGTGTTATAAACGGAACCCATTTACAATGCAGAAGATTTGTAAGCATTGTACCACAGGGAATCCGTTCTGGGCTGCTGCTGTTTAATGTCTGTATTAATAACCTTGAGCTTGGAACCAAAAGCTAAATCTTTATTTCTGCAGCTAGCAGGTAGTATAAACCTGCATGTTTATGGGCTCCCGAGTGCTGGGAATTATGTGCTAAATGGTAATGGGCAGACAGTAACATAAACCAATATGGATATATGATTTGGCAACAAGAGGCATATGCTACATACATATTAGATCAGTCTTTGTCAAACTGTCAGGTCAGACTCACCATTGAGACTCTTTTGCAATTCAGGTGAGGCCAAACTGTTCACCCACATCCATGGCAATATCTGCTGCTACTCCTTTTCCCTGCATTTCTTTTATTTCCATTTGTGAGGGCAATGTCTATACCAGTAATGTGTGCAGAATCTTCTGGGCCTGGTTATAGACTATTCCTGGTTTAAATAATTTGAAATATTTCCATTGGGCAAAGTTACACAATCTTGGCACTTCTACTGTTACAGAATGTCAAGAAATTCTGCTATTGACACAAGACCATATTAGGTGGGGTAGAAATAAGTAACAATAGCTGCGCTAAGGAGACAGCTTGTCACTAGAGTAACTTTTTTCTAATGTCAAAACTAGACAGCCATGGGAAAATCATCATTGCACACTGCATTTTTGAATTTAGATTTACTAATGTGAGCAGCATCAGTAAAAGCAAGTGTTTGTTCAAATATCTGATGCTGAATAATGCATTGACTGCACTGCATGATTAACCCATGATAGACTGCGACCAAGCAGACATGCTTATTATTAAAGGAACATTGCCAAATGTGAGAGCAGTACATTACACAGCCCGCTGTGTAGTAACCTTCTTGTGCACCCCACACAAAAACAGTATGACTGAAATAGTGCTCACTAATCATACACATGTTTTTGTTTTTGGGAACACAAATGTGTTTGTCAGGTTTCAGATCTTTTAACTTAGACAGACTTTCAAGGGCAAAACTGCACTAAGATGAAAGTGCCCTGGTGTTAGTCCTACTTCACTGCTGTAGAACAGGGATCTTCAACCTTCAGCTGTTGGACTTACTCTTCTTATTTCAATGAATGTTTCTCTTATCTGACTGATATATGCTTTACCCCATCTGATATGAATTCTGATTCTCGCCAGCTTAGCGATGGTTGCACCCCAAGAGCTGGCTTTTATCCCATGAAGTCCATGCAGTTGTTTCTTCTGGGACTGTCTATCTACTATGCAACATCTTGGAACTATTAAACGTATGTCTCTTGCTCTTGCCATAAGTCTTCCCCAATCCAGAAATCTGGGACACTGAAAACCATCTTCACTTCAGGTGTATGAATTGCTGCAGACTTGTTCTCTCTTACTAGAGCCCTGGGGTACTAGAGTCCCAGGCGTCCCTTTATCCACCCTATTCTAGTGATGGACATCATACAATTACATTGTATATTCATGCAGTATTTCCCTTGGGCTGTGTTTCTGGGACAGGGCACCTTAAAGGACAGCATTCCAGCTATTCTTATTAAAATAGAACTTTTTTGCAATTGTACTTCCTTTTGCTGGGGTTTATAGAAACAACAGTCCTTAACCCTTTGCTTCAGTGTAAGGGGCTTGTGTGCCTTATTTCATCTATTGAGCAAGCTACACATCATCAGCTATTTATTTCTTCTGTTTCATATATAATGTTAAACATCTAGGGGAATTCATACAGCATAGTGTTAGGCAATGTGAAGTGATGGACCCACTTGCCAAAAGAAAATGTGTAGACAAAGCCTGAATATATAAGCAGAGCTAAACATAATAATATTAAACCTTGTCCAGGTGATAAGTAGATGGCTTTCTCTGCATGCTACACCTATACTGTAGGTTATTGATGTTGCACCAGCTAAATCCTACACAGTTAAAGGCATATAAGTGCCTAATAATGTCCTGTTTGCGTGCTACTCCTACCTGGCAAGTAGCAAGTTGTGCATATCTGCATGCAAATCTTTGCTCCTCCAGTGTCTGACACACAATTCTTCATCTGATTGATTGATGATAAAATACATGTTATATTACCCTGATGTTTTTGCACTTTGCAACTGTTTTGTGAATGAGCCCTGTGGCCAATCCAGAGAAACCATGGATCAGGCCTTTTTGGTGGTCAGGCTCAGTGCAAGACTTTCAGTAAGGGTTGGGGGATGATCATGCTAAACTCTTTATGGTCAGTAGCAGAGGAAAAAGCAAGTCCTCAAGTTTTATGCATCGGAAGGTCACTGCTATATAATAACAAGGGGGTAAAATTCGCCTCCCTCTACTTCGCAAACTACATTACCCTGATGGATGGGGGCTTCAGATTTGACATCCTGCTGATACTGTTAATTTCAACATGGCAAGGACATTATTTATAGAAGATAACATATGTAATGCAAACAACCTTATTTTCTGTTAAAGGACATAACATTTCATTTCCCATGTGAATGTGCTGATCCTGCCAAGATATCTATATATATATATATATATATATATATATATATATATATATATATATATATATATATATATATATATATATATACCACAATAGTTACGGTTTTTCATTATATAAATTAGGGGTATCCAGCTTTCAGTCCTCTCACTGTTGTTGAACTAGCAGCTGGACATCCCCGATGTATCTCCCCCCCCCCCCCCCAGTGATGGAATATTGCCAGGAGTACACTCTTCTGGGTAGAGTCTATGTTTCCTCCTACATATGTGTTATGCACTACGTTTATGTGGCCAATTCCTTCTGGTTTCATGAAAGCAATATTCTGAATATTTTCAGTGCAGAGCTTAGTTATTCACAGGCAAGCAGCTAACAAGTAGGAAAAAAATAAATATATATATATATATATATATATATCAATTCTGCAAAGTACTAGAGCAGTATGAAAGCTGCTTCAGCTGTCCTGTGCCTGACAAACATCTCTCCTCCGTCTGTTCTTTTTCCATGAATATTTGAAATGCTCTTACAGCACAGAACTCAAGATGCTGCTGTCTTAGAGTAACGTTGCTACAACAACACATGCCTGGCTTTTTACCACTTCCATCTTCCTCCTTTTTGTCTCATGAATTGCTGTACTGCAGGTATTAGATAGCACCTGTCAGCCCCAGCCACACCTATACAAATCCTCCATGTTCCCGTTGTTGTAATACACGCCTATACAGTATAAGTACTGCTGCATCACACATTAATAGAGCATGGTATGTGTCTGCAGCAACTCAACTGTCTTTCTCAGCGGAGAAATAGATATTACTGGGCCCCACAGCAAATTATTTTTCAGGCCCCTAAAATGTCTAGAGCTTGAACTTTGTTTTACCAATATTCATTGAATGTAAATTAGGGCCTCATGGGGCCCCTATACTTTCTGCCCCCCCCCCCCCCCGCAGCTGCAGTGTCTGCTTTCACTGTAGTTACGCCCCTGGTCTTTCTTATAAGTATAGCTTAAATTCCAACATTAGAAATGCCACCATTGCCCTCATTCAAAGCCACACTCCTAACCTATCAATCTTCGAATAAGTCCTACCAAACACAGGCACCCAGACATGCAGTAACCCACAGCACCCAGTATGTTTGCAGATGACATGTACATGCTACCTGCTGATTGGTTGCTATAAGTGACTAGACCTCTAGCAAATGTCTCACCTTTTAAGAGATAACCCCAAACTCCAAAACAGGACTGTCCCTAAATAGGATTTGTAGGGGATGTGCACAATAGCCCTTCATTCAAGTCACCCACTCAAACCCTTTAACGGTGTACTATATAATAAGTAGCCTGACTATCCAGTAGATACTTTGGCCTTGGCACCTTGGCCATTTTAGAAGTGTTGGCCTGCTCCATATGCAAGTGAAAAGGGTTAATGAATGGAGTTTTAGCTATTCTGGCCTATATGGAGGTCTTTGTCTGTAATTTAACTACTGTCTGAGACAGAATCAGGGCAAGTCATGGCACTGCGATAAAAAACATTCCTGAAGCAGACTTCCCCTTTATGCCTTTAGCATAATGTAGTTATGTGTCACTTTGTTTTTCCACTTTCGTAAATCTAGGTTTTCATCGTAAGAACCAGATAGCTATCACCAGACACTTATGGACAAATAGAAGGGATCTCTGTGCTGATGAGAGATTTTTTATCGGTATTGTACACAATTCTGGGCTATATAGTTTTCAATGTGCATGTCATGTGGATATTACCTGGAGTGTATGACTGTCAGGATGCAGTTTACAGTATTTTTCTCTTGAATAACAGGGAAATATAGGTCACACTGGTAGGCTAAGGCTGGTCATATATGTTAAGAGTCTGCCTCACCAAACAAGCAGAACATTGAGCTGGGTGATATCGGGCTCATCACAACACTGGGAAAGCATTCCACCAGGGCGAGGACTGCATCAACAAGCTGATATGGTCCTCATCCTAATGATTATAGGCAAGATATTGGATGTCCAGGCCTTTTGGTAGACCCCATACAGGGGCCAATTAACTGGCAACTCAATCCAGAAGTAAAAATTCTGTAACTTTTATCAGCCCATCTATGGCCACCTTAATCTAGGGTAAGGGATTTAGGCTCAAAACTCTGCAGCCCTGCCATAAGGTCAAGAAATAGGGAAAAGATAAGTGGGCTCATGAGTACATGAGTACATGAGTAGGGGTGCAAGATCTGGAACCAAACTCTCCAAAACTTTTACTCCCATATGTAATAAAAGATACTAAGTTTGCCCAGGAGCAGTAACCACAGCAATCAATAAGATGTATGCTTTTAAACAGGTGACCAGTAAATGCTACCTGCTGATGCAGACATGGACTACAGTAATAAGTCATAAGTCATTTGCAGTAAAGAGGCTGTGAATGACATATAGGAAATGTTAATATGGCTGTGCCAGCAGATCTATTGTCCCAATAAATAGTGTTGCTGCCACCAATCAGGAGTAGGTATTTTGATAGGTAGGAGTGCTTTATAAATGGTTTCTAGCAAATCCATGGTCATGTTCAGTGGGTAAATCAAGAATGTGAGAGGTGTTGGCAGGAAAACCCAAATCAGGGCATTAATGGAGAACTGTTTCCATGGCAGCCATGTGAGAAGTAGCTCTTCCATTCTGCCTTCTCTGCTTCCCCAGCTTGATAACCACTGCATGTGTACAGGGACACATCTGTGCGCAGAATTCCCGACTTCCTTGGAAAACATTTCTGTCATCTTCCTTCCTTAACATAACGGCTTTTTTATCCCATATTATCATGAATGTAGAACATTTTAGGCTGCCAGGAATCATGTGGGAGCATCTGGTAAATGTATTTGTACTGCATAGAGCTGCTGTTCATGGCAGAACGTATAGGAGCCCTGTACATTCAGTTTTGCTAATATTACACATGAGGCATATAATCTGTACTTGGTATATATGAAAGGTTCTGTTATGGGCAGGAGCTGATATGGCATGTATGGTGGTCTTTAAGCTGCAGGCAAGGCACATGGGTGCATTATTATATCTTGTGGAACCCATCTCCGGATTTGCTGTGGGTACTGACTGATGGTAATTTTCATTCCTTGATCTGTATGTAGGAAAGAGTTGCTCCTACTTTATATTAAAATGCTGCACGGTGTGTGCCTACAATGTCTGCAGATCAGTTGTCGTGGGTAGAGTGCGAGCTGGGTGTTAATCAGTTAAAACTATAGTTAAAAATGCACAGTAAATATTATGTAATTGTGTTTAAATCAGTGTTCTGTAACTTATTACCTGCAGCCCCCCAGCTATTGTTAAACTGAAACTACCAAAACAGGAGGCATGCAGTTGTTCAGAAATCCCTAATATATTTATATTATTCCAGCTTTCCCTGCTTTTGTAGGGGTCCCATTCTTTGACTGCTGTATATTGTCTCTATATGTACAATTGCAGTGCATAATGTTCCATTTATTGAATGGAGTGCCTTACCTGCTGCAAAATCCCTAATTCTTGCAACATATATAGATAATACAAGAAATGTCAGAATTTAACTCCTTCTCTGCCTTTATTTATCCCTCCTCCTCTTAGGGAAGTTTAAGAAGCTGTAGACTCCCCGTCATGCTTGCTGTTTGCTGTTCTTTTAAACAGTGTCGGCACTGTGCTTAACAGACACAGCCTGTGTGTGTGTTGTGTGGGGGACACAAGATTTTTGTCCTTTGTAGCTGTATTTTCTTGCAGCTGTTAATGATACTGCTAATGATGTTGCTGTAGCATAACGATTTCTGAATGTTGCAAAATGTTTTATTTTCTGTAGCTCATTTTTTGAACCTTACATAACTGGGCTGTGTAGTTAAGGCACAAAAAGTGATTTCCTGCTGTTTCAATTTTTGTGATTCTGTTTTCTGTTAAAAATAATTAAAATAATACAGAAGCTGTGTTCTCCTGCTGGCAGGACAAATAGTTCTAGGCAAACTAATAGACAATATATTGTTAGACTGGACTACCGATCAGGACGTTGCCTTTTCTACTGTTTAAAGGACAGTGTATGTAACCATTTTTGCTCTACTTGGCGGACACTGATAATTGGACATTGGGATTCCTCACCTCGGCTGGACTGTCCTATAAGTAGGTAGGGTCTCCAGGCTGAACCATAACCAACTTGGTCCCCAGGGGTTCTTAATCAGGAACAGTAGATGTATTACGCAGAAAGATGCTTCCTTTGTACATCATATATTTATGGCACGAAATTACATGATACACACACCATAGGTGCCTGTTCTCAGTGCACCAGGAATTTCACATTGAGCTTCAAGGGAATTCACTCTCTATCCCTGAACTACTGGAATCCCTACAGTCTGATATATATTGCCTGGTAACTATTCCTCACTACAGTCTTCTTGGTGTAGCACAAAGCTGCTCTTACTAGCTCACACTGTCTGTCTAACACTCAGGGCCGGATTTACCTTTTGTGCTCCCCTAGGCACAGCTGCTGTGGCACCCCCCCAGATCCATGGCTCGCTCACTCCACCCTTACAAATGAGAAATGCACGACCACGGCCGGCGTGCAGAGTGACGTTGCGTGTGCATGCGCGGCGCAGTCGCGCGATGATGTCATTAGGCGCGCTAAAGGAATAAGTTGTTTGCACTCCTTTTCCTTTTGGGTTACAGTTATATAGATGTTAGTGGCGCCTGCTTGCCGCCCCTAAACATCTTGCGGCCCTAGGCCCGGGCCTAGGGGGCCTCTCCCTAAATCCGGCCCTGCTAACACTCATGGAGCATTCTATAACAGAATATGTTATATGCAGAATTGTACAAATATACAAAACTGCCGTGTTGTTGTTTCCTTTGCCTTGCTATGTTTTCTTGTCTCTCTTGTAGTAATGAAGCTTGATTATGCAGTATTTAAGATTCCTGCCTAGATGAGTGAGAAGTTACCTATGGAAAGAAATGGGCATAAAAACAGGCCACAATATATATGCCCGTGTGCTCACCACCATCCATGTAATTAGCCCTTTATTTCCAAGACACCCTGTCGCCTTGTCTGACTGCTAAACCATATCCAAATGGAAGTACAGCCACTGATTTAAGATTTCAGGAACTGTCACTAATTACAATTGATCATTGTTCATTTCCCAAATCCCTGTGCCAAACAGTAGTCACCTTATTTGAGATTTTCTTTTTTTAATGAGTCAAAGTGACTCTTGCCAGTAATTCAGGGTAGTAATTCTTGAACATCACTCATTCCAGAAAGATCCCATTCTCAGATCAAAGCTGCTTATCAGTGAATTCCATCCCACAGAAGAAGCAGAATTGCATTATCCTTAAGGTATCCTGGTCTTTGTCCCAAATGATTATTATTATGTAGTGTAAAATTACCTTTTGTGATATAAAGTTCAATGGGAATGCAACCAACCTGCACCATTAGAAGAAACAAATATTTAGTGTGCAAACACAGTTGCAAGTAGTATATCAGGTTAACAAAATATCCTATGTACTCTATAAATATTGAACGTGTGTTAGGTTTTTAAATGGCTGGAACTGCTTGGGCAGAAGAGAGTTAAAGGGACCTCACCCTTTCATTTACAAGATACATTATAACCACAAACATGAAAAGTTAATTTCACAGCCCAGTGCTGCCATTTCTAAGGGTTTCATTGGGAGCTCTGAGCGCCGTTGATAAATTGAACACACAGCACAAGTGTCCTGGCATCTGTGAGTAAAGTATAATGCCTGCCGCCATGTCCCTACCCCCAGCTGGATAGGATATAGCAAATAATTTACCAAGGAATATGGAAGGCAGAATGGCAGAGGAAAGTACAGTGTGTGTGTGTGTGTGTGTGTGTGTGTGTGTGTGTGTGTGTGTGTGTGTGTGTGTGTGTGTGTGTGTGTGGAGTAGCTTTATATGGCACATACAGGGCAACAGTATCCTACAGGTGTTGACTATAAACACACCACAGGTTCAGTGTTAGGGGGTTCCAAAGGTGCTTAGCAAAGTCATTTGCAGGTTAAGGTGCACCTGCTGCAGGGCAGTGAGAATCAAAAGGTGCATGCTCTGTAGTTGCTGAGGTGAGAGATTTCACAAATGCAGACTTACAATGCTGCTTTAAGTGCAGAGTGAGGAACATATGTTGCTGGCAGAAAAGTAAATAATAGAAGGCAGAACATAGAAGCAGTTGGAAAATCCTTTCATAAAATAACTCGACAGAGACCTAGGCAGATGAGCCCAGAATTAAAACACCCTACATTTAGCCCTACAGGATGGACGTTAATATGCAATACTGCCGTTCCACAAAATGTTTCCAGTGGAATTCTACCAACTGAGTAGATCTGCTTCTCTCAGCCTGCAAAATTACTCAACAGCCGCTGATCTGCTGCTGACAACAGCCTGTGTGTCCATAGCCTAAGAACAATGGGCATTTAAAAGGGGGCACTGTCACCCAAAACAAATATTCTAAATCCGATTTTATCACGTTAGTCAAGCAAAATGAACTTCAATTACACTGTATAAATTATTTGAATCTTGTTTCCTTTGGTCTGGGAACTCATAATTATAACAAGCAGGCAGGAGCCATTTTGTGGACACTGTTATAAGGCAAGCCTTGCATCATCTCAGAATCTTGTTTGTGCACCACAATGGGGGATCCAATTTCCATCCCCATGACCTGGCTACACAATTAAATGGTTAAGAGAAATGGGGGAATGTGGGGAGCGCAGTGACATCTAGGAAGTGCTGAATGGAAAGTGAAAGTAATTGCCTAAGGCATAGAGGAGGGGCAGACAATATTTGATTGACAGCTGACATTTGTAAATAAGTTTACAGCTATGAATGCGTGACATGTCCACTTTAAGACCTATGGTCCTATCAGGGATAGTCTGTATAAACATACACATTCCAGCTGGAAACGGCTCTGGATCACAGGAGTCAGCATTCTGTAGCACTGCCTGGAGTTAACTTGTTTCCTGCTCAGGTGGGAATCAGATGCTGCTAGTAAAGGTCATTTGGTAAGTTCCCTTTCGAAAGAGAACCATGGCATTCCAAATGTGGTGGCTGCTAAACAGAAATGGGACAGTGCCAGTCTCTGGCACCGGGCTACTAACCTGCTTACCTGGAGACCACAGTGCCATTTACTAGTGGGGGCCCCATAGAAGACCTCTGGGCTAAAATATCTGTGACTTAATACTGTATTAGACAGGCAACCTGTTATCCTTAATATATGTACAGGGCATGGCTAATATGATATAGAAAATACTATAGATATCCCATGTTTGTGCAAATCAGACATTTCACATACTCAGGGCTAGAGATGTAGGATTAGATCAGGGTCGAGCTAGAGTCGAACAAGACACAAGATTCATCCCACCGACATGCTTTGTGGCACTGTAGTTCTTCCCCTTACTTTCACAGCAGTATTCAGATCAGTGTTTAGGGGTGGGCATTCAGGGATTATGTCCTGACCCTGCACATTTTGGGGCCTCACGGTGCTGCCGTTGTATGCGGAGAAAATGAAAGTAATAAAACTCTATTACAGCCAGCTAAATCATATAAGGACAGTAAAACCTGCATCTTCAGCTGTTGCTGAATTACAGTTTCACCTGTCAAGGGGATGCTGCATGGCTTATTTTAGCTCTGGTTCCAGCTCAAGTATAACCCTGAGCTCTTTTACAGCTCTTTCTAATAGCACCTAACTGTTCCCTGCTGGGTTTCCAAGAATTCTTTTAATAGCTAAATAGCGTAATAGCTCTGTCATTCCCCCACAATGCTAAGGGAGACACTTCCCACCAGCGATTCTTCTTCTTAGAGTGACTACAGACTATTGCCCTAGTACAGTCCTGGATGCCATGCAATAGTATGTCAAACAAAAAGCACATGATCATTGCTGGTGGGCAGCCAATCCCCTTTAAGCATCCCAAGAATCAGAATAGGCACTTGATAAATATCATTTTTTGTTCTAGTAATAAACAAACAGCTTTACCAGACATGTACAGCTCCACTCATATACAGTGACACACAGACGCGTGCTTGTGCTTCTGGCACCGGGATCCTGCCTTTTCTCCATGACTGGCTCTATAAATAAGAGGGGAGACAAGCACTTATTGCAGAGCATTTCATGAAGACAATAAGGAACAAATGTTGAATAGAGTCATCACTTAGCAGCGAACTGAGCTTTCATTTTCAGGGAAATTGACAGCTATTGACTCTCCTCCCGACATTATTTCTGACTTAGCAATTTTTGAAAAGAAATCACTAGCTAACTGAGGACAATTTGGTCCATCTGCAGCTGAGGAAATGAGCTTAGAAATCTAACGATGGACCCCCACCCAACCAGACACTCTGAGAGCTTGAAGCTCATCTCATTACCCCTACTATTGTGAAATGGTTTATTTGTCTGATCTCATTGCGCTGAGCTGGGACACAACACAAGCAGCAGCTGCTTCTGAAGCCAATGCTGAACAGATGCCAACAGCTGGACTGGCATCACAGAACATGTGTGTTTGAATACATGTGTGTGTATGGTATGCTTTCATACTGATGTCTGGACTGCATGTTGGGCATCCCTAGTGTATGCACTAACAATATTTAACAACAGATTCACTAGTTAATCAGTCCTTTGCTTTATCAACATTTTACGAGGGGCCCTTATAACGCAAGAGCCTAGGGTAGCTTCATTTCCTTAAAGGCTTGCAAGCTGTACACAAAAACATTTATGATATATGCAGAGAGTTCTTCTTTAGGGAAAAAATTGACATTTGAATTATACATTGCAAAAGAAAGCTGGCTGCACGTGGAGGGATCAGGGGGTTGGGTTTAGCCATTTTTAATTGAATTTGCTGGTCATTGCCTGCCCTTTGGCCTTAGGTCATTGGCTCACTCAAAATTCATCTGTATATATCCAACCTTAGGATGTTGCATGTACTTCCCCTTTGGATGTGCAACTTATGTGCAATTTTTCTGCAGGTTCTTAGTCTGTTCTCAGTCTCTTGTGGTATTTTGCATCATAAAAGTCCAAGTTTAAAGCAAGTGCACTGCTGCAAATCTACAATCAGGAACTAAATGCTGTATCAGTGAGACATGGTAAAAAGGTTTTATATATATATATATATATATATATATATATATATATATATATATATATATATATATATATATATATATATATATATATATATATATATATATATATATATATATATATATATATGAACCAACATTATTTATTTTTCAAACATGTGCATCCAACGTTTTGGCCCACATTACGGCCTTTATCAAAATATATTGTTTTTTTAATCTGTGCAAATTGTGTACTAAACTTACTGACAAAAATTATTGTTGTCAGTTTTACCTTTTGCCCTGTTTATTGGAGACATGCCAAACTCTACATGCTCCCTGTATTCCTTCAAAGCTTTCAATCTATTCCAGCAGGTAAGTCTCAGTGAGGGGCTAGGGGAGCAGAGGAAGACAACAGGGGAGGGAGGTTTTAGCCTGAGAGGGTGAGTGCGAAAAAAATGAGGGTGCATTGGAAATATAAATTATCACTTGTCAAACTAATTAATCACTGGCTTGTCACACAGTGTAATGCCAGGGCTTCATGACAAGTGCCCTCCACCCCAGTGTCCCCAAGTAATCAGACATCTCAGTGATAAGTAATTTACACCTCCTGTACTTACAGATAACAACTCTCCCAGCAATGAGAGTACCATGTGTAGTCACTAATACATTTTATATATCCACACAATGCTTAAAGGCTTATTGAAATCACAAACAAAGCAGCTTTTATTTTTATATGGTTTCACATAAGCATGCATTTTAACTGTTCCGCAGGGTTCTTTGCTCTGTCTCAGCTAAATTATCATATCCCCTCCACAGCTAAATCAGCCAAAGGCAGGTAATAAATACAAATGAGATGAAGGATAACTGATCTCACTTTTTGTATTGTGAGGCGTACTTACTCATCCCCAGTTGCATATTCAAATTCAGTACATTAACCTAAAGGGGTACTGTCATGTGAAAAAATATTTTTTTCAAAACGCATCAGTTAATGGTGCTGATCCAGCAGAATTCTGCACTAAAATCCATTTCTCAAAAGAGCAAACAGATTTTTTTATATTTAATTTTGAAATCTGACATGGGGCTAGACATATTGTCAGTTTCCCAGCTGCCCCCAGTCATTTGACTTGTGCTCTGACAAACTTCAGTCACTCTTTACTGCTGCACTGCAAGTTGGAGTGATATCATCCCTTTCCCCTCCCCCCAGTAGCCAAACAACAGAACAATGGGAAGGTAGCAACTAGCAGCTCCCTAACACAAGATAACCACTCCCTGGTAGATCTAAGAACAGCACTCAATAGTAAAATCCAGGTCCCACTGACACACATTCAGTTACATTGAGTAGGAGAAACAACAGCCTGCCAAAAAGCAGTTCCATCCTAAAATTCTGACTCTTTCTGAGATGGCCTGAGATGGCTGCCTACACACCAACATTATAACTTAGAAAAAATACACTTCCTGGTTCAGGTACGAAATTTTATATTGTAGAGTGAATTATTTATAGTGTAAACAGTGTAATTTAGAAATAAAAAATACATCATAAAAATCATGACAGAATCCCTTTAAACTAAGGTAGCTATTTCTATAACCAGAGAAGTAAAGTCCTACGGTTGTCCTAAGGTTGTTTTCCCTAAGACTAAAGAGAAAAGTGGCAAAAAGAGAAAAGCTTTAATCCCTGCATCACCTAAGATGCCAAATATTGCCACCAGGCAAAAAGTTGGCTGCCCTTCTGCTACTATACAAATGTATTTACCTGCACTACTCGCATGATCAGTAGTCAAGTCATGGTGGGTGTCATATACACTAACGTTTGAAAGAAAAAGAGCAATTGGCACTATGGATGACTGACACTTTTTCCCTAAGGTTTCTGTTGCATTACTGTTCGTCTCTCGCTTTTTTTCATCTCAAATCTATTGTGGTATGTGTGGAGCTAGGGGAAAATTGACTCTTTCTGGGCGTTATTTTTCATAGTTGTGTATATCTACTATGTCAACTAGCCATGTCCGATTTTTATTTGCCAAATGCTTGCATTTTACTGCATTGTAGCTGGAACAGCACAATATAATTCTCTAGGGCTGGAAGAATACATACTGTAAGCTCTTGGACTGCATTTAAAATTATACACATTGTGCTTTGCTGGCCACCCTATAGGGCTGCTTGACTTCCACCTGCTGGAGTTTGTGGCCGCCTACCAGAGAAGGTCCAGACACCTCCAAGGAAGACATTATAAGGGAAATGTAATACAAGTTGCAAAGAGAAAAATAACAATACAACAAATAAGAATAAAAATTAACATTTCACAATGTAATATCATGCACTAGACTGTTATTGCATTGCAACTAAGAAGTGCTTGAAGGTGTTGCAATCTGTTGGAGCAAATTTTTTTAGTAAGTTTTATTACATACACTGCGCAAACTATAAAATTCACACACTTTCTTCCACTGTTGGAAGAGGTTGCTAAACAGTTTCCGGTTTCACGAAAGCTATATTAAAATCACGCAAAGGTAAATTATTCACGCATTGACTACTAACAGTGTGAAGCACTTGCAAAGACAAATACATTTTAGTGAACATTGGAGCATACAGTGAGTTAGGTAACCCTTTCTGCCACATGTTTCACAGCCATTTGTATGTGATAGGAGAGAGCTAGTTATGTAGTCTTGTACATATATATTATATCTCAGCCACCTGATCCTGATAGCTGAGGACAGGCAGAACCAGAGCAAGATTGAATCTTTCTATAGAAATATATTGCACCTCTCTAAGGACTCTGCTCTTTAAACTCTATGACAAACCTATTTAAAAGCAAAAAGAAGGAGTGGGGAGGGGGGAAACTGTTGCTGATTTGTTGATGCTTGAATGGCAAATTGTATTGCACTAAGCAGCAATACAACATTTTTATCCTACTGTATCAAATAAACATGCCCCTTGATTGGTTGCCTGATGTACAGCCTCACTTCAGTTAGACCTACTGCTGCCTTTGACTGACATATTTGCGTAGGTATGGTCATTGGGGGGGAAATATTTTTTCTAAAAGTTCTATAGTAGATCAACTACCCTGGTAAACAGTGGTTACCTTTCAAAACACCTGTTTATGAACCTCTCAGTAAAGTGACTTGAAAGCATTCAAGCATCACTTTCACTATTAAAAAATAGTTTGGAATGCATGTACTTGTTCTTCCCTCCATTGGGTTATGTGAGGCATCATTTTTTTTATTTTTATAACAAAACAATTTTTAGTTTATCATTTCCCCATCAATAGCTCAGCTTCATGCAGCTTCTTAAAACATTCTAGTTACTATTTATTATGTACAACAAAAATATTCTGGAATGTGATCTTTTAAATAACTTCCCTGATATACAGTAGATTTCAAACAGTGATGAGCGAATTTGTCCTGTTTCGCTTCACCAAAAAATTCATGAAACGCATTGATGTCAATAAGCAACATAAAAAATTTTATGCGCAACAATTTTTCTCGCTCCAAATGAATTAAAGTTGATGGACTTTTATTTCTAGTGGTGACTTTTTTTACCCAAATGCATTAAAGTCAATGGGCGTTTTTTTCTTATAGCGACTCCTTGTGTCTTGCCGACTTTTTTGTCGCTGCAAATTTTTCTGCTGCAAATCCGTGGCTGGCAAAAAAATTCGCTCATCACTAATTTCAAACCTTCAGGCCTATAATTGCCAGGTTGAAACTGAAAACCCTTTTTAAACATTGCAATTGCATCAGCTTTTCTCTAGTCGATTGGGGCCGTACTGGATTACAGGTTGAGAAAATCAGAATTAGTCTTCTGGGTAAAACTCAAGTCCTCCATGTTTTAATGGACCCACACTCTCAGTTCATATACTGCTGATACACCTAAGATTTTTGGTGGGATTAGTATTTGCAAATGAAGCAATCAGTTCCTCATCTTCGTTTTTCCAGCTTAATTGCTACCTTGCAGAACTTCTTGTAAAATGTGTAAGTCCTAAAGATGCATCTGTCCCCTCTGATTTTAAATGCTCTCTTCTTCCTTCCTGATAAATATCTCACATCTCATTTATGCCTCATGGGTTTGTGTTTTTTTCTCATGCATTTCTTTCCTAAAGTTATATATAAACAAAATAATGGTTTAGTATTTTAAAACACAACCATTTTTCTCCTGCATTGTTTGCTGAGAACTAATGATTCTAAATCAAGCCGTGAAATGCTGCAGTTCACAGCATCTTTCATAACCCAGTTTATGTCGTATAATGTAATCTAATTCCAAGCAACTTTCCAATATACATTAATTACACATTTGCAATGGTTTAAAGTTATGTGTAAATGTAATTGCTATTAAAAGCTGTATTTGGCTGGCTGTTTATATTTTCTGCACTCCTGGCTCTCAGTCCTGAAACAATGATGCAACCCAGCTAATAAAATCTGATTAAAAGAACTGGAAGAGGCCCGACTCCTATTACATTTTCAAGCCCATATAACAGAAAGGGATATATAAACATTGCTTTTGACTGCGATTACATTTAACATAACTTTAAAATCCCTGACAACTCTTGGAAGTGTTAGTGATAGCTGGATTTTTCTAGCATAATATTCGTTGCATCCTTAACAGTCTATGATGTGAAATTCTCAGGAAGCTGATTTAAAAATGTGCTTACATTAAGGGGGTTATTTGTCAAAGGTTGAGTTTGTGGGTTTTTTTCTACCTCAAATAAACTCACAACGCGAATGTTTACTTATTTCTGAAAAAACCTGAATGTAAAAAACTTCATTGAATGAAATTGGGGGGGGGAACTCAAATACTCAAAATTGATGGAGTTATCGGTGAAAAAAGCCTTGAATACCTGGTTGAGTTTTCGAGTGAAAACCACTGTAAAAAAAAAACAAAATCATGAAGGCAAAAACATCTTCAAGTGGTTCATGGGACCTCTGCCATTGACTTCTACTTGACCTCGACAGACTTTACCAGTTTAGTAGTATTTTTGGATTCCAGCTTTTAGCACCTTCGGGGGATAATAAATCTTGAAAAATTCTAGTTTTTAGTGAAATCCCACTTCAAAAAACTAAAATTTTTGGGAAAAACACAACTGGACCTTTAATAAATAATACCCCATAAAATGTATTTGCAGGGCTACTCCAATCAATATCTGAGCAATTTAAATCCCACATTGTTAAGGCTAGAATCAAATTTGAAGCATTTTCCATTGGTAACAGGAATTGACACTTTAAATGACCACTCTTACCTCCCTACAACACTGCTTGGTATAAAGACAACAGCTAATTGCTCTGTCTGCAGGGTTGAAAGTACAAATGACACTGAGGTGGAGAATTTACAAACACTTGTTATCTTGTATAATAATCTCTAAAAAAAAAAAAGCAATGTTCACAAAAACATTCGAGAAAAAAATCATGCAAGGATTCATGCAAATGAAATAAAGGAAATACAAATATTTAATTTTATCTAATTAATCAGTTCTGTAAACTAGGCTCTTTCAGTTTTGATGGAGTTTGAGTATAGCTTAGCTTATATAGCTTAGCCTGTCAGGAGAGCAAGTGTATTCCACTGGCACAAATCATCATCTGATATAAAGTTTTTGTATAAAGGTCCAAGGTTTATAATTGGATTGGGACTGGAATCCATGACAATGTACAGCCATGCAATTACTAATAGCAAAACAAGGAATATTCAGTAAGACGTAGCTGAGGGTTTCATTGGCACTGAATGTCTCAGAGGCTGTGAGACTGGTGGTAGTGACAGGTGACAATAACAGTATTACCGTAGGAAGCCAACATCAGCTCAGATTATTCTCTCCATGTCTGACAATTTGTTTATGACAAGAGCAAGGCAGGTTACAGGATTTAAGAGACGGAGGTTGTTGCAGTCAGTAGGGAGGGGGATGAGGAGCCATAAGCTTTCTGGATTCAGGAGAAGAAGTAGCAGATGAAAGCAATGCTGTACAACTGCTTTCTGTCTGTCTGACAATTGATGGCTTATGGCTGCTCTTTGTCAGCTGATTAAGACTTCCCCCCTCTCAAAAGCAATTGATGGAGTTCCACTGCTGCCTTTTGGGAGCTAATATTGTAATATTGTAGCAAAGTTGGGTATCAAAACACAGAAGATGAAGACTTGTGTGTAAGATGGACCAGAGAAGACATAAAATACACCTAAGGAATAAATAGAAGTGCCATATAGTGTGGTTTAGGGAGAAAGAGAATAGTTCTTTTACATGACTGCTAAGAATGTAGAGGGGAGTCTAATTGATGACATTGTTGAATTCTACTGACAAAAAACACCTAAGGAGGTTCAGCAGATCAGTGGAAACAGAGCAGAGGTGTAAAGGATTTTGGGAGACTTAAAATTGTTTAGTGAAATTGAAAGCCAAGGGAGTGGCAGCAATGTGGAGATTTAGTTAAGGTGCATGAGCTTGCCTGCTGCATTATTAATAAGGCAGTATTTGAGGGTGGAGAAAGGGTGGGAATAGAATGTGTTCTGTTTTTTCAAAGCTTAGGTGGAATTGCATGCACAAACTATGGTGTGTAAGTAGCCGAGAGCAGGGTTGGGATTTCTCAGGGCTGGATAATTAGAATTGTGTATCATTTATATATAGATGATAACTGAAGTCCTTAGGATGATATAACCTTTGTCATGAAAAAAGGATGTAGGCAACATGTTGGCACCATGGTTAGGACTGCTCACTTGCAGTGCTGGGTTTCAGGTTTTAATCACATGTAGGACTCCATCTGAAAGCAGTTTGTATGTCCTCCCGGTGCATGCATAGGTTTCCTCCATGTACTCCCGTTTCACCCCCCACACACACACACCCCAAAATCATTACAGGCAGATTAATTGAATGAGAAAATGAGAATAATAATTAATCAGAAGAAGAAATACAAAATTAAGATTTTTTATGGTAAACTAGGACTTTGCTGGAAAGAGTGTAGAGTGTGCAAGCTTTGGCCAGTTGTGATGATGCAGATGCAGAAGGATGAGATGGAATGGATCTTTTGCTTGTCAGTGTTTGGCACTTTTAAAGTTTTTGTAGGGGCAAAAGCTAAATTGCAAGATTCTACTGGGGAAATGTTGTAAAAGACGTCTCCCACACCTTTATGCAAGAGGCAAAAAGCTTTAAATGTAAAGTAGAAAAGTGTTTTTAAAACATGGAAATTATTTATGTGCATTTACATACATTTAGAAAAATGTCAGATAATAATGTAAAAGACTGAATTTGTAGTTTAGTGCTTTTAGGCACCTGTGGAATATGACAAGAAGACATCTATTTAGAATGGAAGATGAGAGGTTCTGTTATCAACTTTGGAAATGAGTGTTTTATTGCATTGCTAGTTTGATTCTAGAAATGGTGGCACACAGGTGATAAAGAATGAACAGTAGACTGGGACTGGGTGTTAGAATGAAACGACACCTTCAGTATTTAATTGTAACATTTTGTAATAGTTGACCAGTTTAGCTGTTTCTGATATGACCAAGTGGCTGGAGTGCTGGTTTTTTGTCATAGTTTGTCAAACTTCGGGCGACTTCGGAAAGCGAAGTGCTCCGAGCGCCATCCCGCCAGCGATTTACATTTTAGCCAGTGGGAATGCAGGGGAGCCAGTGGGAATGCAGGGGAGATAAGTTGCCCTGAAGAAAAGGACATTTTTTGTCGGACGTCTAATCTCCCCGAATCGCAGTGTGTGTCTCTGCCCTTAAGGGTTTTTTTGGAAGCTCTCTGTCATTCGGTCAATTGATAGTGTAGTGCCACTAGATGTGTTTGCTGTATGACCTTTCTGTCTCTGTGCCACTTGATAATGCGTGAAAGTACAGTCATTTTCCCAGTTGCCATTGCACTGCTCTGCTCATTGATGTTGTGTTATTACTCTTTTTCTTCTTATAGAAATCTTATTCAGCAAGAGAAGAAATATATTAAATAAATTGCACAACATCACACCTCAAGGGCTGCTCCAGGCCAGATTTTAGAGCTGCTTGAGAACAAGTGGATCAGTCAGTCGCCAATTACCTGATTATATTACTGGCTCTTAAAGAAAGGTATCGCAAATTCTGGCCTGATGCAGCCCTGCAAAAGAAGGGAAGTGTCTAAATGCCCTGAATACAAGGTTTAGCTTCTCATGGTGGGTATAATGTACAAAATAAGCAGAAAAAGAAAGCCACTTCTATTGTGATGAGTTCATGCAAGGTTAGACAGCCTATTCTCACCTCAGGCAGACCCTAATTTCCTCTCTGTGGCTTTGTCATCAGATGGGAAACTGACAAATCAGTAGGGTCAGGCAAGAGAATGTTATTTATAACTAATCACAGTATCTGTGTTTATACTGAGCAACAACTTCAGAATGAGTGTGTGTGTGTGTGTGTTTATACTGAGCAACAAATAAGCTAGCAAACTAAACAAATACAGTTGACAAAAGAATTCACTTGTCAGTTGCTATAATAGGGAGCCAGACAGCTTTTTATATGCCTGTGATTTGTGTGTTTGACTTTTAGATCTCTAACATCAGCTGCAACTGGGTAGCTGTGTAGTTCTTCATAAATCTATTATTAGTGTCAACTCTATCAATAATTGTGATAGCATGCTAGCAAGGTCTAACTTTACAGAAATGGTAAAGGAAAATGCCAACATCTTACAGTACATTGTAATAGTTAAGGGAAAATGGAGTCAAAATGGAAAACGTTCTATTTCTCCAATTGAATAGCCATTCCTGAAAGTTGGTTCAGTTCAAGCATCGGCTGCTCAGTGTGTAGCGTATAACTGCATGTTTCATAGCCTGTGCATGCATACAAGAGACAATGCTGATGAGAAGTGGTACTGCATGTGACATAGCCTATACCTCCTTTCTTACAACTGCAATAACCTTTCAATTCAGTATCTCATTTGTCATTAAAGGTAATAGGTCTGTATTAAAAAATAGGTTGCTCTTATGTGTGTTGCAGATATATAACTACATACATATAGAATGGGATTGTAGATTTTAAAAGCATGGTTTTGTTGCTGGCATCTAAGAACTGCTTTGTTGCTGTTGCTTCTTAAAGGGAATGTGAACCTCCTAAATATTTTTTGTCTAATAAAATAAAACATAATTCTAAGCAATAGACTCATTTGCATACTGCGGGAAGATAAAGTTGAATGGACGTACGTATATGTTGCACTACACAATCCCGGGCAACCTTTATAAAATAAAATAAAGTTGTTATATTGCCCTACACATGAGCCGAGTGTATAGTTTATGTGCCATATGTTAGGAAATGTAGGGGGGAAGCTGGTTATCCCAAAAAAAAGATTTACTCTCTTTTTCAGCCTATCACCCTGAAAAAGGAAAAGAATTTCAACTATTTTTTTAGGAACTCCCATCTACTCTATTGCACTTCGCCTGGTCTGAGGTTGCGAAGGCAAGTTTGGCACAAGTTCATTAAAACGTTCATTAAAATCCGCATCTTAGTAAATTTGCGTAGTTACGTCCATTCGCCAGAGCGCAAATTCGCCAGGCATTAGGGAGTGAAGTACCGCTAGAGTCTATCTCCTTCACTAGTGAAGTTACTTTGTGTCCGTTAGTAAATCGGCGAAGTACCGAAAGGATGTCACACCTGTAAATTTTTGCCCACGTTAGTCACTTCACCCTTTAGTAAATTTGCCCCTAAGACTTTTGCAACATTGTTTAAAAAGTAACAACCAAGAATGAAGCAAATGCTGCTTTCAATAGCAATTGTTTTTACTAATAATTCTAAAATTACTGAAACTTTTTAATAGATATTAAAGTTGCTTAGAATTATGTTTTCTTATATTAGGCACATTTTTATTGTGGGGTTGACTTGCCCTTTAAAGCCTGAGCAATTTACCATGTGTGACAGTGATTGTTCTGTCGAAGTCACAATTTGATGGAGTTATTTGAGCTTTCATTTTAGAAGAAATTGTGGCTGTTCCTACCCTAATAAATAAACAAAGGCTGCTCAAAAACAGGGTTACTATTGCCTATACCAGTATGTTATATGAACGAGAAACAAAAACATTTATTGTGGACCCTGTTTATATATATCAGCCAAGGTTATTAAGCAATAATGTGTGCCTATACCATCAGCGAAGATATTGCAGGCCAGCAATAGTAACATCACTCATAACTGCATCATAGTGACATCTCTGTGGATTGGAGGCAAGCCTTCAGGTGGAAATTATAAAGGCATACCTTGAAATATACTATATATATATATATATATATATATATATAATATATATATTTATATATATATATATATTTATATATATATATATATATATATTTATATATTTATATATATATATATATATATATATATATATATATATATATATATATATATAGTATATATATATATATATATATATATATATATATATATATAGTATATTTCAAGGTATGCCTTTATAATTTCCACCTGAAGGCTTGCCTCCAATCCACAGAGATGTCACTATGATGCAGTTATGAGTGATGTTACTATTGCTGGCCTGCAATATCTTCGCTGATGGTATAGGCACACATTATTGCTTAATAACCTTGGCTGATAGCTAGTAAATGAGCCCATTGATGTCTACATGATATATTTCAAGTAAAATCAAATTATGAAAATCTTTGTATAAGTCTAGCAATATGTGTTTCACTATTGCTTTTCCTTAAGGAATTTCAGCAGCTAGGAGATTCAGATGCGCCAGCTGTGATATAACTAGTAAAGAAATATGGTTCCCCCCTAGCATGCAGAACAATATACTTTAAAGGATCCAGAAATATTCTTTCCATTTGTAATAAATTAATTTACAGAGGAACTAAGCAAAAAAATCTTTGCTGATTGATGCCCCCCTTCCTTGTGTAATCTCATTATCAAAATAATAACTGTGCAGTACTAGCTGTGTCTGCAGGGGTTTCAGATCCAGATAGTTCAATGTTTGACTGAGGATCCTGGGAGTTGCTCCTTGTAGCTGGAGGCACTTAAAGAAGTTGTCCACCTTCCAACACGTTTTCAGTTTAGTAAGTTACAGATAGTTCACCAGAAATAAAGACTTTTTCCAATTACTTTCTATTTTCTATGTGTGACCGTTCTTCTAATAATAAAGTGTAAATATAATTTTAGCTCTGGGGGGGGTCGCCCACTCTTTAAACTGTTCTAAATTGATACATTTAGTTGATACATTTCTTATCTTTGTCCCTGCTGAGCAGAATCCCTGAGTTTTATTAAAGGCAGCTGTTAGACTTGATACAATAGTTGCTAATACTCCAGAAGCAGCTGAGAAATGTATCAACTAAATGTAGAAAATTGTAACAGTTCAGAATCTGCACCTGAATTAATGAGCTGCCAGACACCAGAGACCAGGAACATTAAACTTTAAACTTAGATTTTTGAAAAATTGTAAAAATAACAAATTGAAAGCAATTGAATAAAGTCTTAATTTCTGGGGAATAATCTCAAAACAACTGAACTGAAAAAAGTGTTTGGAAGGTGAACAACCCCTTTAAGATTGTAGCCTCTTCTTGAAATGAATGGTTCAATTAAGTAATTTCTAGCATTGTGTAGTTGTGTCCATTCTATATTTCATAGTTAATGTTACAGGCTTTTCACGCCTCCCTCCATAAACTATGCCACATGTAATTAGAATATGACCCAAATTTTATGCTTTTAAACTTTTTTTTATTGTTCTCTATACAAAGTTCTTAGAGCGTTTCATTTGTATGTATGTATGTATGTATGTATATGTATATATATATATATATATATATATATATATATATATATATATATATATATATATATATATATATAAAATCATTATTGTAACATTAAGTATACTTATGATTTCTTAAATATGAATTGTTTATTATGATTGCAGGAGGAATCATCCATGTTCTTTCAGTTTGGACCCTCTATTGAGCAGCAGGCCTCGGTCATGCTGAATATCATGGAAGAATACGATTGGTACATCTTCAGTATAGTTACCACGTATTTCCCAGGATACCAGGACTTTGAGAACAAGGTGCGAAGTACCATTGAAAACAGCTTTGTGGGGTGGGAGCTGGAAGAGGTTATCCATCTGGACATGTCTTTAGATGATAATGACTCCAAAATCCAAAACCAGCTGAAGAAGCTTCAGAGTCCTGTCATCTTGCTTTACTGCACAAAGGAAGAAGCAACATATATTTTCGAAGTGGCTCATTCTGTGGGGTTGACGGGTTATGGCTTTACATGGATTGTACCAAGTCTCGTTGCAGGAGATACCGACACTGTGCCAGCTGAGTTCCCCACAGGACTCATCTCCGTATCTTATGATGAGTGGGACTATGATGTGCCTGCTCGGATTAGAGATGGAATTGCTATAATCACCACAGCAGCATCCACCATGCTCTCTGAGCACAATTCCATTCCTCAGTCCAAGAGCAGTTGTTACAACATCCAAGAGAGCAGACTCTTTGAAGCCCACATGTTAAAAAGGTAAGACACACCCTTATGTTGTGTTTGAATTTGCAGTATTGTATCTTATAGTAAATTCCCATTCTAGCAATATGACATGTTCTTGGGAACGGGGTAATGTGGTCTGTTTTACTGGATCCACTCATCAGCCAGTATACTAGAATGTACTCTATAACTGTTACAATGCTTCCAAACCATCAACTTTCTGAAAATACATACTTGGATGTACTTCAATTCAATATTTTTTATTTTTGAAAATATTTTGTCATTGCATGACGTGTCTATGGCTTCATACCAGATATATTGATAACTCTAGTGGAGCCTAAATCAAAATAGACACTGTTGAGTCCCATTATTTATAAAAGATATGTCTTACCTATGGCCATACAGTTGTTGTTCAAGTATACGTAAGTCCCAGGGCCTCCACAGCAGCTGTTGTCTTGAGGTGGGCAATGTAAGTTATTCTTTGACAACAGGTTAAATGTTGGGCGATATTAATATTGAGTTTAATTGTCCCCAGCATTACCTACTGTTCTTACTTTGTTTTACTGTCCATATAATGTTTTGGTAGGGGGTCTGATGTGAATCAGATTTACAACTTAAAACCAATGCAAACCAACATGGTGGCCAATGTTACCTAAACTCATTAAGATTTCAGGATGGTTTTAACTTTAGGGTGCTGAGTTAGGTTTGACATAACTGTGTAGTTTCTATGCTGTGTAGTGTTGATAAATTGCAACCTAAATACTAATTCTCAAATTTGATGAGGGACTCTGAGAGGGTTTCCCATATAATTAGGGAACTTTTCTGTTGCATGCATATTAAGAATGCCTAGGATAACTCATTAGTACATGTATGGAATCCCTTATCCATAAAGCTCTGAATTACAGGAAGGACATTTAAATATTCTATACTTTCAGTTCCCTTTTCTATATAATAATGAAACAGTACCCTGTATTTGAGAGCCACAACAGACAGAAACAGTAGTTTCTTAAAGCAAACAATCTACTTTTCATCATAACATTTTTCTACCAGCACCACAATTTATTTGGGGGCCCATTTACTTAGCTTGAGTGAAGGAATAGAGGAAAAAAACTTTGAATGGTTTTTTTTGGCTACTTCGACTTTGAATCGAATGATTAGAACTAAAAATCGTTCGACTATTCGACCATTCGATAGTCGAAGTACTGTCTCTTTAAGAAAAAACTTCGACCCCCTAGTTCGCCACCTAAAAGCTACCGAAGTCAGAAGTTAGATCGATGGATTAAAATCCTCATTCGATCGAAAGATTTTTCGTTCGATCATTCGATCGAACGAATAGCGCTAAATCCTTTGACTTTGATAACCTTAAGTAAATTTGCCCCTTAGAGTCTAAGGGAAAAAGTTTGTCCACTAACACCAATGCAATGCTGTCATCTCTTGTGCAGTTTCTGGAAGTCTGATCTTTCAATGTCTGATTTGTGGCTCATATAAAACAACATTTGTATGCAATTGATACAGGTATGAGACCTATTATGCAGAATGCTTGGCACTTAAGGTTGGATCTTTCTGTAATTTCGATCTTCATACCTTAAGTCTACTAGAAAATCATTTAAACATTGAACAAACCCAATAGGCTGGGGTTGCCTCCAATAAGGATTAATAATATCTTAGTTTGGATCAAGTACAAACTACTGTTTTATTATTACAGAGAAAATGGAAATATTTATGAAAAAAATTGGATTATATGGGTAAAATGGAGTCTATGGGATATGGCCTTTCAGTAATTTTGAGCTTTCTGTATAACAGGTTTCCGGGTAATGGATCCCAAACCTGTATTGGCTGCACTGAATGCACAATGTTTTGCGAAATGTTGGTTCTGAGTTTTTTCAGTGTATTGTAATGTTTTGCTACAAGTGAGGGTGGTGTGTATAGCAGCTGAGCCAACCTGACCCTGATTGCTGGCCTATTTAGCAACATTACAATGGTCTTTCCCAGGGGAATCCTTTGGTCTGTTTTCTCTGCGCTGTTTTATTCACAATGTCTTTTCCCTAGGGGAATTCTTCCTCCAGTGACCCTATAGTTTAGTTCATACCGTGGTTAATGAGAGAAATCCTGTCTGTCTATTAAAATATTGGTTAATTAATTCTTCCAGTGACAGGCATGAGCTGTGAGTTCTGGCAAATTTCTGTTTGCTCACAAATTAGAGGCTTTTTTTTTTGATAAATTAAATATTTTGCAATTAACCAGCCTTTGTGTTTCATCTGTTTCAACAATAATTTCTGACTAGTAAATATAACTCCTGTTTAACAGGCGAAAGAATGTATGAAATGTCATCCACACCTGGGAAGAATGGAAGGATAGATTTAACTAACTTTTGTTATTCAATGCACAGGTTACTTATTCTACAAAGTTATGAAATGTAACATAACAGCAACACAGAGGTTATACTGGTCTTATAGACCTTGTTAAATATTATTCGTTTTTACACAATCCCAACATATTCCAATGGGGTGTACAGTAGAAAGGTATATACATCCAACATACAAATACGAATAAATACAAAAGGTACAGACTTGCTGAACAGAGAATACTGCCTTTCACAGCAGCAATCCCCAAACCGGGAGTAGTCCTACTAACTCAGTTTTCTGCTGTTGATGGGTGATGAAAAGTAGATCTCACAACCCACAGCAGTGCAGTAAGAGACTGTTTTTTATTTGCAGCAGATATCTCCTACCTTGCTCCCCTAGTTGTTGATGGTGAATGTCTCCAGTCATCCTCCTACAAACAGAGCACAGGGATGTCTACTTTATCCCACTTAGAAATATTGGTTAAACCCACCATTTTTACAGACCTTAAACAGAGAAACACTAACATGAAGTTGAAAATAAATGCAGCTTCAAGGACTTTTCCTCATCTGGCACAGCCAGCCTATGGGTTTCCAAGTGTTGCTGAAATGCAGTTCCTATTATCTGGCAGCTGCAGTCCAGTACATCACTATTATTAACAATGAATTGCTAAAATCCAAGATGTTCTTACCAAGGAATTTAGATACTTTCAAAACTGGGATGCTTCACATCCTATTTCTTACCTTCACATAATATGCCTGACGTGTCTGTATGTTTTTTTAAATATTAAGTGCTCTGCGTGACTGCTGCCATGTCCTTTTAAAGGGGTGGTTCACCTTAAAGGGATCCTGTCATCGGAAAACATGTTTTTTTCAAAACGCATCAGTTAATAGTGCTACTCCAGAATTCTGCACTGAAATCCATTTCTCAAAAGAGCAAACAGATTTTTATATATTCAATTTTGAAATCTGACATGGGGCTAGACATTTTGTCTATTTCCCAGCTGCCCCTGGTCATGTGACTTGTGCCTGCACTTTAGGAGAGAAATGCTTTCTGGCAGGCTGCTGTTTTTCCTTCTCAATGTAACTGAAGGAGTCTCAGTGGGACATGGGTTTTTACTATTGAGTGTTGTTCTTAGATCTACCAGGCAGCTGTTATCTTGTGTTAGGGAGCTGTTATCTGGTTACCTTCCCATTGTTCTTTTGTTTGGCTGCTGGGGGGGAGGGAGGGGTGATATCACTCCAACTTGCAGTACAGCCGTAAAGAGTGATTGAAGTTTATCAGAGCACAAGTCACATGACTTGGGGCAGCTGGAAAATTGACAAAATGTCTAGCCCCATGTCAGATTTCAAAATTGAATATAAAAAAATCTGTTTGCTCTTTTGAGAAATGGATTTCAGTGCAGAATTCTACTGGAGCAGCTCTATTAACTGATTCATTTTGAAAAAAATTTTTCCCATGTCAGTATCCCTTTAAAGTTAACTTTTAGTATGTTATAGAATTGCCACTTCTAAGCAACGTATCAATTGGTCTTGATTTTTTTTTATAGTTTTTTAATTATTTTTCCTTTCTTCTTCAGATTTTTCCAGCTTTTAAATTGGAGTCACTAAAAAAACATCTAAAAAAAACAAATTCTCTGTAAGTCAACAAATGTAATGTTATGGCTACTTTTTATTACTCATTGTGTTATTCAGGTCCTCCCCTATTCATATTCCAGTCTGTTATCTAAACAAATGCATGGTTGTTGGTAGTAGCCACTGAAATTGCAAACTGAAGAGCTGCAGAATAAAAAGTAAAATAACTCAAAAACCACAAATAATTAAAGATGAAAACCATTGCAAATTGTCTCCGAATATCACCCTCTACACCATAGTAAAAGTTAATGTAAATGTGAACAACCCCATTAAGGTTTGCTCTTCATATTACAGGTATAGAATATATTATTCTGAATGCCTGTGACCTGGGGTTTTCCAGATAAGGGATGTTTCCACAATTTGGATCTTTATACTGTTTAAAACATTAAATAAACCCAATAGAAATGTTTTCCTACCAGTATGGATGATGCAACTTAGTTACCATCAAGCTACAGTGCTATTATTGCAGAGAAAAGGGAAATGTAAAATATATATATATATTTGCTTAAAATTGACTTTATGGGAGATGGTATTCTCGTAATTTTGAGCTTTCTGTATAAGGGATCCCATACCGATTCTGCTCATTACTGCTGCCTTTCAGCTAAAACGGATTTCAGCCATTAATTAAAACAGCAGATTCATTGTGTGTTGTCTGTTTGAGTTCAAGATAAGTATTGTTTTTTTTTCTACATTTAAATGGTTGAGTTCACAAATGCTGGGAGAAACCTACCTAGCAGCAACAAAAGGTTCTGCATTTTATAGAATGACTATGGCCTGGTGCCAAACGAAAGAGAATTCAGAACAGCAGCAGGAGGTTTATAGAAACCAGTTTCAATCTCTTTGCATTACTTTGCTACGTAGATGACTGGTCTCCCAAAATATGTGTTATGCTTTCTATCCAGCTCAGCGCATAAACGCATCTTTGGTTTGTTCCAAAAAGGAATAATACAATATCTTACTATTGGATTTTATGGTATCAAGCCTGACAGATCTCAGATTGGAAATCATTATTGCATTGCCAACAAGGCTTGATTTTCAGTCTCAATTACCCTTACCAAGGCCACTCAATGTCCATCCCAATTAGCCACTTTAAAGCCATTCTGTATACAAGTGACTTATGTTGATTAAATGTTTGAGAACACCTCACTATTTAAATTGGTCTACATAGAAACAACTAATTCCAGGAAATATCTATAAATCAGTTCAAGGAAATCTTTCTCTACATGAACATTGAGATATCCATCATTTAAATTGGTTACTGGCTTTGTAACCATGACAACTGAATATTTTTCTTTCAAAAGTCAGAATGTATATTTAATAGGGTTATTGCAAATATATTGTTTACATGACTATTTCTACAAACGGTTGCAATTTCCATAATCTACTGTGGACATATTTTATGTATCTAGCATCTAGTCTTTACTTTATATTCTAATTGGGAAAAATAATAAATACTTTATGACCAAGCTGTATGGGGACGCGAGTTCAAATACCGGCAGTGCTGGATGCAGTCAGCTATGCAAGTTTTCCTGATGTGTTATCAAGAGTCAGGCTTTAGGCACATTGCAGACTTTTCGCTCATTCAAATTCACATCAGTCACACTAAACTCATATCTGCCTCTCTCTAAATAGAATCTTGGCCAACAACGCTCCAAAAGCTTAAGATGGTCAATATGCCTTAACTGTTTCCCAAAGGACATCAGCTTATAGGGTATTACTGGAAGTAAATCTAAAGTTCTGTCCAGATGACTAAAAATTGGAGAAAATCAGTAGTGTGCATATGGCTACAGCGTTACAAGTGAAAATGCACTATTCATATGGAGGCTTAGGGCTATGATTAATGCTGATTGATTTGAGTTATTTCTGAACAATAACAAATACAGGCCCTATTTTTTATAGTCTTTGCAAGAGTTATGTTTTCAGTGTTAGAATTGGTATGGCAGTTCCCATACACCTTTGCAAATAAACAAGAGTCTCTGAGTAGAGGAAAAAACATATCCCTGTATAAGTTATATGTTTAGAAAAGAAAAGTTCACTGTAAACTCTGATATATAATAGTTTAGAAAGGAAAATTTTTAAGTGGGGTTTTCCTTTATTATATTAACTTAGCCACAGTATAAATGATGGCAAACAGATCTCTGTAACCAAAGTGAATGATACGTTCTTACCTTGGGAACTGCAGTATTGCTTACTTATAACATGCTTTAATGCAGCCAGAAGGAAGCCATATAATTATATCATCCCAGCAAGAGTTTAATACTACATGTTAGTGGTGGCCAACAGTTCATCATCATCATCATCATCATTGAAGTTGTTTCACTACACCTCCCTACTTCTGCCCATGTGTGATTTGTGAAATTGCAGTAGTATATCTAAGTCTAGCCTAGTCCAGTTCCAAGTATGAATAACAGGAAGCTTGTTTACATTGCAGCTTTGCAGGGCTGGGGGTTTGGTTTCATCCAAATCACTATAAACACAGTTTTCCATCTCGTATGGTTCTAGCACCATGGGCAGTGATCACCTTCACTTCACTGGGACTTAAGCTCTTTGTCCTGATATGATCCTGTATATATTTATTATGTGATTTGTCTTCCCTGTGTATACTTTTATATATATATTTATATATATATATATATATATATATATATATATATATATATATATATATATATATATATATATATATATATATATAAATATATATATATATATATATATAACTTTTATGCACTGTACAGCGCTGTGGCTCCTTAACAGCACTTTACAAATAAAGTTAGACATACATTATACATACATACAGTTACCACATACAATAGTTATTTATTTATTTATTGCAAAAGAAAAACTTGATAGACTTGGTTCCTGTGCTTAGTACATAATTTAGACTGTAAGATCCACCAGGGCTAGGGGCTGATCTGATTGATGACTGCATAACCGTGCTGTATAACCAAAGGGAAATATCCATTCTCCATATTTTGCTGTTAATTTGCTTTTAGCACCATGGACAGTGATCACTTAACATTCACTAGGTCAGTATGTGTCAGGTTCATTGGCTTCTAGCACCATGGGCAGCGATCTCACATTCAGTAGGCCAATCAGGTTCATTCTCTTCTAGCACCATGGACAGAGATCTCCTTGCATTCAGTAGGTCAGTCTGTATCAGGTTCATTAGCTTCTAGCACCATGGACAGCAATCTCACATTCAGTAGGCCAATATGCGTCAGGTTTATTAACTTCTAGCACCATGGACAGCAATTTCCCATCATTCCCTAGGCCAGTATGTGTCAGGTTCTAGCACCATGGACAGCGTTCTCCTCATTACACTAGACCAGCTGCTACAAAAGTATTATGGAAGATATTTGCTAATTGCACTGGCCCAGAAAAAAACATAGGAATGATTAGTAATCTACACTGGTCCACAAAATAACTCCACTATAAACATCACTAAATGAAGGTATGTACTACCTTAACAGAGTTTATTATATTCACCTGTCTCAACCCATTCTTCCTGATGCAAAAAAATTTGAATAAACTGGTGAATTTCAAAATGCCGGTAAAATGTTACCAAGCCATACTATTGTTACTGTCCAGCAAAATTTAGCAACCTTTAATAAATCAGTTTGTGTCTGATTTACAGCATAAGCCTCTGCCCCAATGGAGTTTATAACCTCTGATTCCCATCACATGCAGGCCAGTTTCATTGAGTTGAACTGCCTGTATATTCTTGGAGTGGGAGGGAAATTCACATACATATTGGAAGAATATACAAAAATGTCAAGGAGCCCAGAACTGCAACGCAGCAATTCTAATCGCTGCACCATGTATCTCCACCAAGTAAGCCTTGCATGCAATTAGAGACTGACCATGTAAGCCTTCCTGAACAAGAAAGTGTATTAGGCTGTTCCTCCAGCAGCATATATCTTGTCTACCATGCACCCCAATAAAAAAGGCTTTTATATAACAATTTGCCGCAAGAGTACCGTTTGTTTAGCAAAATCTCTACTTACAAGTGACAATGTCTGTCTGGTTGTTCTGTTCATCTGTCAGGTTAACCCCCATATGTTGCCCTGTTTAGAACAAGAAATAACAAAACATTTAGATATCTCTTAATTAAAAGAGAGATATCATAGATCCTCGGTTCTTTACTGTTTGTTACATAGGATCTGCTTAGCCCACAGGGTGAAAGATCATAATAAAGAGATATTGGAATGTCACATCTGACAGCAACATTAGATTGTACTTAGCAACACACACACACACACTATGGTCAATTTATTATTAGCTGCCAATTAAAGGGCACCTTCAAAGTTGCTCTAGCATGGGAAACTGAAACTCCTCTCAGGTCTCTGAATTAAATTGCAAAACACAGTCAGGATTTTAAAATAATCCAATTACACTGTATGTACCTAGGCAATGACTAATAATCAGACAGGGTCAAACATCCATTATAATCAGATTCAGCAGAACCTATGTTACATACAATATGAACACATTATGAACACATTATGAACATGCCTACAGAACAGTTCAGAGACCAAATAAACCCGACTGAAAACACAGGCATAAAACCTAATATTACTATCAAATCTGTTACTGCCGTGTTCACACTAATCTGGAGATTAGTTTCATCACTGTGCCTTAATCCACAAATTTGGTGTAATCCAAGGTAATGAAGATTGATTATGTTTCGAGATCTCACTCCAGTGTCCTGAAGTATTGATATACAGTACTGGCACTGCGCTAGTTTCTTGTATTGCCCGTTCCCTAGGTTACAAATATGGAGAGGTGGTTGCTAGGTTACCCGCTCCCGCATTCCATCGTTGTCAAGACTGAACTTAGGAAGGACCTCCTTGCCATGTTTAACTCTATTAAAGCCAAACAAATCTCATCATAGACATTTATGGGGGAGATTGTTCATGATGACTGAATGGCAAAGTATTGGGACACCAATATTCTCCCTTCATCTTTACAGCTTCAATAGAAAATTGTTTTTCAAGGGAAGTACTGCTAGAATTCAATATATGATGGATCTGTTCATATGTGGTTGGACTAAACTCAATGCTTTCTGTTTATTGATACATTGTGGCAAACAGATACCATGTACAATTTGTATTAAGCATTCACACTTGCCATGAAAGTTTAGATGATGTGCATTGTGGCTGCAATGTAAAATAACAATAGGATATCTGCCTTGAACAGGATATTTATTAGAATCCCTAGTGCTTTGTTGGGATGATAATTTAACTTTCTGAAAAATAGCACATGGTCTATATATTTGGAAGTTTGTATCTTTATTATAACGAAGCGAAGGCTGCCAACTCAGGCCTTTATTTTTGCTAGCCAGGCTCTTAGAAAATGCACAGTGAGGAACATAAAGGAACAGCAAACCTATGGGGTTATTTACTAAAATCTGAATTTATCTCATTTTAATAAAAAAAAGCTTGACCAAACTCCCATGCCCTTTTTTACCTTAGTTATTACTAAAATAATTAGAATAAATTGGATAGGGGGAAAAAACCCCAAAAAATCGAGCAACAACCCGAATTATACATTTTTTTTCCCAAACTTTTTTCCCAACTCGCTTGATTTTTTTGGGGGTTTTTGCCTGAAACCCCAGAATTAATCAGATTATCGGGCTAAAGCCAGTGCAGACCATGATAGGGCTTGGGTACATCTCCCATTGACTTATACATGACCTTGACAGATCTGAGACAGCGGATTTTTGGTTTTGGGTTTGAGTTTTTTTCCAGGAAAAATTTGAGTTTTTGCCACAAAAAGTTGACCAGATAAATTTGAGTTTAGTAAATAACCCCCTTAATCTCAATGTTCTTCTTGCCTCCTTATTTAGGATTGGTGGACCAGGGTTCCCACAATGTCCTGATTCACTGAATTGTCTCAGTAGAAGGATAAGAACAGTAGGCTGAGAAAAGTGCCATGTTTATAAGGCAGTAATCATGTGTAATCAAAACCATGCCTTCACCTGCATCATGGCATAGATTTGTGTAATGCCCAATAAATATGGCTGTCTGCCTTGCACCATTCTAGCTTGTGTGTAGTCTATTGTATTGTACTTGTATAGACACCCATGCAAAAGGTATACTTAATATATCTAGTTACAGTATATACTCTAAATTGATGATAGGGTAAAAGTGACACAGATTCATTTGGGAGGGGTGTTTTGCATAGTTAAAGAGTTTAAATAGTTTTGTGGTTTTGTAAATGTTAGTAAAAGCAGTATGTTGCCTGTCTGTTATAGTTTGTGCCCTCTGACTCCTAAAGTAATGCTGCAAACCAGCTGATTAAAACACCTAGAGGAGACCTGTTTTAAGGGTCAGACCCACTGAACAATAGGTAATAGCATATCTATTTAATTATACGATGTTCTGAAAGAGACTGCAAGGCTTCTTCCAGAGTGGTGTGGCACAGGTAACAGACATCTGACATACACCTTTAGAGTGAGGACATGCATTGGCTTGATCACAATTGCAGCCATAATTGGTCTGGTGTAGCAAAGCAGCTACCATACTAAAACCAAAGTCTCCAGTACCCTTCTCCTCCATATTTCCTCTCACTTCCTAAAAAAATGAACTTGCCAGGTAAATGGTCAGAAGAAATATTCATAAACCACAGAATTATTTAGAAGTCACAAGTAACAGTTAATTAGAGAGACCTTACTGAGGTGTATGGTTGGTGTACATTTACATATGTAGGGTGGGTTTCACAGAGTTCTTTGGTGGGGGGAGAAGTACTGCCAAATCTACCAATGGAAAATCTTCCTCTTTACTTAGATTTTGGTGTTTATTTCCAAAATACATATGCTCCTATAGATAACAGAAATGTCAGTATCCCTGACCAGACAGTGCAGAGTGTTTTTTGGGGGTTTTTTTGCAAAAAACATTCCCCAAAACACCCTAAGCCCAACTTTATCCTGGGTCCAACTGTCTGACTTGCTAAACAGTGCGGGTCATGAAGAATCAAATGTGTCAGTCACACTGGGCTGGGGCAGTATGATCCTGGTGTATGCCGGAGTACAGGATACATTTGCAAAGGGAACGCTACACTTAATGCCTGTCCTTTATGCCTCATTCACATCAGTAGGAGCACTGGGCTCATTGGCATTAAGCACAAAAATTTTTAGGCTCAAGGGTTACACAGTGGCCTATTAATGCACTCTTTGTTTGCAGTTTTTTTCTGCATAGCTCTTGCACTCATGTTAGTACATAAAGGTCCCTTATTCCATAGGTTTGTTGAGGGGCCCAAATTGTTGGATGGAGGGGGGGTCCAACGTATAAAAGAACGGATTTATATGAAGTTTTGGTTAGAGGTCAGAATATGCAGTTGTTTCTTCAGTGTCTGGTTTGCTATGTGTCTTTGCCATAAATATATGCAAGGATTACAGGTTTCTTTAGTTCAGCCATAGGTCAAATCAATAAAACATATAAACATTTATGCTACAAACCCCCTTTTCAAGCCTCAGAAGGATACAAATTGGCGTCTTTATGCAAATCCCTCAAATTCTAAAGGTAAAGGACACAGAGTGAGGCTAATCCAAAGCATTACCCATTGTTGAATGGACCCCACACTTTAACCTATTGATTAGATGAAGTGGCGCAGTTGTACATGTTCTTTCAGTTGTCTGCTTTGCTTAACACTGCAGTCTTGGGCACAAATACAAGCATTACATTTTGATGATAGTTTCCCTTTAAGTATATGTTCAGTGACAGGGTTACCACTGATGTAGATGTCCTGGAACTCATTCCCATTTGGAGACCCATTTTATTCTTAAAGGGTACTATCATGAAAATTTAATAATAAATTGTTTCTGAAATAATCAAGTTTATTTCTACTATCCCTCTTCCTGCATCTGTTTCTCTTCATTGTGTCTTCTTGCAGCAGTTGGGTGTCATATGGTCATTGACAGTTAGGTCCAATATATCTTATGGGGGGGGGCTCCTTTACTAGCAGATATATAAAAGCTCACTCAAATAACTGATTCCAGTACAAACAAAATCTAACAAAATAACTGCCTTTTGCCAAATCCTGCATGTAGAGAGACAAAATGTCTGGTGATTTTAGTAGATTGAGCTCTAATACATCTTCTAGGCAAAAGGAGCCCCCCTATAAGATATATTGGATCTAACTATCAATGAATATCTGACACCCAACTCCTGCATGAAGACAGAATAAAAAGAAACAAATGCTGAGAGAGGGCTTGTGAAGATAAACTTGATTATTTCAGAAACACTGGTTGTATTTATAAAAGTTTATTATTTCAGTGTGCTGAAGCTTATATTAAATTTTCATTTTTGGGATAGTTCCCCTTTAATGTGTATGTACTATATTCTGTGCAACATCTTTCCACTGAGTTTACCATCTTGTTGTTCCACCACTCTATATATTGGATATTTCAATATTTCATTGCAGATAATAAATCTAGGGTCACATTAACACAATTACACCCTAAAAAACCCCATTGGCACAATACATAACAGTTGTATCCACCAGTATCGTTACTATTCACCTGCTAATTAGAATACGGCATTGTTCATTGGACAAATGCCAAGGTCCTAGCTGACTTTTGTGTGCAACTGCCTTTCCTAAATTGTCTCTTGTTAAACTGGCTTGCTTATGAACTGCAGAACCACAGCTTTCTACCACTTTCTATGCCTTTCCATAGTTGATGTTTGTTCTAATGAAGTATAGCACATTGTGCAGCATGCTCAGGATCAATATAAGCAAAGTATTGCACTACAGAGCAGAATCCCAGTAAGACTCAGCAAAGGTGTCCGTGGAATCTGACAAATTGATTGTGTGTCTGGAACCAGGGGACACTCAATCTTCTCTGAAAAGACTAAAGTCCATAACTTTGTGGCATGTACATCAGCAGGAAAACAAAGGGAAAAGTGTCCTAGGCTTGCTCGATCTCCTGGAGAAGATAATTTGTATTTATATAAAACTGTAAAACAGGCAGCGAATGTTGTCTATACCAGCCTTGCCAATTATATGCATTTTTATAGTGTTTTAAATCATTTTATCTTGTTAGCTTAGATAAATTGCTGTACAAATTGGTCCTTAGTCACTTCTTCCCAAATACAGAACTGCACATACAGTTCCATAATTCCGACACAGCCACATCCCCAGATGTGGGAAAAATCATCTTAACAGTTTCAATTTACTTTGTGACATTTCACAGGATTTTGCCTTAATCCAGTTGGGCTTGTTTATCAAGCTGAAAAAGCCATGAAAGTGAACCATTTCTGAGTTTATAGCACAAAATCCAGTGAAGTCAAAAGAGTAGCTGTCACTTGAAGAAGAGGAGATGGACTTCCTTTAACTGCGATACTGCTCTATTTTAGTGACGGGCGAATTTATTCGTCAGGTGCAAATTCATGGCGAATTTCCGAGTTTCGCCGCCTGGGAATAAATTCACGAATTTGCCGCAAAAATTCGCCGGCTTCAAAGGTTTTTTGATGCCGGAGATGGAATCAACGCCGGTGACAATTTAGACACCAGCGACGATTAACGGACGACCATTGACTTTAATGAGCGCCGGCATCAACTTTGACGGCGGTGCCAAATTGTCGATGGCAGCAAAATCGGCTTTTCGGTAATTTTTCGTCCGTTGTGCGAGTTTTGCTGGAAATTCTCGAAATTCGTGGCAAAGCAAAACAGGACAAATTCACCCATCAATACTCTATTTGCCCCAAAAGTGCAAGGCTTTCAGGTCATGTTAATAATGAAGTATTCGGAGGCAGTGATTGGTTTGGGGAATGCAATACAGCAAAGCAGACCCCATATGAAAACCATATTCATCTGAATTCTGACCTAAGGAATGGCAATGCTTGGTGTCTGACGTGGCTTCGTAATAGATAACTGAATAGTTTTTTGGTTGAATCCAAGTGAATTGTAATATATAGCTGCCTCCAGTTTACTTTTGCAGAATGCCTACAGTTATTAACATACATTAATTTAATTTCATGTCTTTGTTTGAATTTAGTAGCAATCTCTGCAATTGTATAACAGCCAAATGTTGAAGACTGGGGCTATGTAGGAGCAAAATAAAATAAAGCTTTACTGTGAATGGGAAATGGCAATAATTCCTTTTACAAGCAATATTTTATGAGCATTTTTATAGGCAGATAAAGAGCCCACCAGATACACCCCTCCTTATTTAATATGTTATGGGTAAATAAATCAGATTTTAGTTCCAGCATGACATGAATAAGACCGAGCCTCAAAACAAACACTCTGAGCTCGGTAGATAATAAGTAGGTAAGACAGTTTTTTACAGCACAGAACTCACTTAATAAGAGACTAACTGCACATCATGTTGGTCTATTTAAAATATCTTTATGATAAAAAAAGAGGTTTGCAGAGTCACATTTTATTGCTCCTTTAAAATGAATTATACATGTTGACTAAGTGTAATTTAAAAAGACTGGTGTGAAATAGCAGTTTGCCAAAATGAAAGGCAAAGTTCCTGTAATCTTCCAGGGACATGTATGGATGTATACCTTTTAATTTAAATTGGATTAAACTGTTTCTACTTTATATGTGTGGCCCTATGGATTTCCTAGAGTGCCTGGTGCCCTTTCATAATACTGCTGAGGGTCTTGGGCAGGTGCATCTGAACCACCGTTTCAACGTGGTGAGTTTATCAACATTAGTTATTTGTGCCACGTTCTCTGTTCTGACTGAAATAAGACTAAAAACTAAAATGTGCATTTATTTAATGTCTGTTTAACCAATGAAAAAAATAAGCCGTTTGTAAGTGGCGCCACATTACGTGCCAAGCTTTGCAGGTTATGAGGTCAGAATTAAACAGATAGCAGAGGGAAAACTTTATACCAAACCCTGAGTTCATTACAGTGCCCATTTCTCTTGCTTCTTCACAGTCCCATGAAACAATCTTTCCCTCATCAGCAGCCATTGTCTTTGCAGTACTGCTCATAGGTACAGAATGAACATTGATTTTTGCAATATTTGGCTTCCTTCAGTCCGATTTGCCTCTTTTTTGGCTTGCCACACTTAGAAAGAATGAGTGGGATATAAGGGGCCAATGTGTGTGTCACTGCAGCTGTTGGTGAGTTATTTCTCCCATTCTCCTCTCATCCTTCTGCAGGTTATGCCTAGAGTCACTTTTAGGACTTTTGATTCTGCAGTGTGCCATAAGCTAGAGCTAGTGCTTTGGTGAGGTGCAGTGATTCTGTAGTGCCCATCTGCTGAAGCTCAGAGGAGACTGGTAGGCTAAGATACTTATCCATTGAGCATTACTGTGGAAACATTAAAGTAGACAAACATAATTTACAATTGACCTCCGTAAATCAATTTTCAGTCATTGCATTCACCATTCTTGCATGCCAGAGAGAGAGAGACCCTTTCTTCAGTTATCTTGCAGTCTCAGAGCCTGTATTAAAGACTAGGCTGAGTATTTAAGTGTTTTTCTAAAACATGTTTATTGTGAAAGGGGGATCGGGATATATTTATATCTTTTTTTGCCCCAAATTTCCCAAGTGGTTTAATCACCATGGACTGCTCACCAATGCAACGTAATCATGAAGTTCAGAATAGCCCAGGCCCTCAAATTGGTCTAGAATTTAGACTTTTTGCCTTGTTTTATTAAAAACCCAGCAGCAGGTTTGCAGAATAATTCTGCTGTATTCAAGGTATTCAATACTAGACATAGAGACAGATGTCATAGAACATCTGCCAACATATTTCTTGATATTAAATGTGCTGTAATACAGTTCCATTCAGTACTCTAAATCTGTATACAATTCAGTTAACGGCATTATATTTGAAGGAAAATGTTCCCATATCAATCCCAATCAGAACACAAATAGTTTGAATCAGAGACGATCAGAATAAGTGAAGGTTTCTGCCCGTTTTAGAAGCAATGGTGTTAAAAGCCTGAATTCGTTGTTACAGCCTGAATTTGTGTTTTTGTAGTATCACCTTCCAGGTCTTTTCTTCTTGCAGCCCTGAAAAGTGCAAATATAAAACCTGTGAAAAATTGTCATTTTTAGTCGTGGAATTACACAAACCTTTGCTTGTCAAGATAGCATATTCTGTGTTTAAGGTAGAGCCGGTGCATCTTGTTTATTTACTTGATGTGCAGATCACAGGGAAAGCCTAAATGATGAATTAATATTGAGAGGCCTGCATTTCTTTATATGACTCTGTCATTGGGGTTGGTGCAAGTAAGCTAGCAGCAGGCAGACCATTGGCCAATGGGAGAGGGGGTGAGAAGGCTTGCACAATGGGTGCTGGCATGTGCTAGGACCCCCTGAAGATTTTTGGCAGGGGAGCCTGGACGGTGATAATTTATTTATGGGATCTATTGTCATCCCATATTTGCAATGGGATTATCCCATATATTTTCCACCAATATGTCTTCTTGCAGCTAAGTTACCATCAAGTAGAAGGTATTGTACTGTTTTATTAATACAGACAAAAGTAAGTCATTTTCAAAAAATAGAATTATATGCTTAAAACTGACTCTATGGGAGTCATTACAGGATCATATTTAGCCCATGTGGTACTGTTCTGTATTTGTGCTAGTGACACATCTCGGGGATTAAAATCACTGCATAAATTTAACAAACAGAAGGTATGGGACCTGTTATCCAGAATGCTCAGAATAATGGATCTTTCCGTAATTTGGATTTTCATACCTTTAGTCTACTGGAAAATGATGTAAACATTAAATAATTCCAGTTGGCTGGTTTTGCTTCCAATAAGTATTAATTAGATCTTAGTTTGGATCAAGTACAAGGTACGGTTTTATTATTACAGAGAAAATATGATTTGGATAAAATGGAGTCTATGGGAGACAGCCTTTTTGTAATTCGGGGCTTTCTGAATAACAGGTTTCCAGATAATGGATTCCATACCTGTAATATAGTAAATGGTGCAGCATTTATTATTGTTATTGTAACCCATAGTAACAAATCAGTAGATAGTATTTACCGGTCACACATCTGTTTGGTTGCTATGGGTTACAAGACCTGGGCATACTTTAAGCTTTTTATTACATCACTAAAAGACATAAATCCAGCTGAAGATTTGAGATCCTGACCCGCTGTTACCTTACTGTAACAAATGACACTGACAGAGAAGAATCAGTGGTTTTGGCATCACTAGTTAGATAAAGTTAGCTGAGAATTTGATTGATTGATTTACTCTGCAATTACCAAATGTCCTGAAATGACAGGAGTGAAATCCACTGGGTTATCTCCATGATGCTACAATATATAAGATGCTTCTGTAACCTCTCTGGCTAGTGCTGTCCCTAACTGGTATAATATATGTTTTTGTATTACATTTATTTGAATATCTCCTTAAAAAGCAATGTATGGCATCCCTGGCTATATTGTGATTATCACTAACCAGGAGTCAATCCTCCCCAGTTAATAAAAAAAAATCATGGGGGTACAAATGTGATAGAGAAGATGTATTTGTCCTTTCAGGTCTACATTTACAGCAGGGGTCTCTTTGTTTTATGCTGCTGGGAGATACAGAGAATACTAAATTACTTAGCATGGGGCAGTATCATTCCTTAAAACAACTTTTTAATGTTTTTCCATGCAGGATTTCCAGTGGAGTCCTAATTGAGCTCAGTCATGTATTTAGGCAAACGTAAAGGGATGGTTCACCTTCAGGTTAACTTTTGGGGGCCGATTCACTAACTTTAAGTGAAGGATTTCGAAGTAAAAAAACTTCGAATTTGGAAGTGTTTTTTGGGCTACTTCGACCATCGAATGGGCTACTTCGACCTTCGACTACAACTTCGAATCGAACGATTCGAACTAAAAATCGTTCGACTATTCGACCATTCGATAGTCGAAGTACTGTCTCTTTAAGAAAAAACTTCGACCCCCTAGTTCGCCATCTAAAAGCTACCGAACTCAATGTTAGCCTATGGGGAAGGTCCCCATAGGCTTTCCTAAGTTTTTTTTGATCGAAGGATATTCCATCGATCGTTGGATTTAAATCCTTCAAATCGTTCGATTCAAAGGATTTAATCGTTCGATCGAAGGAATATTCCTTCGATCGTACGATCAAACTATTTGCACTAAAATCCTTCGACTTCGATATTCGAAGTCGAAGGATTTTAATTTCCAGTCGAATATCGAGGGTTAATTAACCCTCGATATTCGACCCTTGGTGAATCGGCCCCCTAGTATGTTATAGAATGTCCAGTTCTAAGCAACTTTTCAATTGGTCTTTCATTATTTATTATTTATATGTTTATGAATTATTTGACTTCTTCTCCTGATTCCTTAATAGCTTTCAAAAGGGGGTCACTGACCCCATCTAAAAACAAATGTTCTGTAAAGCTACACATTTATTATCATTGCTACTTTGTATTATTTATCTTTCTGTTCCGACCCTCCCCTATTAATATTCCATATTATCATTTCAATCAATGCATGGTTACAAGGGTAATTTGGGCCCTAGCAACAAGATTGCTGAAATTGTAAACTGGAGAGCTGCTGAATAAAAAGCCAAATAACTCAAAAACCACAAATAATAAAAAATGAAAACAAATTGCAAATTGTCTCAGAATATCACTCTCTACATCATACTAAAAGTTAACTCAAAGGTGAACAACCCCTTTAAGACTTTTTTCTGCCTGGCCATTCTCCAATGGAACTTCTGTATGGAGGCTTTGCTATTGTCATAACTTTTGTTCCCCCTTTAGCTATGTTGGGAGGTCTGACAATGGAAACATAACAGGCAAACAGAGGCAAATGTGACTTGGCAAATTTAGGGTCCATAGGGCCCTACCAACGGTATCTACCAACATACCATGTGCCAGTGGTTCGGGACAATGGAAGGGTAGTTAAACTAACAGACTGGATTGGTTTGTTGTATTAAGGAAATGTGAAATGCGAGTAATACCAGGAAAAAAATGTGGTAAAAAAAGGTACAACATTCATAAGCAAGCAAGTAATATCCCAAGACTTTACCAGTTGTGTCTTCTGATAAATACTAGCAAACTGGGGAGCTTTGGCCATTTCTGAGTAACAACAAATAATTTCTCCATACCACATGAGGCTACTGTACATCTGTAAATGACTGAATATTGCAAGCGCATGATAGTCCCACTGGGGCCCTGTGGGGTCCTCCACACAATGAGAAATCCTGAGGCTGTTTTGCGGATTACAAAATAAAAAAAAATGAACCCAGTCAAACTGCTGAAAAGTTATTTGGCCTCGAGGGTTTCAACTGAGCGAACACAAATTTCTCTTTGTACGGTATTGTATGAGAATATGATTCAGTGCAATGATGTATAGGGACATTACTGGTATTCTGACCAGATAAAGATGCAATAAGCCACTGCTGCAGCTCAATGCTAGAGAGACAGTCACACATTATGCCGATTGTCACTGGAAACGGATGTATGGTATAAACTATATGGCAGGAATAGTTGGTTTGTCGGTCTCCAGGTATTTCTAGACTACAGAACTAAGCCTGAAGTTTCCAAGAGTTTGTAGTTCAGTAATGACTCAAGGGATGCTTCATGTGTAGCCTCCAACTAATCCACTCCTAACTTACAAGCTGGATCTTACGTCACCCTTACATTGTACTTGGTTCTTTAAGTGATGGGTCTGCTCCACATTATCCTCTTGTCACCTGCTCCATCCCCTCCGCCGTCACCTGCTCCATCCCCCATTAGGATCACCTGCTGAGCTCTCATGTTCCTTTGGAAGCTCTGCAAAGTGCAGTCGTTAAATCTTTCCCCTATTCCCACTCTTTCTCTAACACTATTTCCTCGCCTGCTAAGCCTTGACCCTGTACCATCCCTTTCATGCTGTGTTCCACCATCATACTATCATTTGGCACTTTGCTCTTAAACAACATCTTGTGGTGTTAATTCCACCCCCAGATGTCAGTCCCTTCTCTATAGCCTTCTAACAAATCCCCATAAAATGGATTTTGTCTTTTATAAAATACAATCAATTGAAGAGCATCAGTTTGTAAAACGCTGCTTCTCATCTGCCGTTTCTGTGTACGGCAACCAGTTCAAAGTCGGAGAGGTTTTTCGAATGAGGCTGGTGTTTTATGCTGCATTTTAAAGCAGTCTTTGAAATTCCAACAGACTGGTTTCATTAAATGCACTCTCATTATATCTATTCCCTTCATGTAGAGTTCCTTAGGGGAAATGGAAACATGAGCTACTTTCTAACTAACAAGCAACATGCCTAATCTATTTGTCTGAGAACCAGAATTTGGGTTTCTGTATTCCTTTTGCTTTGGGTTAAGAGTTTCTTTGAATAAGAATCCCTCTTCGCTTTTTTTTTTTTTTATTATGACTTTGGTTAAATGCATTAGAGATAAAAAGCTATTTTAACTGAATCTCTGTAACCTATTTGGCTCTGGAATGAAAGATCAGAAGATTACAATGTCACTCACGATGTCTGAATAGGATTATGGCAGGCATGGTTATCCTCTTCATTTTTGAAACCTGTTTTTATCTCTTCTAACTGAGCTAAAACAGGCACCAGAACTGACTGGCAGCATAGGGAAGAGACCAGGTACGGACTGAGATTTAAAATAGGCCCTGGCATTTTTAGGTATACAGAGGCCCAATCAGCCCACATAGAGGCCCAAACAGCCCCCACCAGCCCACTAAATACTGACTTTCTATGGCACCTTATAGCAGCCCCTCTGGCATTTGCCAGAACCCACAGATTGCCAGTCCGGGCCTGGAAGAGATATAAAAAGTGTCACATGCAAATCATATGCCCCCAGAATTGATATCATATGGTTAATATAATGCACAGCATTCTAAATTGCTTGCGGTCATTGAAAGTCATCTCGGATATACAAAATGGTTAGATACAAAATAGAAAGCAATGGCTTAACCATCTCTAGTTAAATCAGCAATGATCTTTCTGGGACAATTCCGACAGCCATGAGGCAAGCCAAACTTGCTTTGGGTAATGATGATTTGTCTCCTCGCAACACAAAAACATGTAGTATTGCATAAACTGCATTGGGGAAGGAAGTTTTTCTTTTTTTTTCATTTAGTTTAGAGTTAAATGTGCAGTATATACTATTATATTATTATCTGATACTCTCTATATTAAAACAACTTCATAAAATATTTATATGCCGTACTATTTTTACCTTTTTCCTAGAAGAATTCTAGTCTATTTGTGAAGGAGGATTCAATTCGATTTTAGAGGTGAATGGCAGTGAAATCTGTTGAGGAGTTTTAGGGCTTTCCATCCTGGTTCACAGATGCTTTCATCCAAGATCATGGAAGAACAGTGACAGCGGGACTACAGACAACAGATTGTCTACTTATTGTTGGTTCCAGATTAGTAATGTCCTCTGCTGGATTTGAAGAGTGGACCTAGTGTTTAGGGACTGCCTGGCTATACCTCAAGGCTGTTAATGTAGACAACCCAATCTTCATAATTCCCCTACATTTCTCTATGTTCCAGGTTTTATTACTTACATGGTCACCACATAAAGGGGTATATTTTTCATGCTGTGTAAAAAATGGAGTGAAGCATTACTGGTGATTTCAACACTTAGGGTGGTGACACACTCTAAAGCTGGCCATAGACGCAAAGATCTGATCGTACGAATCGAGGATTCGTGAGATTTTTGGACCGTGTGTGGAGAGTCCCGACATTTTTCGTCCGGCGGAGATCGTCGTTTGGTCGATCGGACAGGTTAGAACATTTCTGTCGGCTGCCGATAATATCTCTGCGTGTATTGCCGATCGTACGATTTTCAGTGGGAGACTGTCACTAGCTTTGGTTGGACATAGATATCGTACGATTGCTGTCAGGGGCAGAACATTGCTGATCTGTTCTTTAACTAATCTGACTGGTAAGACTTTGATCTGAATGGTTAGTGGCGGGTCGGGAGATGGGAAAGTCCGATCGTACGATGATTCGTACGATCGGATCTTTGCATCTATGGCCATCTTAAGATTCCAGGGAGATTAGTCACCCAGCGACAAATCGCCTCCTCTTTGGGCAACTAATCTCCCCTAAATGCCTTCCCGTCGGCTGGAATAGAAATCGCCGGCGGGATGGCACTCGGAGTGCTTAGTTTTCCGAAGTTTCCTCGTGAGGCAACTTCGAGTGACTTCAGAAAACGGAGCGGGAAGGAATTTAGGGTTGATTAGTCACCCGAAGGTTTGTCACAGGGTGACTAATCTGTTCAGAATCTTAACGTGTGTCACCCTAAGAAATCAAAAGCAAAAATCTGATAATGTTTCACTCCACTTTTTACACCGCATGATAAATAGTATCCTAGGCCCCTAAGCATTACGTTCAACTCACTACCTAACGCTCTCCAGTAGATTAAACCCTTTACTGGTCTCCTCCCTCTTCTGTTATAAATAATTTTCCTTGTTCTGGTTGTTCTTTGTAGTCTGCCTAATTCTTCTCAGGTGTGTCTCCAGTTCTGTTGCTTTGTTTAGGTCTGGTCCTATTCTTTGCCCTGTCCCCTGTCACTTCTATTTGTTTCTGTCTCTTTGTCTTGTACTTCTGATTTTCCACAGTGACTGTATGATATGTAAAGAATGCTAAAATCATCTCACAACTACAGTGTAGCCTCTAAAGAGATTAGCACACTGAGCTATTGGATGGGCTCATGTCTTAAACATAATGTAGAATTATTTTTACGTCCAAATTGATTATATATATATATATATATATATATATATATATATATATATATATATATATATATATATATATATATATATATATATATATATATATATATATATATTTTTTTTTTTTTTTTTTTTGTTTATATAAAAGGGTTACAGCATATGCTAATTTCCAGACTGAGTAGTATACAGGTAATATCAAAATTTTTACCTATGATTAAGGGATAACTCCCGAAACGCGTAAGGTGTCATCAGCAGTTACTCCAATAAACCCCATTTCAGAAGTGCCGTCTGCCGTCTGCTTCTTCGCATCTTTGCTAATATCAAAATTCTATTCTTTTTATTGAAAGAAGCATACCAGTTTTTTTCTTTGCAGCAATGTGGGGGGCTGCAGCTGAGCACATGGGGGAATCTGTTAGGTCTTAACCGATTTATAAGAAACCCCTCTTTATACCAGAATCTCTGTATGTTCACAGGAACATATTTCTTGCAGCCAATTCTGGATCAAACTAATTTTTGTTGGCCTTTTCTAAAGCCATTTACTGACTGTTATCAGAAAAAAGGAAACATAGCGAAGGAGATCGACTTAGCGCTTTCTTTACTAATCCTTGTGGAACACCAGATAAAGGGGAACAGTCACGGGAAATGGATTGCAGTTTCCATCAGATAGTAATAAGAAAATATTTCTTGTTCATACATAAAGTTTGATTGAAGTCAGAGAGTAAAATACGTGTGCATACAATGAGCTTGCACATGGCATAACTGGCCGGCCAAATGTACATAAAATGTTAATTTTTTTATGTTAACTGCATAAGAGTGAGTAGTAACTGTGTTTATGGCTTATTCTATGTACATTACATTGATTTTATGGTTATTGCTAAGTATACGTGAGGGAACAGCGATCCTTCCATATAGAATCCTTTGTGCATATAATTGGCTCTTCTTGACCCATGGTACATCTCAGCTTAAGGCTTTAGGGAAAGGGGGTTAAATTGAGCACTGGTAATGCAGCAGCCCCGGACCAATAGAGGACGTTACTTTAGTTACATTAGTCGGCCAGTTCTATGCAGGAGCAAACACGGAAACACTACACTGAACTTTTAAATGAATTGTGTCAGGGAGAAATGAAATGATTAGGTCTGTTGCTAGCATAAGCACTTCACTTTCTTCTAACATTGATCCATTCCTGGAAAAAGATCATTCAGCTCAATACAATTATTGGTGACCCAGAGAAAGGCTACAGCGTGGTTGTTCATGCATTGACATGGCACAGTTCTGCTTAGGACAAATGTTAGGTGGTGATAGGTGCCAATACATCTGTACATGGCTGCTTTTATTTTCATACATCTTTCTGGCTACAAATAAAATATGGGGAAATGGCAAACATGGAAACGCCTGGCCCCTCACCTAATGAGATACATGCACATGAGACAAATGTAATTCAGCATAGGGACCCTTTCTAATTGAATTAGTGCTTCCCATTCTGTATAACTGCTTCCATGACCCAGACCAACCATATTTTATTAGCCATAGGAACCATTTAGTTCTGAGTAGCCTAGGGCAACGAAGGAAAATACCCCACCTAGTTTGAAAAAAAAAATTAAGGATTTCCATTGTTAAGCCCTCAGCTGTTAACTACAACTCTGATCATCTCCTGGTCATCTGCATTTGCTAGGTGGGTGCTGAGAATTGTGATTTAACCATGGCTTAAGTAACAAATGCTTGAGACATGTGCAATAAATAATTGGTGTTCTTATGGATATTTTGTGGGCAAAGGTCTGATTTAAGGCTAGTGCAATGCTCTGTCTTAATTGCCTTGGCTAGCAAAGATCATGGAGCCAGATTTAAACAGATAAACGGGGATTCTATTTGGAAGATTATTTTGCTGCAGCCACTGGTTCTGCAGAGTTAGAGAACGTTTGTATTAAACAATACAAAAACTATAACCTCCACATTGGATTACCTGACAACACATGACCCAGTGCAGTCTGTCTATTGTGATTATTAATCAGTCTTGCTGTATCAGCTTATGGCAGATATTATATGACTTTTGCTGTTTTGATAATTTATGACGATCCCCAAGCAGCCCAGACCACACTGAGCATGTGCACAGTCTTGGTCTTGCAAAAATGTTTAACAAAGTTATAAGATGGTGACCCCCTGTGGCCAAATTTGAAAGCAGAAATCACTTGTTTGATTAGGCTTGTGGTGCAGTAAGTTCATGTTTATGTTTAGTATACAAAATACAGCACTTCTAGCCTTATGCTATCTTAGACTTTACTTCCCCTTTAATAACTGGCCATTTCCTCTGTACATTGTAGTGAAACCCGCCACTGGAATCACACTGTGCGAGTGACATGGCCTCTTTCTTTGCAGCGCTGTGACAAATGCTCCGTCTCACCTTATTCAGTACAGATTTATGAAATAATGTCATGTTTCTCTGCAGCAGCTAAATGAAATAGGTTCCTGACGTAACTCTCCCTCCCGTCATTAGAGATGGAGCACACTCACCACCCGGCTGCTTCTCTTCCCAAATAGGCAGGAGATATTTTTAGTGAGCATGTTCCTATTACACAGTCAGTAATAAGCAGGGCTAGTAAGTATAACTCATGGCACATTTACCAGTCTGATATACGACATATATTGGCTAATGGATGTCTCCAACCCTGGTTGTAACTGACAACCCCAGACAGATACATGCGTTGCTCAAAAGCAAAATAGTCCCTATTTATAAGGTTATCATTCCTATAATTTTCTTATCAGTAATCACTGTTATTATTAGTAGGGATGCACCGAATTCAGGATTCTAAGGACGTCTAAGCTGTTTTTCCTTTCTCACCCCTAATTTGCATATGCAAATTAGGATTCGGATTCGGTATTCGGCCGAATCGTTCACGAAGGATTCGGGGGTTTGGCCAAATCCAAAATAGTGGATTTGGTGCATCCCTAATTATCAGCTATTCTGCCTTTTTCCATTTATATATTTGTATAACTCAGTGTTTGCACTCCCCTTCTCCCAGTACAATGGCACTTAGTGGCTGCTGTTCGTGCAGATCCTCCAGTATAAACAACTGTATGTAGCATCAATATTGTAGCAGAAGCAATGGAAATGTGCATAGATTATGGCTGAGCTGGCAGCTTTTCTCCCTATACTTTCCATCACACGTTTACAAACATAGGTGCGAGTTTGCACAAAGGTAGTTGCCATGAGTAACCAATCAGGACCTTGCTTTTATTTTCTAACTTTTAGTAGACTGTGCACAACTAATTGCTCATCAGTTGCTATTGGCAACTGCACTTGTTCAGTTTAGCAACTATGTTTATAATTCAGCTCCTGTGTGTGTAGGCATGGTATAGCAAGGACTCCCTATGCCCCCTCCTCATGTTGTCTGTGCAGCATACATGTCATTGAGATAACATTAAATGTCATTTACTTCTGCTACTTCAATATCACAGCATGGCCAAATTGCTGTACTTTCTTAACACTGGCAAATTATCATCAAAGGAAGCCTGTACTGTTCAGTACGGTGGTTAATAAACCTCTTTATATATGTCCTTAGTATGTCTATTCATATCTTTCAGACCTTATCGAATATGCCTGAATATACCAACAGTGTTCCAACCTTTGTCCAAGGCCCTCCTTAGCTCATACAATGAGTACAGATATAGGAAATGGGAAGTTACTCGTAGTTTCAAGAAGATCTAGGCCACCAAATACATATTCATCCCAACTGGCATTTGAGACAGCCTTTCATGTATATCTAGAAGAGCAAATGGCAATTCTTCCCCTTACACACACCCACCACTGCTCCAAAACCTCCCTTCTCCCCAATGAGGCTAGACCCATAGTTTGGGAACCACTGGTGTTGTAAAGTATTTCATTGTTTTGCCTGCAGGTTCTACAGCAGTAAGTCTTACAGTTGACATATAGGGGTAGAGTGAAGTTAAAGATCTCCACAGTCCGCAGAGTGAAATACCGCTTCTCTCTCTATTCATTTCTATGGGATTTTTAAAGGCATATTTATCAAATGATGAACTTTCACGATCACCCTTTGATGAATACGCCTTTAAAAATCCCATAGAAATGAATGGAGAGAGGCGGTATTTCACTCTGCGGACTGTGGAGATCTCTAACTTCACTCTTTGATAAATCGACCCCATAGATGGAACACTGGACTAAGTGCACACATTGCTGTGACCTGCGATACTATATTAGCATCAACCATATTCCTAGTAAATAACTGTAATATTTAGAATATAATGTAAATTCTACCCAGAGAAGAACAGCAAGAGTGCTATTCATGGTCACCAGAAGGGAAGTTCCTTGACATTATTTGAGAATGACTAACTACACACATGAGAATAAACAAGTAAATAATCATTACGATATCAGCAATGCATTTTATGCTATGATTTTATTATTATGCTGTAATATTTTCCATGCGTCCCAGTGTGCACATTCACAACTGGCCGATAGTGAACAGGTGAAGTTACAAACCACATGACTTCCCTGCGATGACATAACTGATCACAATTGTCACTAATGTAAATGACTTTAATGACTGATAGCCCGGCGGTCCAGATTTCTGCACTTTTTTTAAAATTTGGGTTTAGTTTCTATAATTAGCAATACAATGATTTCTCCATGAAATACTGTGTTCTTCTGAAATCTGTGGATTCTTTCTCTGTTTGATCACTGGACTGTGACATCCACGGGCAACATTCCTGCATCTTCACTCCTCTCTCCTTCCTACATTCAGCGTCTCACCATCCGTGGGAAGATGTTGCCATAGTAACGCTATCCTTTATGCTTCTGAAATTATACTGTTAAATTGTTAACCTCTTCCAAGATGAACAGAGGTTTGTAGATTTTGGGCCCTTCAGCGCAGAAAGGAAAATGGACTCATTCATTAAATATGTAATAATGCAAATAATCCTTTCTTCATTCGCACACAAACTTCAAACAGTTCTTGTGGAACGTGGGATATTTAGAATTTCAGACTCGTGTAGCTGCATCCTCTCTCTGTATATCTCTTTTCTTCGTAGTTCCTACAACTGGACTCACAGCAACACTGGCACTTCTCTGCTTTACCCAATTCTTTGGGGTTCTAATGTGTCCCTCTCCCCTTTTTATTATTCAAGATCTTGTCCACTTGATTGCCTTGAACCCTGTTTCTGACATATTTCCTGCGGGTTGGAACTGTTTAAATCTAGGTCAGAGAAGGCATATGCCTGGCTCCAACACTGACACCTTGGAGCACAAATATACCTCAGAGAAGTCCAACTTCTGTCCCTCCAGATGTTGTTGTATGGCAACAGTAACCCAAAAATATTGCCTGCAACTGCTGCTGCTCCCCTATGCAGTGTAACTGACTTCCTGTGTGTTTGTTGCTTGGAAACAGTGACTGCCGTGTTCCGAGTGGCACTCAGTTGATACACAGGTGCAGCTGTGATTCCAAAGCAATGGGAGCAATTTTGAGGATTTGTCACTTACCTGCAGAGATATTAATTGTCCAGGCAAGAAACTACCCAGAACTGCTACTCTTTGCATGCGGCCATCAGTGGACACTTTGCAGTTAATCTTCATTTGTTATTTTTTGAATTGTTCCCTGTAATTTAAACCATTATTTGCTTAATAAAGTTCCACTTACCCTAGGAACTAGTCATGTGATGGTCTTGATAAAAGTCTTAGATTCCCGGTTCTTTTAATGTAAACCAATAAACTGAGTTTTAATTTTTTGCAAAATCCCGGTGTGCATCTTCTTCTTTGCATTATATATATATATATATATATATATATATATATATATATATATATATATATATATATATATATATATATATATATATACACACACAAAAATAAAAAAGACATTAGGAATGTACCTGGAAGTGTGCAAGGATTCAGATGAAACACCAGAAGGATTTAAAGCCACTTTTCTTTAAGTTTGTCACTGTACATATGCTCTTTATCTGCGTTGCATTGCTCAGCACTTATCTCTGGAACTGCTGTAAAATACATAAAAATAAAATATTAGGGTGGAAAGCTCAGAGCTGGTCGGAGGATGAATGTCATATTATATATATGAAATGAAGCAAGAACTGCTTTGTCTGAGGAAAAATGTAACAGTGCATCAGAGAGAAGGGGGGAGGCCTCAGTAGTACTACAGTATGTGCTGACAAGATAATAAATAATTGCACAGAGATAGCCTGTTAAATGTAAAAAGTTCTAGTCGTTGGCTAGTTGCATGTATGCACAGAACATTTCTTTTCTGCCAGTTGCGTGTATATGCTGCCTTATTGCCTACTACAGCACAGGCATTTTTTCTAAACATCAGCAGTGCTTTTTTATAGAGAACTATAAGGTGAATGCAAACAACATGGCAGCACCCACAAAATGAACAAATGCAAATGCCCCCTGAAGATAATATGCCATAATGTCTTCCTTCATATATATATATATATTAGTGAATAAAACAAAAATGCTGTAAGCAGGGTTTCATGTTACTCTACATACAGATCTGAGCACATTCTCTTTAATAAAACCTTTTTCTTTTTTTTTATAAATGTTCTAAATAGGTATTTGATCAATGTGACGTTTGAAGGTCGGAACCTTTCCTTCAGCGAAGATGGCTACCAGATGCATCCCAAGCTGGTCATCATTCTGCTCAACCAAGAGAGGAAATGGGAACGGGTAAGGACAAATTTAGTGTGCAGAGCTTGTACACATTGCTGTCATTTTCTTAGCTTAAAGCCAATGTCACCTTAAATGTAACTTTTATTGTGGCATAGACAGTTGCAATTTAAGATGCTGCACAATTGGTGTCTTCTTTTTTTATTTCCATTCTGAATTTTGCCCTGGAATACCAGACAAGAAGATTAATAGTTGAACAAGCGAATAGCTGAAAGTGAATTAAACAATGCAAAATCAGGTCTCAGAATTAGTCTGATTTCTATCCTGTAGCAGATAGCATTTGTAGAATTAAGATGGTATAGGCAATAGGTGAATTTCCCCTTAATACAGAATATATTTTAGAGCATATTGTTTATTGAGTTCTGGGCCCTTGAGCTGCCACTATTTCTTCTTAAACCTTGAGCAGATGTTTCAGGTATCTGCAGCCTAGATTGTACCTGTGTTAAGGTGACCATACACTATGACATCCACTCATTAAGTGAGGTCACCAAACAAGTGGGTCTTGGACCCGAATTGACAGTTTAAATGTATGGCCACCTTTACAGTCCCATTTACAGTCACCTTAGCTACACCCTTCATGGTATAAGGGCAATTGTGCCTATTGTTTCCAATATATGAAAGCATGGGTGGATATAGGGACAGATCTTTAGCATCAGATGACTCTCAACCTCTGGCATGGTATACATTAAATTATCATTTATATAGAAATATTATATATTATATTATTATTGTCTATATTAAGCCCCCCTTTTCCAAGGTACAGTTTGCAAGGAACCCCCCCCTGTATATTGTTGCGGCAGGAAATTAAAACCTGTGGATCTTTAACCTACAGCCAGCTAAAAAGGCTGTCCTTCCAAACTATAAAAGGCTCTTCTCATTGGCTTGCACTGAGTTACTGTAATGCCTTCAGTATTGGGCCAAGGGCAGTGCCAAATATGCATCTGGAGGAGGGATTTTTGTAGAAGGATGTGTCTAGTTCCTCAGGTGTGACCATCATTTTCCGTTCTTGAACACCTTCTCTAAAATATTAATTCTGGGATCATGCCAGCAGAAGGAAAATATTATATGTAAAACATTTGAGAACAAAGTTTATCACACCTGACACATGCAATTGGAATACATAAATGAGTGTGATAGATATCCGGAAGTACCCGTCACCAACCACATCTAATAATAATGTAGGGAATGAAGCTGCCATGCTTTTAGCTTCCTGTATTTAATTCCATCCACCTCAGGTTTGGCTCAGTGTGATTCTGTTTCAACATTCTGATTTCCCCTCTCCCACTTCTTCACCAAGCATGACCCAAATTCTCCTGCATCTGTTTATTACATCTCTTTAAACTGTCCATCACCAGCAGCCTCCCCCGTCATCAACAGCCTTAGAAAGTACAAACAAGAGGATGATGAAAGAGGACAACAAGAAAACATATAAGGGAAGGAAATGCAAAAATAATGTAAGACTGAAATAGCACTAGAGATTTGCATCATCAAAAGAAGCAAAGCAGTTGTGTATCACTGATGAGCCGTTTTGACTCTGGGCAATGAAATTCTTAGGTCTTAAATGCAAGGGTGATGTACCATGCCATCCTCCCTAGGATTTAAAGAGAATATTTATTTGGTAAAATTAGGTAATAGCTGACTAGCCATTTGACACGTATTTGATCTTTTGAGATATTTCAGGTATGTCGGATACCCATTAGATATGTCGAGCAGTACCTACCATTCAGTGGCTCAATAAACTGGGGCCTATTAAACTGATGCCATATAAATAAGGACTGTGGAGCTCTTGGGCAGCTGGGGAATCAACCTCCAATTGTCATAGAAGTTTCTGTTTGGCCAACTGAATGAAGATTTTAGTTCCTGAATAAAAGCAATTGAAAAATATGGTTCGATCTTTTATTTTTAAATGCATATTAGGATTCCGTTTGATATTTAGTCATATTTTTTGTGGAGGATTATGTAATCGGTTTTATCCACAAATTATGTATTTAGCACATCCCTATTTAGAATCTTATATGTTTCACCGAGGGAGTGTGGACAGAAATGGATATGCATGATGCGATTGCAATAAAAAAAGAAACTTACAGATTTAGTTGTCTGCTTTCATTTGTAGAGATGGCTTGATTCATCAAAGTATATGTGCAAGCTGCCAAGTGTTCTACAAGGCTTACAAAACAGAATGTGTACCTTCATACTGGGCCAGATTGCCTTGCCAAATTCTTTAGCTACCTTAATTAAAGAGTAGTTTTTGGAAAGGACATTGGATAAAGGGTTAAATATTAGATGAGAGAAAATGAAAAGGCAAAGAGGAAGGTCAAATGATGACAGAAAGAGTGATTGATGGAAAGGGAGTCAGTAAATGAAATATCAGCAGCAAGGATGAATGGAATGCTTTTAAAGTTATTTGTAAAAACAACTGCTATTGAAAGCAGCATTTGCTAAACTGATGGTTGTTACTGTTTAAACAATGTTGTAGATCAGCTACCTTGTCTTACATTGTATCAACAGTCTGAGCCATCAGGGCAGAGAATAGAAAGGAACAACCCCTGCTTTAAAAAGCAATACATATACAAATACCTTAAGCCCCATGTGGAATTTGTAATGAATGTATATTGCAAAGCCTATGATAAGGGATATGACTATGAAGATTTTCATTCATCCAGGTCATGGTATATCTAGTATAGGTAAATCTAAAACAACTGGACTTGCTGAGTAATCAATGAAGACGTTTCACTACTCAAACAAGCAGCTTCTTCAGTTCAACTGACTGGTAGGTGAAACATAGTCATCCCATATGTAGCTGGAGTATCAGAGAAGGAGGAAGGAGGATTTTTAACAAAAACCACGTGTTTTTCAAACCTAGCAACACACTGAGACATAAACTGGTACACCCAAAGTATCCAACACCAAAAGAAAAACAAAGCAATGTGGTATATGGAGTCCAGTGTAGCGAGGAGTGTACAGATCTATACATTGGGGAGACAAAACAATTGCTCACTATGCAAATGGCTCAGCATAGGAGGGAGAACTCTACAGGGCAAAACTCTTTCTACACCTAAAAGACAAGGTAGCAAGTTCCAAATCTTGGATAAAGAAGACCGCTGGTTTGAACGAGGCATGAAAGAGGCGATTCATGTCAAGGTGGAGAAACCATCCTTGAACAGAGGCAGGGGCCTTCGACACCACCTGTCTGCTACATACAATGCTGTTCTTACATCTGCACCCCGGCGGTTTCAGAACACTTCACACATCCATTCATGCAACTCTCACAAGTGACACCTCTTTCTAGGAGTTGCATGACACATTGGTAATCCTATCACAGTAACTACAGGGAATCAACACCTCTTTGAATTTCAGACTGAAGAAGCTGCCCTGATGAGAAGTGAAACATCTTCAATGATTACTCAGCAAGTCCAGTTGTTTTAGATTTACCTATACTAGATACTATGATAAGGGAGTTGCTCCCAAAATGCATCAGGTGATGTTGGTTTGTGCCCTGTTGCAATAAACCATCATTCTTTTTAACCGGAGTACTGCCTTTCTTTCTTCTTGAGCCTATATTGCAAAGTTGCTTGGATTTATGTTTTCTTTTATTAGGCAAAAATTATTTTTTTTTGGGGTTGACATGCCCTTTAAACCTTCTATATAACCATAAGGAGAAAATCCCATTATCTTTCCTTTGGCAAGTGGCAGAAGATTACAGGCTGTAGATTGTTAGGGGCCTCTGTTCATCTGATGTGTTCGAATAACAGACCGATGTGAAAATGGACAGTTATTTGTGCAAATTTGGGAGTGCTGTACTGTAGCCTCAAAGGACAAATGTAACTCATCTTCAGGAAAGCTCTCTGCTTCACCTGCCTTGGGCCTATCAAATTTGTATACATATTTTTCCCACATTCAAAAGGCCCAGTGAAGGAACCACAAAAGCTTTAATTAAAATGTTTAAATGATTCCTAGCTTACCATCCTCTACAAATAATAAACAACAACAAAAGTCTTATTTGGTTTGAGTTTTTCATCCTGTCAGTTTGTAGAGAGCCATGAATGGCATTTGTCCCCTTTGTATCACCATTATAGTTAAATAGCTAATCTGTTATCTGCTGCGCAAAATTTGCCCTATAGCTCTGTAGGATTCTTCATGGCAGCCCTTCACAGATACAAAAAAAGCATTATAACCTGCTCTGAATCATACACACAGTTTTTATTCTTTGCAGACAATGAGCCATCGCCGCACTGTTGCACCTGCTGTTCTGCTGCTTTCAGAGGCATCTCTGCAAGATTTGCACCTGTCTGTGAATAGCAAAACAAAGAGCACAAAGTTTGAATGCCATGCAGTTATGCAGACTCAAGACCTAAGACCTTACATTAACCCAAGGTCATTTGATCACATTGAAACACTGAAAGCCCTTTACTTACGTGTTGGCTCTTATGACACCAGCTACATTGCTGAGAATTTTCACTAGGGGCTGGTGATGATGTACACATACATGACAATCCATCTGTCAAGTTACATCTAGAAAGAACTGAACCGAAAGCATGCAAATGAGCCCTTAAATCATCATATCTGTTTGACTAGATTTTACCAAAATGCTTCCCTTTTGTGTAATCACTTACTCTGACTACTCTTCTGTGTACCCCTGAAATCTGTTTCTCATGCCTACATTTCCCCCCTCCATATCTGTATAGTACAGAAAGTCTTGCTTGTTCTCTCTTCCCACACCCACTCCTCTTTATTCTTTTCCTTGCACTTTACATTCTCTTGGCAGGCATCCTGCCAGTGAACACTTATGGGGGAATATAATAAAAGTCGAAAAGAGCAAAACAATTTGCACAAAGAAGAATAAAAATTTGCATGTCGCAATGTAATGCTCTTCCTTAAACTGTTATTGCACTGCGAATTTTAATTGCGCATTGCCCACTTTTAAGAAGTGCTTGAAAGTGTCATAATCTTTTGGAGCAAACATAAGAACTTTTTCAGTAAGAAGTTTTATTACATTCACTGTGCACTGGCGCAGACTATAAAATTTGCAAACCTTCTTCCCCTGTCGGAAGTGGTCGCCAAACAGTTTCCGGGTTCGCAAAAGCTATATTTTAATTCGCACAAAGGCGCATTTGTTTGCACAAAGGCATCATTTTTCTCATTGCTAATATTTTTTCCGTTACCAACTTTTATTATATTCGCACGTATGTCCCTTACAGCTCAGTTTTTTTAAAAAAAAAAATCAGATTAGCCTTAGAAATTGGCAGTCATGGAAATTGACTGAATAGCCTTTAACTAGTGATTAAACTTTATATTAGACCATTCCATCCAGGGAACAGGTTTCAATCGTAGTTTTGTGGGGTTGCAATTAGATGATTACAACGACTATTCTTTTTATGTTGACCTACAAACATATAAATGACGCAGCTGTCACACATTTCATGATAGCGTCTGTGTTCCAGAGAATGTGTAATATGACTTCTTGCAGGCTCCTTGAGAGCAGTCAGTTATATGTTACTAATATGGGGAGCATGCTGGAACTGGAGCAACTCAAAACCAGCTTGTGCACTCAAGTGGGGGTGCTGAATTCAGACGTCATATATAATTATAACAGTAATCTCCAAATACATTGGACTATTGCTTTAATGAATGAGTAAGATACAAATAATCACAGAGACAAAACATATGTTGCTGGAATTCTATTTTAGGTCCTACAGAGGAACTGCCATTGATATAAACTATAGCGGAAGCTTAATGATTCTTTTTTCACAAGTTGCTTTCATTATTTTTTTTTCTTATAGCATTTAAGACAAACATTATTTATAAGTGTGCTTTTTCAAAGCTAACACTTTTTCCCTAGTACAAACCACCCAACCATGCTGTTTGTCGAATTGCTTACACATGTTGGAATCAGCCAATTAGAGCAGGTGAAATCTGTCAGTCACTCACAGCATGGCATGTCTTTTGCAGCTGGGAAAAAAAAAGTTGGTTGTGAATACACAAATAATTATAAATAAACAACAGTAGAAAAAAACACTGTATAATGAACACTATTTGTGAAATACATTTATTAAACATCCACTGCCGTCCTTTATGACTTTCTTATTGCTTGTTGGCTGTTTTCATAAGAATGAGCCCTGTCAACCTAAGCACTCAAAATAATCCATCATTCTTTGTTCTTGGTGATTGAGATTATTATCCATTTCTGCATCTTGCTATAACTATACATTTATAGGCAAATACCCGGTTCGTACTTGTGTTTACTATAAAGGACATTCAGTAATAAAATCAGTGACCCCGTCTGCATCAGATTATGCATTTTTAAAGATAGCAGATTTTTCACCATTGATAAGAATGGATGGTTCTGTATATGAGAGGCTCCAAACAAATGTTCTAACATGCCTTGGCATATGGTTGACATGTATTAAATGTTCATCTAGAAGCAGGAGTTGTTATATAAAGAGGATTCTAATTATGAGGATGAGTTGCACCATAAGAGACCACTTCCTCTCGGCAGCAGTATAAATGTATTAAAGATTGCATCCCGGTCTGGCACTTGAAAAAACATTGTGTCCTGTTTTTCCATGCGAGGGGGAAGATACAAAAATGTGTGTGGTGGGTGGTAAAAAGCTGGCGTATCTTGCAAATCCCCAACTCATCAATGCTCTCCTGAAAAGCCAGCCAAGGAGAACAGAATTTACCTTCAAACCCACAGAGAGGAGCCAACATATTACATTTCCACTCAGGCTGAAAGTAGAGTAGCAGAGACATCTCATCTGTGTAGGCATCCCCTCCTAGGCACTTGTTTGTGTCTGTCTCATATTTTTAGCTATAGATTTCACGAAGCAACAGTCAGCAAAGAGTACAGTTGTCTGCTCACATCATTTCGTAAATTAAAGATTTTTATACTTTAGCGTAGCTGTCTGATGGCCATCCTTCTTGAGCTGCGGACTATTACTGACCAAGAATATACCTATTCCGGGTCTGATACAGTACTTTGCCAAAGGTCTGTAAGAAGTTCAGAAGAATTAGCTTTTTGTTTGCTTTCTGTCTACCTACCTACCAGTTTTGTCCACAATGAAACCCTGATGCCATTTTCTAAAGGGAACAGATAGATGTCTAATGTTAAATAAGGGTTTACATTCACTCAGAATTGACATTGGTTATTTTGCAATGGGATTCTCGAGTATCTATTTATTTTTATGAGTGGGAGCAGCTTTAATTACTCTGACAACATCATACTAAGGATTTGATGAAATATTGACTTCTAGTGGCCACATTAACGAGAAAGATAATGGAATATAATTGACTTTATTATTTCTGAAGAAAGCCTTTCTCGTGGAGTAGCTCTGGTTTACGCAGCAATAATAGTTATTTTAATTGGTCAGTCATATTCCTCTAAAAGAATATGTGAATGGATTAACAAAAAAACACAACTGGATCCTCCTTTACTGCATATACAGTATAGAGTGAAACTTCTGGCAGTGGTGAAATTTCTGATTTCTGATTTGTTTCTGTACTGACATGCACTTGGGTGTTGCTATAATAGAAACTTCTGCCACCGTTTCATGGCTTATGTGGTTGTCATCTTAGAAAACGATGGACTTACTCATATCTGCACACAATACTCTCGTTCTACCAAGGGGCTGATGTCGGGTGGTACTGGTGGATCTCCTGTCGAGTAATTAGGGGAGCTTGAGAGCCTTTAACATAACAGATGTTGTCTCTGAGAATCCCTGCTGAGCTTTCAGAGGAGAGTGATGGATTATCCCTGTGGATTTGTGATGTGGAATAAGTGAGAACATTAATATACTGCTGCATATTCTACTTATAAACACAATTTGATTAAGACATGCAGTGATTACAACAGCTGATTATCATAATAGATGGCAGGGCTGGAGGTAGAACAAAAGGGGGCCTGCAAGAAATAAATAATACATTTCATAAATAAGGGAGGTCCTACCTGCAGCCCTCCAGTTATAAGACACCGTTTTACAGTAGAACAGAGATGGCATCACCCCTTGACCCTAGCATCATAGACCCCCCCCTTGAGGAGCACATGTAGATAACTATACAAGGGACATAAGTCCTTAATTGCCAGTTTGGGTGCACCAACTAATAAGTAATGTTTTAAGTGCTATCTTATGTAAAGCTGCATTTTAGGGACTAATTAAGGGTTGTAAGAAAGAGTGGCACAAATTAAACCTGTGCTGTCAGCACTTCTCCACTGGTACTGATGTGTGGAACCATCGGCATCAATAGAATTTCCCATCGTTAACGTAATCTAGGTGACAAGTATTAACAGAGCAAGTGGCACCAATAAAACTGGATGTTTCCTTTTGCAGGAATGAGCGATACCCTATATCTCTTTAAAGTCGTTATCAAAATGGCATTAATATTATAATCTTCTTCTTTTTTTTTTCCTGTGCATACTTATTAAAAGAAAATCTCCTTTATAAAGAAGCAGGAAGCATGATGGAATGAGTAGGTACAATCAAAGCTGGTGCCGCTCAGGAGAAATCTTGTGGGTGTTAGTAGGAGGATTTTATCAGTGAAAAGAAACAGAAATGTTGGCTAAAAGAAAATTCACACAGTGAGGTGCACATAGCTCAAGGCTCAGAATTGTAACCATATGTAATGCTAATGTATAGACATTTTTTATATTTTAGGTAATTAGATATGCAGAAAATCAGTGATCATGTTAAGGTTGGAAGGGCAGGCTTGCTTTCTGGCAGAACAATTTATTGATGATTAAGTTATGGGTGTTCTTCGCTCAGTTACACACAGTCTATTTATAAACAACCATATATTGCCAATGACTCACCACCCTGGTGGAAATTAATGTCCATTAAGTATATCCTACATCAAGCTTTTTACCAGTAATCAAAATACAATGGCTTGCCACAAACAACACCAGTAGCCTTCTACCCTCAGTTATATGGTTCATTCTCAAACCCAGGGCATATGAGTTGCAGGCCAATGCTGGGATAAATAAAAAACAGACAAAGTTGGTAGGCCATAAGCCTGGGCAGTACAGTACCTGCTCTTCTACTGCCACCTTGCCTTCCCAGATGTGACTATGGGCAATCCCACAGCTACTGTCCTTTCAGAGAATCTTTTATCCACACTGCTACTATAGGTTTCTGATCAGTTGTACTTTATAAAACGGGTACTGACACCAGGTACAAACTCATTGGGGTTATTTAAGCATGCTCATACAGTTTATTCCCCAAGGCAATTACTGCTACATGTGCCGTCTTGCACTACTTTAGCTACACAGTATCCTTCCAGAGGTGAATATTCCCACTGTTACACCATGTTGTTCTTCTCTATGGATTTCTTATGTAAAACTGTGCCTCAGCATGGAACCATGTCAGTCTTCTATGTAAGAAAAATCCATCCTTTCCTTTACAGCACTATAGCAAGAGAGAGCCTTTGGATTTTAAGGAATCGGTTTTATTCTAAATTAATGTTTTCCAAATGGACCCACCATAACTCTATACAATTATGCATTCATATTAAATTGCATTCTGATTTGTATTCAAAACATCTGCCTAAACAATTTCTTCACTTCTGCTATTTTAAAAGTCTGAATAAATTACCCATCCACACCAATTAGTAAAGTGTGAGTTGACTTTCTTGACAGCTCAGTTCTGTAGAGCAACATTTACTTGCAGGCTTCTGTGCAACATTTTGGGTGGAATAAGCCCCTTCCTCAGGTACAGAGAAGAGCTAGTAAGGCTATTGTGTACCTGAAGAAAGTGAGTTGTTCTGCCCAAAACATTTGACAAATAATGGCATATCCAGAATATTTTCCTGTGCCTTATCTATATAGTAATCTTGCTCCACCACTTGCTCCACCACTTTCTAGGATAGTAAAAGCATCCCTCTTCTGAAAGTTCCCTTTGCACTCTGGGAGATGTATCAACTTATATGGATGGCCATTTAACTGATTCATTTGTTCAGCTGCTCAAAATCCTACCAAGTCTGTGACACTTCATGATCTTTAACATATGCTACTGGGGGTTATTAACCAGATAGATTTTAGTGCTGCATGACCGACATTTGTTGCCGAAAGTTGGATAAGTTAGCAATGCTCATGGGTTCACTTTCCAAACTTTCATGACTATTGTTCCTGTTGAAAAAGGAGAAGGAAATGCCCTGGGTGAAAACCCCCTCACCCCTCCCCTGTGTTGCCCCCCCTCCCTCCTCCACCCTGGCCTACCTGTCCCCCTGGGCAAATGCCCCTAACTTGTTATTCACCCCTCTGCGCAGGTCCTGTCCACGGAGTTCACAGTCGCCATCTTCTCCCACGCGCGTCTTCTTCCTGCTTTGACCGGCGTCTTCTGGAGCATGCGCAGTAGGAACATTTACCGGTACGGCTCTACTGCGCATGCGCCGTATGTCACGAAGTTTTCCGATTTCACTTTGTGACATTCAGCGCATGCGCAGTAGAGCCGTACCGTAAATGTCCCTACTGTGCATGCTCCAGAAGACGCCGGTCAAAGCAGGAAGAAGATGCGTGTGGGAGAAGATGGCGACTGTGAACTCCGTGGACAGGACCTGCGCAGAGGTGTGAGTGACAAGTTAGGGGCATTTGCCCAGGGGGACAGGTAGGCCAGAGGAGAGGGGGGGCAACACAGGGGAGGGGTTTTGCGCCCAGGGGGTTTCCTTCTCCTATAAGTCTCTCTTTGAGCCAGCTCCAAGTATGCTATTCAACGCTTCAAGTATTGGATGTTTCAATACCTTTATATGTATCTTTACTATAATCTATATGCCATTAGTGAGCAAACTGGAGGTCTTTTACAAAACTGATTAGCCAGCCACATATTCCAGAAGTACCACCACCAGTATGCATGAAGAGATTAAAGGCATAACTGTTGTTTGAGCTGTTAAGAGTTATTTACTTGTAAAGGGTGGTCAAGTTAAATCACCGTGACATATAGCATTAAAAAAAATCCTGCAAATTCAGTTTTAAGCAGAGACAGTTTAATGCGCCTTTATTTTATATGAGCACATGTCTCAGTGCACTTCACTACCTGTATAACAATGACCTGAGTGCTGAGGATGAATATTTATTCATACTGGCATTGGGCGGATGCCTTCTCCTTTGGACCCATTCCTTAATTTATTGGTGTATCATATATCTGTACAAAGCTGCATTTGTTTAGCAAATGAGGGAGCAAATCACTCCTAAAGCTTCCAGGTGTATTAATCTATCTTTTACCCTGGCATTATTCATGTTTAATTTATTTCTAGCACAGATAATTCTCAGTATAGAAGCTGCTGCCGAGAAGGTAGGAAATCTAGGTTATGTAACATTCACTGTAGGTTGGTAGTCCAAAAATATTTTTTTTATTATCTTAATAGCATTGTTACCATCCTATCTGTTTGCTTGTGATTAAAGGTATTTTATATGATACAAGGTATGTTCTCTATTCTATATGTTATGAGGATACTCTCGGGATTGCTTAGGTGCAACGATTAGCCCAGTTTCGTAGCTTGTGGGTTTCTCTTTCTGCAGCCTCTGGATATCTAAAGTGTACTAAAAAAATATAACCAGCCCACATCTGCATTATTATAAGTGATCCTTTGATTGATATTTCTTAAGATATTGCAATCCATTGGGATAACTTCTATGTTCTAAATTGCACAAACGTTCCTTGAGAGTGCCACAAAGGTAACACATACCTCCCAACTGTCCCGTGTTTAGAGGGACAGTCCCTCTTTTAACAGCTCAACCTGCAGTCCCTCATTTGTACTGGAAAGTCCCGTTTTTCTCTGCACTGAACAGCCAGAAAAAGAAACTGTTTCTAACTTAATTGGCTTTTGGCAGAGAGCCCAGAACTGCCACAGCAGAAGATAAGATACTTTTGTAACAATTTCGCGATAAGCAAATGAGTAACTTAACAATATAAGATAACAGGTCCCTTGGGAAAAGTTAGACTCACAGATTAAAGGGCAATTCACCTTCATTAGCAAAACTGTAATAACTGGAAAAAAAACCACAGAAATATTTTCAAACTTTCATAACCTGAAAAGTCAAACATGGTTAAAACATTTGCCACGATATATGCAGCAAATTTTTTGTCCTTCTTTTTATTTCCAAAATGTTAGGAGGTATGAACATAACATTATACCCACAAGCACCTTGCCCCGTCTACATTTCCATAAGGTGCCAGAAGCAGAAGGGGTGCCAGGCCATGGTCACGCCCAATGAAACACCTCAACCCACTGCCTTCCTTCCGGGGAGACTCATAGCAATTGTTTGCTCTCAAATTTTAAGAGCAAGTAGACAGACTTGTAACCTTGAATTGGACTGGGCTGTGGCTGGCAAGTAATATTGTGGCATATTTATCATTGCTTGAAAACAGAATTGACCACAGTTTGACTGGCAGGAACACCCCAGGTCTGTAGTCACTTGTATAGAATTTTACAGACATGTTTTTGGAAAGGGGTTGCCCTTTGTGTAATAATGAATAGAGAGGTGAAGTTTCCCTTTATCGAACTTGATGAATTCAAGTCTAACCCTTTGATAACTGTGTCCCATTAGGTTGAGTCTGTTTTCACACTAAATGCTGTGTTGCTAATGGTTAGTCGCACAAGGAGTACTTTCAGCAGTGGCTGGCACCAGGTCCGGACTGAGAATTAAAATAGGCCCTGGCATTTCAGATACACAGAGGCCCAATCAGCCCACATAGAGGCCCAAACAGCCCCCACCAGCCCACTAAATACTGAATTTCTATGGCACCTTATAGCAGCCCCTCTGGCATTTGGCAGAACCCACAGATTGCCAGTCTGGGCCTGGCTGGCACCATACAGAGCTGTTAGGCGGGTGCTGTACACTCCTATTAAATCTTGTTGTCCAGTACATACTTAGACTCTGTCCCCACTGATACTGTACATTTGGGAATACTAAGTAGTTAAATCTCACTTATCCTCAAAATCCAGCCAGCTCTTTCTTCTTTACTAAATGCTCATTCGTGGACTGTAAATAATTCAGGAGATTTCTGCTTAAAAGAGCAACACTAACTGCAGATACACAGAAACAGCATTTAGATCCCTGCCAGACGCTGTCTGATCACCTGCAAGCAATTTTTTCATTCTTCATTTGGCAACATCTAATGCTGCCTGTTAGCTTCACTACCGTAGCAAGGAGCATAGCGTAGTATGGAGCATAACATAGCACAGAAGGCTTTATTACGTGAGAAAATACTTCTGCACTTTTATAGTTAATTATCACTGAATTTAGCCCCAGGATGGCTCAGAAGAAATGATAGGAGTTCTGCAAAGTTTTTATTAGAGGAGTAGAAATGGCAGTGTGTGTTATGCTACATTCATCTTTTTTAGCCATTGGCAACAAGTTTCTCCTTCTGGTAGCTAGGCACAGCCTATTAAGGGAAGGTGGGTGGATAAAACCCCAAAATAGGAAAGCACCTCTGTAATATATTTGTACTACTCCAGGCCTTTATAAGTTAAACAGCCACAGACACTTGTGCACTACTGTCTTGCCCACTCACACATATCATCGGTCATTAATGCAGTCATAATGACCTTGTGTTGTTGCCTTACACACACGTGTACTATATATATATATATATATATATATATATATATATATATATATATATATATATATATATATATATATATATATATATATAAAAATGAATAAAGTACTCCCTGTTGTATAATATAAGGATATTATAAGTAAGGAATTCCATGACCATATAAAAGCACAAGGCCAAAGGCTTCTAATATGCTTATATTTTGCAACAGGGGTACTATATTTATTATAATACACAAGTCGTGAGTCATGTGACAGAAATGACATCACTAAGCTCCAATTATAACAGCTATATATATTCCAATCACAGAAAGCACTCACGGCACAAGTTTTTATAAAAATCAGAACAGTCTTTATTCCTCCAACCATTTCATTTTACCTCTCATTTTAGAAAATATTGATTCACATACGAATTTGGTACATATATATATATATATATATATATATATATATATATAT